>NC_140593.1:107217330-107933480 GCF_964204655.1 Triturus cristatus | reverse complement strand
TCCACGTGAACGGGTGAACCAACACATTTTCACAAGTATACAAAGTATACAAATATAGCCCAAACTGGACATTTCTCATCATAGACATTTCCTAATGCCAAGCATAACATACATTTAATATTAATAAATCACATAAGATATACATTGATTATTTTTTGGTATAAACAGGCAGGCAATGGAGAGGGGGTGGTTCAGTGAGGAATCCACAGGCAGATACTATATCCACCAGAAAAAGCGTTACCAAAGGTAAGTAACTTGTTCTTCTGATGGATACATCTGCCTGTGGATTTTCCCCCACCCTGATGAATAGAATCCCCAAACAGTCCTGCTCAGGGCAGATCTGCCTACCTATACCAAAAATCATGCGGCACAGAACATGAAAAATGGCCATCCCTCCTCCCCTCCGAATCTAAGCAATAGTGCTTTGTAAAAGTGTGGAGGAGGCTCAAGTTGCTGCCTTATAGATATCTACCACAGGGACACCTCTAGCTAAAGCCGACGAATAAGACTTAGCTCTGGTAGAATGAGCTTGAATACCTTTAGGAGGCTCCTTCTTGGCCAAGGCATAGCAGATCTTGATACAAAGGATGATCCAGTGAGTGTTCTCTTGTGGACAGCCTTGCCCTTCATCTTGCCCACATAGTCAATGAAAAGTTGGTTGTCCAACCTGAAGTCCTTGGTCCTATCCATGTAGAAGCTGACCGCCCTCTTAGGGTCCAGGCGATGAAGTCCCTCCTCTTCTTAAGAAGGGTGAGGGGTAGGGTAGAAGTTGGATAAGGTGATGGATTGCCCTAGGTAGAAAGGAGTGACCACCTTAGGCAGGAAAGCAGCTCTGGTCCTAAGAACCATCTTATCTGGATGAAATGATGTAAATGGAGGCTTGAAGCTAAGAGCTTTGTAACTCACTCACCCTCCGAGAAGAAGTGATTGCAACCAGAAATATCATCTTAAACGCTAGGAACCCTAAGGGACAACTATGTAAAGGTTCAAAGGGTGAACCCATTTAAAAAGTGAGAATCAAATTTAAATTCCACTGAGGTGTGATAAAGGGAGTCGGAGGAAACCTATTTGTGAGACCTTTAATGAATCTCATACCTATGGGAGACTTAAACACCGAGGGTTGAGCTGGTAAACAGAAAAAAGTCAACAAGGCAGACAAGTAGCCCTTAACAGCAACTACTACATAACCTTGTTGAGCCAGGGAAAGAGAGAAACTTAGATTATCAGACAAATGGGCCTGCAAAGGATCAATTGGTCTCTCTCCACACCATTTAACAAACTTGGCCCACCTACCAGAATAGACAGATTTGGTGGAGTGTCTCCTGTCTGATAAAATAACATCCACCACATCCAGTGGCAGAGAGAAAAAACTCAGGTTGCCCCATTCAATCTCCAGACATGAAGGTACAGGCTCTGGAGGTGGGGGTGTAGAACCTGCCCATGCGACTGCGAGAGGAGGTCTGCCCTGAGAGTGGCACAGAGTGGAGGGTGCGATAAGAGGTAAAGGAGTTCTGTGTACCACATCCGTTGAGGCCAATCAGGTGCGATCGATATGACTTGGGCCCGGTCTTGGCAAATCTTTGTCAGAACTCGAGGAATCATGGGTTAAGGAGGAAACGCGTAAAGAAGCTATAAACACCAATTTAACCAAAACGCATCCCCCAACGCTCTCCGCGCTGGATACTGGAGGCTGCAGAATGAAGGGCAGTGTGCGATATCATGAGTGGCAAACGGGTCCAACTGAGGAAACTCCCACGTCCTGAAAATGAGAAGGACTACCTCTGGATGGAGACGCCACTTGTGATCAGCCCAGTACTGCCGACTGAGACTGTCCGCATGCACATTCAGTTCTCTGGCCAGATGATTTGAGATCAAGCAAATCTGATGTTCCTGAGCCCAGAACCAGAGTCACAGAGCCTCGCTGCAGAGAAGATACAACCCTACTCCTCCCTGCTTGATGTACCACATCGCGGTAGTGTTGTTGGTCAGGACCTGAACAGACTGATGCGAAGGGAGCAAATAAAGGCCTTAAGAGCTAAACGTATCGCCCGCAATTCCAGAAGATTGATGTGAAACAATCTTTCCTCTGGAGACCAAAGGCCTTTGACCTCCAGATCACCCAGATGAACTCCCCGCTCTATTGTGGAAGCATCTGTTATCATCGTGGCAACCGGAGAGGGAGGTTGAAACGGCTTTCCTTGAGGCAGGTTGCCTGAAACACTCCACCATAACAACTCTGCTGCAGTGTCTCTGGAGATTATGACCACCTCTTCAAGATCTCCTTTGTGTTGAAACCACTGCCAATGGAGGCACCACAGGAGGGCCATCAAATGGAAGCATGAAGGGTTGAACAACAGTATGCAGGAAGCGAACAGACCGAGCAGGCAGAAGACCTTCAGGACTGGAACAACTGCTCCATTCCGAAAAAGCAGGGTCATAGTCTGGATGTCTTGAATCCTCTGTAGAGGCAGGAAGGCACGACTTACAGTAGTGTCCAGTACTGCCCCTATGAACAGGTTGCGCTGAGAGGGGACCAGGTGAGATTTGGGTACATTTATGGCAAACCCCAAATTGAACAACAGTTGCGTTGTTACTTGCAAATGATGCAGTACCATCTCTGGTGATTTTGCTTTGAGCAGCCAGTCGTCCAGATAGGTGAAAACAGGGAAAACAGGAACCCCCGATCTTCTGAGATGTGCTGCCACCACTGCCATCACCTTTGTGAAGACTTGAGGTGCAAAAGTAAGACCAAACGGTAGGACCGCAAACTGGTAGTGTTGAGACCCCTCCGTAAAACGAAGATACTTCCGATGCGATTTCAGGATGGGAATGTGAAAATACGCATCCAGCAAATCGATCAACACCATCCAGTTTTCTTTCTACAGCACGAGAAGAACCTGAGCCAGGGTCAACATCTTGAATTTCTCCTGCTTGAGGTAAAAATTCAAAACCCTGAGGTCTAGGATCGGTCTGAAGTGACCGTCCTTTTTAGGAATGAGGAAGTACCCGGAGTAGCATCCTTGACCCCCTTCCTGCTCCGGAACCACCTTGATCGCACATTCTTGCAGTAATGACTGAGCCTCCTCCTGGAGAAGCAGAAGGTGCTCTTCTGAGAACAAACCCTGACAGGGAGGGATAAGGAGGGGGAAACTCCTGGAAGGGTAGGTCGTACCCATTCTCTAAGATGTTCAACACCCGGAGATCTGTAGTAACAGACCTCCAATGTTATAGAAATTGGACACCCGTCCTCCCACAGGACAAGCATGCTCTAGGATGGCAAAGCTAAAGCTGCTTCCCTGCTACACCAGTTGGAGGGGCAGAAGCAGAGGAGGAGGAGGGGACTTGCTGCTTGCTGCCATGCTGACCTCAGGCCTTTGCCCCTGTAAGATCTGTACGGGGGATTTGCCTGCTGTTGCTGCTGTTGTGGCTGCTGCCTGGCACGAAAGGATAAGGTCTTGCCAAAACCACAAAACTTGCGATATCCAAAGCCGCTGGACTAAGACTGGAGACCCAAAGACTTTGCTGTGGCTCTACTGTATTTAAAGCGCTGCAGTGCCAAGTCAACTTTGGCCCCAAATAGGAGAGATCTGTCAAAAGGCAGATCTAACATGGTGGCTTGGACATCAGAGGGGGACCCCTAAACCGCATAACCAAGAGTGCCTCCTGGTCACCACAGACTATCCTATAACCCTGGCAACTGCATCAGCAGTGTCCAGTCCAGACTGTATGACCTGGCGGACCGCAGCTTGGGCATCTGTTAGAACCTCTGAAAAATGACCCTGAACTCCCTCTGGTAGTTTTGGAAGCACCTCCCTGGCCAAGTCCATTAGTGCGTGGATGTAGTGACCCAAAAGGCATGTAACATTTGTCGATTTGAGAGCCATACTGCCTGACGAGAATACCTTTTTCGCAGATTGCTCCATGCATTTTTGCTCCCAATCTGAAGGTGCAGATGGAAATGACCATGTACACTGCTTCGAGGAACAAGAAGCCTGGACGACCACATTTTCCGGTGATGGATGAGTGGACAGGAAACAGGATCGCCTGGAGCCACTTTATACCTCCTTGCCACAAACCTGGACACCGCTGAAGCAGTCACCGGCTTCGAGATTGGGCTCAGTCAAAGCCTTGTTAAAAGGGAGTAAAGGCTCCGGGATACAGGGGAATGGAGCACCTCTGTCAAAATGTTAGATTTTAATTCTGGTGTGGGAAGAGGCAATTCCAGCAGATCTGCTGCTTTCCTTATCACAGCGTGATAAGAAGTCACCTCCTGTGTTGGGAGACATTTTGGAGATGAGAGCTCCCATTCAGGAGAAAGATCCAGGCCACTAGCCTCCCGCAGATCTTCAAAATCCCGATCAAGATCCAAAATCTCCCCTTCCTCAGCCTCTTCATGCTGTTCTTGGTATTCTTCCTCTTCCATTAATCTCTGTGCCTCTCTTCTAGACCTCATCCTTGAAACAGGCGTCGGAGACACCAGGCGCTTGAATTCATTGTGTCTTTGAAACTCCAAACAAGTGCGCTTTTCCTCAGCACTTGATGCTTCATTAATACAGCTATAGTTCACCTGAATTGCGCTTTCCTCAGCACTTGTTAAGTAATTTAGGGCCATATATAGGTAAATGTGAAATACTGATTCGTTAATACCGAATTTTACTGATTCGGTATTAAGAAATCGGTATTTCCGTTGTACGTAAAGATTCGGTATAATTTACCGAATCAGTAAAAATCGTTAAGAAATACCGAATCGGAATGAATCGAATAAAAAAAAAATGAATCCCCATTACCGAATAGTAAATACCGATTTGGTAATTTAAAAAATCGCAATTTGTGGAATCAGCCAATCCTGTGCATCCTCAATACCTCCCAAACAGGAAGTGGCCACACCCATGCAGCTGCACTGAACCTGAAGCTGACTGTGAGGCAGGGAGCAGAGGAGAGAAGCCAGGTGCAACTCCACAGACTTTGACATCCAATTGCCATCCAAATGGAAAACCAGGAGAGGGAGAATGAGGCACCAGAGAGGAAAAGAAAGCAGAAATTCAGTGGGAGAGAGCTGGAGGTCCTCATTGAAGATGTCACCAAGGACCATGACCGCTTATTCGGGAAACAGTCCCTGCAGGTGCCAGAGTCCCAAAAAAGAAAGATCTGGCTTGCTATCCAGGACAAAATTAACGCCATTGGAGTTACCCACCGCTCCATTGATGACCTCAAGTAAAGGTGGTATGACCTGAGGAAGGCTGCAAAGGCGAGGCTTGCAGAGAGGCGGAAGCAGGCAGAGCGCACAGGTGGAGGGAGGAATACAGCACCTGCACCAACTGCTCTGGATCTGCTGGTTGAGTCCACCCTCCAGCCAGAGAGTATGAGTGGGGTCGGCGATGCAGACAGCTCAGCCAGAGCTGCCAACAAACAAGGTAAGATGCATTCACAGCATGCTGTGCCCCCCCACCCTACCCCCAATCCCCAGAGAGGCATAGGGACTCCCACTCCAGTTCATGTTTTACCCCTAACCTGCAATGCATCATGGGAGATGTAGTCAGAAGTAACACATGTCGGAACAGTCAGTCCAGCAAACCCAAAGGCATGTGACAGCAATTAGCAATTAGCAGGCAGAAGACAGTCAGTGTGATTGGCAGGCATTAAATTTATTACTATGCAAATGCTGCCAGAAAAGTGAGCATATGTACATTCTGTCTCCACAGGCGAGCCATCTCACAGGGCAGCAGAGGAAGGGCACCCCAACCATCGAGGAGAGAGGAGGAGGACCAGTCGCCTGCAGGGCACACCACCCCTTCACCACCACAACACCCACCATCAACGCCACCACCACCACCATCACCATCACCACAGCTACCATCAACGCCACCACCACCATCACCAACGCCACAATCGACGCCACCACCACCGCCAGGCAGGAGGCATGCAGTGGCCACCCTCCAGCCGATGGAGGTGTCCGAGGAGGACAGCACGGGTGGACAACAGTCTACAGTGGCTGAGGTTGACACCAGGGCAGGATCACAGTCCCCCATAGAGCGCGCCCACACATCTTCCAGGCGCCGCAGGGCAAGGGCAGCCAGTCCTCAGGTCCAGGCCGAAGATGACAGTGTGTTTGCTGGCCTCGAAGGTAACATGCTGAAGCTCCAGCGCCTGCAAGGGAGAGTAATCAGGTCAGTGCAGCGGGAGAAGCCACACATGAATGCCCACATGCACCGCATTGAGAAGGGCATCGGTGCCATGAACAACACCATGGCTAAGGGCATGAATGACATGGCGGAGGCTGTGAGGCTGTGATGCTGCTGTGCAGCAAGTTAGACGAGGACCGTCTTTCAAGGCGCATGGAGCGGCAGTAGCTGGACAATTACACCAAGGCGGTGAACCGCCTGTCCACTGCAACCTCTCTCATGTGCAGACGCTCTGTGGCCATGCAAGAGGAGATGGCACACTGCAGTTGTGATGTGGCTAGGGGGCTGGTGACAGTGACCACTGCACTTGAAGTGCTCCAGACAGACAAGGTGGCCACAACAGGTGATGGGGGTGAAAGTGAGGAGGCTACTAGCCGTGGTAGCATCATGCCCCCTCCCACAGAGTCCAGGAGGCGCAGCGAACGCCACAGCGCTGGCTCTGGATAAAGCGGCAGTGCGGACAGTGGGGCAAGGGAACGTGGCAGTGCAGCACGTGGGCGCAAGAAGTAGAGGCAGCCATGCTATGGTTGTACTGACATGGGTGACGTAACCCATGTTTGTGTGGACACTGCTTTTGATCTTGGTGGTGTGCTATGGTCATTAAACACCATCACTAAAATACAGTAACTGGCTATGTCTCCTTACTCACTTAGAAGTAGTTGCGTGTTATCTTAGCCCGTCTGTGTCTCCCATCTGGTGCTGCTGCCACACCTGCTGCGCTGTGCTCTGGCTGTGGACAGTCCTCACCCTCGTCCTCAGAGTCAGTTAGTTCCACTGCTGTTCCTTTCTTTGTGGCAAGGTTATGCAGCATTGCACATGTTGCTATTATTTTGCAGCAGGTGATGGGGCGGTACTGACATGCACCTCCACTTTTTTGGCGGCAACGGATCCTGCTTATTAGTAGTCCAAAGGTGCGCTCCACAACGTTGCGTGTGCTTTCATGTGCCACATTGTATCTCCTCTCACTTGGGGTGGATGGATTGAGAAATGGAGTCAGGATAAATGACCGCACGGCATATGCGCTGTCACCTATATGGGAAAGGAATCTGAGTCACCAATACATTCATTCAAGGTATACATCAGGGTGTGTCACATTTATTTATCTAGCAGGTATCCTTCTCCAAATTCTCCCCCAGTCAGACGTGTGTATATCCCACTGCTGCGGAATATGTAGGAGTCATGGGTGCTCCCAGGGAATTTTGCCACGATGTCGGTGATGATATTGGCTGCATCGCAGATGACCTGCACGTTGATGGAGTGGGTGGATTTTCTGTTGTGGTAGATGTACTCGGTGGCTGAAGGTGGGCAGATCGGTCAATGCACCCTATGACATGCGGGAACTGTGCCTTTTGGTAGAAGTCTGTTTTTGTTTTCTGCAGTTCGGCCTGTGTGTTGGGGAAGCATATGTAGTGATGCATCCTTTGCATCATGGCATCCAGGAAATTGTTAAGGAACCAAGACAGGCAGCTCTGCGACACTCCACCTGCCGCACCCCCTGGTAACTTCCTGATGCTAATAGGTGAAGGCAACAGAGCACCTGGACATGTGGTGGTATGGCATGCGCCCTTGGTGTAGGATGCTCCAGGAGTGGGTGCAGGTCCCGTATCAGGTCAAGGATAGTTTGGGAGTGTAGCCTGTACCTTTCATGTATTTCTGCCTCAGTGAGTTGGAATAGTGTGATGCGCCGTCTGTATATGCGCTCCTCCCTTCTCCAGATCCTCATTCCTGCTGCACGTAGTCGTAGACACCTTGCAATAACTTAGAGGGCCGCCATTGTGTTGAGACTGTTGCATTTTGGGGCTGTTTAAATGCTGTGCACATGATTACCACCTGCTTTGAGTCAGTGGTAATTACCGACTCTTAAATACCGATTTTCATTAAATTCGGTATCACCGATTTTTGGTACATCTCTTTTACCGATTCTTATTTACCGATTCGGTATTTGGGGTTTTCGGTATCTCCGAGTCAGTAATAAGGAATCGGTAACTGATTTTGCTTATTTTACTGATTCCTCATTACCGAATCCATTCGGTATTACGTACATTGCAATTGGCTAAATACCGGTCGGTAACGGTGATATTTACTGAATTTCCCCGTTACCGACCGGTATTTAGTCACCTACATCGGGGCCTAAATCTATACTTAGCCATGATTTCGCATTTGGTAATGAAACGGAATTACTTACGGATATCACCTTAGTTAAATAAATAATCCTTGCTCTTTCCTGGCGGTTCTGAACAAGCAAGTCCTATTATTCTCATAAGAGTTCATTGTTGTTGCAAAATCTCTTAAACATTTGAAACTGAAAGCAGTAAACAAGGTGCACTGTCGAACATGACAAATTCACATTCTTTGAGCTTCTTGATAAACATAGTGAATCTTAGTTTTACTCAGAAGAGTTAACATGAAAGAAAAAGTCTTTTAGCTTTTAAAACTGAATGCAATTAACAGCTTTCACAACAAAACGACCTGAATGCACTTTCCTCCATTTTCTTGATAACAAACTGAGTCAAGTTTTTCTAAGAAGAGTTAATTGTTTACACAGTCTTCTAATTCTTGAAATTGTAAGCAGTTAACAGCGTTCACTGCTAAGAGAGATAAATGCATTCCTGCCCTACTTAAACAGAAAACTGAAACAGAAATTTTCAAGATGGTACTTTGATTTTTCTAAAACATTTGCACTTCCACAGCGCTGCTTACGACACATCACAAATGTGTAACAGAGGTCACATTCACTCGGCAGATTACCAGTGACTAGGCTCTTTGAGGATTCTAGATGCTTGCGAGCTTACAAACTCTCATTCCAAAGTTCCATGAATACGACAACTGCCAATCAGAGAGAGAGCTCTCCTCCTCTCTGTCCAGAGAGGGGGGATTTTGAATAGTAAGCGTTGGTAACTGGGTGTGGCTACCTTTAATACAGGAAATGCCCAGCCAGGTCAGGGCAAAGGATCATTGTACTCGTAGTCCTATGAATTCAAGGTTTAATTTCCTTGTCCATGGGAATACACATGAAACGGTCATCTCATTCCTGATCATGACACAAATACTGCAGATGCCCCTGATAGTTATGAGAGTCCAAATAGCCTCATCCTTATATTGTGTGTCAACATTAACTATAACTGGAGGTAGACAATGGCGTGATTCAAGATGCATGGAATACAGGATGGCTATGCCATCATGGAGGTAACTGAAGGCGTACAGTAGCTTATCCCACTAAACTGCTGATCACAAAAGAAACTACGTATCTGGGTGCAAATCTGGGATGGGAACCTGCCAGATGTAAAATTTTATAGAACAGCCAGACACTTTCCCTCAATTTACTCCTATAGAAGGTGCTGGTCTGCAATGTTTTTCAGCCTGTTTCTTATAATCTGCCTTGATCTTCAAGAGATGCTGAATTGCTGACTGTCTGATGGTTTTTAACTAATTAAGAATGTGTGAGGCAGAGGGTATTGTAGAGGAGGAAACAATAGAAGGGGGCATACAAGGATGTATGCCAAAAGAGAAGTAGAAAGGTAAAATGTCCTCAAAAGAATAACAAGCATTGGCATAGCCAATAGGTCTCGCCTTTAGGACCTTATAAGTGTTTAGCCACGCAACAGTTGAATAACTAAATACTTATAAGGTCCCAAAAGCGAGACCTATTGGCTATGCCAAGCGGCCGCGCGGCCGCGAAAGTGAAAGTGATCGCGATCAAACATCAAAGCGGCCGTGCGGCCACGAAAGTGAAAGTAATTGTGGTAAAGTGCGGTGCGCGCGCCCACGCACATGCACTGTAGCTCTAGGCTGGCCTGGTAGCACTTTTTGGAGCCCTCTCAATAAGTCTCGCCAGACCAGCACATGCGCTGGGTCAGTTGAGACCTGAAAAAAGGGCCCTAGTCTCAAAGGTAAAATTACACGTGAGTAAATGTATACATGTAGGTTTACTATTACACTTTTTAGTAAATTTACTACTCTTGGGTATTCATCATTTACAAGTGTAAATTGACTGCAAAGTGTAGACTTAAATCACTCCACCCCTGAAATCAGGTTGTGGAGGCTAACAAGTGTAAAGTTACTACCGGACCGGGGCAGAGATCTATTGTAAAGCATAGGAAAAAGTTACTGAGTTTATATTTTTGTTTTTCTATTAAAGTGCTCATTTGCAGTAGAAAAGACTGGAGCTCAGGTGGAAAAGAGGGAAACTTTACAGAGGAGAACTGTAGTACCCTGGTTCTTGGTCCATATCCTTATGTAAACATCTAAAGGAGGTACGTAATGGCCCTAGTAAAGTTACAGCGTTTAATACACAATAAAAGTATATACTAACAATATTTTTATGTTAAATATTAATGCAAATGAATGTAATGTACTTATTTTAAATGTAGAAAAAGATTGATACAGTACTATCAACTTAATTTTGAATTAAATATTTAATGAATTTATTATGCATAACAAATTATTATAGCCTTATAGCCCGCCGTGGCGGGCTATACCGGCTATTAAAGGCCCGCTGCAGCGTTAAAGGCCCGAGCCGAAGGCGAGGGACTTTAACAAAAGCAGCGGGACTTTAATAGCGGTATGGCTCTGCTACGAAGGGCTATAAGGCTATTAGAACATTCTGCCACTAGAGGGCAGAATGTTCTAACAAATTAAACAAAGGCTTCTCGAGGTTTGAGGGGATTTAAATCCCCTCGAGCTTCGAGAGGCTTTTGTAAAACATTGGAATGTTGCTCTGTGGACCTTTACCGGCCCGTAGAAGCATGGAGCACTCCATTGTCTACAATGGAGTGCTCCACATTCCAATGTTCTAATTAAAGTTATAGTATATTTCATTACTTTATTGTTGTCCTTTTCAAAATTAAAGCTACATCTACATTGAAATAGTTTATAATAAATGCATAGATATTTTTAAGAAGTCATAATAAATTATTTATTTTACTTTAATTTCCTCGGGGGGTTATTTAAAGTCCCTACCTCCATTATTTTCTAAGGAAGGGTGTTACAGTACTTGTGGATGGCCACTTGTGGTGCTGGACTTATTACAGGTCTGTGCTGAAGGAAATGTCATTTTTAGCTGTAGTGAGTTTAGAAGTGTGGTGTCTGAATATGAATAGGCTTACTCTTTTGTAGGTTGGTGCACGTTCCTACCTACACCCCTCTCTAACTCTCCGTTCGCTTTCCTTATTGTTCCTTAAACCCCTCTCATTTAGTAGTAAGTCTTTCCTATGTTATAGTCATTTCTTCATGTTATTCCCCCATTTACTACTAAAACTTAGGCATACATCTAGGGAGATCTCTGCAGTCTAGGTGGAGGTGTCCATACAAAAAAGATAGGAGCAGTGGAGGCAGAGAACTCTTCATGGAGGTTTGTGAATAGCGTTTTGTACTACATGAGTTGTACTACTGTAGTACTAGTAAATGCATTATATAATGCAGTTTGTGATTAAGGACTAGAGAGTTATTGTAAGCAAATACTACCAAGGAGATTCACCAGCTCGAGACTGTCTAATGTTCCAGAAAAAACATTGTGTCAGGTCCTCCATAACATCCTCCTTATAATATCAGGCTTGCAGGTCCCATTATTTTCTTTTACAGTTAAGGAACAGTTTCCTCGAACACTTCCTTTAAATTAAAGGGCAAGTTACATACCTTCAGTAATGCATTATGTGGCGGAGACTCTATCTAGCTGCAGATTCCTTACCTTTGAATTTTCAAATTTTCGGTCTGTTGAGCGTGACATCAGGAGTTAGCGGAGATTTGCTAACTACGCATTCCATTAACACCACAGATTCCTCCATGTAGCAGAGTCAGCAACTAAACTGCACCCACAAATGCTTTGATAAAGCGATTTTTCATGCTAAATAGCTTATAACCAATTCACAAAAGTGAGCTTTGAATATGAAAAATATCAGGCAATGAGAGAGGCGGTGATTTTGGGGTCCCCCCTAACCAAGGGGGAGGACCAAGCAGATGCCTTGAACACAAAGAGCATATCATGCTGAATGATTCAGTGGTGGTTCCATCCTCTTAGGACCACTCCAAGCACAGTTATGGGCAAAAATACAATCCCAACCAAAGGCCCTGCAAAGCATTATGGGTCGAGATTAGCAGTGGGCAGTAAATATTATAGTTTCCAATATCAAAATAATTCTACAAAGAGCTGCAGTTCAACTAGTCGTTACTAGGTGTCCCTCACGAGTCAAATGCAAAAGCATTGAAATTATTACATCAAGCTGCAGTTCAACTAGTCGTTGCTAGGTGTCCCTCACAAGTCAAATGCAAAAGCATTGAAACCCTTTCATGAAGCTGCAGTTCCACTAGTCGTTACTAAGTCTCCCTCATGAGTCAAATGCAAAAGCATTTGACTTGAGGGACACCTAGCAACAACTAGTTGAACTGCAGCTCTTTGTAGAATTATTTTGATATTAGATACTATAATATTCACTGCCCACTGCTAATCTCGTCCCATAATGCTTTGAAGGGCCTTTGGTTGGGATTTTATTTTTGCCCATAACTGTGCTTGGGGTGGTCCTAAGAGGATAGGACCACCACCGAATCGTTCAGCAAGATGTGCTCTTTGTTTTCAAGGCATCTGCTTGGTTCTCTTCCTAGGTTTGGGAGGATCCCAAAATCATCACCTCACTCACTGCTCGCTAAATTTTCATTTTTACTTTTGTGAAATGACTTATATGCAATTCAATTCAATTTAAGTCTTTATTTCGATTCTTAAAATCATAAAAGACACATGTAATTACAGTACAACACTTTAAAATATTCATGCAAGGATGCATCATTGGTATAAAGACTAACATCATAAAAGTCATAAAAATACCTTAAAATTCTATTTATTAATTATTTTGCTAAGAACAATAAAACTATTCTATAGCAGCAATCAGTTCCACATCTCAGGATTAAGCGATTTTGAGAATTCCAAGGTTAAAGTACTACATTGTCCATATGCTGTTCACTTTGATGGTTAGTTACGTATGATACAGAGTGATAAATCCGGTGGACTAACAATAAAATATGCTTAACCGTTCATCCAACACATACAAGGTCCCTCAGTGTTCCTTTCTGCTTCAAGCACTTTGCTCGAACCCCCCACATCCAACTCAAAAATTTGGCTGTACCCACTACAATGGATTCATGTGTGTTAGTTTTCAGTATGCGATATGCATCAGTGCATGATCTTGTGCCCATATTGGCACAAATTGGCCTGAGCCATTTTTTCCTAGGGCGCTTGTAAGCTGGACACACAAACAAGAAGTTAACAAGAGTTTCGTCCTGCATATTGCAGGATTCACATCTAATAGTAGGTGGGCTGTGCCAGTTTTGCATAAAAGATTTTGTCGGGAGTGTGCCAACCCTTAGTTGATGGTACAATTTTCTATCTAGGGGCTTTAATATTAGGTCCCAATAAAAGTCAAACCTGGTGTCATGATTGTGTTCCATAAAAACACCAGAAAGGGAAGTATTGATAGTACGTGAGATGGACTTCAATTTCAACCGTGACCCAATATGCTTCCTTGAGTAATTTTTTAGATGGAAATAAGTTACTTTCTGGGTTCTCCCACAAATGTCTATACTCCATCTACCCCAAAGTAAACTTTATTTTTTGTAACCATAGAATACTACTCGATGTATCAGCCCATTTTACATCTTTCAATGCATCAGCATAATGAACCAACTCAGGGGTGGTCCAGATCCTTCTCTACTGAGGTCTTCATATTCTTTAGGGATTTGTCATTCTCTATAATTGTTGCCCATTTCACCCTTCTCAAATCATTCTCAAGGAAAACATCTGCTGTTACATTTTCTATTATCTGGGGCTGTGGGGCTATCCCTGGGACCTGTAAATTTAGTTAGAGTGGATTATGATCACTTTCACATCTTTCATGGACCTTCATGTCGGAAACACATGACCACATCTCCATGCTGATAAGGAAGTAGTCGAGCCGACTACTACTTATCCCATTGAAGTACGTGTGGGATCCCTTACAATCAGATGGTGTCCTCCCATTCACTGCCCTGATACCTCTCTCCAGACACAGACTGTTCAGTTGAAGGACTACCTCGGTCCACTTAATTATTGACAGCAAGTTTAAAGATGGTATACCCCACTGTTCATCCTCTTCGTTGCCACATTCGTTCTCATTATCGAGAAGGGGCTCAAATGTACAGTTCAGGTCTCCCGCTATCACCAAATTATAATTCCCTCTCTGGTTTTCTATGAAGGTATCTAACAGGGAAACTGTGCTAGAAAGTTTCCCTCCAGGCATTCCTCTGGCATAGATATTGATGACTAAAATGCCAGATCCTTGGCTTGGTTGGATGACAAAAGCCAGGATATCGGGACTGTCAATATGAATCTCCGTAGCCCTGCAGCCTGGATGTTGCCTAACCCATGTGGTAAGTCCACCTGAGGGCCTACCCCTTTTGCTAGCAATGGCAGGTTTAAAAAAGTTTAAGTACCCAGGACGAAAGGTCGGGCTTGTTGACCAGGTTTCCTGGAAGGCCCATATATTCTGGTCCTCAATAAATGATGTCCAATTGGCTGACACTGTCTTAGAATTTAACCCAGCTATGTTCCAGGTTGCTAGTAATAGCGTCCGATTAATTAAGCTGGAATCAGTGGTGGTACTGTCAACCACTGTGGAAGGGATCTGTGCTATTTGATAATTGGTGGGTTCCCCCCTTGTGGCTGGCGCTACTTCATACTGCAGTGTCATAGACCCACTTTTTTGGCATCAATCAACCTTATCCAGGACACTTGTTATTGTACCAAAAGTATATGAAGTTTCTGTTTTATTAATTGGGTGTCCGAGGGAACGAAGTTGCGGAATTCACTGAGTTTTTCAGTACATTTAATTTTTACCACACCAGAAGTGCAGAACCACGAAGTAACGGATGTAGTTGTGTGCAAAATTAGGGCCCTGAAAGGGAAAACAACCCTAGTCCTACGATATCAGTCCGCAAAGCAGGGAGACATGGGTGGGGCTGTAAGAAATCTACAGCTAGAGAGAGTCTCAACCAGATAATGTGTTACCGAAGGTAAGTAACTTGTCCATCAAAAAGAGACTTCTAGCTGCAGATTCCTTACTTTTGACCCAGTGAGAGATGGTTCTTTTCTGCACTGCCTTTCCCTTCTTCGCTTCCAGGGTCAAGGTAGAACAACAACGCTCTTTTTTGGTCCAGTCAGTGGAGATGCTCCTCTCCTTTAGAGGGATGCGGGGTAGCAAAGAAGGTGGGCAAAGTGATGGACTGACCCAGATGGAATAGGGTCACAACCTTTGACAAAAAAAGATGCCCTGGTGCCAAGCACCACCTTGTCTGGAAAGGACATAAGATAAGGAGGCGAGCAAGATAACGCCTGAAACTCACTCACCCTCCGGACAGATGTAATCACCACTAAGAAGGCTATTTTGATGGTCAACAGCCGGAGGGGACAATTGTGCAAAGGCTCAAAGGGAGCGCACATCAGATAGGTAAGAACCAAATTAAGGTCCCACTGTGACATAACAAAGGGAGTGGGTGGAAATAAGTGAGCCAGCCCTTTTAGAAATCTATCTACAATAGAAGACTTTAAGTGAGAGGGCGGGTCTGGCACCCACAAAAATAACAGACAGAGCAGAAAGGTAACCCTTGAGAGTTCCCAAGGCAGAACTCTTCAGGGCAAGGGTTAGAATTAATAAAATGACAGTAGAAAGAGAAGCAGAAAGAGGGTCAATGGAACTTTCTGTACAATATAACACAAATTTCTGCCAATGGGAGGTGTATACAGTCTTAGTGGAGGGCAGCCTGGCCGCCAAAATTACGTTACAGACTTCGGAAGGAAGGTCAACAGCTATCAACAGTTACCACTCAATCTCCACACATGGAGGTGCAGAGTTGAGGGGTTCAGGGTGAGGACCCCCCTGCTGCTGCGACATAAGATCCTGGTCGGAGGATTGATACTCATTCTCAGAAGCTCTGGATACCAGACTCTGCTTGCCCAGTCCAGGGCCACAAGAATGACTTGGCCCCCGTCGCTCCTGATCTTCTTCAGAACCCCGGGCAGGAGTGGTATGGGTGGAAAGGCGTACAACAGGCCTGAACTCCACTTGCGGCGAAAAGCATTGCAGAGAGATAGCCGCCTTGGAAACTCCAGCATGCAGAACCAATGACACTGCGCGTTCTCTTCGGAGGTGAACAAATCTAACCAAGGTTCTCCCCACTGCTGAAAGAGACCTTTCACCAACTCCGACGGGAGACGCCTCTCATGACCTGTAAGGCATCGACGGCTGAGTTTGTCCGCCCTGGCGTTCAGAGAACCTGCCAGGTGTTGAACCATCAGGGTTTGTTGTAGTACCACATGGCAGTGGTATTGATAATAATAATAATAATACAGAATTTTATAGAGCGCGAACAGCTACCTCACACGGAGGTGTCCCGGCGCTAGACACAGGCAGAGAATACATAAACCGAGATTCAAGTCATTAGCGGGGTTGGGTGAAGAGCCAAGTCTTCAACAATTGTTTAAAACAGGGTTCAGAAGGAGCCTGCTGAAGCTCAGGAGGGAGTGAATTCCATAGCATCGTTACATTTGCCGAGAACGTTCTGCCTCCCAGACGAGCCTTTTTTATTCGAGGAACTGCTAGCTGGATCCGGCAGTTGGAGCGAAGAGAACGGGATTGTGTGTATCTTGGCAACCGATCTCTCAAATATATTGGACACGAGCCAAACAAGGATATAAAGGCTAACGTAAGTGCCTTAAATTTGATCCTGTATTTCCCGTGAACACCTGCACTAACTTCCCCTTGACAGGGTGAAGAAATGCTTTCAATGCCAACCTAATTGCTCGGAGCTCCAACAAATTTATGCAGAGCCCCGTCTCTGCCGGAGACCAGTGTCCCCTGATCTCCACCTCTCCCAGGTGGCCACCCCATCCCAGAAGTGACGCATCTGTAATGACTGTGAGATCTTGTTGGGCAAGAGGGAGGAGTCTGCCGTTGTCCTAATCGCGGTTCGTTCACCACTGCTGCAGATCTTTTGCAGTTCTTTCCAAGATCTGAGCCACATTGGTGAGATTTCCCTGATGGTGTGCCCATTGGAACTTCTGGTCCCACTGCAGAGCCCACATACGCCACCTGGCGTTTCTTACCAACAGGATGCAGGAGGCCATGAGGCTCAACAGCCTCAGACTCAGTCTAACTAAAATCCAGGAGAGAGCCTGAAATATCGGAATCATAGCCTGAATATCCAGGACTCGCTGCTCTGGAGGAAAAGCTTGAAACTGCACTGTGTTCAGAACAGCTCTTGTGAAAGGGAGCATCTGAGAAGGAGTCAGGTGTGACTTCGGCACATTTATAGAGAACCCCAGTGAATGCAGAAGCTTCGCCACAGTCTGAAGGTGGGCAACGGCTGTCTGGGCAGAGGACGCCTTCAACAGCCTGTCATCGAGGTAGGGAAAGGCTGATACCCCTAAACTGCTCAGATGAGCTGCAACCACCGCCATCCACTTAGTGAACCCCCGAGGGGCACTCGTGAGGCCGCAGCGGAGCACATTACACTGAATTGCTCGTGGCCAACCTTGAACCACAGGTAACGCCTGCGGCCCGGCAGGATGGGACTGTTAAAAGGCGCGTCCTGCAGATCCAGCGCTACCATCCAGTCTTCTTGGTCTAGGGCAGACAAGACCTGAGCCAGAGTGAGCTTTTTGAATTTCTCCTTTTTGAGGAAGAGATTGACGGTCCGAAGATCCAAAATAGGCTGTAGTCCCTTGTTCTCCTTTGGAATAAGAAAGTAGCGGAAATAACAACCACTGCCTACTTCTGAAACTGGGACCCTTTCTATAGCTCCCCTGGCCAAGGGAGCCGCAACTCCCTCTTGGAGCAACTTTAAAGGATCTTCTGTCAGCTGTTCCGTATTTGGCAGAATAGGAGGAGGTATTCAAAGAAAATGTAGAGAATAGCCCTCCTGGACTATCGGCAAGACCCACTTGTCTGATATTATGGATCTCCAGTGGGGGAGACGATGACCAACTGGAGTAGTGTGGTCCTGCAGAATCACCCTAGCAGTATTTGGAGGCTGCGGCTGCTGGGGGTAGTGTGGTCGATGACTTCTGGCCTCCATTCTGAGATCGCAATGCACCACGTCCTCACACGGCTTGGAAAGTATGTGCGGTACGGTGACTGGGATAGGGCTGACGCGTCTGGAAACCTTTTCTGTTGCCACAAAAGGGGCGAAAGGAAAACTGGCCATGGGGGTGGAGGAGAGGCCCAAGGATCTGGCCATAGCTCAAAAGTCCTTGAACCTGACCATGGCCGAGTCTGCCTTTTCCCCAAAAAGGCAGGTTCCATCAAAGGCCATGTCCATCAAATTGGCTTGGACATTGCCCGAGAAGCCAGTTGTTCGAAGCCAGGCATGGCGCCGCAAAGCCATCATCATTGAAATCGATCTGCCCAGCAAAATGATCATATCTAGGCCACACCGTAGGGTGAATTTTGCTGCATCTCTCCCATCCTTGACAGCTTGGGAGAGCACAGCTTGGGCCTCCTCAGGGGCTTGTGGCAGCACGTTCGCAACTGTCTCCCAATGGAAATGGGAGAAACTGCCCAATAAGCATGCAGTATTTGCCGACTGCAATGCCAGACTGGAGGAAGAAAACAATTTCTTCCTGAATGAATCCAGCCTCTTGGATTCCTATCCGGAGGGGCAGAAGGGAATATGCCTTGGGATGTAGAGCGCTGCACCACCAAACTCTCAGGGGTGGGGTGTTGCTTGAGGATCTTTGGGTCGCCCGGAGCTGGGCGATGGGGGTGTGCAATTGTTCTATTCACAGGAGCACCAGTGCTAGGTTTGTACCATGTTCCTACAAGGACGTCCATAAGTGCCTCATTAAAGGCAAAGGGGGTTCTGAGGTGGAAGTCCCTGGTTGAAGCACCTCAGTCAGGAGATTAGTCCTGACCTGTACAGAGGGTAGCTCCAGTCCAAGGACCTCAGCTGCCTCTTAACCACCATGGCATAGGATGCCCCTTCCTCCATAGCCACTGTTGACGGAGACAGCATGACAGTTTCTGGGGAAGTATCCAGTCCACTGGCCTCCCCAAGTTCCCCATACCAGTCCAAATTCTCCTCAGAGACTTCCTAGGTTTCAAGAAGTTCCCCAGCCCCTCCCAATCATCTCCTGAGCCTAGTACATTCTCACAGTGCTCAGGTGACAACATAGAACCTCTGGGTTCTGTCGACGTCAGAATCGGCGTCGATCGACGTCGTTCCAGCTCCTTGTCGTCAGAGATGAGGATGGGGCTTGTGCCACCGTTGGGCATCGGCAATGTCGCAAGCACCGACTTCGGATCTGAAGCCAGGGAAGGTGGCAGTGGCACTTCTGGCATCGAACCGGATCTGGGATCAGATCCCTGAAGCCCCACTAACTCTGTGGCCGAAGCCAACAGCGTCCAACCCAATGGGGCCCCTTCCGACGCCACGGGTCGTTCTGCTCATATACATGGCGCATGGTCTGGTAAAACTCTTTTATTTGAGCAGGAGTTGCTCCGCCTCCTGGAAGGGGCGGGGGCACAAACTTGACTCTGGCTCTGACTCCGCAGAACCGTGCCTAGAGCGTCAGTGCTCATTACCTCTGTCCATGACGGACGCCAGTTGAGGTGAAGATGAAGTCTGCTAGTTCTTCTTCTTCTTCTTAAGCCTCTTCCTCGAGTGTCTTGAGAACCTCGACTGGGAGGAAGAGGACTTAGGGCTCCGGGAGCAGTCCCGCGACCTCTTCTTCTTCGATCGGGACCGTGACCTCTGGTGAGTCAGGCTGGATGGTGTTGACTGCTGGGCCGTGAGCAGATTCCTCGTCCACTCCCTCAGGGTCTTCTGAGCCATAGCCCGACAGTCCAAATACGACTTCATATGGTGGTTGCACTCAAGGCACCAAAAACATGTGCGATGGGCTCTGTGACCGGCATCATGTGGGAACAAGTACAGCGCCACATGAAATATGACTTCCTTGCACACAAAGTCAGAAAAATCCAAAATTCAACAAAAGTCGAGACCAAGCCTGCCAAATAGTGGCAGAGGTGTAGCTCTTCCCGGATCAGCACTTAACTGGTGCGGAAAGAAAAGAACTGACGTCCGTGCGCCTGGGTGGCGCCTATATAGGCACCGCAACGCCATAACCAATGCTAATGATGCCAATGACGTCACGCGGAGTCGAATGGAGCCACCCAATGCAGCGCGCAAGAGGTATTGCTCAGCAATAGTTTTCAGATCCAGCCTGACGCCGGGAAATTCAAAGGTAAGGAATCTGCAGCTAGAAGTCTCTATCAGATGCAGTTTGTTAATTGTAGGCAAAAGTCATCCTTAGGTTCTAGTTTTGATGGGATGAGTTTTACCACAGCTGTAATGAACTAGGACTGGTTTTCCAGAGTGAGATTTCCTTTAGAAAACTAGATCATGCAAGATCTCCTGGGATGTTGAGAACACACAAGATGACACAGGATTTAGCTACCATTTTTACTGCGGTGTTTGATATAACTGCATCCTTGCTTTTCCGCTTTGCTTACTGACTCCTTTTGAGTGAAGATCACGGTAGAGTTGGAGGCCTAATTTGGAACTCTTATCCCAAGTGCTTTAATGAACGAGCCTGTCCGGATGGAAAGAGCATTTTATGGTGACGTTAACCTTGTTTTTGGTTAAAGGGGAATGATGCTTCCTTCTGTTAAAAACCTGGTAAGAAACACTGGAATGTTATGAGTAATTGCAGTCAGGGTGGACACTATTTTTCAACTTGAGGTTTTATGTGACACCTTTCACAAAAGATTTCAGATATTCTAAGAAAAGAAACAGACTAAGAGTTTAACTCTTATGACTAAGTACTACTGTAAGTAAATAAGGACACAACTAACATCAGTAGAAATCATTCTGGAACCTGTGAACAGATGTCCTCTGATATGTTTTTGGGTACAAGCATAATCCTTTGGTAAGGCAACGAGGCAGGAAATGATTGCTAGATTGGAAAAAGTGTAACATATTTCTTGGCACACATGTTAAATTTGAAGAACTAGTGTCTGAATGCATTAACTAATCTTTCATTTGTTTATCACGGTATGAAAAAATATTATAGAATAAGCAGAGAAGAATTAAAGCCAACGCTGTGACGAGGTAACACCAACTTTCAATAACTGATCAATCAAGAGAAGAGACAATATTGGTGCATGAACCTGATACACAGATAAAGTGGGGTTTCCTTATGAATCCTCAGAACAGTGGGCATGTCATAGGAGTACAGTGAATGAGAGTATTTCACAACTGGGCTGAGAGATCCAGAAGCTTTAAAATCATTGGCAACTTATCCTGCCAGGATATATTAAGCATACCATGTTAACCCCTTGGATCTCCCCCTTGAGGAGATGCAGAACAGTAGAAGAGCAAGGAGTGAGGGGTTTGCCAACACGGAGCATGCGTCTTTACTCTTTTTTTCTTTTTCCTATTCCCCCTTCCCTTGTTCTGTTCGTCATCTAGTAGTTAGTGCTAGTGGAAATAGTTAGTTTGGATCCACGTCACCCACACAAGACTTTTTCATTAGAGAGCAGGTGAGTACCTAAACCTATTACCAACTTGCCAGTAAATACTGGCCTATGGATCAATTCAGCAGATGCTCCATCTGGAGTAGTAGCTGGTGGACAGAAAATGTGTTGTTCCTGATCTTGTGCTCAATTTTGACCAGAAATATGCTAAAAACCGAGTTCCTCGAACCGTGAAAATGACGTCTGGTAATCAATGAAGTCTCAATACATTGAGTATAAAGCTGCAAGCAAAATTAACTGACGAGGGTAGCTTCTTTAGAGAAATAAAGTCATCTGGTTTCAACTACCCCCAGTATTGTGTTATTTCCCCAAGACTGGGTAAGCTGCACCATAAAATCTATAGAAATGATAGCTCAAGGTTGTCTTTGAGTAAGTAGGGTCAGAACTAAATCTAAAATAATATAGTGGAGCACTCATTTGTTTAAATAACACTGTCTGAGGACAAATAACCAGACAAGTCAGTCCATAAGTCCAAGGCCATGCAATATATTTTCGTTGGCTTTACTGTGTTTACACGCTTCCAACTACGTACATGACCAGCAGCCGACATGTGCTTCATGCCCAATGGGACTTTTTCAGGGCTGCGTGTAGTTTACAAATATAAAAACAACATAAGTGAGACCAACCTCACAAATAAAATCTGTTCATTTCATACACGAGTTACATGCATTGTGTGCTATCGATGGTACAAGCAGAACTTAGCAGTGAAACAAAGAGAGACCCCCATAGCAGACTTATAATGCTCCTGCCCATGCCAAGTACGACAGCACTATCAGAAAAATACATAAGAAGACAGTAAAAATGTTTTTAAAAAAATAAAAATACCATGCAGTGTGTATAGGCTGTATCTGTGATAGAACACTTGTGTTCTGGGCAAATAGTGAACTGAGACCACAAAACATGCACCAGAGAGAAAAGCAAGTGTGACCCAAACAGAATAGCATATCCTCTAACACATACTGGTTAAACCAGGTAAGAGTAGAAAAAAATTAACTGTGACCTAGGATTATTATGGTTCAAAATGGCAAGCGTTCTTTTTGTGATTTGGTGTAAATCCACTCAACTGCTTTACAGAAATTAAGCTTCAACATTTATAGATACTTATTGCCAAAAGAGTACTATGGGAGTATAGAGGGTGTACTGAGGCACTAAACTGAAAATGTAACATACTGATTGACTGGATCTGCGAAATCGAGATGGGTCCCATGGACCAAGGGCTGTGATTGAGGGTCAAAGTGAAAATAAATCGCGGTCACCACAGACTCGCCGCGCCACCAAGGGAGTACTGAGGAAGTAAGGAGGGGGTGCTGAGGGAGAGCCGAGGGTGTACCAAGGGAGTACACAGGTTCTAAATGGTAAACAAGGCATACTGAGTGGTTTGGTTTGCAGAACTGAAATCAGTCCCGTAGAATCGAGGGCTGAGATTGGCTGGCTGCAACATGTAGAGCAATGTTGCTGCTATCATTTTAGGACACGGTGACTCAGACTCAATGTCTGGAAAATAACAAATAAGGGGTCAGGGTAGGGGTAACCTGAACCCCTGTCCCTTGTGGATGGGTCCTTAAGAGACACACCCTGGGGACAAACTGGAAAAAAAGTTTGCGTTGCAGCAGCCTTACAGTACTCGTGTGGAAATTCAGGATGGTACAGCGAAATTATCACTAGATTACTGTGGGACAAAAAAAATGTTGGCTGGATGTACGTGGTTTGTTGTGTGCTTATGGGGGGTTGGCCACAGGGGCTTCTGTGCACAGCACAAGATTGGCCACCAGCGGGGGATGGGTGCAGGGCTTGGCCACTGGTATTAAAGTGAAAACCCAACACAAGAAAAGTGCCAAACCAGTTTAGAAAAATAGAGTTAATTTTAAAGAATAAATGACACCAGAGCAACAAAAACCCAATCAGTAGAACCTGTGGCAATTAGTTTTTAATATTTTAGGTGAAAATAGAGGCAAAAGCATAAAGCACCGCTCACGGTTATCTAGTTGAACTGGACCAGGGAAATATCCCAAGTTTAGGCCGACCACAATGGAGTACAGGTCAAATACAGGGACCAGGTTCATCCCATCGAGTTACTTTCTCAAGTGTCCGTGAAGAGTGGCGTTCAGGTTGGTGAGGGCCACAAGGATGTCATTGGTGGCGGGAGGGGCAGATTGGGCTGTCTGTCAATTGTATAGCACAAAGAGTCAATAGTACCTGGAGCCTCGCGTCGGCCGTCTTAGTGGGCTGTCAGTGTGAAGTGCAGGGCTTGCATTGCCGGTAGTTGCTGTTGGCATGAATAGCAAATCCCATGTTGGCAGTCATTGCGGGAGGTTGATTCTTAGCGTGAAGAGGTCACTATATGATCGCATGGAGCACCTTTTCATTAGGAGGAGTACACCCTGATGCCAGCAAGGGTCCAGGACCTGGGGCCACCTCTTGGAGATCAGGACTCACTCCAGCGGAGACGAGCAGCAGGGCTCAGGCAGGTCAAAGCTGGTTCAGGCGGTATTGGGCAGCTGCAAGGAGGCGTCTGGAAGCTTGTTGGTTTCCTGCAGCTCAAACAGTTTCAAGTTTATTTTATTTGCATAGATCGTTAAAACCATTGCAATACAAGAATATTTCATTTCAAGACAATTAATACGTATAAAAACTCCATTCTTCTAAAAACATTAAAATTCTTTTAAAAGACTACGCTATGATTGTGCGAATGTTACAAATCTAGTGCCTAGTTTTTAGGCACATTATATCCAGCAGTGCACATCTCGTTTCTTATTCTGGATATTTGGTTTAAGTCTGTATATTCCTTAGTGTGTTAAACATTAATACACACAAAATGAGGAGTTTGTAGCTCAGGAATAAAGTGTGTTGGAGCTAGACATCGAGCTCCTCCTGCTCCTGGTTTTTTTCCGTGTCACTGGGTTGATTGTCTGTCAATAACTCAGTTTCTGACATTTTCTTTTCGCATATCCTCAAGAATATTACCAAGGAACAGTTCAATTCGAGGGTCGCTCGGTGCAAAACATGCCAGGACAGCCTGCCTCCTGGTTCGAACTCCTCGCTGGTTGTAGGTGTAGCAGATCTTCCGGTGCTGACCCGCATAACCGGCACCTAGGGTCCGCCTTCTCCTTTAGCCAGGGAAGAAGATGCAGGGCAGCAGACCAAGTCTATGCTTCATAAAACTGATTTTATCCACTCGCGCTCAGTGTCCTGGCCACAAGCACAGATAGAGCAGTGAGAACAGACGCTTTCCTTTTGGTTTTCCTTCTAACACTTGCTGGAGAGCAGAACACTAGAGGATGTGGTTGAGTGGTACACTTGCACGCTGGGGAACTGAAAGTGCGGGCCATCAATGCTAAAACACTGCTGAGTGTTATTGCAACCTTTCAATTCAGTTTGCGGCTCAAACAGGACGTCAGCCAACTTTCGAGAAGACCCTTTTAGTTAAGGCTCAAATACAAGAAGGCAAGGTTCCTATGTTAAGGATTTGTGAACAGTCAAGCTCTTCATAGACAAAATATGTGTGACATGAAAGAAAATGACTTTTTTCAATCTGAGGAACACCTTCATATAAAAGCAGCACCCCAGAGAAGGTCGAAACGCATTGGGAATTATCGGGAGGAGAATGTGAGCCCAAGGAGGGTAGTGAATTAAATTGAAGAAACAGTACCCAACACACACGTCGCAGGGTCTCATGTGAAAGAGGTTCACCCCATCCCATATGGGCCTATGGATTTGAATGTTGATCAAATAGACAATTATATGTTAGACACTTTTTAATGTCTTTTCATGTGAAAAGGGTTATGTGTATAATGCACACTTTATGTACACGTAAAAGTATTTTTTGAGACAAGTTATTGACTTTTATTGTTCTAGTAGTATCCTTTTGTGATATCAGTCATTTAATTCTTTAGGTATGTGTTTGTTTCAATTCTGTTGGATCTATGTGACGTTATGATATATGTAAGTGTAACTTTGTAGAGAGATCACATAATATAAAAGCAACGACAGTTCTTTAAAGGGTATTTAATGAATTATAATTTCTTTTACACAACATACAACGTTTCAAATGCCTTTCAGGATACAGGAGGAATGTATGAGTAATCTACATGTAAAATACAAATTAAGTATAGTATTATTTATGTAAGGTGAACTGATGGTTGATTGGGGCACCACTTTGCTTTAAATAAACTTTCTAAAAGTGGCACCTTCAGGATAGTAACTTAAAATCTAACTTTACCACTCAACTAATGGCTCCTACACCCTAGACCTTTTCTCCCGGTTTGTGAGGGTAATTTTATTGTTGTATCTTACCACCAGGTTTTTGTTAACGGTGACAGACAGGAAAAGAAAGAAAATCGTTACACGGTCTACCCTAAGTGTCAGAAGATCTATTTTGTTGACAGGGCTGACAGGGGCTCAGTCGACAGAGAACTGATCGTCTGCCAGACTCAAAATTTGGCTGGCAGACCAAGAGTTTAATGCGTATTTAAAAACTCATTGTCTAAAGTAAAAAGAAATAAAGGTTTCCACTGTGACTGGTAGAGAGGACCTTGAAGCTGCACCATCACTGGAAAGCTTGGCATTGCTGGTGTAAATAATGTTGATTCTGTAGCACCAGAACCCTAATCACCAGGCAGTCGCTCTTAAATAAAGAGCTGAGGCAACAGGGAAGAAGGAACATTTATGATGCTCTGCCATGCCTTAAGTTTTTTAACTTGCATCTGGGTGCGACTCCTCGTAGTCAGCAAGAGATGTTCACTTCTTCACCCTCAGGCCCTCAAAATAAGGAAGAAGTTCCTGTAACCCTCAATGAGAATATCTTAACATTGAGTGTTGAGGTGCAAGGCTTTGACACCCAACTACTCAACATTGACTGGAAGTGGGTATATCAATGAGTCATGATTTAACCTGATGTCCTCAGATCAAATGAGGAAGGAAATGACTCTCGTACCTTATCCTTGAGGAGGTAAAAGACCATAAAATAACTCCTTCATCGTATATGCCTGCTTCACATGAGGACATGATCCCTTCCTGTTTCTGGAAATTCTGTGAGACATCTCGAAAGAGATTTTGCACTTTTTATGGAGTGGGAAAGATATATGAAGCCTGCGTCATTCTCTTGTTTCTAAGACTTTTTTCTCTTGACACAATGGACATCAGTAGAATAAAGCTACCATGATGGCCCAAGAACATGATGAGAGAGCTAACGCATCAGTGGAAAACAAGTAAAAAGGATTAAGCTCTAGAAAAACAGATGAAGGAGTCAAAACACACTTAGTAAGCCCAAATAATCTCCCATGAAATGCAGGTTTAAAGCCCCAAAATAGCCTTAAAACGGGTTCACTGTTTGGGGATCCCACTCAGTGAGCTGAAGAATCATCATATCATATATCGGGTGTGATAATTCACCGCTAAAGTCATCTGTACTGTTGTTTCCACTAGAGAACTCATCCACCCATTACAAACCGAAAAACATAATTAAGCATGTCACTGTCCAATTTGGAAAAATATGGCAAAAAATAAAGACAATAAACTACTATAAAAGCATCCATGCAAAAGAGTTATTTTAAAACGAAATGCCAAATTGGGACATTTTCTCTAGGATACCAAATTAAGTGGTTCTGTATATGTTGAGATCTCCATATTGCAGATGTCATGGCACTGTTACCTAGTTACATGTAGAATGGATGCGAGGGAATGTTCTGGGGGGAACAGTTAGAAGAGAGCCACTGATGTGGAGGAAGCTGCTCTCTGCTGGGATGCTGTTTAATCAATAAACTACAAGGAAACGTCAAAGAAACCTGTGAAGGCTCTTCTTTTCATGACGACGAGGGTAGGATGATTATCTGTCACACTTCAATTATGATCCACAAACCTATAAACATGAAAAATGAACGGATATAAAGACCTGCTACAATATCATAGTATATTCAAATAAGGCAAAGTAGAGACACTTAAGACTTTCCACTGTAAACCTATTGCCCAAAGTGCTTTTGGTAGTCAATGAAGAGGAGTGGCATTGTCTACCTCTCCTTTACAAATATGGGGCCTATTGTAGCAGTGCGTAGAGTTCAACCTAGATAAATAGACTGTCAGGAATTACTTACTTGCTGGGGTGAGGTAACCACGGACATTTTTGGACAAGCAAGTGATGGCTCATGAACAGCATCAGTTTCAAGCCTGTCAAACTAAAGGTGAAAATTCCTGGGTTATTTAGATATTGCTTTACATCTATGCACTTTATACAATTATGCTTTCAGAAATCATGTAGGCTTTTATAGAAAAAGTTACTACCCTTTGGTAATGATCTTTCTGATGGATACTCATTATTTGAATAGATTATCAAGCCATACAGCACCAGGAGGAGGGACCTGCAGCATGATTAAACAAGAAATTCCAGAATGACAGAATGAGCAAAATGGCCATCTCATTGTATTTCATATCTAAGCAATGGGGCTTTGCAAAAGTGTGTAAAAATGCCCATGTAGCAGCAGTGGCGTAGGAAGGGGAGTGCGTGGGTGCGGGCCGCCCCGTGTGTCATCCCTGAGGGGGTGTGACAAAATGGGAAAAATATCTTTTAATCATATTATTGCCATTTTGTTAAGGTGACAAGACATTTTTCGCTCCGGTTATCACCTGACCTTGCTACACCACTGTGTAGCAGTCTTACAGATGTCAGTCACAGTGACTCCTGTCACGAACATTGCAGTAGAAAGCACCCGTAAGCCCTTCTTCACTGGACAATAACAGATTTTGGGCCTGTGGTTTAAAGCAATCTTATGGTCATGAAGGTCAAATCAATTACAAAATGGCATTTTTAAATCTCCGAAGCCCAAATTACGTTTCGGTAACATATTACTGAATCACAATTTGGGGTGCAAGTAAATACTTAATCAGTATTTGGAAGCGGCATGTAAAGGGGATCCTTTTAAATACTTATTCCTTAAGGTATGTATTAATGTTTTGTGACCGATATCCAGTCGCAAAACATTCATATTTTACCAACAAGTCAAAGGAGCTTCTTCCCTGAACTCGCACAAGGAAATAAACACTGCAGTTTTAGTACAGAGGCGAAAGCGATTTGCAAATTAGCCTTACAAGATATCACAAAAATATTAAGCTGGCTCAAGAAGAATATTTTGCAGACAGGATCAGGAAGGCCGATAACTCGCCCATGAACCTTACAGTATTGTAAAATAATTTCTCCATCCTAAAGCTTTTGTGTTAAGATTCCTGCTACTTCCGGATTGTGCACCCAGTCAGCCACATTTTATGTTAACAAAATCTAGAATATCCAGGAATCTTTTGATAATTCTGCGGTGATGCCATCCTTGATGGTGGCGGACTATAGGTCTAACTTTACTAGAATTGTATCTAGATTGGACCAGTCTTTGCTAGATGAGTCATGGATGGCGATTATTCAGTGTAAATCAGGCTCTCCATTTGACCCATGTGCCCCTAGTGTGCTCTCTCGTGTTATCGAATTTATTAACCTGGTGGTCAACCAAGTCTTTAATTCTTTGCTTGCCTCTGGATTGTTGGATACAGGCAGCGGTCATTCCTTTACTGAAAAAACAGACAGTGGACCCAACTAAGGGCCTGACTACGTGTTTGGTGGACAGGGTTATCCAGTCACTAATGTGACGAATATCCCGTCCACCAAATTACAATTCCATTATATCCTATAGAATTGTAATTTGGCGGACAGGATATCCGTTACGTTTGTGATGGAGTAACCTTGTGCACAAAACTCGTAATCAGGCCCTAAGGTGAAGATTTTCGTCCCATCTCCTAACTTCCGGCAGCAGCTAAAGCTCTGGTAAAGCTGGTAAATCGCCAACTAAATACATATCTAGAGGCAAATAATTTGCTCCATTCCTCATACTTCGGTTTTTGTTCTAATCATAGTATGGAAATGGCTCTATTGGAGGTATTGGAAGAGACCAAATTCCACCTGGATCAGGCCCAGAAGGCCACTGTCATCTTGTTAGATTTGTTGGCAGCCTTTGATACTATTTCTCTTCAGATCTTACTAACTAGACTAGCTGATCTGGAAATGGGTGGTACAGCACTTAGCTAAATTCATTCATTCCTATTGGATAGAGAGCAATCAGTGTACCTGGAGCCTTTTTCCTCAGGGCCTAAAGTATTGAAATATGGCATTTCCCCAAGGCTCTTCATTGAGCCCTACACTGTTCAATGTAAATATGAGGCAGTTAGCTCATATTGCGGAAAAGAACAGGTTACTTACCTTCGGTAATGCTTTTTCTAGTGGATACAGTATCTGCCTGTGGATTCCTCACCTTTTGATTTACCTCACGGGCAACTTCCTCTGAAACTTTTCTCCATAGCTCTCCCACTTCTCTTAGGATGTCACAATGGAATGGCTATGCACGCGACTCCGAGGATGACATCGGAACAATAAGAAGACCTCGAAGGCGTGCTGACATCAGTTCCACCCATTTTGTCCATACCTTCGAGGCAAACGGGTGAACCGACAATATTTTCCCAAGCATGCATACTATACAAAACCACTTAAATCAGGAAATTCTAAAATTTAGACAAGCATCACATTATTCCAATTATTCCACCAATAAATACATAAAACGTAATGCCAATTATTTTTTGGTATAATCAGGCAGGCAACAGTGAGGTGGGTGGTCAGGGAGGAATCTACAGGCAGATAATGTATCCACAAGAAAAAGTATTACTGAAAGTAACTTGTTCTTCTGATGGATACATCTGCCTGTGGATTCCTCACCTTTTGAATTGAATACCCAAGCAGTCCCACACCTGGCGGAGGGTGCCTGCCTATCTGTACTAAAAAAATCCCACAGCACAGAACGTACTAAATGGCAGTCCCGTCTCACCTCCAAGTCCAAGCAATAGTGCTTTGCAAAAGTGTGGAGGGAGGCCCAAGTTGCCACCTTGCAGATGTCTTCAACAGGGACACCTCTAGCTAAAGCCGAAGAAGAAGACTTAGCTCGGGTGGAATGAGCTCGAATATCTTCAGGAGGCTCCTTCTTGGCCAAGGCATAGCATATCTTGATACAGAGGATGATCGACATGGGCATTGTTCTTTTGTAGACAGCCATGCCCTTCATCTTGCCCACATATCCAGTGAAAAGTTGGTCATCTAGTCTAAAGTCGTTAGTCCAGTCCAGGTAGAAACTTACCGCCTTCTTAGGGTCTAGGCGGTGCAGTTTCTCCTTCTCCTTAGAAGGGTGAGAGGAGGATAGAAAGTGGGTAAAGTGATGGATTGTCCTAGGTGGAAAGGAGTGACCACCTTAGGTAGGAAAGCAGCTTTGGTCCTAAGAACCATCTTTTCCGCATGAAATGAGGTAAATGAGGCTTGGAGCTAAGAGCTTACTCACCCTCCTAGCAGAAGTGATTGCAATCAGAAATATTCTCTTGAACGCCAAGAACCTTAAGGGACAACAATGTAAAGGTTCAATGGGAAACCCACATCAAGAAAGTGAGAACCAATTTCAAATCCCACTGAGGCATGATAAAGGGAGTGGGAGGAAACCTATTGGTGAGAACTATGGGAGACTTAAATGCTTCAGGGCACTAGGCAGGGCTGCCCCCTCTCTCCCCTCCTATTTTCTCTTTTCATTGATCCACTGACGAAAACGATTCGCTCTAACACATCAATTCACCTCTGTTAACAGGAATTGCAAAAATTAAGCTTTTTGCCGATGATATGGTTTTATATCTGAACCCAGAGAAGGCAAACATCCAGACTGAGCTAGGGGAAATCCAGGCATTTACAGCACTGTAGGGGGGGGGGGGGGGAGGGGTACAAGGTTAATCAGGCCAAAACTGAGCTCCTTTTGTTTAACTCGGTGGAGGCTGATCTTCTTGCAGGGCAAACATTTCTGCCATTACGACCTATTAGATATTTGGGCTTATACATTACTGCTGATTTTTCTCAATTGTTTCAACTAAATTATGTAAATACTCTTAATAATATAAAAAACCTTTTAGAAAGATGGCCGCTTTTACCTCTGTCTATAGTAGGCCGAGGTTCCCTAGTAAAAATGTCTATACTTCCCTTGCTGATATTTCTGTTTCTAAATCTACCTTTAAAAATGCCTATCTTATATTTCTATGAAGTGGATAAAGTTATTCGTGAGTTTGTATGGGCAAGAAAAAAACTTTGGATCAAACTATCCATTTGACAATTAGATGTAGAACAGGGGGGGCTTGCACTTCCTCACTTTTCCACTTATTATCAAGCTGCGTTAGTTAGTTTACTAACACAGCCAGCAGCCCCTTCCTCGAAATTCGATAATTAAGTTACCAGCATTTTTGTGCACCACAAAATTACCAAAGAAAACAAGATATAAGGTCTTGAATATGATTGCAAATCGTACGCTGCGCTTTTATAAAACTTACAATGTTGCAATATGTCACGCATACACCTCTCTTCAAGACTGTGAGTTATGGGGTCTCCACCTTTCGCAAAAGGGACTGCAGTCCTATAATAATCTAGGCTTTCATAAGCTAGGTGACTTCTACAACGGTACCAATCTGATAGCATGGGAATCATTTGTATTGCAATTCGAACCCCAAAGTCGAGATCTGTGGTTAAATTTTAGGCAAATAACATGCTTTTTATATATAAATACACAATAGTTAATGAGAGGGAAATGATAATTTTAAAAGCAGCCTTTGAGTTGAATCTGAGTGGTGTTGGAAATTGGTCTCGGGCACTGCACCAGGGCTTGAATAAGAGACACGTTGAGGCGATGCTTCCTGAAATTGCTCAGGAAACTAATTGTCAGTTTAACATGCAGGAATGGCAGCGAGTGTGCGAATTTGGGAATAAAGCTCGGAACTTCTAAAGAATGTCTTTTCTTTCTACATGGTTGGCCTATTATATTCCCCTCAGGCTACATAAATGGTTCCCATCAATCCCGAATGAATGTTTTAGATGCAACCTGGCTCGGGCAGGAGACTGGATACATATATTTTTTACATGTCCTAGACTGCAACACTTTTGGCAGGTGGTGTTTAGGTTTATTAGCTGTTGTATGTCTTTGGTTATCCAACCCTCAACATCATTGGCCCTATTTGGTTTTTCTTGCACAGGTAGTCAGCTACCAGAACATAGGCAATACTTTGTTTTCATCGCTATAGCGGTAGCCAGCTCCTTGGAGTTTCAAAACTGGAGATCACCGAGGGTACCTACAATGGGACAGTGGCTTCCTAAGTTGGACCGGACCTACCAATTTGAAGAGGCTTATGCAAAAAGGGTATGGGCGCTTCATAGGTTTAGGGCCACTTGGGAGGGCTATATTCTGGTCACACATGCAAACGAGAATGTGCCAAGCAGGCTATCCCCTATGCAATGAAATTTGAGGTGTTTTAATCTATAAAGTCTTTTTTATCCGATAGATCGATACCAATTTGTAGCAATATTTTTTGTACTCTTTTATCTGTATTTTAGGTAATTCATGTTTGATATATAGAATGCTGGTTATATATTATGTAAAACCTAATGTGAATTTATGCAATTTATTGTCTAATGAATTATGAGATTGAGTATTACAAAATGTTTTTTTTTTTATGTACCATGATTACAATGTCTGCTGTTTTCCGCTCAATAAAAAAAAAAAGAGTTTTAAATAAAGAGGGTTGGTCTGGTAAACAGAGAGAAGCCGACAAGGCAGACAGGCTTACTTTAACAGTAGCTACTGCACAACCGTGTTGAATTATGGAATGAGAGAAACTAAGAATATCAGACAAATGGGCTTGCAAAGGATCTATTGATCTCTCTTCACACCATTTAAAAAACTTGGCCCACTTACCAGAATAGACAGATTTGGTGGCATGTCTTCTGGCCAATAAAATATCATTCACCACATCCAGTGAGAGAGAAAAAGAGCTCAGGTTGCCCCTTACAATCTCCAGACATGAAGGTGCAGGCTCTGGAGGTGGGGGTGTAGAACCTGCCCCTGCGACTGCGAGAGGAGGTCTGCCCTGGGAGGGAGATGGAGCAGAGGGTGCGATGAGAGGTAAATGAGGTCTGTGTACCACACTCTCCTTGGCCAATCTGGGGCAATCAATATAACTTAGGCCCAGTCTTGGCAAATCTTCCTCAGCACCTGAGGAATCAAGAGTATGGGAGGAAATGTGTAAAAAAGCTGTGAGCCCCAATCTAACTGAAACGCGTCCCCCAACGCTCCCCGCATCTGATAGTGGAGACTGCAGAACGAGGGGCAATGCGTGTTCTCGTGAGTGGAAAAAAAGATCCAACCGAGGGAAACCCCACATCTTGAAGATGTGACGGACTACCTCCAGATGGATACACCACTTGTGATTGGTCGGGTACTGCTGACTGAGACTGTCCGCACGCACATTCAGCACTCCGGACAGATGATTCGCAATCAGGCAAATCTGATGGTCCTGAGTCGCACAGCCTCTCTGCAGACACGATAGGACCCTGCTCCTCCCTGTTTGTTGATGGACAACATCGTGGTAGTGATGTCCGTTAAGACCTGAACCGACTGACCACAAAGGGAACGAAGGAAGACCGTGCAATTAGAACGTATTGCCTGCAATTCCAGAAGATTGATGTGAAACAATCTTTCCTCTGGAGACCAAAGGCCTTTGACCTCCAGATCCCCCAGGTGAGCTCCCCAACCTAGAGTGGAGGCATCCGTTCTCACTGTGGTCACCGGGGAAGAAGGTTAAAACTGCTTCCCTTAAGACAGGTTGTCCGAAACACTCCACCATAACAACTTTGCTGCAGTGTCTCTAGAGATTTTGACCGGTATAAAGATAGAATATCGACGGGAAAATATCGACTAGCATTAATATCGTGGTAAGAATATCGACTGTGAAAAATATCGTAATAGAAAATATCTTTTTTAAAAATATCGTTTCGTGAGAATGACAAAAATATCGTCATAAAAAAATATCGATGAACAGAATATCGTTGAACAAAATGTCGTTTCATATAATATTGACAGAAAAATATAAGTTGTTATAAAATTTATAAAAAAATATGTATTATGTTTTTAAAAAACTTACAAAACTCCTACTAGTAATAATATGTGTTAAAAAATATTTTCTACAAAAGAATTGTTAAAATTTTAGTAGCGGGTTATTGGTATTATAGGGGATAAGGGTGGGTAGTAATTTAAAATTTGGTTTTTAAAAAATTTATAAAATATAAACAAATTAGAAAATATTTAAGAAATCCAAATTTTAATTTGAAATTTCGAATTCTTCACGAAATTAAATTTGTAATTAAATTTTATAATTTCAAATAAAAATTTTAGGAGCGGGTTTTTGGTATTATAGGGGATTAGGGTGGGTAGTAATTTAAAAATGTAGTGTTTAAAAATTGTATAAAATATTATTAAATTAGAAATTTATAATGAAATCAAATTTTAACCTCGAAATTTAAAATTTTACACAAAATTTATTTTTTAATATTAATAAAAAATATTACATTATTTTGAAGAAGCGTTATTTTGGTATTATAGGGGAATAGGGTCTAAAAAATAATTTAGATAGAAAAATTTATATTGTTTACTAACCTGCACATTTCCTGATTTATGTTGGATTGGAGTTAGAATAGTAAATTATTATAAAATATAAACAAATTAGAAAATAATTAAGAAATTTAAAATTTAATTTTAAATTTCTAATTGTTTACGAATTTAAATTTGTAATTAAATTTAAAAATTTCAAATAAAAATTTTAGGAGCGGGTTTTTGGTATTATAGGGGATTAGGGTGGGTAGTAATTTAAAAATGTAGTCTTTAAAAATTGTATAAAATATTAATAAATTAGAAATGTATCATGAAATCAAAATTTAACATTGAAATTAAAATTTTTACACGAAATTTATTTTTTAATATTAATAAAAAATATTAAATTAATATTGAAGAAGCGTTATTTTGGTATTATAGGGGAATAGGGTCTAAAAAATAATTTAGATAGAAAAATTTATTTTGTTTACTAACCTGCACATTTCCTGACTTATGTTGGATTGGAGTTAGAATAGTAATTTATTATAGTTTACTATCCAGCACTTTCCCTGAGTTATGTTATGTTTGGAGTTAGAATAGTTATTTATTATGGTTTACTATCCAGCACTTTCCCTGACTTATGTTGGATTGGAGTTAGAATAGTAATTTATTATGGTTTACTATCCAGCACTTTCCCTGACTTATGTTGGATTGGAGTTAGAATAGTAATTTATTATGGTTTACTATCCAGCACTTTCCCTGAGTTATGTTATGTTTGGAGTTAGAATAGTAATTTATTATGGTTTACTATCCAGCACTTTCCCTGACTTATGTTGGATTGGAGTTAGAATAGTAATTTATTATGGTTTACTATCCAGCACTTTCCCTGACTTATGTTGGATTGGAGTTAGAATAGTAATTTATTATGGTTTACTATCCAGCACTTTCCCTGACTTATGTTATGTTTGGAGTTAGAATAGTAATTTATTATGGTTTACTATCCAGCACTTTCCCTGACTTATGTTGGATTGGAGTTAGAATAGTAATTTATTATGGTTTACTATCCAGAACTTTCCCTGACTTATGTTGGATTGGAGTTAGAATAGTAATTTATTATGGTTTACTATCCAGAACTTTCCCTGACTTATGTTGGATTGGAGTTAGAATAGTAATTTATTATGGTTTACTATCCAGCACTTTCCCTGACTTATGTTGGATTGGAGTTAGAATAGTAATTTATTATGGTTTACTATCCAGCACTTTCCCTGACTTATGTTGGATTGGAGTTAGAATAGTAATTTATTATGGTTTACTATCCAGCACTTTCCCTGACTTATGTTATGTTTGGAGTTAGAATAGTAATTTATTATGGTTTACTATCCAGCACTTTCCCTGACTTATGTTGGATTGGAGTTAGAATAGTAATTTATTATGGTTTACTATCCAGAACTTTCCCTGACTTATGTTGGATTGGAGTTAGATTAGTAATTTATTATGGTTTACTATCCAGCACTTTCCCTGAGTTATGTTATGTTTGGAGTTAGAATAGTAATTTATTATGGTTTACTATCCAGCACTTTCCCTGACTTATGTTGGATTGGAGTTAGAATAGTAATTTATTATGGTTTACTATCCAGAACTTTCCCTGAGTTTGCAATTTATTTTTGATCAAAAGGGTATTTAGTCCTCTGGAACGCGTAGACCCTTGGTTTGAGTCGTCACATACTGTAACTACATATTCTGTGGGAAAGTTATGTCAATCCTGGCTGCGACATTCCACCTTAGCATCTGTCAAAGTTCATTTATCGAAGTTACATGACAAAATAGATTTGAATTATTTTGTTAAAGGTCCTGTGGGTGGCAGAACCAAAAGGTGGGCGTATGCTATTTACAACGAAGTGTGGAAATTTTCGCAAATTGAGGCGGCTTCAAGATTGAGAGCTATTGACCAAGCAAACATGGAAAAGGTTTTAGCCGTTATAGATAACAGCATTAGCACTCTCTCTTCCAGAATTTATACATTAGATAATATTGTTTCGTCAGTTGTTGATATTGTGCATGATGATATGTCTGTGTTATATAATGGTCAAAACCAGTTGCATTCTGTTATGCAGTTTGCATGGACATTGCAGACGTTAAAGGCAGGGAGGGTCCCTTGGGACTATTTGAGCACTACATCGTTATTCATTCCTTTTAACATTACTGATAAGCAGCTATTTATGTCCATGAAAGATGCTACATATTCATTATTACATATTGAAAAATTAGAACCGTTACCTTTCTCTGTGGCGGAAATCAATTCAGTCACGTGGCTTATATACGGGTTGATAACTCTACCGTTCGCACTTCTTAAGTTTACGTCTTGTATGAAACATTATGCTCTGGGTAGATATGAACAGCTGGGCACCGCTTTCATACAGGAGGTTTGGTCCCTCCCCTTTACGTATAGATGTACTAGGGACGGAACTGAGGTTTATCTGAAGGGTGAGGAATGTACCACGACACCAGATCATTCCTTGGTATGTAGGCACATTCAATTACACGGTGCATGCAATGTACAAGCCCCGATTTTGGCCTGCGTCCTATGAGGTGTCCCAGTGCCTGTGATTACGCCTTCTTTGACGCTGCTTGCAAACAGTAGTTATTTAATTTTGAATAATGAAGCTTGCTGCGGGATGTTAGTGGGAATCCCATATATAGTAACTGTATCGGAGAGGGTTGTCTGCTGCAATAATGTTCTCTTTTCACCCCCTCACGGGCGGGTGGATGTTTCCATCTGGCCTTCGATTCCAACCTTGAAAGCAGAGTTCAACAAGTTGAGCAGAATAAGAGCTGTATTGTCCCAAAAAGAGGTGTCATTGACTTCCTCTCGTGAAACATTTGTCCTTCACGTTACTAATACGCGCACTGAGGTACAGGCGGTTTTGAATACTGACCTCCCCCTACATTTCGGAACTTTGATCCTAACTATTTTCAATGCCTCGTCCACGACCGGCCTGGCTCATTTTTTTAAACTTGTAGGCTCAGGCCTCGTGACCTCTTTCCAAACTATTTTTGGTGTGATTCCGGCATTTTTTCATTCGATTTTCTCGAGCATCTTTGGAGGTGTTCCGCTGCTTCTGGCGCTGGTGGCAGGTGTGCTGCTTTTACTTTTCATACTACGGAATGGCTGCTGTTTCTGTGCCACACGAGCACCTGTCCCGTCTGCATCTTCTTCGTGATAGGATGCTTGACTTTTATGGTACTCTGCCATTGGCGACTTTAAGCCTGGCATATGGATTATCCTTCAGGTATTCCTACTTCACCTGCGTGCAACCTGTATTTCACTGCCTGGATTGTCCCTTTGAATGGCCTCTGGATTTGTGCTTGACCAACACGGTGTCTCCGGTGCCGGATTTCGATCGACTGATGAGGCCCTTAGTGTCTCACGAGTTGGCCTGTTCTGGTGTCCGGATTATGGCTTGTGGTGCGGCGCATGGTATCCTGGGTAATTGGGACATATCAACGGCTGCCTACGACTTCTTGGCTATGAGCTATTTAGAGGAACATTCCGGTTGCCCTCTGATTGTGCTAGAGGCTCCGATGGTTGAAGAACACGTATGTTCCTTTTCTTTAATTAATTGGATGGCTGAGACTTTTAGTGGCCCTGCAAACGATTTTTTGTTGGAAGCAGTTGCCACGTATGCTGCCTATACATTCATGGATTAACTGAACTATCCTCCTTTGCGCCTGTGCTACTGGACAGCAACCTAGCGCAGCATTCATTTTTTTTTTTCTAATCATTGTGTTACTTATAGTATTTGGATGATAGTAGTTGTTAATATATGAAGTAAATTGTACATTTACTTAGCAAGTTTAAATAATTTTAGTCAGCTATCTAAGTAGACATGGATAAGGTAGTTAATAAATGTTTTTACATGTAAGTTTCTGGTCGTTGTTGATAAGTTCAACATGTTATTTTTTCACTCTAAAGAAGAACACTTTTTAATTTAGGGAGTTTATCTACTTTATGCTAAGTTCGAATGAAAAAAGCAATGGGATTTTACTTACTTCAAGTGTAGTATGACGTTTTGTAGTTGTAGTCGTAGGTTTGTATTTTCTTCTCTCAGCAAGGTAACCGTTTTTCTCCAAGTTTGGCCCAAAAATGGTAAATTACGTTAAGTGTATAATTGTTTTTATATTAGTGAGTTAATTAATGGTAGCTTTTGATTGGTTCAATTAGTGAAATGTCAAAATCATTGGTCGAGAACGTTATTTTGAATTAGAAAACCGTTAAATAATTATATGTGTGAATAGTTTTGTAAAGTAAAATAGTTTAAAAAAGTGTGTAAAATAAAAGAATAGTGCATATCGAGTTGGTAATAAAAAGACAATATTTTTTGTATATTTCTATAAGCAGATAGGTCGTCGATGTTAGTGTAGTCGATATATATGTCTAAGGTCATGTTATTTAAAATAAAGTCGATCATGTAGTAGTCGATATTTATGTTGTCGATATTAGCGTGAACGATATTAGGGTTGTCGATAAAAAAAAATCGATATTTGTGTGAATCCTTGTTTAAGTATAGGATGACGATATTAATGTAAGCGATATTTTAGTGACGATATTTATTTCTGACGATATTTATGTTAACGATATTCCATCATGGAACCATTTTGACCACCTCCTTAAGATCTCCGTGTGTTGAAACCACTGCCTTTGGAGGCACCACTGGAGGGCCTCATGTGCCAGCGTGCATGGCTGACCAACAGTATGCAGGAAGCGAACAGAATGAGCAGGCACAAGACCTTCAGGACTGGAACAACTGTTCCATTCTGAAACAGTGGAATCATAGCCTGGATGTCTTGACTCCTCTGCAGAGGTGGGAAGGCGCGACTCACAGTAGTGTCCAATACTGTCCCTATGAACAGGTTGTACAGAGAGGGTGCCAGGTGAGATTTAGGTACGTTTATCAAAAAACCCAAGTCGAACAACAGACGCGCTGTTACTTGCAAATGATGTTGCACCATCTCTAGTGAATGTGCTTTGAGCAGCCAGTCATCCAGATAGGGAAATCCCGACCTTCTGAGATGTGCTGCTACCACCGCCATCACCTTTGTGAAGACCCGAGGTGCGGAAGTAAGACTGAATGGAAGGACAGGAAACTGGTAGTGTTGAGACCCCACCGTAAAACAGAAATACTTCTGATCCAAGTTTAGGATGGGAATGTGAAAATACGCATCCTGCAAATCGATCGACACCATCCAGTCTTCCTGCTGCAACACCAGAAGAACCTGTGCCAGGGTCAACATCTTGAACTTCTGCTGCTTGAGGTAAAAATTCAAGACCCTGAGGTCTAGGATCGGCCTCAAAAGACCGTCCTTTTTGGGAATCAGGAAGTACCGTGAGTACTATCCTTGAACCTTTCCTGCTCCGGAACCACCTCTATCGCACCTTTTGCAGTAAAGATAGATCCTCCTGTTGCAGTATCAACAGGTGTTCTTCTGAGCACCAGCCCTGATGGGTAGGAAGAGGGAACTCTCGAAAGGGTAGGGGTAACTCATTCTCCACAAGTTTCAACATCCAGAGATCAGAAGTAACAGACCTCCAAATCCATAGAAAATGGGAGACCCATCCTCACACGGTACCAACATGATCTAGGATGGAGAAGCTAGAGCTACTTTCCTGCCAAACCAGTTGGAGGGGTAGGAGAGGAGGAGGGGAGGAGACTTGCTGCCAAGCTGTGCCTCGCGGGACAACCTCTACCATTTCCCCTGTTTGAGCTGTACAGGGAGTTTGCCTGATGCTGCTGTTGATGCTGCTGCTTGACTCAAAAGGATAAAGTCCTGCCAAAACCGCAAAACCTGCTGCATCCAAAATCCCTGGAATGGTTCTGAGGGCCCAACGATCTTGCTGTAGCTCTGCTATCTTTAAAGAGCTGCAGAGTTAAGTCTGCTTTGGCACCAAAAAGACGAGAACGGTCAAAAGGCAAGTCCCATAGGTTAGCTTGTACATCCGCTGAAAACCCAGACCCCCTAGCCAAGCATGCCTTCTGGTTGCAACAGAGGAACACATTACCCTGGCAATAGAGTCCGCAGTGTCCAGACCCGATTGAATGACCTGGTGGGCCGCAGCTTGAGTATCGGAAAGTACTTCAGAGAAATGGCCCTGAACATCTTCCGGAAGATTCTGGAGCACCTCCCTCTCCGAGTACATCAGAGAAAGGATATAGTGACCCAACAGGCATGTCGCATTCGTCGACTTTAGAGTCATACTAGCAGAAGAAAATACTTTCTTTGCAGACTGCTCCATTTGTTTGGATTGTCTATCTGCAGGCGTAGATGGGAATGAGCCTGCAGACTGTTTAGAGGAGCACGACGACTGGACTAACAAACTCTCTGGTGATGGGTGAGTAGATAGGAAAGCAGTATCTCCCGGAGCCACATTATACCTCCTCGCCACAGACCTGGACACTGCAGAAGCAGTCATTGACTTCTGCCACACCTCCAAGATATGCTCACTCAAAGCCTCATTAAAAGGAAGCAAGGCGTCCGAGACAGAAGCAGATGAAAGAAGCACCTCCATTAGTTCTGCAGTAGGCAATCGCAAGTCTAGCAGATCTACTGCCTTGCTAATTACCGAATGATATGAAGACACTTCGGGGCATATTCACAAGAACGTGTGATAACTACCGCAAAAGTAGCGTGACGCAACTTTCAATATCGCAAACCTTCGTGGGAAAATAACCCAGTGTCAACGTGGAATTCACAACACGGCGGTACCATGCGATAGTCCGCCGGCACCGCGGACAATGTCCGCGATACAACCCCCCCGACGGAGATAAAAACACAAAACACAACACCAGAAAACCTGCGATGAGCCCTTCCGCGATGAGGAAAGCAGGGATTAGCAGCGCGAGGGGAGCAATCTCACAAGCAATGCGGGAACAAGCACAAGAGCAGCATACGGAAAATGCACAGCACAACATCCAAGCACCGTGGAAGGACGGAACCGACAGGCCCACCGCATGAAAGAGACCAGTGGCTGACAAATCAGAGCCGCACGAATGACACACCCACCGTGTAGCATCCGCACCCAAGCAGAAGTGCACTTCGACATTGGCAACATATCGGTACAAACAGCAACCCTTCAACAACTGAACACAGGAAACAACTGGATCGGTAAATGAGCACAACCAGGCAAATCACATCTGTAACCCCAGGGATATGTAACATGACAATGCACAATTCCAACCTGTAACCTGCAAATATGTTTTATTCGCACATGCAGTGCAATTGGACATCTACTACTGTCCCATGATTGCCAGGGATGGACACAATGTGACGTGCTCATGAGAAGTAAGTGTCAATGATGTAGTTCCTACGGGCCATAACTGCCGCAGCTGCAGTGGGATGTGGGCCACCAGCCCCATCACCATCATCATCGTCCGGTACCTCTGGAACTGGGATCCATGGGCCCTGGTGCGAACACAGATGTTGTGCAACACACAACATGCAACGATCATCTTGCACACGACGTCCGGGCTGTACAGGAGCTTCCCACCTGTGCAGTCCAGGCACCTGAAACGTGACTTCAACACGCCAAATGTGCGTTCAACGATACCCCTGGTGCGTATGTGGGCCGCATTGTACTGCCCATGGGCGGGTGTGTTCGGGTCCCAGAGGGGTGTCATCATCCAAGGGCAGAGTGCATATCCTTGATCACCTGTGACAGTGCAGGGAGAAAAGAGTCAATACTTGGTTCGGCAGGATGTGATGGCAGGCCCACCAATTCAGTGACGCCTGTGCTGGCTGTGTGTGGGGTGAGTGTAAGCCAGCCCTCAGGGAGTAGCTGGTGCTGGCAACAATTCCAACAGTCATCAGGCACTCACACATGCAATGTCAGAACCACAAGGGGGGATGACTCAAGTCGCACAGGGCCAGAGGCCCCGTATGCACAGCGGCCGACACAGGCCCACCGCCACGGGACGCTGACCTTCGGGAGAATGGTGCAGGTTCAAGGGGGCAGAGCAGTGCCTCACATGGGTCATGGCTGCATTCCGCATCTCCACACGTCAAGCCGTTGTGTGGCTGTGGTGCCATGAAATGTCTATTGGGTGCAGGGGTATCCCAGGATGACCATGGAGTAGTGTAGTCGTGTCTGGTAGGTGGTCGTATAGGCTGACATGTCGAATGTGGCTTGGTCACGTGTGCATCCCCACAGATGTGCCTTGTGCATTGGTGGCTGTGGGATGTGTGGTGTGTTGATTTGGTACTTACCAACGAGCAGTCCCGTTCCATATGTGCCATCCTAGAAGCGCTGGTTGATGATGGACTGTTGGAAGATGATGGAATCGTGCACACTGCCTAGGTAGTTGGCGACAAGATTGGTGAAGAGTCCCCGGTGGTCCACTATGGCCTGCACATTGATGGAATGCGTGTGCTTTCTGTTGCAGTAGTGGTGTGCAGTATCCGCAGGGGGCACAAGTGGAACATGTGTGCAGTTAATTGCCCCCAACACGGCCGGAAATCTGGCTATGGCGTAGAAGCCTCGCTTTGTCTCCAGCTGTTCCTGCGCAGTGTAGGGGAAGTGAAGGTACTCAGGTATGAAGCTGAGAATGGCATCCAGGACAGGTATGATTAACTTTGATAGGGCTGGCTGTGAGACTCCTCCGACTCTGGCAGTTGTTGGTTGGAATGTCCCAGAGGCCAATAGGTGCAGCACAGCCAGCAGCTTTGTCTGAGGTGGGATGTTGGTTCTCCGCTGTTGGCACCGTCAGCCTGTGGGCGATGTGTGTCATGATGTAGAGAATGGTTGTCCTTTTGAGCCTGTAGTGGGCAATGACTTCTGGGGGTTAGGTCTGTGAGGGTAGTGCGTTTTCGGTAGGTCCACTGTCTTACTCTACGCTGCCTCTGTGGTGGTCCGGGAGGAGGTGTGGGTCCGGGGGTTGGTGGTCCTGGGGGTGGTGGCGGTGGGTGTTGTGGCCCTGTTGGGGCTCTTAGCTGCATGAGGAGTATCTTCATGGCGTTGTTTGTTCTTCGGGTATGGCTCTGTGCGGGACCCTGTTGCCTACAGCAGGTAGGCGTCCGTCTTTACACCTGCTTGAGGCAGGTGTTAAATACTTGCTGCCACTGCGGCTTATCGCAGTTCTGTCAGTTCGTTGTGAAAGTGGTGTTGTTGTTTTTTCGTGTGTTTTTGCACAGGAATGCCTACTCTGCATCTCATTAGAGTTAGTTGGTGGTGTACGCCATGGTGTTAGATTTTGGGGCAGTTAACACGGAAATACTGGCGATATCTGCAGTTTGCACCTGCTTGTGAATGGGGTGTTAATTCTATCTCCAATTTTGTTGCGTTAAGGTGGAGATAAATCGGATATAAGTCCTTGTGAATATGCCCCTTCTTGTGTTGGAAGACCTTTTGGTGAGGAGAGCTCCAATTCAGGAGATGTATCCAGGCCACTAGCCTCCTGCAGGCCCTCAAACTCTTGTACAGGATCGACAATCTCACCCTCTTCAGCCTCCTCTTACTGTTCTTAATACTCCTCCTCTTCAATCAGCCTTTGTGCTTCTTTTCTGGACCTCATTCTTGAGACCAGCGTCAGCGGCACCAGACGTGGCGCCAGTGACTTCGGGACCGGCATCAATGGAAATTCCACTGGGATAGTAGAAGACGCCAGACGAGGTTGTGCCGGCGCCGGACCGAAGCCACAAGGCATTGGAGATGATCCGTCCAGGGGCACTCTTCCCTCCAGGGACTGCACAGGTGTCAAAAACCTTGGCGTCGTGAGATGCCAACTTCCCGGAGCCATTTACATAAAAGGCATGAGAGGTGCCTAAGGGAAGTGAGGTGGCAAGCCTCCCAAGGAGTATGCCAGCATGGGGCCAACTGGCACACCGGAAGGGTTAGCCACTCTGGCAAACAAGTCAAACATCGCATTGAGAAAATGCGAAGGATCTGTACCTGGAGTCAGGAAGGCAGGATAGCCTGGATCTGGTACTACAGGCTCTGAGACCACTCGAGGAGGCAACCTAATTGGCTCCTGTTGCGGAGCCGGAGCCCCTGGAGTGGAGTGGCCGGCCATGCATGTGTTGTTTCTCTTGCGCCGGTGAAGCTTGCGGAGCCGGAGACTGGGCTGGAGTCACCTGAGGAGAAGGAGAAGGAGAGACTTTGTCCTTTAAGTGACATCGGAAAGCCAGAGATCCCGACTTCGGTGTTCCATCCTTTGATGAAAGATGTTGAGATCCATGGCGCCGCTTCTTTTTATGTTTCCTCGACGATTTCGAGGTATTCGAAGTTGGTGACTTGGACAAGAACCTCGACCTCCTTCAACCTCTTTTCTGTTTTTTTGCCTTGCCCATAAACAGCTTGGCCTCCCTCTCCTTTAAGGCCTTGGGTTTCATGCGCCTTTGCATGACAAACACTCCCCGACATCGTGGTCCGACGAGAGGCACCACAAACAATCTTTATGGGGGTCAGTAATCGATATCTGACCCCTGGATTCCCTGCATGGCTTAAAACCAGACTTCCTCTGGGTAGCAATGATCACTGCTACAATTACACAAAGTACTTGCAACAAAGAAACTCCCAGTAATGGAGAGCCCTGGAAAAAATCATTACACGTTGATGGCACGGAAAAAAAGGGAACTGATGTCAGCATGCCGACGAGGTCTTCTTATGGCTCCGATGACGTTACACAGAGGCGTGTGTGAAGCCATTTCATTGTGATGCTTCGTTGACGTGGGAGGGCTATGGGGAAAAGTTTCAGTGGAATGCTTCGCATGGGGTAATTCAAAAGGTGAGGAAGCCACAGGCAGATGTATCCATCAGAAATATAGCATTAAAGTGATCTCATATGCTGATGACACCCAACTTACCTTCTAGTTTTGAAAGCAGGTATTGAGTGGGCCGGCTCATTTCAAGCAATACCTTCTTGAGCAGAAAAGTTTCTCGTCTCTGTGAGAAATTGGGATGTTGGCTGACTGGGGTGTGAGCCCTGGTCAAGCAACAGACACAATCCCTTGCAAGATGAACCACAAAAAGTAATAAAATTAACCTGTGCTTAACCCTGGGTAGCTTGGAACACAAGCAGTCAGGCTCAAGTTAGAGGTAATGTGTAAAGTATTTATGAAGCACACAAACAGTAATACAGTGAAAACACAACACAAGAAAAATCCCAAACCAAGTAAAAAAAAAAGAATATATTTTGGAGATAGTTTGTCATCAGCACGTCAAAAATCTAATGAGAAAAACCGGAAGAAGTTGATTTTGAATGTGTCAAGTGAAAACAGCGCCAAAAAGCACACAGCACCAAAAACGGGATATCTGGTCACGCTGGACTGGGACAAAGTCAAAAGTTCAGGCAGACTGCAATGGCGTGCAGGTAACTACAGGAGCCAGGTTTGGCCCGCCATGCAAAAGTACCTTCGTCCAGATGCATCAACATCAAAGATCCTGTTGACAAGGAGGATGCGGGATGCAGCTGTAGCAATGCATCGGTATCGATCCTTGCAGTGGAGGCGATGCACTGATCCTGTCCCACAGAACAGCAGCAATGCATTAGCTCCGGTGACAGCAGGGGCTGCGATGTGAAGTTTTCAGTGTCGTCATCAAGGCTGCCGTCGACAGAGATACGAAGACCTCGAGCTGGGATGAGCTTGAGCAGTGGTGGTTCCAAACGCAATGCATCTGGTCGATCCAAACAGCAGAGGCAATGCACTGGTGCAGAAACAAGATATTAGGAAGTCTTTTATGTCCCTGAGACTTCAGATCAGTAGGCCAGTCAATTAGCCTTTGGAGTCACTCTGGGGGTCAAGTGATGCAGTCCCATGCCTTCTCACTCATACCAGGAGGGCAGCAGGTCAGAACATCAAGAAAGCACCTCTTCAAGAGCAGCAGTTCAGCAGAGTGGAAGTCCTTCACCAGCTTCTTCCTGGCAGAGTATCCACAGGAAACACAATAAGATGATTGACGGAGAGCTGAAACATTTCAGACACTCACCGCCAGTCACAGACATGGGGTTGAATCCATCATCATTCTTCTGCTCACTAAGCCACCCCAGTTTGGACCTAGCCATATGCAAATCAGTGTTGACCCTGTTCCTCACAGGAACAGTCTAGCTTGAACTGCCAGGCCAGGTCCTCAGAGGACCGGAAACAAGCATCTTGGGACTGGTTTTGGGGTTTCACCCCTCATCAGCCAGGCTAGCTTGAATCCAGTGTCAAAGAGAGCAAGGGACCCACGTCTGGGCATACTCTGGCCACTGAGGGTGAACATAGCAAACACAATACGATGATGAATGGAGTGCTGAAACTTTTCAGACACTCACCCCCAGTCACAGATCTGGGTTGAATCCATCATTGCTCTTCTGCTCACTAAGGCACCTCAGCTTGGACCCAGCCATATGCAAATCAGTCTTGACCCTGTTCCTCATGGGAACAGTCCAGCCCGAACGGCCAGGCCAGGTCCTCACTTGACCGGAAACAAGCATTCTGGGACCGGTTTTGGGGTTTCACCCCTCATCAGCCAGGCTAGCTTGAATCCAGTGGCAAAGTGAGCAAGGGATCCACTTCTGGGCATACCCTGCCAACTTAGGGCAAACAAGCAAACACAATAAGATGATGGACAGAGTGCTGAAACTTTTCAGACACTCACCCCAGTCACTATTAGATCTGATTTGCATCCATCATCGTTCTTTTGCTCACTTCGCCACAGCATATCAGACCCAGCCATATGCAAATCAGCCTTGACCCTGTTCCTCATGGGAACAGTCCAGCCCCATCTGCCAAGCTGTGTGAGGATGTACCAAGCTCCTCTCTACCATCCTCCCAGGATGGCCCATCAAATCACACCTAAGCTCCCATAGTGTGTGGCTGTTTAGGGGGAATACACAAAGACCAACTGTCCCCTCCCCAGGCGTGTATCAGAGACAGGCTGCAGGCACACATGGCTAAGAGCAGAAACATGCCAGCTTTCTAAAAGTGGTATGTTAAAAGTTGTAATGATAAATTCAATTTTGCCATTAAAGAGGATTTATCATTACAATTCTAAACATGACAGATCCACCTCCCAAATAGATTAGCCTATTAGATGAAATAAGGAATACCCAGTGTTATCCCATGGGAGGGGGTAGGCCTCACAGGAGTGAAATCGAATTTGGGAGTTTTTCACTACCGGGATGTTTAAAACCTAAAAGCGTATGTCCTACCTATTGGGGCAGCTTTTGGTACCAGCACCACAGGGCTGAACCATGGGCTACTGAAGGGCTCAATCACCCCATCTACAACACCTTGGAGACCTCCTCCTTGATACTGACCCTCACTTTGTCAGACAGACTATATATTTTGTTTTTGACAGGGAGGCTGTCTCCTGTGTCCACATCAAGAGTACACAAATAGGTAATCCCAAGAGTGAGCAGAAGGAAAGAGGAGATCTGGCCCAGCAAGTGGTGACAGTCCCTCTGTTGTTCTGAAGACAGTGTAGGGGAAAGGTTCACACCTTCACTGACCCATTGTTGTCTTTGGAGTCTAAGAGGTCAGGGAGAGGTTCACTCTCCTCTTCCTCCCCACCATTTGTCACCAACAACATGTCAACCTCTCAAAGTGTGATTTGAGACAGTTGATATGGAGAACATTTTGGAGGTCTGGGGATCTGGAGGTCCACCAAGTAGTAGCTCTGGGCGGAGACCACAGCTCCACCCGCGGAGTGTGCGGAGAATTGCCTACCCCACGTTCCACAGAGAACGTGGGGTAGGCAAATCTCTGCACACTCCGCAGCGAAGCGTAGTTGGCCAGCCCCCAAGTCCCACACCCCCATTAACAATTGCTTAAAACTTAAATAAAAAGACTTTAAAGTAAATAAAAACCACTTACCTTGGCTGCGGCGTAACCGGGCTGCCCTCCTCCTCTTCATCGCCCACTCTGTGAAAACTGTGCATACACTCGTGCCCGCACATGCACATTTCTCGCGTGAAATGTGCATGCATTTCCCTTTAATGATGACTATACACAAGCCCAAATGGGCTAAATCCAACCTCCTTCTGTAGTACCTCTCTGGAAGCAAAGAGCAGACATGGTAAGTAGATGTCCCACTTATGCCTCATGGGCTCAGACAGGCCCTTGATCATGCCCTTTAGGGTCTTGTTGAATCCCTCAACAAACCCATTGGTTTATGGATGGTACGATATGGAAAACTTATAAGTAACTACACAATCTTTCCACACTGACTGCATATAAGCAGACATGAAGTTGGTGCCCCTGTCAGACACTACTTCCTTGGGGAAACCCACTCTGGTAACCATACCCATTAGGGCCCTAGCCACTGCAATTCTCAGATGTATGGTCTCTGGGTATCTTGTTGCATGGTCTACCTATACCAGGTTAAACCTGTTGCAGAGGCTGTCTGGGGATCCATGGGCCCTACAATGTCAATGTCACCCTTTCAAAGGGGGTGCCAATGACAGGCAAGGGATTCAAGGGAGCTTTCATCTTCTGCCCTGTCTTTCCGCTGGCCTGGCAGGTCACGCAAGTCCTCCAGAAATTATCTGAGGAACTCTGCATCCAGAGCCAGTAAAAGTGGGGAATGAGCCAGGTAAAGGTCTTGTCCTGGCCCAGATGTCCTACCAGGGGTATTTCAAGAGCCATCTCCAGTAGGAAGGCCTTGTAGCATTGGGGAATACCAGTGCCCTTGTTGCCCCATGCACTGGTGCCTAAGGCTCACTATTCAGGGGGTCCCCCTCCCAATAGATGCTGTGAATACCAGAGGCATCGCCAGCTGTCTTGGCTTCAGCCTGTTGCCTCATGCCCTCCAAGGTTGGGCACTCCTTCTGGGCCTTGCAGAACTCCTCCTTTTGCTTGCCATCCAGCAAGTTCAGGCAGGTAACCAAGGGAAGCAATGCCCTCTCCAGTGGGCTCCGGGGCAACCTCCTCTGGTGCCCTATCCACCTTAGCTGGGAGACTTTCAGGGGCTGATTTTCCACGCCCCTTGAACTTCCCTATTTTGGCAGCTGTCTGGGCCAATCTACCAGGCTCCAGACTTCCTTGACTCATTTCCTGTGCAGCCATGACCTGGTGGTTGTACAAATCCACTCAGGCAACCCCTGCATTTCCAGTTGTGACCAGAGCTCCATTTCCTTTCAGGTAGTGTGCTCAAGATCATTCCCTAGCAAACAATTCACTAGATGGCAGGGCTCAGAGCAACTTTCAGAAGATCCAAGATCCCCCCCACTCAAATGGATCAAGAGCCACTAGTAGTGACCGTCCCGGTTGACTGCTAACACAACCTGGTGGAATGTATTGGGTGTAATCTGCTCTGGGGCCACTAGCTGACTCCTTACTGTAGTCAGACTGGCTCCTGTGTCCCTCAGGGCCTCCACTACTTGCCTTTTGATGATGACACACAGCCTATACGTTTTAGTATTGGAAGGCATGTGGGCTTTTGGCACCATCTCCATGTGACCCTAGGATAACCTCACTGACTTCCCCTCAACTGACTGGACAAACTCCCCACCAAGCACTACACTAGTCAACCCTGGGGTCTTTCCTTCAGTGGGGGGTGGTGCCCTTTTGGGACACTTGGGATCACCCTTGTAATGCCCATGCTCATAGCACTCAGAGCTTGGAAGATTTGTTCTGATTTTTATCAGGGAAGCTCTCCTTCTGGTGGTCATATTGGGAATGGGGCCTTTTCCCTTGAGAACCATTTTTGGGGCTTGAGAGAACTTCTTTTTATCTTCCCCCTCCTTCTTCTGGTTGGAACCCTGACCACCTTTGGGAGACCCCCTCCCCCGATGCCTTCTTGGACACTCTGGTGCTGAAATAGAGGTCCACCTCCTCACCAAGGTTCCTTAGGTCAGTCAGCTTGCTATCAAATAGGTGTTGGAGCAGCTCTGTAAAAGAAATATCAAGCATGTGCTCCCTTAGAATTAGGTTGTACAGCCCAGTATAATCTTCTACCTTGCTTCCCCTCACCCAGACCTTCAGTGCCTTACCGGAAAAATCTAGGAAATTCGCCTAGGGCAGGTTGCGAAGTTTGTAACTGCCCCTGAATTTCTGCCTGTATCTCTCAGGGGTCAGTCCAAATGTATTAACAAATATGGCCTTCATGGGAGTGTACTGTGTCTGGTCCTCTGCCTCTAGGTTTAGGAGTGTTTCCTGCCCCACTATGGAACTGTACTCCACAAGCTACACCCCCCAGTACTCCTCAGGAACCTTGTGCATCCTTAGATGCACTTCATATGCTGAGAACCACTTGTCAATATAATTTCACACCACATAATTGGGCACCAGATCCTTGGGTATACGGACCCCTTCTTCTCCATTGAACACTGCCGGTACGCTGCCAATAGTATTGGTTGACTCCACCTTTTTGGCCTTGATGTCCAGCTCTTTAAGTTTGAGTTCATGTGTCATCTTTTTCTCCTCCAACTTTAACTTGGCCAGCTCCAGCTCTCTCTTGAGGTTCCTCTCCTGCCTCCTGTCCTCCAGCTCATTTGGGGAAAGGCCTCTGTCAGACACACTGCTCCCTACTTCACCCTGAGCATCAGAGGCATCCGTGTCATCTGCTGGGATTGTACTGGGCTCTTCTTGGAGCTCAGGACCCTGGTCCAGTTCCTCCTTCTCCTCTTCTTCTGATAGTGCTCCATCCTCTTCCTCCCTGTCATCCATTTCTTCCTCATCTGATGTGGCCTGCCATCTCTGTACTTCCACAAAGGCCCTCAAGGTTACCTGGAGATACAACGAGTAGCCCTTCTGTCTGCTTTCAATCACTTTTGCTTGCAGAGTTTCAGCAGCTCAGTCCTATTGAGGGTGTCAAAGTTGCATGCATCCACTTCCCTTGGGTTTAGAGCACTTGAATGTAGAAAAGGGGACAAACTGTCAATTAAAAAACTAAAGAAGAATTTAAGAAGGGGTCACTCTGATGTCAAAATATTTTTCCGGGATTTTTGTGGAAAATGCACATCAATGTATAGTACTGCACAAACACAACTCCTGAACCACACCTCTGAAAACCAATTTGAGAAATTGGGTTGTTGGTTGACTGGGCTGTGAGGTACCGCTTCTCTCCCATCAGCAATAGCCTGAGAGAGTATGGCTTAGGCCTCCTCCAAGATCATTGTCAGCACTTACACAACTGAGCCCCAGATTGTGTGGGAGTAACGGTGTTCACCGACAACAGTGCTAGACTAGAAGAACATTCTCTTGCCTAAGGTATCCGGCTTCTTGGATTCCCTATCTGGTCGAGTGAAAGGGAATGGGCCAGGGTTAATTCTGGAAGTGGCGGCATGGACCACCAATCTCTCTGGAGAGGGGCACTGGGTGAGGAAACTGGGGTCCCCTGGGACAGGGAGGAGGCTTGGACAGGGTCAAGAGGAGGATGTTGGTTAGGGCTTTATTAAAGGGGCAAAATACACACAGTTGATGGACGGAATGTAGAACAAATCAAAACATTCACCCCCAGTCAAGAGATCTGGGTTAAATCCATCATTCTTTTGCTCACCATGCCATACCAGTTTGGACCCTTCCATATGCAAATCAGTCTTGACCCTGTGCCCAATGAAAACAGTCCAGCCTGAACTGCCAGGCCAGGTCCTCCCTGGACTGGAAACAAGCATCCTTGGACCGGTTTCGGGCTTCCAGCCCTCATCAGCCAGGATAGCTTGACTCCAGTGGCATGGAGAGCACGGGACCCACGTCTGGGCATCCTGGCTGATGAGGGCTGGAAGCCCGAAACCGGTCCTAGGATGCTTGTTTCCAGTCCAGGAAGGACCTGGCCTGGCAGTTCAGGCTGGACTGTTTTCATTGGGCACAGGGTCAAGACTGGTTTGCATATGGAAGGGTCCAAACTGGTATGGCATGGTGAGCAAAAAAACGATGGATTTAGGCCCAGATCTCTGTACTGGGGTAAATGTATGACATTGTTCTGCATTCTGTCCATCAATTGTTCTTTTTGCATTTATTAAAGGGGAGCAAGGGTTCAAAGGGGGCAGTCCCTGGTTGAAGCACCACCATCAAGACGTTTGTCTTGACTGCCATTGAGGGCAGTGAAGGTCTAATATCTCAGATGCCCTAGGGCACCACCACGGCGAAACAGGCCCCCTCTTCTGTAGCGACTGTTAGACCTGGCACCTTGGCGTGAGTTTCCCTTCCACTTTTTGATGGTGTGCCTCGATTGTTTTGCTGGTGTTGTCCGCTCAGGGCACTGCGCCACGGCTAATCCGTGCCGCAGTGCAAGTGCTCCCTAGGTAAAGTGTACCTGTAATTGATGTCCATGATTGGTTTATTGGATTCACTGTCAGTCCCCAGTAAAGTGCACCAGGGGTGCCAGGGCTTGTGAATGCCAATGCTGCTGGTGGGCTTGCAGCGCTGGTTGCGCCACCCACAGAAAGCGGCTTTGTAAAATGTGTCTAGGGTCTGCCACCGCAGACCCTGTGCGCGGTCTGGGACCGTCGCGCTGACTGCGCAAGTGCCCCCACTTGCCAGTCCCTAAACCTTCCCTTACCTACATATTAGCCACCCCTCTGGTAGGCCCACGGGCAGGGTGCATTGTAGGCATAAGGTAGGACATGCCCTGATGTGTGTGGCATGTCTTAGTAGTGAATTACAGCCATTTTCGTTCTTCACTATCGAAGGCTACCTGCTCTCCATAGGCCAGAATGGGCTGCCGGGATCACGCCAACGCTGTGACCCCAGTGGACTCAGAGAGCATGGTAGGATGTCAAGTTTAGTATGCCTGAGCTCAGAATAATAAAATACTTCTTGTAGTCAAGTTTATTTTAATATCCTGGGTTTGTAAATACTACTTTTAGAAAGTTAGTATTTACTGACCTGACCATCTCAGTCCGCCTCTGCTGTGTGTGTGTGTGTTCTGCCTAGCAACAGTCAGGAGCAGGGAGGGGGGATCCCCAGAGACATGTTGGCTGCCAGGTGGTGGGTAGAAAGATGACACCAGGATGGGTGGGAGGAGTACACCTTGACTCTTGAATAGACCTGTGCTCTGCCACCACAAAGCCGGCGCCACCCCCTGTGGGGCGGCTGATGTCTCTGCCCTGCTGCTGAAAGGAAAGAGCAGAGTCTCCATAACAAAGTGCTCCAGAACTGGACTGAGCCAGGCCTAGGCCCCCTGGCGCTAAAGAACAAAAGAATCATGGTATAAAAGTAGGAGCCCGGCTCCTAAGAAATCGGAATCCTGTTTACCACAAAGAACCTCTGCCCAACTAGAAGGAGAAGGAGACGCTGGAGGAGCTGGCCTGCTGCTTGCCTTGCTGAGAAAGGAGAGGAAGAGACTTACTGAAAAGACTTTGCTACTTTGTGCTTGAACATTCTCCAAGGGCTTGATCTGAGCTTGCCCCCTGAACTGAACCCCAGGACCAGTGGGTTCTCTGTGCTTTTGCTCGTCCTCCAATTCAAGCCGTGTGTGCATCCCGCTGGAAAAGAGACTGCGCCCCTCATCGCCCCTCCTAGGGCCGTGACACTCAGAAGCTTGCCTGCCTCAAACCCGTGAGAGCCCCGCTCCGTCCCGAGCCGCTCTCTGTCCCCGGGCCAGGCCGCCTGCATCCCTGTCACCGCCTGCTACTGGAGCGCGCTGACCGCGCTATCACCCCTCCCGCCGGAAGCCGTCCGACGACTGTGATCTACGCCGGGTCATCCAGCTGCACTGACCGTGCCCTGCGACCCCGCTTCGCTATCCCCGGACATCTCAGGCCGCGCCGCCCCCGCTGTGGAGACCCACCGGCACCGCCGTGCTAAAGGGTCGCTGGCCGCGCCTGCCTACGTGCCCACACCTGCTGATTGAGGACCCAAGAACACTTCCCAAGCTGAGAGTCACACCGACCTGTGCCGACTCTCCACATCACGAAAGAAGTTCCAGTATCGGGCTCGGGGCCCGCAACGCCTTATTTCCCCGTTCGCAGGAGCCGATCTCTGTGAGTACTGGAACCACAAGTAACATTTGCAAGAGACTACAAAGTATCCATTTGAAGCTACGAACAAAGAACATTTGCCTGCTTTACAACCTGGTGGCATAGCGAAAACGTTATTGGTCTTGTGATAAGTCTGCTGAGATATATATCCTTATTTTTACATAAAGAAGCGTATTTTTATATATATCCAAGTCTGGTGTCCGTTTCTGGGGGGATTGATGTATTTACTGTGTGTATGATTGTAAGTGCTTAACCAACAACGCCTGAGGAATCGCCTTGGCTGCTCACGCCACGCACCTAGAGGGTGAGCAAGGGTCATTCGCGAGGGGTTATCCTGCGCCCAGACGTGGAGGAGAGGGTTCCTGCTTGACACAAGGGCAACCTTGCGCCAACCAGAGATCCCCGACTCTAACATTGTTGGCAGCGGCTGGGATTTCGGATTTGCACTTGTGATTTACATACAGTGAGTTATTAATCACCAGATAGTGAGAGCAGACCAAATAACGCAGCCACAGGTTTTTATTTGTTGAACTTTGTTGAGACATCTGCCGTTACTGCAACCATGCCTAGCTCACTCTCCGCTGGAAGAGCACTCTCTGTGATTTCTGGAATAGATGAGGTGGATTGGGAGAGACTGGAAGGCTACACGATGGAGCAATTGAAAGGCTACAGTGTAAAATTCAGAGTCCCCCATGCTGGATTCAAGAGGAAGACCCAGTACACCAAGGCGTTGAGAGCCTGGAAGGAGTCACGAGACCCACGGAATGCGGGGGACATCGTTCCACCCGACAACCTTGAGGAGCCCAGCAGAGTCCGGTCGCCAGAGGAGCTGGCAGACAGGGCAGCAGACAGGGCGCATGCAATGGAGATGGCAAAGTTGGCAGGACAAATGGAAATGGAAAAGCAGAAGTTGGCCCTGGAGGCACAACAACGCCAAATGGAGCATGATATAAGATTGAAGGAGTTGGAGCTGAAGGCGAAAAGTTTGGATACCGCTCCTTCTGGTGGCAGCACTCCACCGGTGCAGGTAGAGTCCAAGGTGTACATCCCCAAAGATGTAGTAAAGGAGTATTTTAGAAAGGATGACATAGGGCAGTGGTTTAGAGCCTACGAGGTGGCCATGCCTTCACACCGGGTCCCTGAGAAAGACTGGGGAGCGGGGTTGTGGGGAAGGTTCCTTGCTGAAGGGCGTGACACACTGTTAGATTTGCCCTTAGATCTCCAAGCCTCATACCCCCATATGAAGGAAGCTTTAATGACAAGGTATGGGTTAACTCCTGAGCTATATAGACAGAGGTTCAGGGAGACTAAGAAGATCCCTGAGAGTACGTATGTGGAGTATGTGACCTTTTTCTGCAGAGCGCTGGATGGTTGGGTGAAGGGTAGCAAAGTGAATGATTATCAAGGGCTGCTTGATTTAATTGCATGGGAGCACTTGTCCAGTCAATGTTTTCCTGAGCTACGCCAGCACCTGATTGATAGCAAGCTGTCCAACCCGAGGAAGCTTGCTGAGGAGGCGGACCGCTGGCTCAGCACCAGGGTCCACAAGGGTCAAGTGGGAGACTCCGCCAAAGGTGGGCAGGGTCCCCAGCAGAAGAGTGGGGGGGACAGGGGTAAACAGAAGGGGTTCCAAAAAGGCCCCCAAAGTAATTCCCAAGGGAACCAGCAGAAGGGTTCTCAGCCTCCCCCACCCCCGCAGCAGAACGGGGCCCCGACAGGTAGACCTGTTCCAAAGGGGCCCTTCAATTGTTATAGGTGTGGTGACCCGGGTCACATTGCCTCTGATCCTAAGTGTCGCCTGTTTGGTAAGACCGCACCCACTGGTGCTCCACCCCGGCAAGTAGCTAGTGTTAACTTTGGGGAGGAGGTAGCAGTCCAGGAGGGTGGGGGTCCCGGGCAGATGACCCTAGTCTCGCTAGGAGACAGTGAGATGGTCCCTGAAACCTACCTGCCCTCTAACACTAAGAAATATGGGCAAGTAGTGACCATCAATGGAAAGAAGGTTGAGGCTCTTAGAGATACAGGAGCCAGCGTGACCTCGGTGAGGCAACACCTGGTGTCTCAAGAGCAGATTGTACCCAATGCCTACTGTAGGGTTGTCAATGCTGACAACATAGAGAGTCGTTGTCCAATGGCTCAAGTTCCCTTTGAGTGGGGGGAGGTCTCTGGTACTCTACAAGTCGCTGTGAGAACTGACATGCCTGTAGACTGTCTGCTAGGGAACGACCTGGAGAGCTCCCCTTGGGAAAAGGTGGAGAAGACCACGCATCTGAGGATGGTGGGTCTACCCGACTGGGCGTGCGTGACCACCCGGTCCATGGCAGCCAGGAGGGGTGTTGAGAGGGTCCTGGAGCCTGAGGGAGAGGTCCAGGAACCGGCCTTAGGGAGAAGGCGCAGGAGGCGCGGGAAACCGGCCCCCGAAGTTCCCACGGCCCAGGAGGAAGTAGACCCTGAGGGGGATGCTCTGGAGCCTACCGGGGAACAGATTGCCGAACTGGGAGACTTGCCTGAGCTGACCCATTGGCAGCAAGAAGGAGGTCCCTCCAGGGAGGAATTCTGCAGGGAGCAGAAAGAATGCCCTTCTCTCGTGGGTATGCGGCAGCAGGCTGCAGACCAGGCCAACGGTGTTCAGGCCAAAACACACTACGTGTACTGGGAGAGTGACCTCCTGTATTCCGAGCCTAAGGCTGCTGAACCTGGGTCAGCCCGTGTGCTGGTGGTACCCCAGAAGTTCAGAACCTTCCTACTGGGGCTGGCTCACGATGTGCCTTTAGCAGGACATTTGGGGATGGACAAGACCTATGACAGGCTTGTCACCCACTTTTACTGGCCCCAAATGCACAAGAATTCAGATTCCTACTGCAGAACCTGTCAGACTTGCCAGGCAAGTGGTAAGAGCGGAGGGAAGCACCAGGCTCCTCTGCAACCTTTCCCTGTGGTCGGTACGCCATTCCAACGAGTGGGTATTGATATTGTGGGGCCTCTGGACCCCAAGACAGCCCTGGGCAACAGGTTCATCCTGGTCTTGGTGGACCATGCCACCCGGTACCCTGAAGCCATCCCTCTGAGGACAGTGACGGCCCCCGTGGTGGGACGGGCACTGATGGGAATTTTCTCCCGAGTGGGATTCCCTCTAGAGGTGGTGAGCGACAGGGGGACCAATTTCATATCCACGTATATGAAATCCCTGTGGAAGGAGTGTGGGGTAACTTACAAGTTCACTACTGCTTACCACCCCCAAGGAAATGGGTTGGTTGAGAGATTCAACCGAACCCTCAAAGGCATGATCATGGGCCTGGACGGTCCAATGAGGCGTAAGTGGGACGTCCTCTTGCCATGCCTGCTCTTCGCTTACCGAGAGGTGCCACAGAAGTCTCTAGGGTTCAGCCCCTTTGAGCTTCTGTATGGTCACCCGGTAAGAGGACCTCTGAGTTTGGTGAAGGAAGGCTGGGAGCAATCTCCCAGGAAACCTCCCCAGAATGTATATAGTTACATGCTGGCCTTCCGAAACCAGACTAGGCGTTTCAGGCAACTTGCTGAGGCAAATCTGGAAGCCAGCCAGGAGGAGATGAAGCGGTGGTACGACCGGAATGCCACTCTGGTAGAGCTTCAACCTGGACAAAAGGTGTGGGTCTTGGCCCCAGTGGAGCCTTGTGCACTTCAGGATAAGTGGACAGGTCCATTTGAGGTTGTGGAGCGCAAAAGTCCTATCACCTACTTGGTGGACATGCGGTCTCCCAGGAACCCTTTGAGGGTCCTACATGTTAACCGCCTTAAGCCCCACTTAGAGAGGACCGAAGTGGGCATGCTGCTGGCCACTGATGATGGAATGGAAGAGGAGACCGAGCCTCTTCCTGACCTCTTAGTGGCCTCTGAGAAAGATGGGTCAGTGGATGGAGTTAACCTCTCACCCACCCTGACGCCCGAACAACAGGAAGATTGCCGCCACTTGCTGGGGCAGTTTTCTGACAGATTCTCCCTGGTTCCTGGTGTCACAGATTGGTGCGTCCATGATGTGGACACAGGAGACAGCTTACCTGTGAAGCACAAGGCTTACAGGGTAACTGACAGGGTCAGAGCTTGCATCAAGGAGGAGGTCTCCAAGATGCTTGCGCTGGGGGTGGTTGAGTCCTCCAGCAGTCCTTGGTCCAGCCCCGTGGTCTTGGTCCCAAAGGCTGCTGCGCCGGGAGCCACACCTGAACTCCGGTTCTGTGTGGACTACAGAGGACTCAATTCAGTAACGAAGACTGACGCGCACCCCATCCCCAGAGCTGATGAGCTCATTGATCGGCTGGGGGCTGCCCGGTTCCTCAGCACGTTTGATTTAACGTCTGGGTACTGGCAGATCGCCTTGACCGATGGGGCCAAAGAGAGGTCAGCATTCTCTACACCAGATGGGCACTTCCAGTTCCGAGTCATGCCATTTGGGATGAAGAATGCCCCTGCCACCTTTCAGAGGTTGGTCAACCAGGTACTGGTTGGGCTGCATGCGTTCAGTGCCGCCTACCTGGATGACATCGCGGTGTTCAGCTCCACCTGGCCCGAACACCTGCGCCACCTCTGGGAAGTGTTGATGGCTCTGCGCCGAGCAGGCCTCACGATCAAGGCAAGCAAGTGCCAGATCGGGCAGGGTTCCGTGGTGTACTTAGGACACCAAGTGGGGAGTGGCAAGGTGGCACCCTTGCAACCCAAAATTGAGACCATCCTGGCTTGGGAACCCCCCAAGACGCAGACCGCAGTGAGGGCCTTCCTGGGGCTCACTGGGTACTACAGGAGGTTTGTCAAGGGCTATGGAACGATTGTTGCCCCCTTGACAGAGCTGACTTCCAAGAAGCAGCCCAGGAACGTGATTTGGACTGACACCTGTCAGAAAGCTTTCGACACCCTGAAGACTGCCATGTGCACGGCGCCCGTGCTCTTGGCCCCTGACTTCTCCAAGGAATTCCTAGTACAGACAGACGCTTCAGAGCATGGTGTAGGGGCTGTTCTCTCACAGATGACTGAGGAGGGCTGGGACCAACCCGTAGCCTTCATCAGTAGGAGGTTACTTCCACGGGAAAGTAGGTGGAGTGCAATTGAGCGAGAAGCATTTGCTGTGGTCTGGGCGCTGAAGAAGCTAAGACCCTACTTGTTTGGGTCTCACTTCCGGGTTCAGACGGACCACAGGCCCCTCAGATGGTTGATGCAAATGAGGGGTGAGAACCCGAAGCTGTTGAGGTGGCCCATCTCCCTACAGGGTATGGACTTTACGGTGGAACACCGTCCTGGTACAGATCACGCCAACGCTGACGGTCTGTCCAGGTATTTCCGCCTTAGTGACGAGGAACCCCCTGGGCAAGGGTAGTTCTCCCCACATTTCAGCTGGAGGGGACACGTGTTAGACCTGGCACCTTGGCGTGAGTTTCCCTTCCACTTTTTGATGGTGTGCCTCGATTGTTTTGCTGGTGTTGTCCGCTCAGGGCACTGCGCCACGGCTAATCCGTGCCGCAGTGCAAGTGCTCCCTAGGTAAAGTGTACCTGTAATTGATGTCCATGATTGGTTTATTGGATTCACTGTCAGTCCCCAGTAAAGTGCACCAGGGGTGCCAGGGCTTGTGAATGCCAGTGCTGCTGGTGGGCTTGCAGCGCTGGTTGCGCCACCCACAGAAAGCGGCTTTGTAAAATGTGTCTAGGGTCTGCCACCGCAGACCCTGTGCGCGGTCTGGGACCGTCGCGCTGACTGCGCAAGTGCCCCCACTTGCCAGTCCCTAAACCTTCCCTTACCTACATATTAGCCACCCCTCTGGTAGGCCCACGGGCAGGGTGCATTGTAGGCATAAGGTAGGACATGCCCTGATGTGTGTGGCATGTCTTAGTAGTGAATTACAGCCATTTTCGTTCTTCACTATCGAAGGCTACCTGCTCTCCATAGGCCAGAATGGGCTGCCGGGATCACGCCAACGCTGTGACCCCAGTGGACTCAGAGAGCATGGTAGGATGTCAAGTTTAGTATGCCTGAGCTCAGAATAATAAAATACTTCTTGTAGTCAAGTTTATTTTAATATCCTGGGTTTGTAAATACTACTTTTAGAAAGTTAGTATTTACTGACCTGACCATCTCAGTCCGCCTCTGCTGTGTGTGTGTGTGTTCTGCCTAGCAACAGTCAGGAGCAGGGTGGGGGGATCCCCAGAGACAGGTTGGCTGCCAGGTGGTGGGTAGAAAGATGACACCAGGATGGGTGGGAGGAGTACACCTTGACTCTTGAATAGACCTGTGCTCTGCCACCACAAAGCCGGCGCCACCCCCTGTGGGGCGGCTGATGTCTCTGCCCTGCTGCTGAAAGGAAAGAGCAGAGTCACCATAACAAAGTGCTCCAGAACTGGACTGAGCCAGGCCTAGGCCCCCTGGCGCTAAAGAACAAAAGAATCATGGTATAAAAGTAGGAGCCCGGCTCCTAAGAAATCAGAATCCTGTTTACCACAAAGAACCTCTGCCCGACTAGAAGGAGACGCTGGAGGAGCTGGCCTGCTGCTTGCCTTGCTGAGAAAGGAGAGGAAGAGACTTACTGAAAAGACTTTGCTACTTTGTGCTTGAACATTCTCCAAGGGCTTGATCTGAGCTTGCCCCCTGAACTGAACCCCAGGACCAGTGGGTTCTCTGTGCTTTTGCTCGTCCTCCAATTCAAGCCGTGTGTGCATCCCGCTGGAAAAGAGACTGCGCCCCTCATCGCCCCTCCTAGGGCCGTGACACTCAGAAGCTTGCCTGCCTCAAACCCGTGAGAGCCCCGCTCCGTCCCGAGCCGCTCTCTGTCCCCGGGCCAGGCCGCCTGCATCCCTGTCACCGCCTGCTACTGGAGCGCGCTGACCGCGCTATCACCCCTCCCGCCGGAAGCCGTCCGACGACTGTGATCTACGCCGGGTCATCCAGCTGCACTGACCGTGCCCTGCGACCCCGCTTCGCTATCCCCGGACATCTCAGGCCGCGCCGCCCCCGCTGTGGAGACCCTCCGGCACCGCCGTGCTAAAGGGTCGCTGGCCGCGCCTGCCTACGTGCCCACACCTGCTGATTGAGGACCCAAGAACACTTCCCAAGCTGAGAGTCACACCGACCTGTGCCGACTCTCCACATCACGAAAGAAGTTCCAGTATCGGGCTCGGGGCCCGCAACGCCTTATTTCCCCGTTCGCAGGAGCCGATCTCTGTGAGTACTGGAACCACAAGTAACATTTGCAAGAGACTACAAAGTATCCATTTGAAGCTACGAACAAAGAACATTTGCCTGCTTTACAACCTGGTGGCATAGCGAAAACGTTATTGGTCTTGTGATAAGTCTGCTGAGATATATATCCTTATTTTTACATAAAGAAGCGTATTTTTATATATATCCAAGTCTGGTGTCCGTTTCTGGGGGGATTGATGTATTTACTGTGTGTATGATTGTAAGTGCTTAACCAACAACGCCTGAGGAATCGCCTTGGCTGCTCACGCCACGCACCTAGAGGGTGAGCAAGGGTCATTCGCGAGGGGTTATCCTGCGCCCTGACGTGGAGGAGAGGGTTCCTGCTTGACACAAGGGCAACCTTGCGCCAACCAGAGATCCCCGACTCTAACAGCGACAATAAGACGAGAGACCAAATTTAAATAACTTTCAATCAACTCTGGACATCACTTTAAATAATTATTGATGCATAATACATTAATGTAATTTTTCCTTTTGGGTTTGATTTGTTTTCATTTAAACTTGAGAAAAAGTTTTTTTTTTAAATTTAATATATTTACATTTGTAAAAACAGGGTTATAAGTAGTGCAGGATGTGAGACCTGCACATGTAATAGGTCCTCAAGGTTTTTTGTTTTTGATAAACAAATGTTATTGTTTTAACACACAATATCAGCCAAACATCTTGATACAATGAAAATGCATAAACATATTCAGCGGCTTGACTTTCCCGGAAAGCGGAACTGGTAGGGTACAAGAAGTAAATCAAGTGGACATTCCCTGTAAGTCTATACCAATCTCCCCAACCACTTCCCCCACACCCTGCAGTATGTCTAGGGACAACCACGTGCCTCGTACATGTTTTTTTCTTGTGTGGCGCACCAGTCAACCCCGCTCCGCCAGCATCCAACTCTCGGGGGATCAGGGCATTTCCAAGAAGCAGCTATGTCCCTTTTGGCTACAACCATTGCCGTAGTAAGAAACAATTTTTCATTCCTGGACCCATCCAGCCCATCTGTAATACCCAGAAGTGTGTGATGTGGATCATGAGGAACCTCCCAACCCAACACCTCTGTGAGTTCCTCCTCAATGTCACCCCAGAACCGTGCCAAACGGGGACAAGCCCATACCATGTAGAAGAAGTCAGCTGGTTCATGGGCGCACCTGGTGCAGGAGGGGCTCGGGCAAAGGCCAGCCCGGTGAAGGCGTGACGGGGTCAGGTAGGCTGCATGCAAGTAGTATAGTTGAACCAAACGGAGTATGGCGGTAGCAGTGACAGTCTTGGGGGCCATAAGGGCATCGAGCCAGTCCTCCTCATCCACAGCCCCCACCCACTGCTCCCATTGATGTTGGATTCGGTCTAGCGTGACCGGGGTGTTATTGAACAGTGTACGGTAGATGCAGGAGATTCCCCCCTTCCCCAAGTCCCCTAGTATGATTTGTGCCTCAGGTGGGCTGTGTTCAGGTATCCGCGTGCCTTCCGTGAGGTGCACATGGAGGGCGTGGTGCAGCTGTAGATATTTGTAAAATTGTGACTGGTGCAGGGACTACCGGGTTCGGAGGTCCGTGAAGGAGCACATATGACCACTTGCCCACACATCACCCAACTGTGAGATCCCTATAAGATCCCAGGACCAAAAGCCCTGTAGTCCACTCACCTCTTTGAGCCAGGTGCCTTGCCAGAGGGGGGTACACTGGGTCAACTTTCGTGTCCACCTAGTATGCCACAGCACAGCCCGCCAGGCCAGCAGCACAGAGCGCGTCACGTCTGGCAGTCAGGAGGGAATGGGTTCCTCGTATAGCATAGATTGGATATCGGTCAGATCCAGTGCGCCCAGCTCAGGCCTGTAGGCCGGGTTGGACCAACCTCCGTTAGGCCAATCGTGTATGGAGAGCAAGCACGTGGCCAGGTAGTTGAGGTATAAATGGGCCATCCCTAGACCCCCATCAAATGATCCTACAGATGTTCAGGGCTAGGCGAGCCCTACCCTTTCCCCGGAGGAACTTAGAGGCCATGCTGTCTATTTCCCGAAACCAGGCCCTCGGAAAGCAGAGGGGGGTGTTTTTGAGAACGTAGAAGAACCTGGGAAGAATCATAATTTTAAACAGGGCAACTCTCCCCATGGGGTTCAGAGGTAGTGTCTGCCATTTCTGGAGATCCAACTTAGTTTTCTTCACCAGAGGAGTAACGTTGAGGGCCCAGCCCAAATCAGGGAGCAGAGTCACCCATATCCCCAAGTAATTAAAAGATTGGCGCCGGAGTGGTATGTTGGACTGCCAATCGTAGCATTCGCTGGATAGGTGGAAAGGGACCAGGACCGACTTATCGGGATTCAGCCGGAGGCCGGAAGCCCGCTCAAAGGATTGAAGAATCCGGAGGCAGGGAGGGCCGGACCTGGCGGGATCCGCCAGGTAAATAAGGACATTGTCTGCGTAAAGAGCGATCTTGTCAGCCTCTGCATTGGGCCAATCCCAACCCTGCACACACCTCTCGGACCTTATCGGGGCTGCCAGGGGTTCCATCACCAAGCCGAAGAGCAGGGGGGAGAGGGGACAACCCTGTCTCGTTCCCCGGCAGACAGAGAAGGGCTCCGACAAGACCCCATTGACTAGGACACGAGCCTTCGGGCGGGCATATAGGACACGGACCAGACCCCGAAAGTGGGGACCAAAGCCCATCGTGGCAAGAACAGCATCCAGAAACCCGCAGTCCACTGAATCAAAGGCGCTCTCAAAGTCCAACCAGGAGACCGCCAAGTAGGGGGTGAGCAAGTGACGGTGGGCCAAGGCCAGATGCAACCGTCGGAGACAATGCCAGGTACAACGCGAGGGCATGAACCCGTACTGGTCTGGGTGAACCAGTACAGACAGGTGTGGTTGGAGCCGCTGGGCAAGGATCGTGCCGAAAAGTTTCAGTTCCATGTTGATAAGGAAGATGGGGCGGTAGTCTGCACACCGTGGGGAGGGTGGCTGGGATTCGGGAAGATGACCATATAGACAAAAAAAAGGGAGTAGTACCTGTGGATGAATGATAAGCATTATTATAGGCTAATTCCGCTAACCAAAGAAGATTCACCCAAGAGTTGACTGCTTCATCAGCATAGCAACGGAGATATTGTTTTAGTGTCTGATTCAAGCGCTCCGTTTGACCATCAATTTGTGGGTGATGACTTATGGACAACGTGGATGAAACTTTAAGTGCCTTACACCACTTCTGCCAAAATTGGGAGGTGAACTGCAATCCCCTATCGGAAAGGATGATTTTTGGAAGGCCGTGTAAACGTACCACATGTTGAAACAAAAGGGTCCCTAATTGGCCAGAAATGTGCGTATTTTGTTAGATTATCCACTACAACCAGAATGACTGTACAACGTTGCACCTTTGGGAGACCAACAATGAAATCGAGAGTGATATGTTCCCATGGTTTCGTGGGAGTCTGAAGTGGTTGCAAAAGCCCTCTAGGTCTTGAGTGATCTGCTTTATTTCTAGCACATGTATCACAGGCAGTCACCAGAGTTTTGATGTCCTTGCCAAGAGTTGGCCACCAAAAGTATCTCTTACCAACTCCACTGTTTTTGGAACTCCGGGGTGTCCGGCTACAGGATTATCATGCAACCATTGAAAAACCTTTTTCTGTAATTTTTAGGGTGGGAATTTATAAACAATCCTCATGTAAAGGTAATCCCTGTTTGATTGCACGCTTGGGGTTATCCTTGAGCCATTTTTGTCACTCTGTTATCTTAAAAGCATCTCGAACCTGAGACAACCCACTAGACCCCTCGGCACAAGAAACCCAGTCAAGCTTGGCCGCATGTCAACTCGAGCAACGAGTGCCATCTGCTACACACGAAAAGGGGCACTTGCTAGATCCGATCTTCAGCAACTGCGACCAGCTCAAAGTGGGTAGCATAACCAGACTTCCTTGGTCAGATCATTTTTTAATAGCTTTCAATTGGACCACGAGTAAACCACCCTCTTCCTTATTTACCATGAGGAAAACTCGTAACTGGTCCAAACTCCCCACTGACAACTGGGTTCAAGCTTTATGTACTACGAGACCTTCCCTCTCCCAAGACCCAACCCTTAACAATAAAAAATACGAGGAATGGATAACCACCTCTCTGGACCGGGTCCTCCCAGAACACGCACCAAAGTCCAAGAGACATAGCAAAACCGCTCCCTGGTACACAGATGAGCTCAGGAACCATAAACGCCTCTGTAAAAGACAAGAGAGAAAGTGGCGCACTTCATACAATCCCGAAGAAAAAGCCACCTACAGGGAAATGATCAGGAACTATAAGCTTGCAATTAAATCCTCGCAAGCTGCCTTTTACAATTTTAAAATCACCATGGCAAAATCCAAATCTAAAGAAATTTTTCGCATAGTCAACTCCCTGATCAAACCCCCATCTCCGGTCACAGACAACAATAACTCACCGACCAAGTGCAATGATCTGGCGGAATTCTTCTTCCAAAAAATTAATAAAATTTATCTCTCCTTCCCTAATCCATCCACTGATTCCCCTGGTCAAAACCCGCACTTGACAGTAAATCCGACCAAGTGGCTGGAGTCTCTCCCCCTGATAACATTGGAAACCGTACAGAAACTGGCACAACAAATAAAATCCGGCTCCCCGTGTGACCCTGCCCCCCCAGGCTCACTAAATCTTGCCAGCGTTGCTATTCTCCCTACGCTCCTGGATCTCATGAACTCCTCTATAACCAGTAGGACGGTCCCTTCAACATGGAAGCACGCTATGGTACGGGCTCTATTGAAGAAACCTTCCCTTGACCCGGCCAACCCCAGTAATTATCGCCCGATCTCGTGACTCCCCTGGGCGTCGAAAATTCTGGAGAAACATGTCAACACCACTCTGACAACATTTTTTGAGGAAAACCACCTCCTCGACTCCTCCCAAACAGGTTTTCGTACCAAACATGGGACAGAGACCGCTTTATTGGCAGTGACTGAGGAGGCAAGACGGCTCCTGGATCGAGGAGGATCAGTGGCAGTGATCCTCCTCGATCTAAGTGCCGTATTTGACACGGTACATCACAAAATCTTGCTAACCCGCCTTGCCGACTTAGGAGTGACCGGAGACGCCCTGACATGGTTCAACTCTTTTTTATCTGACAGAACCTTTCAGGTCTTCGACGGCACATCCCGCTCATCAACTCGCCCCCTGGGATGCGGAGTTCCCCAGGGCTCCTCTTTAAGTCCTACGCTCTTCAACGCATACATGAAGCCACTGGCTGAGGTAGTTCGTCCGCATGGTGTTAAGATCATCTCCTATGCGGACGACACCCAGCTGGTGGTCTCCCTTGCTGAGAAGAGCGGCCTCCAGTCGCCACCAGACCTAGCGGCCTGTTTGGAGGATGTAAAGAAGTGGATGATGAGCTCATGCCTAAAGCTAAACGACGATAAAACTGAGCTGATGATCCTGGGCCCAGCCTCCCCCGCCTCCATAGAGCTGATCTGGCCATCAAGCATGGGAATGGCCCCACCCCCCAGAGATAACATTAAAAGCTTGGGCGTCTGGCTCGACAAGTCTCTGAGCATTAACACACAGGCCACTAAGATCTCAGCTACCTGCTTTGGCCTCCTTAGGGTGATTAAGAAAGTCCTTCCCCTCCTCTGTTCTGAGGCCAAACAGATAATTATACAGGGCCTCATCCAATCTCGTTTGGACTTCAATAACGCCCTTTATTTGGGAGCACCAGACTATACCCTACAGAAGCTCCAACGCACCCAGAATTGTGCTGCCAGAGCGCTGCTGGGAATCCCCCGGAGGACTTCAGTAAGAACCGGTCTAAAGACCCTGCACTGGTTACCTGTCAGGGACAGAGTAAAATTTAAATCACTCTGTATCGCCCACCAGACATTCTGGGAAACGGGCCCAGACATCAATCGCCCCCTGATTTCTCCCTACAGGCCCAACAAATCTCTTCGCTCTTCAACAGCATTTTTGGCCGAAATCCCCAGAATACGCAGAGCCAGAGCAGGAGGACGCTCCTTCTCGTATAATGTCTCCAAACTCTGGAACTCCCTCCCTCTGCAGCTGAGGAACAACCCTAACCTGACTACGTTCCGGAAACAGCTAAAAACCCTGCTATTCAATGCCTAAAAGTAACCTCAAGAGTGCTTCTTCTGTTTTTAGCGCCTGGACGCCTCAGGGCAGCTGCAGCGCTTTACAAATCACATTTTCATTTCATTTCATTTCATTCATTTCATTTCTGTTTCTGTCACACAAATCACCTTTGAGGGCATTATAATGGCTTGAGGAGGTCCAGTATTGGGCACAAGCGAAGAGTCTTGTCGTGAGAGGGCATCAGCTTTTCGGTTGTCAGATCCAGGTCTAAAAGTTACTACAAAATCAAACTCTGCAAAAAAGAGCATCCGTCGCAATTGCCTAGGTGTAAGAAGTCTTGCTGAACTCATGAATTGCAGATTAGGATGGTCTGTGAAAATAGTTATCGTATGTCTTGCCCCTTTCAAATAGTGACACCACTCTTTAAAAGCATCTTGTATTGCTAATAATTCTTTTTCAGCAATGACATAATTTTGTTCACTGTCATTTAACTTGCGGGACATGTATGCTACGGGATGGAATTGTCCAGTAGCAGGATTTCTTTGAGAAAGTACTGCTCCTATAGCAATATCGGAGGTGTCCACCTCTACGGTGAATGGTTGTTCCATATTTGGATGTGTCAGAACAGGAGCTGAAGTAAAAGTTGTTTTAAGAGTGGCAAAGGATGTGTCTGCTTCTTTTGACCAGTGAATCCCCTCTTTCTTTCTTAGTTGTTTTGTGATAGGTGCCACAGTATTGGAAAATTGGTCAATAAACCTTCGGTGAAATTTGGCAAAACCAAGGAAACATTGTACATCTTTTACTGAAGTAGGTGTAGCCCAGTCTGTAACTGCTTTAATTTTCAGTTCCGCCATTTGCATTCCCAAAGGAGATAGCGTTACCCCTAGAAATTTAACAGTGGTGACATGGAACTCACACTTTGTTATTTTACAAGAGAGATGATTCTTTCGTAGAGCTAACAAAATTGTCTTTACATGCTGCTCATGTTCTGGTACGCTATTGGAATAAATGAGTATATCATCTATACAGACGATTACGGATAAATTGAGATAGTCTCTTAGGACATTGTTTAAAAAGAATTGAAATGCGGCAGGCGCATTACAAAGTCCAAATGGCATCACAGTGTATTCATATAAACCATGTCTGGTTTTAAAAGCTGTCTTCCATTTGTCGCCAGAACCGATGCGCACCAAATGGTATGCTCCTCGTAGATCTAATTTTGTATAGATTACAGCTTTTTTAACTTGATCCAGAAGAACTGGAATCAGAGGTAAGGGGTATCTATTTTTGACAGTGATCTTCCCTGTAATCTATACAAGCCCTCAGATCTGCTTTTGGAATAAAAAAAGTGGCGACGCTGCAGGGGATTTAGAGTGTCAAATGAATCCATTAGATAAGTAACAGTCCAGGTATTCTCTAGGATATTGATTCTCCTGCTCGGTGAGAGCATAAATCCGACAACTTGGGATGATGGAGCCTGGTACTAAATCAATTTGACAGTCATACTGTCGATGAGGCAGTAAAACGTCTGCTTCTTGCTCATCAAATACGTCTGCGAACGTTGCATACTGCCAGGGTAATTCAGTGTCTTTTTCTGCCGCAGTTGCTACGTGTAGAGTAGATGGCATGGTGATCTTTTCCTTTATACAGTGTTCATGGCAAAAGGATGAGGTAAAACGCATGATTCTTTTGGCCTAATCGATGAGAGGATTATGAAGCGTTAGCCATGGTGTTCCAGAAATAAGACCATACTGTGGTGCCTAAATTATGTCGAATATGATTTCCTCTGAATGTTTTTCGTCTTTTATATGATCGTGGCAAATTAACTGTATTAATGTTGTTTGCAACAACAAAGGGCCTCCTGACAGTATACTGCCATCTACTGCTTGCACGACTTCAGGGGTTAGCTTCTTCTTGCAAGGAATCTGCAGTTGTTTTACTGTGGAGTCATCTATGAAATTTCCTGTCGCGCCAGAGTCTATTAAAGCACTCATCGTGTGTTTTTATGTCTGAAATCAAATTTCTACCTCAATTTGGAAATGTGCTGTCTTAGGAATGTTTAACATGGTACTCATAGTCTGTGAAGGGATGGTAACGGTACTCAAGTGTAACCATTCTGTCACGGGGCCGCGGGGTCCCCTGTGACGTCTGATACACATCACCTGGCCGATACCCTGTCTTTTCCCAACAGCCTAACGAGGAGGAATATGACCACAATATATCCGAAGATCCGCTGAGCAGGACAGGCGCCTTTAAGATTCCCGGGAATGATGCAGAACCCGCCCCCAACTATCACGTGACCTGCCCTCTACCACTGAAAAGGGAGCAGCCTCTCTACGTCGGGGGCACCAATCTTCGAGGACGAGAAGCAGACATGAAGGACCGTGCATCGGAAACCGAGGAGTCGGAGAGCTTCGTAGACGCCGCGGCGGACGGAGAGTCGAGGAGACCCACGGACAAAAGCGGAGGCGGAAGACGAAAGCCAGGAGGCCAACCGGAAGGTGTTTCACCCAGCCACGTACCTGGAGGCGCGTGGCTCACCCAGGTACGCGGGCGTATGGCAGGGTGGTTCGGGAGGCTGGAGAAGGTATAGTCGGCTCTCCCTTCTGTGTATCCACGTCCTATCCGGGATCACTGCACCTCCTGTAAATATGAGCACCGGTGTCCCTCACACCCTTCCCCAACATTACATATAGAAGCAGGCGATTACATTGCTCTTCTTGTTTCTCTTGCTTTACATGCTCCACTGATGGTCCGGCCTTGAATCAAGAGCCAAGAGAACCCTCCAGGCACCCTAGCAGCATACCGACCCGGCCAAGGAATCACGAGGAGGAACGCCCATAGAAAGACTCTATAGTTTATTGTATATACCATTTGACTGAGCCGTAAAGGTTGCTTGCCGTTAAGGTGCTACTACGCTGAAGAAGAGAAATAAAACACCTTTGGTCTCGCACTATCTGCCTCCACGTGTCTGCCTATAGAAAGGTCCCCCTCAAACGTAGACCCGGAGGCCAGCCCAGGGTTTCAAACGGTGACATTTGGTGGAGAATGCCGGCATTGTAACCATTAGCACCGCAATAATGGAAACCGTCATCCAACATCTAATCAAAGGGCAGGATGAACTTAATTGGGCAGTGGAACGGCAGATGGCATCTGCTCAGGCAGATAGGGACGTATTTAAAGATTCCTTTGCGGCACAACTGGACCATTTGGTCAAATACTCCAGAGACAAAACAGGTGGGGGGACAGAGGTACCCCGGTCCTTTCCCACAGGCCCCACAGGCATCGCCCTCCAGAAATATACACAGGGTGAAGACTCCTACCTATTGAACTTTGAGAGAGCCGCAAGGGCTTGTAAGTGGCCAGTGGAGCAATGGCCTTTTGTACTAGCTCCCCTACTCACGGGGAACGCTCAGGCAGCATATCAGGTGGCGAACCCGAACGGGACCACACCGTATGAAACCATTAAAACTGTCATTCTTGACCACCTTGGCATGGACTGCGAGGCATATCGCTTACTTTTCCGTAGAGAGAAGGGAGTCCCGGGAGAGAACCCCAAGACCCTTTTCTATCGTCTGAAGAACGAGGCCGATAAGTGGCTGCACTCACAAGAGAGTACGAAGGAGGAAATCCTCGATAATATATACCTAGAACAATTCTTAGAGGCCCTCCCCTGTAATACTCAACGGTGGCTACGCCAACACTCAGGTCTCACCACTGCTGATGCCATCGAGATGGCCTCCACGTTTGCACGAGCCCAACCATGAATACCCCAACTGGAAGCGGAACGTGGGTCACGACTACAAAATCAAAAGACGGAAAAAAACCCAGTAAAACCCCCTCTGGACTCTATACGATTACCGACACGCCGTATGGAAGGGGGACCTCCGAAGGGGCCACAGTGCTATGACTGTGGTGACTGGGGTCACATTGCTAGAGCATGCCCCAAGAGGCGATCTCAGGAAGAACCCATGGAGATCGGGTATTTACCGAAGACAGTGTTATACACGGCTGAGCTCGGGAATGCCTTTTATGTGAGTGTCCTGGTGAACGGACTATCGGTAAAGGCCTTGTTAGATTCCGGGTGTAGGCAGTCAGTGGTGAAAAGGGAATTAGTGAGGCCCAACCAGCTAGGGACCGGGGAACAGGTACACATTAGATGTGTACACGGTGACATTAAGCCATACCCGGTAGCCCTCTTGGATATCACATACCCTGGGAAAACCCCACACTCCATCAGGGTTGGTGTCATGAAAGGTCTCCCTGAAGCTTTAATAATAGGCACAGATAACCCCGACTTCCTCGACCAATTTCAACACATCCTCCGAGCACAGGCTCTAAACCCAGACAGAACCACAGCAGGGTCGACAGTCACACACAACCTACTTACCCAAGAACCTTGGCTTCTGGACAGAAGCTTCAAGTTTGCACAAATTCACTGCGATACTCTACGTAATGCTTGGGAGTGCGCTCGAAGAAGGAACAAAACAGACACCACAAGCCACCCCTATTTTTTCATTGATAGGGAAATGTTGTACAGAAAGCCGGCTCCAGAAGAAGAGGCTCAATTGTTGGTACCTAGGGCCTTCCGTGCTCAGATTATGTTCTTCTCACACTCTCACCTAACTGCGGGGCATACCGGTGTAGAGAAAACCTTAAAAAACGTGCAAAGACATTTTTATTGGCCCGGGATATACCAAGAGTTGAAACAATACTGTCAGGAGTGTGCCACATGCCAAAAGCGCAACCCCTATCAACCACCCCATGTACCGTTGCAACCACTTCCGATTGTTGGTGCACCATTCACCAGGGTAGGGATGGATATAATAGGTCCTCTCCCTAAGACCCGAAAAGGACATGAATATGTACTCGTGGTGGTCGATTATGCCACCCGGTTCCCCGAAGCTTTTCCCTTAAGAACTACGACCACCCAAAACATAGCCAAGTGCCTGGTGGAATTATTTGCGAGAGTAGGGTTTCCCAAGGAGATCCTTACGGATCAGGGCACCCCTTTTATGGCCCGTACTATGAAAGAGGTGTGTACCCTCCTCGATATGTCTCACATTCGTACCTCAGTATACCATCCACAAACGGATGGTCTGGTTGAGAGGTACAATGAGACATTAAAACTCATCCTCAAAAAAATGTTGACTGTAGAGGGTAGGGAATGGGACCGCCTCCTACCCCTCGCTCTCTATGTTATCCGGAGCCAATACCAGAGTAGTCTCGGCTGCTCGTCCTTCGAGTTACTCTATGGACGGCAACCTCGGTCACTGTTGGACATGACAAGGGAGGCATGGGAGCAGGAAGAGGAGATAGGCACCAAGGAAATGCTTGAGTATACACGGGATCTCAAGTCCCGCTTAGGGAAGTTACGAGACCTTGCGTTCTCACACCTAGAAAAGAAACAGAGGGAACAGGCGTACCACTATAACAAGGGCAAAAAGTGGAGACTCCTAAAGGTAGATGACTGGGTACTCGTCATGATGCCTTCTTCCACATGCAAGTTCAGGGCTGAAAAACTGGGTCCCTATAAAATCGTAGGGACCGTGGGGAAAACCAGCTATAAACTCCAAATAAAGCCCAATAGAGTACAAACGTACCACATTAACCTCCTTCGCAAGTGGTTAGGCCCGATCCCCCAAACGGTGGGCTTTACCTTACCCTCTCTAAAGACATCCAACACTACATTAGAGCAATTGGTAGTCAACGCAGAGCTAGACAGCCTACACAGGGAAGAGCTCAATACCCTCTTACAGCAATATGCCCATCTGTTCTCTGACTTGCCTGGTAGAACCACACTCACCGAGCATAGGATACACACTCTCCCGGGTCAGGTGGTTAAAAAAAAAACGTATAGAATCCCTGCTGCCAGACAGGAAGCCGTACGGCAGGAGGTGAGGGACATGATAAAAATGGGGGTCATACAACCCTCCAGAAGCGAATGGAATTCACCCATAGTGATGGTACCGAAACCCGATGGATCCATTCGCTTCTGCATGGACTTCAGGGCCCTCAACGAAATATCGAAATTTGACTCATATCCCATACCCAGGGTGGATGACTTAATTGAAAAATTAGGGGAGGCCCGCTTTATCACAACGTTAGACCTTCCCAAGGGCTATTGGCAGGTCCCCGTGCATCCATCAGACAGAGAAAAGACCGCCTTCTCCACCCCAGACGGGTTGTATGAGTTTCTGGTGCTTCCCTTTGGTCTTCATGGGGCGCCGGCAACATTTCAACGCCTCATGAATGAGGTACTGAAAGAAGTCTGGCATTGCGCATCAGCATACCTCGACGACATAGTCGTGTTTAGCTCAACCTGGGAGGAACACCTGCAGCACCTCAACCTGGTCTTGGGCGCTTTACGGGAGGCGGGCCTACATATCAATGCCAAGAAATCTCGAGTAGGTTACCACTCTGTCAAATATCTAGGATATGTGTCAGGTCACGGGATGATCGCTCCTCAAGAAGAGAAGGTACGAGCTATCCGAGAGACCCCCTTTCCTAGCACTAAAAGAGAGGTACGCGCCTTCCTGGGCCTCCTCGGATACTATAGAAGGTTTATCCCCTCATATTCAGAGATAGCCGGACCTCTCACTGATGTGCTCAAAAAGGACGTAAAGGTCAAAGCTCTCCAGCAGCCTTCTGAGACTCTAAAAAGAGCCTTCGAAAACCTCAAACTCGCTATCACTACTTGCCCAGTACTGGTGTCACCCGACTTCACGCGACCCTTCATGTTACAAACAGACGTCTCCGGGTGTGGAATTGGAGCCGTACTATCCCAATTATCGAGGGAGGGGATAGAACATCCAGTTCTCTTTATAAGTCGAAAACTGTTCCCCAGGGAAATGAAATATCCGACCATCGAAAAAGAGTGCTTAGCTGTAAAATGGGCTGTAGATAAATTAGGATTCTATTTGGAAGGAACCCACTTCACTCTGTATACGGACCATGCCCCTCTACAATGGTTAAGCAGAAACCAAGGACACAACCCTAGAGTCTTTAGATGGTTCCTGACCTTACAACCCTTCTCCTTTACCGTCAAACACAAAAAAGGCAGTGAGAACGGGAATGCGGACTTCTTATCACGCATTCTACCTCTCCCCGATCGGGAGAATCCTAGTGGGGAGGAATGTCACGGGGCCGCGGGGTCCCCTGTGACGTCTGATACACATTCACCTGGCCGATACCCTGTCTTTTCCCAACAGCCTAACGAGGAGGAATATGACCACAATATATCCGAAGATACGCTGAGCAGGACAGGCGCCTTTAAGATTCCCGGGAATGATGCAGAACCCGCCCCCAACTATCACGTGACCTGCCCTCTACCACTGAAAAGGGAGCAGCCTCTCTACGTCGGGGGCACCAATCCTCGAGGACGAGAAGCTGACGTGAAGGACCGTGCATCGGAAACCGAGGAGACGGAGAGCTTCGTAGACGCCACGGCGGACGGAGAGTCAAGGAGACCCACGGACGAAAGAGTAGGCGGAAGACGAAAGCCAGGAGGCCAACCGGAAGGTGTTTCGCCCAGCCATGTACCTGGAGGCGCGTGGCTCACCCAGGTACGCGGGCGAATGGCAGGGTGGTTCGGGAGGCGGGAGAAGGTATAGTCGGCTCTCCCTTCTGTGTATCCACGTCCTATCCGGGATCACTGCACCTCCTGTAAATATGAGCACCGGTGTCCCTCACACCCTTCCCCAACATTACATATAGAAGCAGGCGATTACATTGCTCTTCTTGTTTCTCTTGCTTTACATGCTCCACCGATGGTCCGGCCTTGAATCAAGAGCCAAGAGAACCCTCCAGGCACCCTAGCAGCATACCGACCCGGCCAAGGAATCACGAGGAGGAACGCCCACAGAAAGACTCTATGGTTTATTGTATATACCATTTGACTGAGCCGTAAAGGTTGCTTGCCGTTAAGGTGCTACTACGCTGAAGAAGAGAAATAAAACACCTTTGGTCTCGCACTATCTGCCTCCACGTGTCTGCCTATAGAAAGGTCCCCCTCAAACGTAGACCCGGAGGCCAGCCCAGGGTTTCAAACGGTGACACATTCCTTACTTCTTGGGTGTGTCAGTTTTCCTGACTGTGTTCCAAACTGGCAACACTTTTAGTGGAAGGTGGTCCCTTACCTTTTGGTTTTACTGGACATTCTTTTACAAAGGGTCCTTTGCGACCACAATATAAACATTGTCCGTTTTTCCTACGTAACTTTTTCTTCTTTTGTTAATGGTTGATGCAATGTCCCAATCTCCATAGGCTCTGGTGCATTGTTTGTAGGGTTAGAACTAGAAAAGGACCTTGTTTTGTCAAAACGCCACATTGTTTTCTCAGTCTTTTTCTGGTCTCCCTTTCGTTCGTATAGGCGGTGATCCAAACAAAGTGTTAAGTTAATGAGATCAGAGCAATTTGTGGGTTGTGGATCGATCTGCTCCAAAACATCTTTCAAGTCATCTTTTAGTCCCTGATAAAATAGTGCTGACCGTTTCTCTTCAGGCCATGCTGTTTCTGCGACTAATCTGTGAAATTGTGATAAATAGACAACCAAATCTTTGTTTCCTTGCTTTAACTCTAACAGTTCTCGATCTGCTGAAAGAGTGACCGCTCTCCTGTCGAAAATGTTTTCAAATTCTTGTATAAAGAGTTTCCAGTTATATAACAATGGGCTGTCTTGTCGAACCAATGGAATTGCCCAGGTAGCAGCGTCTCCGGACAAATTTAGAGGTTAAAAATGCTATCCAGGATTGAGGATCAGGAAACGCACTTGGTCTACACGTGAAATGCAACTCTACTTGAGTAAGAAATATTTGAACCTTATTTGAATCCCCAGAAAAATGCTCTGGAGCAGCTAATGGTATCGGAGTAGGAAAGGTTACAGCTATGTTCGTAAGTGTAGAATCTGGAGGGAGCGGAGTTTTGTTCCAAACCCCCCGCAAAGAAGTTTGCTCACTAACTCCTACCTTAGTTTGTAGTTGAGCTACCTTATCAGCCAAAGCGGCAGTTGCGTTTTTGGATTCAACCTTATCTCTTTGCATTTGAGTGATTACTTTCAACAGGTCGTCTAAAGTGGCCATGATAAAGCCTCGTACAGACCAGGAGGAATTACATTTGTGGGCTCACTATTCTGTCAGAGCACCACTTCCTCGGAGTCTGTATGTTGCTCTATGGGCCCACCTCTTGGTACCTCCAATTCAGGATGCTATTACAGCACTGAAAGTTAGAGTGACCAAGGGAAGGGTTTGAGGAAGGGAACAGCTGGGAGGAAGACCTGTAAAACAAACAGATAAACATACAAACAATAACAATCAGTATAAATAATTCTCAGGTACCAGACTCTGCTACGCGGAGTCTTATTGCTAATGAGTCTCTACTTTATCACGAGCCCATTATACAAGTTATACAGAAAATACACTTTCAAGGAATGTGTTACAATCACACCTTCCTAACAGTAAAGTTCAATAATATACAGAGCATATACTCATAATTATTAAGGGTGGGCGTAGTGGGCGTATTGGGGCTACGTGAAGCAGCACGTAGTGTGCCCAAATCTACGCACACTACGTGCTTCGCGTAGCCCCACTACGCGCCACCCGCCTCCCGCCCGCCCTCCTTTTAAATCAAACCCCCGCATTTACAATCAATGCAAAATTTAGAAACTTACCATGAAGCGCGGCGTCTCCGGGGCTCCCTCTTCCATTCCCAACTTCTTCTGACAAATGCGCATGCGCGGAAGCCCGCGCATGCGCATTTGTCAGAAGAAGTTGGAAATGAAAGAGGGAGCCCCGGAGACGCCGCGTTTCAGGTAAGTTTCTTTCATTTTGTATTTATTGTAAATGCGGGGGTTTGATTTAAAAGGAGGGCGGGCGGGAGGCGGGTGGCAGCGGCAGGCAGCTACGCTTCGCCCTGGGTGTGCGTAGCGCTAGCCTGCTTCGCCTACTTCGAAAACTGCGAAGCAGGCAGCGCTACGTACACTACGTGGGCGAAGCGTAGTGTCTCGCCAAGGGTTAATAATTATGACACAGTACACAAATGAGCCCCTGTGCAAGCTTGCCCACGCGCTGGAAAAATCAACATACCAAAAGCACCAAAGGGCTAATTCGAAAGTTCCACATTCACTATGCCAAATGGACCCAGAGCACTAGTCCCTATGTTCACCAACTCAATATGCAAAAATGAGCCAGAGCTCTAAATCGTAATTGCTGGCCCTAATGCTCGACAACACAATGTTTTAATGAATTCCAAAACACGCAATCAAAAGTGTGAGTGTAGTCATACAATAGTCAAAATAAACTCCAGAGCGCACTGTTGTATGCTTGCCAAAATGTAGTTTGCAAAATGAGCCCCAAAGCGCACAATAGTGTGCTGCCAAACACTGAATGCAGCAAATGATCTCCAAAGCGCACTGAATCCCAACAAGGAAATTAAGTTACTCTGTTGCCTTCAAACAACAGAGGCTTACCTGCAGGCTCAAAGTAAATTGGAATGAACTCACAAGTCAGCAGAAGAGAGAGAGGCTGCTTCCACACAGGATCCAGAATAGTGAGCCACGCCCAATGGGTGTGGCTCCTTTTATAGGCAGACCACACCCATAGGCAACCACACCCAAAGTGACTGCTGTGTGGGGATTCTGGGATATGACCACACCCATAGGCAACCACACCCAAGGTGACTGCTGTGTGGGGATTATGGGATATGTAGTTCCCTATAGTTATATCCAGCAGGGAAAAAGGAGAACATATAAAGGAAAATGAACAATGAAAGGAAAATACAAAGAAAACATATTGCAGTGCTTAATGTACATTTACAGGACACCGCAGCCACCATTTAGCAACAGCAAAATGTAGTTTCCCACTTCGTACCACAGTGAGGGCGGGCCCTAGAAAGCGTGCCACAGAGGCGACGCTAACACCCTTCACTTAAGATAGACCCCAACTGTTTGTGCCACTGCAGCACCCCTTCTTCTACCACACCTCAATATGGGCATCCACCCAACTGGTACACCTAAAGTGCACTCACCAGAAATCTGCCAGGAAAAGCCCTCAACAGCCAGCCTTCCGGAAAGCCCAAAGCGATAGTCCTGGACAGAAATGTTTAGCACCAACCCAGGCTCATGCACAGAGTCCTCCCCTCACAGGTGGGCACCTCTGGTCACCTGATTGTGCCACTGTATGTGCACCTGCTTTCTGCACCATCACGCTGGGGGCTGTACCCACCAGACAAACCAATGCCTGGCAAGCTAGGAGTTCAAGGAGCATCAGGGCCACACCCAATGCTGGTACACTTTAAGTGTGCCAGACCGGCTACCTTTAAGGCAGAGCCTACGCAGCCTGTCTTTCCTACATATCAGAGTGACAATCCCTAACATACGTTCTTCCCTAATGCTCAGGGTCCCTCCACTTAAGATAGGCCCCAACTAGCCACTGGGTAGGCCATGGTCGGCTTATCCACTTGCTACACACCCTCCGTATACATAACCCCCTACTGAGGCCTAACATGGCAGGGTCTACTTGATTGGGCCCCCAGCTTAGCTTCAGAGCAGGTTCCACCTCAGGATCTGGCAAAACAGTCTCTAGGATGACATCATCAACTGTTCTTGGGCAATTGCCTACCAAACCCTGACATCTCAGGGTCCAATGATAACCCATTCCGGGAAGCTAGGAAGTCCACCACCCCCTCTCTGATTTCCCCAGGGTCATTCGGTAGCCCAGTTGGAGAAACCAGCCCACTTTCTAACCATCCTTTGTCTCCTTAGGGGCAACCACTACACCTCCTACCTCACGAATCATCCACTTGCTGGGCCACCCACCACTATGGGCCGCCCCTGGACAGCTCCCTTCCCAACTAGATAACCTATAAGGACCATAACCTTTTCTTGCACTGCTCAAGCATAGGAACATTTCTCAGGGACCACCCCACCTTCCTGGCGGGTACGCCTAGGGGGGTGTTCACTATTTCTGGGTACCCTCCCACACTCCCCTTCCTGTGGTATTTGGCCAGTGGCGGGAACATCTCTAATAAAAGAATGACTTATGAGAAATCTGCCTTGCCCATGGCAAGCACAAGAATTTCATGGAGCACTCAATCACCTCCTATAACCCAAGAAGCAGGGCCCACCTTTTCATCCCAATCTAGGTGTGGGTACCTGCTGCAGTCGCTAAATCTATAAAGAAGCACCCTCCTCATATAGGACTAGTATGTGTGATATTGGGGTTCAAAGAAACACTAAGACCTGCACAGTCTAAATGAAAACACCGTGTCAAAGCCCACCCTACCAACACGTAATTGTGTAAACCGGCCATAATAAACACAGTTAATCAATCAACAAGCCATCAATGTTTTCAAATGACACATATGTGTTCAGGGGGCTTTCCTTTCTCACTGCTTCTTTTCAGATAACCAAACCTTTGAACACCTCTCAGAGCCTTGGACTCCTGATATATTTGCATTAATATATAGGTAATGTGCAGCAAAACTGAACTAATCAAATGTTATCAATGTGTACTGAAATGGATTTTATTGATCCCACCACTGCCACCAATGTAAGAAATTGGTATATTAGTTTTGCAGGATGTGAGGCCTGCGCAAGTAATAGGTCCACAGTTATCTCTTTACCCCATCGTAGCACTCGGCTCACTGAGGAGAGTAAAGCAGTGCCTACTCATGGGAGGTAGTGTGTGCTAGTATCTCCATTCGCTGCCATGCAACAACACTAAATACATTATTGACCAGTCAGTACTTTTTTGCTTAAAAAAGAAAAGTACATTTATTACTTCCACACTACTAAATACAACGTATCTGATAGAGACTTTTAGCTGCAGGTTCTTTACCTTAGAATTATCCTAAAGTGTCAGACTGGATCTGGAAATTTTCAAGCAGTACCCCTGTGCCCTGGTAGGTGGCATTGCTCGACTCCATGTCGGCAGTGTCTGCGCCAGAAGTGATGTATACATATGTGCCACCTCATCGCACTGACGTCAGTTCTTTAGTTTCCACGCCATCCTTGAAGAGCTTAACCCTGGGCAATGAACTCCGCTCCCAGAGTTTGCGGGGATACGCATTCCATTAAAAACACGGAATTCAGGCAAAAAAACGTTCCTCCACGTAGCAGAGTCAGCTACTAAACTGTACCCACAAATACTTGATAAAGCAACTTTACATGCTAAAAAGCATATAACCAATTCACAAAGTGAACTTTGAAATTGATAAATTTCAGGCAATGAGAGAGGTGATAATTTTGGGGTCCCCCCTAACCTAGGGGGAGGACCAAGTAGATACCTTGAACACAAAGAGCATATCATGCTGAACGATTCAGTAGTTGTCCCATCCTCTCAGGACCACCCCAAGCACAGTTATGGGCAAAAATACAATCCCAACCAAAGGCCCTACAACACATTATAGGACGAGATTAGCAGTGGGCAGTGAATATTATAGTATCCAATACCAAAATAATTCTACAAGAGCTGCAGTTCAACTAGTCATTACTAGGTGTCCCTCACGAGTCAAATGCAAAAGCTTTGAAATTATTACATCAAGCTGCAGTTCAACTAGTCGTTGCTAGGTGTCCCTCAAGGCAAATGCTTTTGCATTTGACTCATGAAGGACACCTAGTAACGACTAGTGGAACTGCAGCTTCATGAAAGGGTTTCAATGCTTTTGCATTTGACTCGTGAGGGACACCTAGTAACGACTAGTGGAACTGCACCTTGATGTTATAATTTCAATACTTTTGCATTTGACTTGTGAGGGACACCTAGTAACGACTAGTTGAACTGCAGCTCCTTGTAGAATTATTTTGATATTGGATACTATAATATTCACTGCCCACTGCTAATCTCGTCCCATAATGCTTTGCAGGGCCTTTGGTTGGGATTGTATTTTTGCGCATAACTGTGCCAAGTCACACAGACATACCCCATACTGACACACTGACACATACACACACCACATGCCACCAGCAATGGAGCACAATAAATAGGAAAGTCAAAGTGGGGTGCACACAAGTGGAAGGCCATGGAGACACACAACAAGCATGTGTACATCACATTAAGACAAGGAACATAGAACAACACCCTCAGACCATCAAAGCACACATGGCTGGTACAGTTTAGTGAAGTCAAACCACAGACAGCTCAGTGCAACTACACTGGGAGATAGCAAGGCAAACTATGTATAGGCACAAGGATGAAAGGAAGGCCCTGAAGTCAAACTGTGAAAAGCCACACATGCATACAACTACTTCACAGGAGTACACCAGCAGCACAACACACATGGCCCATTGACACACTCCATGACTGCCAAACACCAGTAGGAATCTACACACATAACCCCCCTCACACCAGCAGGCTAGCAATACTTACGAGTCAATACACAGACAAACAATCACACACCCTGGGGGTAGCCACAAACATCACACACACACAGGGATGTCAGAACAAATGTCTGCACAAAAACAACAGACAAACACATAATCCAACAGAAACACACACAGAACCACAAAAAGAACAGACATGCCCTGTGCAGCTAAACTGTGGAAAGGCAATGGGAGCACAGACACAACAGGAGTGCACAACCCCATCACTCAGGAACAATGCACAGAGAACATACCACAACACAGACCATCACAGAACAACACAGCCACATCAAACAAACAACAGATGCATAGTCAAATACATTGCATAGCAAACACAGCCGGACATTATGGGATGCACAGCAGGCAATGACAAGGCAACATACACACACAGCACTACATGCACAACAAGCAGTGTGTGCACACCAAGCATACCAGCCACAGACAGACATGAGTGACATAACATCAACCCACACAACACCAATCAACACAGCACAAAGACAACAGCACACCCAGGAAGTGAAGCAATACCACAGCCAAAACACATACATTCAACACAACACCAACAGATGCACAAGTCTGGGACACAAAGTTGGAAACAACTTGACCAGAGGACTGGGCAGCACACACAGTTGAACTGCATATGAGCAACCATGACTGCCAACCAGCACAAGAACAATCACATACAACCCATTGGTGAAATGCCCTGAGTGACACATTGATCCTGGCCAAAGAACTGCACCACAAAGCACAGTGTTACAAATGAAGTGATGGGGAGGCACACACACATGTAAGCAAGGGGACAGCTGACATCAAAGTGAAGTGTTCTGCATGTCAGTAGGGGACATGGCAGGAGTGTACTATACACAAATAGAGGGAGTGCAGACTCACAATGGGTAGGCATCTGAAGCACAGATAGGGGCTGGTATGACAACACGCACAACATGCCATACTGGAGGCAAAAAGGCACCATGTGACAGCAATGCATGAGAAAACACAACCACAATGGAAGTGTGGAGCAGCATGTCTGCACAGTAAGTACGAACAGTATTAAGACACACGGATGATCAACAAAACACAACACTGACTTGCCAGTCACATACTCTGCATACTCACAAGTGACAAAAACAACAAGTAGGAGTCAGCCAGAACTGCAAGGACACACCAACACACTGCACAGTGCACAACACACAACTCACACATGTGCATACAACCACATCCACAGGGCTGAACAATCAAAACAACAGGCATACAACTCCTGTGTGACACGTGTGTAGTTGACAATGCAGGGGCATGCACACATTAACACCCCTGACAAACTCACCCCATTCACACTGCACACTTCCTGACCATCCAAAAGCACACATTGAAAATAAGCCATGGGACTAGGATGACAGGCCATCACAAGATGACCACACACATACACCACTGGGCACACATACAGGAAGAATACACATACCTGATGACCCTGGCCAGCCTGCATGCAATACTGTGGATAGAATCTCACTCTGTGCTGGCAGTACCCTCCAACCTGACATGTGTACAATATAGCCAACATGAACAAATTAAGAAACTGACAACTGCTTTCCATTTAAAATTGACATCATTGCCCCCACAAGTATCTGGGTCAGGAAGAACTGAAGTCTCTGTCACCCCTGTAAAAAATAGAGTACATGTTGAAGTGGCACACAGACCAAGTGGCACAGTAAACCATATTCACACAGCAAAATAACTTATTGAGTAAGGACACTGACAAAACAGACAACAGGAGCAACTGTTTTTATTCACACATTGCACAGATAGGCACCATGAGAAGAGAAGAAAAAGGCACAAAATGCAGAGTATGTCCATGGGAAGCTGCACAGGCAAGGGCAAAACAGCAGTGAACAACAAGGCCAGTGGGCAGGACAAAGTGCAGAGTGTGTCCATGAGAAGCTGCACAGGCAAGGGCAAAACAGCAAGGCCAGTGGCCAGTCCAGAGTGCAGAGTATGTCCATGAGAAGCTGCACAGGCAAGGGTAAAACAGCAGTGAACAACAAGGCCAGTAAGCAGGACAAAGTGCAGAGTGAGTCCATGAGAAACTGCACAGGCAAGGGCAAAACAGCAAGGCCAGTGGCCAGTCCAGGGTGCAGAGTATGTCCGTGAGAAGCTGCACAGGTAAGGGCAAAACAGCAGTGAACAACAAGGCCAATGGGCAGGACAAAGTGCAGAGTGAGTCCATGAGAAGCTGCACAGGCTAGGGCAAAATAGCAGTGAACAACAAGGCCAGTGGGCAGCACAACGTTCGGAGTGGGTCCATGAGAAGCTGCACAGGCAAGGGCAAAACAGCAAGGCCAGTGGCCAGTCCAGGGTGAAGAGTATGTCCATGAGAAGCTGCACAGGCAAGGGCAAAACAGCAGTGAACAACAAGGCCAGTGGGCAGGACAAAGTGCAGAGTGAGTCCACGAGAAGCTGCACAGGCAAGGGCAAAACAGCAAGGCCAGTGGCCAGTCCAGGGTGCAGAGTATGTCCATGAGAAGCTGCACAGGCAAGGGCAAAACAGCAGTGAACAACAAGGCCAACGGGCAGCACAAAGTGCAGAGTGAGTCCATGAGAAGCTGCACAGGCAAGGGCAAAACATCAGTGAACAACAAGGCCAGTGGGCAGGACAAAGTGCAGAGTGAGTCCATGAGAAGCTGCACAGGCAAGGGCAAAACAGCAGTGAACAACAAGGCCAGTGGGCAGTACGAAGTGCAGAGTGAGTCCATGAGAAGCTGCACAGGGAATACTTGAACACAGCAAAGAGCAACAAGGCCAGTGGCAAAAACGAAATGCAGAGTATGTGCAGGAGAGGCTGCAAAGGGAATGTGTGTGGCTGTACCTTTCCATGGTCAGCAACACAGTCAGGGGGTAACAATGTGCAGTGCAGGCCCACCTATGTGAGAGACAGGTGTGTGAGGGTGACTACCATTCAGACTTAGCTGTCAGGCGGACTGGGAGACGGCTATGTCTCAGGGACTGTCAGGGCACTTGACCGGGGTGAGAGCGGACCAGCTGAGGTAGAGCTATCAGTGGCCTGGCAAGCCCGAGGGCTTTTTGGACCAGGTGGTGTAGTGGCACGTGGAGGCGGAGTCATGCAGACGGGAGACACGGTGTGGCTGGGAGGTTCTGGAGGGGTGCCTTTCTATTTCTTGGGGATCCTAACTGGCTTGACTGACTTTGGATCATTGGGAAGTGGTGTGGACACAGCAGGCACACTCACCACCAAAGCTGCATCAGGTGCAAACGCTGGCACTCCCTCTGGTGATGTGCTGGATCCAGCGGAACGCTTTGCCTGGCTTCGCCTTTGCCCCTCCTTCCCCTGTTTACTAGGTGTTACCCCTACAGTGCACTCTTTCCTCTGCTTCACTGGGCTTGGAATGGGAGTCGAGGTGGTGGGTGAATCTGCCTTGGAACCCTTCCTAGGTGTACCCCTGGCATGCACCACCTTCTCGGTGGGCACAGAAACTGTATGCTTCTCTTTGCAAGATGCTTTAGGGAAAGGAGAGTCCTTGGATGGGGATGCCTCTGAGGCATGTGAGTCTGAGGTCTGCTTCTTTGCATTTTGGCCCCTGGTGTCGCCTGATGGGCTTTTCTCTCTGCACTCTGGGGTGGCCTTGGTCTTCTATGGGGATGGTGTCAGCGCCCGGGACTGCTTGGGTTCCTGCTGCTGTGTGCTTTGTGTGCTGTATTGTGACTTTGAGGTATGTGGAACGTGGTCACTACTGTCAGACGTGGCCAATGCCAGGGGGGTGGACAAAGGGACCGGAGCTGGACTGTGAGTATGTGCCTGTTGATGGGCTGACGTCACAGTGGAGGACAAAGCCTGGACAGTCTGGTGCAGCCCACCCACGTCTGAATGTATGCCCACCATGAAAGCAACCACCTGTGCCAATTTATTGTCGTGGTCAATGTATGCATTGAGGAGAGCTGTCTTCCCTACACACAGCTGGTGCAAAAAGTCGACAGACTCAGCACTGATGGCAGCAGGGAAGACAGGGGCAGAGGTGCCAGGGGTGATGGACACTCTTCCCCTCTTACTGAGGCGGACACGGGCAGCACCAGAGAAAGTGTCTGGGAGTGTGGGCACAGGCCGCTGTGTGGAGGAAGATGATGCAGAGTCCCTGTTCCCTGTGCCCGCCAACATAGATGAATCCCCACTGGCATAAGATGATGTGGTACTTTGCGTCTCATGCTGCGATTCCTCCAGCAGACTCCTGTCCCCCTCTGAGGCGCTGGTGACATCTGTGTCACTGGGCTCCTGTGCAGCTGTCGTGCATGTTTCGCCCCCACTGGTGTCCGTCTCCTGTCCCTCCGTGACCACAGGAAATGCTGCATGAGAGAGAGAGATGCAGGGTCAGTTCAGTGGCAGCAACAGAACAAACATATGCAAGCAATGCATAACAAAAGATGACCAAATCTACATATTGCACACCACCCTGTGCAATCACATCGTGCCAACTCACTATATTGACTCAAACAGTGCATGGAAACTGGGAAGTCAGGCATAAGTGAGCCATGTGATGACCACACAGCACAACACCCTGCTAGTGGCTCCGTTCACCCAGACAAACAACTAGCTCTGAGCACACCTTGGGACATGATGGGCGCACACTACTTGTTGCCACTGACAGATCTTGATGGAACAGTAGTGGACAACACAGACACAGACTACAACATGACATTCCACAATGGCCATGAGACCATGCCACCCACCATGTGTACTTTGGGGCCCAAAGACTGGTGCACATTGTTGTCAGATGTCAAGGCCTCCCAAATCTGAGTGCATGTAATGGACGCATTGATGAAGGCACACTCAGATCGGGCACACTGCCGTTCCCTCCCATGGGATTCCCCAGACTACCCCAATGCAGACGATACCTGAAGAACACGACTCAGAATGCAATGGGAATGCACAGCATCCCAATAGCCTTTGTAAGTACAGGTATGGAAAATGCGTAACACCGGCACCCAGCCCAGTAGCCACTTACATGCCACTGCATCACACTACCAACATCACACAGGCCAGCGCTGGCACAGGCTCTGTACACATGCAGCAACTCCCAGCCAAAGTCAGCCTCCCCGAATTCTCACCCCTGGCTTGCTGCTGATGCTCCTTCAAACGTGCATCCAGCTCAGGCTGTCTCACCGCCAAGATGCGGCCGTTCAGTGGTGTCACGCTGCGCTGTGTCAAATGCCCAGTGCAAGGAAGCAGCCCCAAGGTCATCTCCGCCACGTTCTTCGCCAGACGGCTGATGTCATCTCACCTCTTGTGGCAGTGAGTGTGCCGTCGGTTGGAGATACCCAGAGCTCGCACCTTGGCCGCAATGGTCCTCACACGGCCTTACGCTGGTGTACCTTGAGCTCCAGGCATGGGAGACAAGAGGGGGAAATGATCAGTGACACAGTGTTATGTACCTACATGTCTCAGTACAGCAGCAAGATACAAACTCGTCACAAATCCAAAGATATGTCTAACAGAGACCAGAATACATCTCACATGGTACATTTGCATGGGAAAAGCTTTTGTAAATGCATGCAGGTGTGAGGGGGAACACAGTCCCTGCACATCTCACACATATGCAGGAGGCCAGCACTAAAAACCCTATGTAGCCTGCCCACATCTCCAGTCCATTTTCAGGTTGAGCAACACATACATAACATATCAACCTGTGCTTGGGGTAGACTCACTGTGTCCAAGACTGCGCAGCCCTCAATGTCCCTGCCCTATGAATAGATAACTGTGTCATGGATGTCACATTGAGGGACATGATCTCAAAAATTCGCATCACAAGGCTGGTTGTGTGCAATCTACAGTGCAGAGATGGCTCATAGCTGGAGTGCAATGAGAAAAGACTGATGTCACTCTGTAAGTGCAGTGATGTGTCCTTGTCTTCGTGGGCGGGCCAGCTGGGCTCACACTGAGATGGACAACAGGGGCACACACAGCCATTTAGCCAAGAAATCATTGTCCTGACTCCTGCATGAACAACTTTCTGCGTCACTGTATGGCTGACAACACAACACAGGTCACTCTTACATACATGTGCAGGCAGGGAAACCTGTGGCATTGGTACACACACCTTCCCACTGGAGACAGCATGTTAGCCAGTGCATGACACAACCCCACACTCTCAGGCAATACTGCATCAGTCCAACTACATGTTTGCCCCCACTGCTCAACCGCCCCACTGTTGAGGACTTACAACGACATTTGGGGCACCATATAGCCTTGGGTACTGTGTGAGCACCTCGTCCACCAGGACCTCCAGCTCCTCGCTTGTGAAGGGACTGGCACAGATCTTCTCTGTTCTTGCCATCACTGCGGACATGAGACAACAGCAGCAAAAGTGGGTGGTGAGGGGTTTCTGGCAGCAGTCCCTGATTGATTGATTGATAAGGGATTTGTATTGCGCTACTTTGCCCAGGGGCGTCAAGGCGCAGAAGATGTAAAGACAATCAGTCAAGTAGCAGAAAAAAGAAACATTAGGGATAGGCCTCAGAAAAGAGCAGAGTTTTAAGTGCTCGACGGAACAAAATAGGAGATTCCTGATTCCTAAGGTCAAGGGGAAGCTCATTCCAAAGTCTGGGGGCAAGGGCAAAAAAGGCCCTGCCGCCCGACCTTGCCTTCACAACCCGGGGGACGGTTAACAGCTTTAGACTTGTGGATCGCAGAGCCCTGCCTGGGGTGTAGTAGGACTAGAGAGACCTGATGCCCTCGGCCCCTGCGCCATGCAGCGCCTGGTGAACAAGGATCAGGGTTTTGAATTTTATCCTGGCATACACCGGTAGCCAGTGGAGATGTTTCCTGATCGTAGTTCCCGAGGAACGCCTAGGGGCATTAACAACGAACCTTGCTGCCGCGTTCTGAACCACTTGCAACCGGTGGACCAGATTGTTGTTCATCCCGAGGTAGAGGGCGTTACAGTAGTCCAGGCGCGAAGATAAAAGAGCAACCGAGACTAGTTTGCGGGCGTCGGGCGTGAGGTAATGGGTGAGCTTTCTCAACACCCTCAGAACCCCACAGCAGGTGGAAACCGTCCTATTTACCTGTTTGTCAAAGGTAAGAGAGGTGTCAAATAGGACTCCTAGATTGCGGGCAGCCAGGGAGGGCTGGGGGCATGTTCCCAGAGTCGATGGCCACCAATCGGCTGACCACACCTTGTTATTACTCCCGAATACCAGAATCTCCGTTTTTTCCCCATTCAATTTTAGGAAACTAGCTGTCATCCAGCCTGCAACGGCCTCCATGCAGTTCCTAAAATTTAGGGCTGTAGATCCAATGGGTTGAGACAGGGAAACCATAATTTGGGTGTCATCGGCGTACGAGAGTACTTCCAAACCAAAAGATCTAACAAGCCTAGCAAGTGGGGCCACATAAACGTTGAAAAGGGTCGGGCTCAGGGAAGAGCCCTGTGGGACCCCACAATGCAAAGGCTTGGCAGTGGAGAGGAAGGCACCCAATTTGACCCTTTGCTCCCTGTTATTGAGGAAGGATGTAAGCAGACTGAGGGCCAGACCTTCCACACCCATGTCACTGAGACGGGAGGCCAAGATGGAAGGAGACAGTGTGTCAAAGGCCGCGGTGAGGTCGAGCAGGATCAGCAACGTAGTCTGACCCTTATCGACCTTGGCACGGATGTTGTTAACCACCACCGTAAGGGCTGACTCAGTGCTGTGCTCCCTTCTGAAACCATGCTGAGATGGATCAAGCTGGCAGGTTTTATCCAGCAAGGAGCTAAGATGGGAATTCAGGTGGGCCTCCAACATCTTGAAGCAGAGAAATGGGGCGAAAGTTTTTTAAGGCCTCAGGATCCAAGGTGGTCTTCTTCAGAAGGGGCTTTACAATGGCAGTTTTCCAGGAGGATGGGAAAGTCCCACTGGATATGGCCCTATTCATTATTGCCAGCATGGGGGGCATTAAGGTAGCCTTACAAGTTTTTAAGATTTTAAGCGGGCAGGGGTCAAGAGGTGAGCCTGACTTGAGGGAATCCAGAAGTCTCTCTGAGTCCTGGGCAGTAAGAAGAGGAAAACTGGAATAGGTTTCCGCAGGGGGAACAGTGTTACCCAAAACCAGGGGGAAAGGCCGTGTGAGATTGTCTGCCAGGAGGGCTGTGTGGATATTTAAAATTTTAGTATGAAAAAACGAGGAGATTTGGTCACAGAGTTCTTGTGAAGGGACTATGGGGTCAGGATGATGAATGAGAGATAAGGTGTCCACCGTTTTAAACAAGTCTCCGGGGGAGGTAAGAGAGGCGGTGAGGTTGGAGAAATAGGATTGTTTTTCATCCAGCACCGCCGCTTTATAGATTTTAAGAAGCTTTCTGTGTATGGTCCGGCCTTCGGCATCGGGCTGGGATCTCCAGAGCCTTTCTTGCCTCCTACATGCCTGCCTCTGAATTCTAAGGGAATCAGAATACCAGGGGGCCGTAGGGCGTTTCCTAGCACAGTACACTGATTTAAGGGGGGCCAGGGAGTCTACTGCCTTTGCGATGGTGTTTGCAAGTTCGCGTGCTGATGAGTCGATATCCTGTGAGGGAGAGGACTCAAAGTTAGCAATAAAAGGGCCCAGAGAATCGTCAGTCAGGCTCCGGAAGTTTCTCTTCTGCACCCAGCAGTTAGTGTCTCTTCTAAGAGCATGAGGGGTAAGATAGGAGAATTTCATCGAGACTGCATAATGATCAGTCCAGGAGAGAGGAAGAATAGGACCCACCCCTAACCCAGAATCCTTCGTAAAGACCCCATCCAGTGTGTGACCAGCAATGTGAGTAGGGGAAGAGACTTTTTGGAGTAGATTAAAAGAGGCCAATGGATCCACGAGAGAAGATGTATCACTGGAATTACTATTTTCCAGGTGGAAATTAAAATCCCCAGGAATAGTAAGAGAGGGCCTGTTAAGAAAAGGTTCTATAACTTCCAGGAGGTCAGAACAGAACGAGGATCTGGGGCCTGGAGGTCTATAGATAAGAATCCCTGAGAAATTTTCTGAGGGAGAAGAGCTGAGTGAGAAAAACATAGCCTGAAAAGTGTTATGAGGAGAGGGAAGAGACTCAGTAAGGCAGGTGAAGGTGGTCTTATATATAATGCCAATTCCGCCCCCTTTTCAACCCTCTCTGTCCTGTCTTACCATAGTATAGCCGTCAGGGAGGGCATTAAGCAGATCAGGGCCAGCTGAGTCCGAACCCCACGTTTCCGTTACAAGGACCCAAACGGGTTTTCTTTGGGATACGAAGTCTCTAAAGGCTAAATTGTTTTTAACCAGGGAATGGGCATTAATAAGGTAGTCCCTGGAGGCAGCAGCAGGTGATCGGTCTCTGGCAGCAGTCCTCGGAGGCAGCAGCAGGTGAGGGGTCTCTGGCAGCAGTTCCTGGAGGCAGCAGCAGGTGAGGGGCCTCTGGCCGAAGGCTCTGGGAGCAGCAGTAGGTGAGGGGTCTCTGACAGCAGTCCCTGGAGGCAGAAGCAGGTGAGGGGTCTCTGGCAGCAGGCTCTGGAAACATCAGCAAGTGAGGGATCTCTGGCTGCAGGCCCCGGGAGCAGCAGCAGGTGAGGTGTCTCTGGCAGCAATCGCTGGAGGCAGCAGCAGGTGAGGGGTCTCTGGCAGCAGGCGCTGGGAGCAGCAGCAGGTGAGGGGTCTCTGGCAGCAGGCTCTGGGAGTAGCAGCAGGTGAGGGGTCTCTGGCAGCAGGCTCTGGGAGCAGCAGCAGGTGAGGAGTCTCTGGCAGCTGTCCCTGGAGGCAGCAGCAGGTGAGGGGTCTCTGGCAGCAGACTCTGGGAGCAGTGGAAATGCGGGGCTCCCTCCAACACATATATAGCCCCCTGGGGTCCTTTCAAAGGTGCCAAGCTGCAGCAATTGGTGGTCCAGGTCTGCCTCTTTCAAATGCATCCAATGACCGCCTCCGCTGTGGCGGAGCACGCCTACCGGGATTTTCAAAATTGCATCATGCCACCGCAATCAAGGTTCCCATTGGTTGTAAGGGCTTGCTCCATGGTGGTGACACACCGCTGGGGCCCAGCGTGCGCTACCGCGATGGTGCATCTTTCAATAGCATCCAATGACCGGCGCCGCGCCTACCATTGGCTGTAAGGGTATGCTCCATGGCGGTGACACACCGCAGGGGACAGGCGGTAGCTACCGCGAGTTTGGTTCCATACATTCACACGAGGCACCGCTATTTGGGCGGCGGAGCATGCCAACCGCCATTTGGGCATGTCTCCATGCCTATCACTACCGCACTTGTGTAAATGGGGTGTGCTGGTGACACACTGCTGGGGACAGGCGGTAGCTACCGCGAGTTGGGTGCCATACATTCACATGAGGCACCGCCATTTGGGGGCGGAGCATGCCAACCGCCATTTGGGCATGTCTCCATGCCTACCACTACCGCACTTGTGTAAATGGGGTATGCTGGTGACACACCGCTGGGGACAGACGATAGCTACCACGAGTTGGGTGCCATACATTCACATGAGGCACCGCGATTTGGGCGGCAGAGCATGCCAACCGCCATTTGGGCATGTCTCCATGCCTATCACTGCCGCACTTGTGTAAATGGGGAGTGCTGGTGACACACCGCTTAGAACAGGCTGGAGCTACCGAAAGATGGGTGCCATACAATGGCAATGGGTATCTGGCAAACATCAACAGTGCACAGTGCCCACATGGTCAATGGCACATCATTGTGCACACAATGCCAATGTTCCAGTTACTCCACTGGTGACTACACATGCCATCTTTGTGTATGTGATTTCGTTGATTGGCCTGTACTCCTTCACATGTCACTTATGATATTGATGGTCGTGTATGCAGGACAGTGTTGTTCTGGACTCTACAATGCGTACACATGTCAATGTGTTGAGGTGCAGTGACAATCACAGCAATGTTCGTCTCAATGAATGATGATCTTTTTTGCATGTCCTCTTATGTCTGATCATTCACTCATTCGTCATTTCTGCTCCGACTGTGGTCATTGTGTTGTGGATGTGTGCCAGGTTCAAATGACGCATGAAGGTGTGTCAGGTACAGCAGCTAGGTATGAGACTGTGGGGTTGATTTGTTACACATATGCTGGATGCTATACTCCCAGGCGTGCCCATGGTAAATGTGGCCATATCCCTATGTGCATTTACATTGACCGAGTTGGTGTTTGAGGTACTTGTTTTGTGTAAGTTGACAGGTGTGCCATTTGTGTAGCTGAAGGTGTCCCTACATGTAAGCTGGTCTGTAATTCAATTTTGATGACAGTCATTGTTGTCGTTGTGTCATCCAGAACATGATATGCTGTGCCCATCTCATGATGTATTGTATTGACATGTGTCCACTTTCATCTCAACTAGGAGGAGACCAAATCTGCTTCGTCACTTGACAGTGCTGGAGGACATGGAGGATGTGGCGATCATCCGGAAATGCCGTATGGATAGAGCCACCCTGAAAACCCTTTGTGATATGTTGGAGCCCCACCTGCAGCCTCGTAGGACATATCCAACAGCTTTCACCCCCTACTTATAAGGTGATGGCGGCCCTGCATTTTTTTGCCACAGGATCGTTCCAGCACACGGTGGCCAGCGCAGATGGGATGTCACAACTGATGTTCAGCATGGTGCTGCGTGATGTTCTGTCCGCCATGATGATATACAAGGACAGATATATCCATTTCCCCAGGGGTCCGGAATTGGCAGCTGTGAAGGGAGATCTCTATTCCCTTGGACAAATCCCCCATGTTGTTGGTGCCATTGATTGCACCCATGTTGGGCTTGTGCCACCACAGGCAAGTGAGCACATTTACAGGAATCTTAAACATTACCACTCCATAAATGTGCAAGTGGTGTGCCTGGCAGATATGATCATCTCCCAGGTGTGTGCCAAATTCCCAAGCTCAGCCCATGACTCCTACATCGTGCGGAACAGCATTGTACCCCAGCTGATGGCTAATCTGCTTCCCGAGCATGCATGGATTGTGGGTGAGTATGCCTAGTCGTATGGCGTGCTGGGTGTGTGAACTGCTGCCCTCTGCCTCAGCGACATTGCAATGTTTATTTGTGTTTGTCATACCTAGGTGACTCTGCATATCCCAACCGTCCCTGGTTGCTGAGCCCACTGTGGAATCCCAGGATCCCAGCTGAAGTCCGCTACAATAATGCCCATGGGAGGGCATGTTGTGTGGTGGAGCGTACTTTTGGTCTGCTTAAGTCACGTTTCCACTGCCTGGACAGGACCGGAGGTACACTGGTGTACTCACCCAGGAAGGTGTGTCAGATTGTAGTGGCATGCTGTATGCTCCACAACCTAGCCATTCGCAATGAGATTCCTCTGCTCCTGGATGATGATGAGGACCCAAGGACCCCGCCTGCAAACCAACCCATGTCCATTGATGAGGGCAATGGAGAGGAGGAAGATGTTGACCTGCGTCAACAGCTCATCACACGCTACTTCACTTGAAGGTGGCTGACAATGTACAACGTACCCATTGTCTGATGATGTTGCTGTTGTCGTGAAGGGGTATGTGAGAATTGTAACAGCAGCCAGTTGTAGACTCAGAGGTGGTTGGCAATGTTTCTGGGACAGGTCATTTAGGAACATCTACCGGATGTGTATGTTGACCCTTGTTGCCCATTGTGACGTGTGCATGTTGGATGATCTTGATGGTAGGTGTTGTGTGATGTCTGTGATGCCACACCCAGACCAGTGAATGTTGTTCTGTTGTGTTTTCCTAGGTGCCTTCAACTTCTCCTTGCCTACATACAGTCCATACTCCTGGTACATTGTGATCATGTTGAAGACTGTACATCCTGCAATAAAGACGGAGCAGACACAACAACATGTGTGTAAGGATTTTTTATTTACTATCCTGACATGTGAGGGGTGTGTACATTTACATTGAGGTGATTGGTGGAGCAGTGAGTTGACAGATATGGTAAATCGAGAACATTGATGTGGTGACCCAGTCCAACAGACAGATGCCATTCACAAGGCAGTGTGGGGAAGGACAGTCCAAAAAGTCAATGCAGTGGTGAAGAGGGTTGCCATCAGGGCTGGCTCCGTGACAGGCGTTTGGCAGGTGCTTTGCCTCCAGATACTCCCAGGGTTTTCCTAGGATGGCCCCTATGTCGCTTGGCAGGGGGGGCCCTGCTGCAGGGCCAGTGGGGCCTGAGCACTCACCCCTCTCTGTGGCCGCAGGAGAGGATGGTGAACTGTCGTCCTGCGGCCCACCTGAGGGAGGTGGAGGTGTTGGTTGTGGCGCAGGCCTGTCTTTCAGTACCGCCACTTGCTAGCCCAAGAGGCCCACAATTTGTCCCATGCGGATGTCAATGGACCTCATCAGCAGGATGAGCTCGCGTAACAGTTCTTCTGACCGGCCCGTTCATCCCTGGGCCCGTTCATAGGCCCCAAGGACTCTGGTGATGTGCTCCAGGGATTGTGTCCCAGCCTCTTGTTGTCTGTGGGTGACCCTGCCCCTCCCACCTACCCTGCTGCCACTGACCTGTTGCCTCACCACTGTTGGCACCCGCATCCTCTCCCTGCCCTCCTCAGTTGGTGGTGTGGGGTGGTCATCATCTGGGACAGGGGAAGTGTTGCAGGCAGCGCTGGTGGTGGTGATCTTGGTGGTGATGGTGGAGGATGCAAAGGCCGTGACAGCAGGGGTCTGCAGAGACGTTGTTATAGCAGCAGATGTGGTGGGGGGACGATGGGGTCCTGGGACCTGTTGCACCCTGGCACACCAGATTGGCCGGCTTTGAACTCATCGTCCAGAGAATCCCGGGAGTCAACATCCGAGGGTCCATGTACCCGGCGGGGGGGAGGGGGGGAGGTGACTGGCTCTGCAGGTTGCTGGTGTTGTCCTCTGCAGTGAGTTCTTGGTCACCTGTGGGTCAGATGGGAAATGGTCATTGTAGTGCACCGCACAAGCTTTGTATTAGCTGTGTGTCATTCACTGTTTGTACACTACACAGTTGACTGTTCATCATATTGTTTTGTATGTGCACTACTGTGCCTCCTGACATGACGCAGTGGTACATGCATTACTTGTCCATGGTGTGAGGTGTCAATACATACCATGAAACACGTGCATAATTTGTGATTACAGGGACCTGTTGACATCTAGGGACTGGCACAACATATTATTTCATTGAGGACTCTTTGTTGATTTGTGTGACCTGGTAGACGTCACATCTGGCCATGGACTGGCCATTGTCATCTCCTGCATACCTTTGTCCTGTCATGTGCATATCTTGATTTGTACCACCAGACATGCTTTCTTAGTTTTCGAAGGGTCCTTGTTGCTCTGGCCCCATGGCACTGCACATGTCAATAGGTGCTGTGCATGATTGTGCCCTGACTTTATTCTACATGTGCATTGGTGTGTCACACTTTGGTAGCTGTGACAGTTTCCTTTTCTTACCTGTGTGCACACTCTGCGTGGCACTGGGGTCGGTGTGCATATTTGTGCAATGAGAGGGCTGGTGCTGTCATATGGCACCATTTCTTTTGTGACGAATGGGTGGGTGCACATACTGGTTACTTACCTGTTATGTGCTCACATTTGGCTTTGTTATGTGACACATCTGTGTGTGCGTGGTAGAGGCTTACATCCTGCTGAGTTGTGTCACAAGACAAGATAATATGTCTACCTACCTGTTAGTTTGTTTGAGGTGAGCCATTAGATGCCACGTACATCTGGGTGGTATGGAGAGCTCCATCTTGCTATACTGGGGGACAAGGGTGCATGGCGGGAGGAGTGGTACAGGCCTCTCACCCCAAAGACCCTCCCAGGGAAGATGGCTACCTACCTGTTGGGTAGAGGTGAACAATGCAATGGATGCCACATGTTTCTGTGTGGGAGTGAGTGCTCCATCCTGCTGAGGTGTGGGCCAGGGTGCATGGTGGGAGTAGTAGGGCAGGCCTCCCACCCACACAAACCCTCACTGTGGAGATGGCTACCTACCTGTAAGTTTGTTTGGTGTACTGCAATGGCTTCCAACTGCTTCTGGGTGGGGTGGGGGAGTGCTCCATCCTGCTGAGGTGTGGGCCGAGGGCATGGTGGGAGTAGTGGTACAAGCCTCCCACCCTCAAACACCCTCCCAGGGAAGATGGCTACCTACCTGTAAGTTTGAAAGTGGGTTGTGTAATGGCTGACACATGCTTCTGGGTGGGGTGGGGTGAGAAATCCATCATGCTAGGCTGTGGGACAGGGTGCATGGTGAGAGTAGTAGGGCAGGCCTCCCACCCACAAACACCCTCACTGTGAAGATGGCTACCTACCTGTAAGTTTGTTTGGTGTACTGCAATGGATTCCAACTGCTTCTGGGTGGGGGAGTGCTCCATCCTGCTGAGGTGTGGGCCAGGGGGCATGGTGGGAGTAGTGGTACAGGCCTCCCACCCTCAAACACCCTCACTTTGAAGATTGCTAACTACCTGTAAGTTTGTTTGATGTACTGCAATGGCTTCCAACTGCTTCTGGGTGGGGTGGGGGGAGGGATCCATCTTGCTAGGCTGTGAGACAGGGTGCATGGTGGGAGTAGTAGGGCAGGCCTCCCACCCGCAAACACCCTCACTGTGAAGATGGCTACCAACCTGTAAGTTTGTTTGGTGTACTGCAATGGATTCCAACTGCTTCTGGGTGGGGTGGGCGGAGGGATCCATCTTGCTAGGCTGTGGGACAGGGTGCATGGTGGGAGTAGTAGAGCAGGCCTCCCACACACAAACACCCTCACGGTGAAGATGGCTACCTACCTGTAAGTTTGTTTGGTGTATTGCAATGGCTTCCAACTGTTTCTGGGTGGGGTGGGGGGAGGGATCCATCTTGCTGAGGTGTGGGCCAGGGGGCATGTTGGGAGTAGTGGTACAGGCCTCCTACCCCCAAACACCCTCCCAGGGAAGATGGCTACCTACCTGTAAGTTTGATGTGGGTTGTGTAATGACTGACACATGCTTCTGGGTGGGGTGGGGGGAGGGATCCATCTTGCTGATGTTTTGGGACAAGGGGGCCTGGTGGGAGTTGTAGTGCTGTCTGCCTGTACACATGCCCCCATGGTAATGTTGCTAGCTACGTTTGGGGTGAATGGGAATGAGTGAATGTTGAATCTGTGAGACATGTTTTTGTGTGTGTGCGGTGCAGATGAATGGAATTTGCCCTAGGTGGTGTATCTTTGTAGTTGTGCAAGACAGTACATAGCAGTGTGGTGGTAGTCATTTGTTTGTACTCACCAGCCTCCACTCCCCCGGGTACTCCTGTGTGACTCTCTGGATGTAGTATGGCAAGCACCTTCTTCTTCCATGGTGTGAATGGTTTTGGTGGAATGGGAGGGCCACCGCCAGTCCTCTCAGCCAGCTTGCGGTTCTTGCGTCTCCTCTCTTTGACAGCCCTCTTCAGATCATGCCACCGCTTCATGATCTCCTTTTTGGATCGCGGGGTGGTCCCTACTGCATTTACCCTTTCGACTATCCTTGCCCTCATTTGTGTTCTTGTGGCTAATGGTGTCTGTTGGACCAGGCTACCAAACAGTTGTGGTTCCACTCTGACTATCTCATTTACCATGACTGTCAACTCACTCTATGTGAATTTGGGCATTTTATGTGTTGACATGGTGTATGGTGTGCAAAGTGGTTGTGGGTGCAGGGGTGTGAGTGGTGGGTGTGGTTGTGATGTGTATGGTGTGCGATGTGCAGGGGGGTTAGTGGTGCAGGTGTGGTAGTGATGGTGTTGGTGGTGATGTGTGTGTGCTGTATTCTTTTACCTCCCCTCTCTGATCTGGTGAATGCCCTTCTCTTCTGGAGTGTTGCAAAGGATTGTGTCCGGGGAAGGGGCTGGTTTTATACTCAGCTATGTGGGTGTGTCCAAATGGGGTATTGCTGTCAGGTGTGTTGTGTGTGTTGTCCTGGGAATTGTATTTTTGTATTTGCCATGTGGTTGTGTCATTGGGGTGTGTTTGGTGTTTTTGGGGGGCATGGCTAGTTTGCTGTGTACACTTTTTGGCCTTATTGTGGGTTTTTTAATTCATCCGCCATATTTGTCACAGTGCGTCCGCAGCGGTGGCTATGCTGCAGCTCTTCTGCTGGTTCTCCCATTCATCGCTGTGTGCGACCGCGGCAGTTGGAAACAGCGGAACGTACCGCGGGACCATCGGGGATATCCTAATTTCCCGTGTGGTGTCTCCCCTATACATGCGGCGGGTTGGTGTTTTTCTGCTGTGAATCTGACCGCCGCAGATGGATTGCGGCCATCTCCGCCCTCTACGGGCAGTTTTTCTTGGCCCCGTTCCGCCGCGGTCAGTGTTTTTTGGCGGTTGATCCTATTTTGGCTGCCGTATTTTCCACGGTACAGGCGGGCAGTAGTTTTCCGCTTCCATGGCGGTCGGGGTGGTTTTCCGACCGCCACCCTAATAGACCCCCTTGTTTTAAAGTATAGAACACAGAAAGAAGCTCAAGATTTAGCTTGCTCTGGGAACTCCAGTTTGACCTTCAGACAACAGGAATGTTTATTCTTGTGTGAAAGAAGAATACCTGCCATAATTTACAGCATGTAACCTGCCTTATATATTTAGCTTTAGAAATGTTTAAACAAAACCTTAGTTAATTTGTTGCTTTAGAGAGAATAGAAAACACACATACATTAAAAATGCATTTCCATGTTATGCTTTAATGATTCTTGCTTAAATAACATAGTTCTTTTTCAGGTAATGTTATGTATTCAGTTAAAATAAAATGTATTTTCAAAGGAGATGGAGGATTTTGCCTGCCAGATGGATGATGTGTGCAGACAGCAGAGAGGTGGAAATGAGAATGCTGGATTCCAATTGGATGCAGAACAATCATGCCACATGCTTCCCAACATTTTCCAGACTCATAAACGCATTCCAAGTTTAGGAATTTCAGACCTTTGCCAGAGAGTCAGACTAAGACAGATTTAGAGATGCAGACCTGCAGAGGAGTTTCAGACTTCGATGCAGAACTAAAGGGAGCAGAGTAGATGGGATTTGCAGATGGAGAGGAGGAGAAGGCAAACTTTTATGGGGAGCAGGAGAGATGCAGACGAAGGCAGACTAGATGCAGGCTTTGTTCCATTCTGTCTTTTTTTTAAAACCCCAAGCTTTATGCTTTGATTAACTGGCTATGCCAAGGCTTATTTGTTCTATGCTTTATTTCCCTCAATGGGAGATTCTGCAATTATTAATTATTGATTTCACTTTATACTAATCTTACTCTTGCTTTATTTTTAACTCTTTATGAGTTCTGACTGACATTATATGTAACTCACTTTCTTAGAATATGAATTCTTTCATTTATAGAACATGCTGTATGAAATTTATGATATGCTCTGTACTGACTTTATATTTCTATTATCAATTCGGTAACCTTTTTGATACCTGACTAATGAATGCAGAGTCAGAAAATCTTAAACTTAAATTAGAAAATAAATCCCTTTAAATTACTCACAACCTCTCATTATTGATTAAAGATGTAATTGCATTTGATTACTTGCCTGTGTTAATGAAGGAGCTCCTTTGGTCAAAATATGGTGGTATAGATTCATCACCTTTAGAATAGATGATGGCGTGGAAAAAGGGTAATGGTAATTGAAGGGTAATTATGCCACATTTACTAAAATTTCCAAATAGCAATGTGCTTACCCTTTCTGGGTGGGTACACATCCCTTCCTAAACGGCTGCTTGATGCTCCCTTAATCCCCTCTTTACTTCTCCATATTCCACTCCCCTTTATAGTCAGTATCTGCCAGTTTCCAGCCACTACTACCTGTCCCTCCTGAATTTACTACTAAAATGCCTACTTACATGTGTGGAGGCTTTGCACTCAGGGCGAAGATCTCTGCACATAAAAAGATAGTAGCGGTGGAGGCGAGATCTCCTCATGTAGGTTTGTGAATTGCATTTTGTAGTACGTTTTGTAGCATTACTACAAACGTACTACAGAATGCATATTGTGAATAGGCCCGCAAGTATTTAATGACATGCTAACAGGGACCTAGAGTTCTACGATAATTAATTCAACACAGTAGTAATAATGAAGTGTCTGTTTTTCACAAAATAGCATGCTAAGAAACCTTGGTTCACAAATTGATTAAGACACTTTACAGAGAACCAGGTTAACTTAGGCAGAAGGACTCACCCTCCCTCTGGACTGTCAGTGGAGAGGTGAAGATTTGTTTGAGTTTAGCATGGGGCTAATTCACCCTGAGGATGTGTCTACTGAACCTGGAACTATATGGTCAAAGTCTGCACAGCAAATGCACAATACATCATTTTTTCTGAAACACGTCTCTTTAAATATGTTCTCAACAACTTTAAAAACATTCTTTGAAAATAAATGTCACTTTAGCAATGTTAAAATTAAGTAGGGTAAGGTAATACTCAATTTTCAGTGCACAAGAATATCTTGTGTTCCATTAATAATGACGTACGGCCATACCTGTTCTTCAACATTCTTTTCTTCTTTCTCTTTTTGTGAGACATTGGCCTTCGTAACAGGATTTGTCACTTGCTTGAGAATTTGTTCCAAATCTTTAAGCATACATTCCGTCTCTGAAATAACTAACATCAAATTTTAGATCAATAGCTGAATTCCATATTTTAACTTACTGATAACTTTCACATGTAGTTTTAGAGAGCAAAAAATTACATTGAAGATAATCAGTTGTGAATGAATGTTCACATACAATGGAGAACTACACTGCATTCACTGCTGTATTTTGGTTACAGAAGCCTTATGTTTACTTACTATTTTTTAAGGTAACACACTCTGTTGCCCTTAGGACTTTTTAAGCACTATGGAAAACTGTCAAATAAATAAAATGACTTGAAATCGAAGTCTGAATGCCCAACAACCCAGAATGGGATTTATTCTTATAAAGAGTGCTTAAATAAATAGACGTCTCAAACTAGCTGCCTCTATGGTTCCAAAATTATGTGTCATTTCCTCCAAAGTGGGGTCCATTTCTTGTGAACAAAGAGCACCACATGCAAGAGGGGTAACTAGAAACAGTCAGAAATTGAAACAAATTCTGTCCCAAAAGTGTCCTTTTTAAATAATTTTTTAGGTCTCGGGTATACATTGATTTAGACCAGACATTTTACTCCAATTCATTAGATATACATAAAGTGGGGGTGAGCTAGACCCTTGTTTTTGACTGTTTCATATCTCAGCTATGTGCTCCAGAGTTGAGAAATTGAAACAAATTCTGTCCCAAATGTGTCCTTTTTAAATTCTTTTTTAGGTCTCGGGTACACACTGATTTAGACCAGACCTTTAACTCCAATTCATTAGATATACATAAAGTGGGTGTGGGCTAGACCCTTATTCTTGACTGTTGTATATCTCAGCTCTGTGCTCCAGAGTTGATGTCTTTCCTTTCGACCCTAATCCTGTGTTTATCTCAAGCCTGGAGTATTTTAGTTTTGTGGTGCTCTGTCTGGATGAATTATATCCTTGAACTGCCTCCTAAGGGAACTATTTTTTTTTTCGATTCAGTAATCCATCGGTATACATGTGTTTCTTAGCTCTTTCTCCCTCTGGTCATGGTCCTTGTTTTATTATTTCTGCACTACTCCTCCCTATCCCGCCAGACCACTCTTACCATTTACAAGCGCCCGCAGACTAGTTTATTCTTCCTGGCCGCTGCTTCTGCCTATCCCACCAGGCCACTCTCATCACTAATGACTGCACAGCAGGCTTCTTTAGTCTGCCTCCTGCTGCTTCTCCCTATCTTAGTGGGCCACCAATACCACCTACAAGCAACAGGCGGGACTCTTTTATTTTCCACATCCTGCCATGCCACTCTCACCACCTACAAGTACCCTGCCGGTTTCTTTTGTTTACCTCAGTTGCTTCTCCCTGTCCCTGTGGAGAAGTGTGGCTCAATGGTTAGAGCGGCAGACCCTGATGCATAGTTCTGGCCCGGGACCAGAGTTCAATACCCCGCCTCGGCAGGTCTTGGATTCAATTTCCTCAGACCTGATAATTCTCGCCTCTGTGCCTATTCTAATCATGGGTCCCACGCTGCAACTCTGGGCAATAGCTTGCTTAATCTCCACAACAGCCCCAGCAGCGCTGGAATGCCTGGCTTCACCATGGGGGTGCCCAGGAGTGGACATTTCACAGGGAAAGGCCAGGAAGGGTTCCACAGCGGTATGAGTAAAAGCGCCAGGATACCCCCGTTGGGGGTGGCAGTGTGATTTACATTTACATCCCTTGGTGCTGCTTCCACCACCTATGCACACTCAGCTAACAAGATTTTTCATGTCTAACCGCTACCAGCTGCTGTGAAGTGTCATTTATCATATTTTAAAATCTTACAAATATTATTTCCTTCAACAAATTATATGTTACTTATGGTGGAGACTCACAGGCCCAACTAACTCCTGAAATGTGAGCGGAAACGTTGACTACCAGCAAGATCGCAGCACAGAGGTGGAGGATTCAGGGCCCAATTTACAACCCCTCCCAGACTTGGAGTTTGCTCTCCCTTCCATTTCATGACCCCCATTCATTACACCCCGTTCGTCTCATATATTTCGAAGAACACAGTTTATGGTGTAAAAAGGCCGCAGTTTTATTGCATAATACATAAAGCATGGATCAACATTTCACAATGTTCATGGTTGGTCAATCGCGCCCCACGCTTTGTCATAATTTGCATTTCTTGTTAATAATGTCTCACTTGTTCTGTTTCTTTCTTGTGGACAGTACTAACCCTGAGCAGTGGTCAGTCCTGCAGGTATTCCAGTGTTTACGGATTCTAGGTTCTCTTGCTACCGACCTTGTGGGCAGCCGTTAGACCAGGCCCTGGCTGCAAGTGCCATTCCGCTTGGCCTGTCCTTTTGCTGACCCCTCACCTGCTTCTCCCTGCCCTGCCATGTGGGATCCCAAGGGCACTACCCGGACAGCCCTTCAATCCTGGCTGTCCTTGTGTGCTGTCGCCTAATCACCTACCTCTGCCCCTACCGTGAGGCATCCCAAGGTCACTATCTGAGTACCTCTTCCACCTAATTTACTCTTTTTGTGGGTACCTTTCTGTGCTGCTTCCGCCACACTGCCAGCGTTTTCCTGATAGGTCGCAACTCTCCCTTTTTTCTTTTCCTTCACGAAAACCCCAGATGCTCCAGAACCCTGACTATTTTCAAGAGGAACCTGGTCATATGTACCCCATCCTTGGCGTGGTAACCCGGTGACCTAAGGTTGAGGATCCCCATGCCTCACAAAACCCCAGCGGTTAGCCCTACATATTTTTGCCATTGTGATGTTCAGCTTTCACTGGGACCTGTCCACCACCCCTGGTTCTATGGCCCTCTGCCACACCCATTGTGCTATCAGTTCTGTTCAAACCAGCTCTACCAGGCATATCATTTTTGCCAGGGCCGCCATTCCTAAAGTAATGCGCTCAACAATTCACTCCTCCCTATGCTTGCCAGGTCTTTTCCTCCCAAATGTAGGACGACTGCATCTGGGCCTCTTCCGTTCCGTAATTCTCTTTGCATTGCCGGGAGTAGTTGCTCCCACCTCATGCCCGGTTGCCCCATCCATATCACCTCCGTGTGTCTCAGCCATATTCCTTGGAAGTCCTTGCGTGCCGCCACCCATCGTTGTGCTCATGTAATGTATGAATGTCCCATGATCCATACCACACACCGACCCCCCATCAGACCTGCTGAAAGTAGGGAATTTTTAAAAGCCTGTGAGCCATATGTATCCATTGTACGCGCCCTACACCCCAGTGATTTGATACTCTCGGCACCGAGCCCCAACTGGGCCGTGGTGGTGGCAGCTCCTATGAGAAATGAATGTGATCCGAATTCCCTGGCCTGGAAGCCTGCCCTCTCCAGGGCTTTCCGGAGCACTGCCGTGTACTGGAATTGGCTGAGATATGTGCCATCTAGGTGTCAAAATAGAGGGTCTGTAGCGTGCAATTCCTATCCCACATAGCTTCTCATGATTAAGCCCGGGCAGTCAACTTCACTCCGTTCGTGGAGTTTGCAGAGTTTTCTGCACTTCCCGCTCCGCGGAGCTCGCGGAGTACAGAAAACTCCACACCGCGTAGTGCAGCAGAGTTTTTCCCCGCTCACAATCGCAAACGGTAAGTTCGCGAACGTGAGCTGCTGCTCGGGTAGAATTTCTACCCGAGTGGCAGGAAGACCAGAGCGAACGGCAATTCGCACTGCACTCCGCCACTTGCGGAACTTCGCAGGGTTTTGTTGTCACTTTGCGGAGTTCCACGTAGTGAAACTCCGGGAACTACACCCAGGCCTGCTCGTGATGCACACTGGACAGCACGCCATTGTCCGTAATGCAGTTGATGTGCATATCCTCACCCTTGCAGTTTTGTTCAGTCTTTGACCTTCTCATGCAAACTATCATGAACCCATCCCCTAATTGTAGGTCCCCGGCCTGTATGCAAGCAAACCCTGGGGACATTCTGGTCGGCACCACCAGTTCGCTAATCCTGTAGGCCCCAAAGAATGCCAGGGCGTAGGTTGCTCTTAATAGCTTTTACTCTGGGTGAGATGAGCATTTCCCCTCTAGTTCAAGCAAGACCGCTTTCAATACATTAAAGTCAATTGGTCTCCTCCTGTCCTTTTGTCTGGACTTTAACTTCCCCATCCCTTCATTGCTGATCTAATATAGAAGGACCCTGTCGGGTCACTTCCGGTTGCTAGTCTGGCATATTATGATTCTGCATTCAGGTGCGTGTGTGCCCATGCCCGGGATTTCCCATCCTGGAATGCTTCTGCCAAAAATCTTTCCACTTCCGCTTGCGTAACTCTGCCCGGAGCCCCTGCCCCGGTGACACGCTGGAAAGTCTTCCAAGCACTTACTGTATCTGCCTGCATTTTTATTGGCTAGTGCTTTCAGCTCACATCCATCATCTCCCACATTCACCCAAGCATTGGTGTCATGTCCCGTTCTGCTTCCAGCGCCAACTCCGTGAATCTGTCCCACCGGAAACAAGGGATGGCATCCGCTAGTGATTTGCCAATCCCTGCAATGTATCACACCCTAACTGCTATGTTTGCCCCTAGCTGGAGGTCAAACAACTTCCGCAGCAGCAGCACCACTGCCAGGCATTTCGCAGATCCTGTGTTTATTGCTTGGACTACTGCGTAATTGTCTGACCACACCATGATTTGTCTGTTTGCTAGCCTGTTCTTCCAGATGGTGAAAGCCACTACAATGAGGTAGAGGTCCAAGGATGTAATATTTTTTGTGACCAGCACTATGCTATGCCTCAGCCCAGCGTGCCGCCGTCCACGCGGTGCCCATGATTGCCCCGAACCATGCCCGCCATTAGCATCTGTGAACAGTTCCAGCTGTTCTGATGTCACCCACGGTGCCCTACACATGAGTGTCCCGTTGAACCCAGATAGGAAGTCATCCCATTGGCCCAGATCCTCTTTTACCCCTTGTGTGAGGCGAACCCTGAGTTTTTTTTTTTTGATAATCCTTTTTTCAACCATGCCAATCTCCTAGCAAACGGCCGTCCGGCCGGGATCACCCTGCTAGCAAATTCAAGCTTCCCCATCAGCTGTTGTAACTCTGTAATTGTTGCCTTTTTCTTGTGCCGCAGCTGCCTTATCAACTGCTGCAGTTCTACTACCTTGTCTTTGGGTAACTTATACATCCCTTCCATGGTGTCTAGTTCAATCCCCAGGAAGGAGGGCCTCGTCGTTGAGCCTTCTGTCTTGTCTGGTGCCATTAGCACTCTCAGTTCCTTTGCTAAATCCTTGAATTGTTGCAGTAGGCCCGCACATTTGTCAGTCCCTGGCAGACCGATAAACAGGAAGTCATCCAAGTAGTGAAGGCGCCCCCCTGCCGGGTGACGTCGCCCCACTTCCCATTCCAGGAAACTGCTGAAGGCCTCAAAATAGCCACATGAGATTGCACAACCCATAGGTAGGCATTTGTCATAGTAGTATGACCTGTCCAGCTGGAAGCCCAGCAGGTAGTAGCTGCCGGGGTGCACTGGCAAGAGGCGGAAGGCTGCCTCTATGTCTATTTTTGCAAGCAGCGTTCCCTGTCCCATCTGTCTAATCTGATCCACTGCTTTGTCCAGCAATGCATAGGACACTGAACAGATACCTAAATCCAGAACGTCATTCACTGACTCATCCTGCGGGTAGGATAGGTGGTGAATTAGGCAATACTTCCCCACCTCCTTTTCTGACACCTCCTCTAGTGGGAATACTATCAAGTCCTCCAGTGGAGGCTTGCAGAAATGGCCCGCTACCCTACCTAACATGACCTTTCTGCACTTTTGCCTGGGTACTTTGGGGTTGTCACTCAACGATTTAAAGTTTCGGCTAATTATTATTATTTTTTTTAAACAATTTTTATTAACGGTAAATCACAGTCATCATTGCAATATCATAGTACATATCCAATATAGTGAGTTACAATGCGTCTATAATCATCTACTACAAAAATTGGACGGTTGAGAGTCTATTGTTCTGTTCTTCTGTGCATCGCCATATCTTCTGTTGGTGAAGTACAAATATCCCCCCTAAATTCTTTCCATCCCCCCACTTCTTATCCCATTTCTTGGGGCAACCTCGCATTTTATAGTGCTCCTTCTCTGCTATCATGCACCTATCCATTTTTGCCACCCATCCAATCATTAAAAGCCGTTTATTGGATCCCCAAAGCATTGCTATAGCTCTTTTCACTAGTAGATACCCCAATGCCACCCACTGTTGTTCTATTTCCATCAGATCTGTGGGATCCCATATATTCAAGATTCCCAGCCATGGTGTCAATAGGAGCTGCTTGCCTAATGTGTCCCTCATTTTTTTGGTTGCGTTACTCCATAGAGGGCGTACCCCGGGACATTCCCATGAGACATGATAAAAGGTGCTAACTTGACCACATCGTCTAAGGCATAGCGTGTCCACCCGACTGCCTATCTTGGCCAGGAGGACCCCGGAGAGATAGGACCTGTGGAGGATGTTTAGTTGGACAAGGCGAAAGCGATGATTTATCGCCGTTTCCCTGGGGAACATTAGTGCAGTCTGCCAGTCATTGTCGTCAAGTGGCCCTATGTTCTGTCTGACACTGATTCCGAAGGGTCTGAAAGGAGTCAGGTAAGTTGTTACAGAGCTTACGATATGTGCAGGAGACGGCCTTTGTCAGGAGCGGTTCTGAGAGTAGACAGTCTTCCAAAGGGGAAGAGTCTGGTAAGGAGGGCATGTCAGGAATGTTAGTGAGAAGTGCATGTCTAATCTGCAAATATCGAAAGACTTCGCTTGGTGCGAGGTCGTGTTTGGTTTGCATCTCTTTAAAAGTGAGAAGTTTGCCCCTGTGTATCAGGTCCACAATGTTTGTTATACCAATGGTGTCCCATTTATCGAAACTCGTATGGTGGCAAAGTAGTCCCAGCCTCTGAGAGGACCAGAGCGGTGTGGATTTCGTGAGTTTATCTGCCCATCCCAAACGTTTAGTGGCCTGGTGCCAGATAGCCACTGTTTGCGACATATGTCCTAGGTATCGACCCCTTCGGACCTTACTATAGAGGGTGCCTAAATAACCCTCCCGCCCAGTTTGATAGCGCTCCAAATGAAAGGCCGGATTTGTCGGGGAACCATGAATCCAGTGGTTAGTGGCTACTAGTTGTGAGGCCCAGTAATATAGACGCAGGTCAGGAAGGGCAATTCTCCCATTATACCATCCCTTTGTCAGTTTTCGGAGGGTAATGCGAGGTGCCTTGGCATCCCATAATAAAGTGCAGATTTCTCCTTCAATAGTAGTAAAATAGGTGTTGGCAATTGGGAATGGGCAGTTTTGGAGCACATATAAAAATCTAGGGAGTGCAAGCATTTTAACTAGGGCTGCCTTTCCCAGGAGGGATAAGGGCAGTGATCTCCAGTGTTTGACGTCATCTTGTAGCCGCCGGAGGGGGCCCAAAAGATTCCGATCATAAAATGATTTGGGATCGGGTGTAATGTAGATTCCTAAGTATTTGAAACCTCCAGTAGCTACCTCAATTGCATAACCACCTGGCAATTTAGGTGGGGGGCCATGTAAAACGTATAGCACCGATTTGGACCAATTGATGGTGTACGCTGCGTATTTACCGAAGTTAGTTATGACGTTGAACAGGCTATTAATTGAGGCCCGTGGGGACGCCAGATAAATCAAAATATCATCAGCATATAACGAAATGTTATCCTCTGTATCGTCGCTCCAACGCAGTCCACGTATGGAGACATCACACCTTATCCAATGCGCTAATGGCTCTAGAATCAGCGTGAACAGTAGGGGAGACAGGGGAAATCCCTGTCTGGTCTCTCTTTGCAACGCAAACGTACGTGATGTGTGATTGTTTACTCTAACTTGACCCAGCAGTGCACTGTACAACAATGCCACCCACTGTCGGAAGCGAGGACCGAAACCAAACCTCACCAGAACCTCAAAGAGGTAAGGCCATTCTATCGAGTCAAACACCATGGCGGCATCTAATGACAATATAACCGCATCCTGTTGCAGATATGGCTGCCTCCCAAGGACGTTATGATCTCGACGAATATTTAAAGTGGTGTTGCGTCCTGGTACGAACCCTGAGGAGAACTGCGATTAGGCGGGACGCAAGGAGTTTGGCTAACACCTTGGCTTCTGAACTTATTAAGGAAATGGGCCTATATGAGCCACAGTTGGTCGTCGGTTTGCAGGGTTTGTGTATGACTACGATAGATGCTAGCCTTTGATCCAAGGGGAGAACACCTTGCTCCAAGCTCTCGTCATACATGTTTTTGAGGTGTGGGGCCACTTTAACGGCCATGCCTTTGAGGAATTCGATTGGAATCCCGTTGGGCCCCATTGCCCTCCCTGAATTTATAGCAAATATAGCTTTACAGATTTCTTCAGCTGTTATGTCTGCATCTAGGGTTTCTCTATCACTATCTCAGAGTGTGGGGAGGGGCATGTCCTCCAAGAGCTGGCGAGAATCACCAGAGGAGTAGGTAGTCTTGGAGGAATTTACCGCCTCTAAGTGGTCTGCAAATGCTTCCGCCACCTCCAGTGGTCAGTTACCTCTCCCATTCTCGAGTAGGAGTTCGGGGACCCAACGAGCCGCTTGGTCTCACCGCTCCAGCCATGCCAGCATTTTCCCAGTTCGTTCTCCTAGCTTGTATACTCTGTGGCGTGTACGGAGGAGACTCTTTTCCTGCGTTATATTCCAGTTGCTTATTCCGAAGATTGTGGGCCGTGGCGTCTGTGGGGGAGATGTTATGTATTGTTTCTAGGTGAAGCAGGTCACTTTCTAATTGAGTCAGTAGTGCGTTTTGGTTCCTAATATATCCGATCTTTAATGCTAGCACATGCCCCTTAATCACCGCCTTATAGGCTTCCCAAATAGTGTTGGCTGAGTCAACAGAGCCGACGTTTTCACTAAAATAATAGTCTGTGCGTTCAGCAAGGTCCTCCTTAACATCTGGGATCGTAAGAAGCCAAGGGTTTATGATAATAGGGCCTCGGGTACAGTGCTGATTAAAAATAAGTTCAACCCTGAGGGGGGAATGGTCTGATATACCTCTTGGGAGTCCTCGGGAGCAGTGAAATAGACCTATATCTGCAAGGGAAGTGAAAAAATAGTCAATACGGGACATGCTTTTGTGTGCATCAGAGTAGTGCGTGAAGTAGGCCGTGGTGGGATTCAATATGCACCAAATATCAATGAGACCCATCGCGTGGGTGAAGTCGGCCATGTGTGTGTTTCGTCGAGGAGATAGTTTTGGGGGGTGTCTGTCGAGCGTCCCGTCCATTACCATATTAAAGTCTCCTCCTAGTATAAGAGAACCCGGGGGAAGATCTATCAGGATTTTGCCCAGGTCTTGCAATGCTATCTTACCCAGCGAGGGTGGAAGATATACCGATATTGCATTCAGTGGTTTACCCTCCCATAACGACTCCAATACAGCAAATCTACCCTGTGGGTCACTCCAGACACGAGTTGGTGTAAGGACGAGATTTTTTAATATAAGTATGCCTGTGCCTCTGGAGCCCAATGTGAATCCCGCATGGACCATAAACCTGTACCCCCATCTGTTAAGAGCCTTGCAACTATTTCCCACCAAGTGTGTTTCTTGCAATAGCACTAGGTCTGGCAATTGCCTCTTAAGGTAATGTAGGACCACTCCCCTTTTTATCTTACTCCCCAAGCCATTGACATTCCACGTCATTATGGACAATTTCAAGTCTCTTGTGTTTGTCATATCAGGTAGTGGTGAAGAGCAAAGGGGGAATGCAATGCGAGCGTTAGTATCTCACCTAGCATTTCCAAACTAAAGGAACGGTTTGGGATGACAGCACTGGAAAAAGCCTCTCCCATCCCATCTCTCTGATCCTATGAATGATGTTTGCAATCTAGAACATGAACATGACGTAGTTAGGTTCACATGGATGCTCTGCATGAGAATAACTGTAACATTGAAAACCCCAACTATTCTCTCTCCCCCGCCACTTACCCCCCTCCCTGCCCCCCTGCCAGTGGAATTACAACGTTCCACTCCCCAACAATGCAGAGTGCCTGTCGCCCACCCCTTCATGTGTAGGGTACCTGGCTAACCACCTCTTGCCCCCGCCTATGCAACGTATTATATTCATGGCATACTTAAGTAATTAGCTTTTTATCCGACCCTTAGACAATTTGCTTTGTAAAAATGATAAGTTACTGAGGCGCAGTCACCGCAAGGGAAGCGGTGACACAGTAATATTCTTAGCAGACTCCCAGGTAGTTGTTTTATGTAGGCCGCAAACTTCAAAGTAAAGAGTGCAGATGGGACCCGGTGGAGTCAATGAAGACAAATAGAGTTCAGCAGTGTGGTCCAGAGTCACCCGTCTGGGTCTTCTCCCAAGCGACGTTCTGTTGACACCAGAGGAGCACATTGGTTAATGTTGAGTCCCTTGTTGTTGTTAACGTCCGATGATCGTCCCAATCGCCGCCATCCTTCAAGCCATTCCCAGGTTTCCTCCGGAGAGAGAAAGAACCATGATTTCCCCTCCGATTCCACTCGGAGCGTAGCCGGGAACAGCATGGAATATTTGATATCTTTATCGCGTAGGGCCTTCTTAACTGCTGTGAAGCTGCTCTCTATGCTTGAACTTTGATGGTAAAATCCGGGAAGAAGGTGACGTTTGCATTATCAATCTTTAATGGAGGTCCGGCCCTTGCTGTTTGTAGAATGACGTCTCTGTCTCGAAAATTTAAGATTCTTACGATTATAGGTCTGGGGGAGCCCCAGGCTTTGGACGTCCTCCAGGGACCCTGTGGGCTCGTTCAATGGAGAAGTTACTAGAGAGACGCTTAGGTTGGAATTTATTGAGCACCAGGTCCTCAACAAAACGATCCATGGCCGGTCCTTCCGATCTTTCAGGAACTCCCAGGATACGGTGTTGTTCCGCCTCACCCTCCCTTCATAGTCATTCAGGAGCTCTTCCATCTTTTTCTGCTGGTCCTGGAGCTGGGTTACTTGTTGTTGTAGAGCAGAGGTGTCGGATACCAAGGCTTTCGTAGTAGTTTCTACATCTTTGACTCTAGAGTCCATTTTCTTTAGATCTGCTCGGAGGAGAGTTACCTCTATGTTCACAGAGTCGATCTGAGTCTCCAGCGATGTCCGTACACCTGCCATAGCCTCCATGACATCTTCGAGAGTGAGAGTTTTGTTTGAAGAGTTAGGCTGCGACGATTTGGGTTGTTCTCCTGTCGTTACATCAGCATCTTCCCCTTGTTTAGTCCAGGCAAACTTTGCCAGCTCTTTTTGAGTCTGAGGTTTGAGTCCTTTGTTAGTGGCCATCTTTGGTAGGCAGGAGACAAGGGAGCTCAAGGATACTTGCGAATACTTGAGGATATCTGAGGGACACACCTGTATTAGCCGCTGCCTTCACGGAGGAAGAGGGTGATCCTCCGTTGCCCTGTCGGTGTTCCAGGTGAGTCAACCAGAGTGGGAAGGAGTACGGTTGTTTTCTAGCTGCCGGGTGGGGCCGCTTCAGTATCAGTGCACTGTATGTTTTGGTCCATGGCCAGTGAGGGACGGTCCCTTCTGCAGCAAATAAGATGTGGGATATGTCGCAGGTCAGTCCCCGAGGGGGAGGCCCCCCTCCTCCCACTCTCCATGTATAGTGAAGGCTGTCAGGTTATAACGTTATGTGGTTCCCTATCGTGGCTCCAGTTGAAGAGGATATTGGGGAGAGTAGAGATGAAATCTGACTGCAGCCACAGTCCGGCGGGGCGGGGGAGGGGGGGGGAGGGTGGTGGTCAGGAGCTCTGTACTGTGTGTAATCCCTGAGGCGGCCCTGATCCAGGGACACATGCCCAACTTGTTATGCAGGCGTCAGTAGGCCAAAAAAAGCACAGGCCTCAATTTCCAGGGCCACCCGAAGTCTTCGCGCCTCCTCCCTCCGCAGGCGCCGCGGCCGAAGGCTCTCAGATAGGGTGTATATGGCGCAGCGTGCCCAGTGTCAGCTATTTCCCCTGCGGCGAGTAGGAACCGCCGGTCTGGCCTCAGCTGTTATTACCCTCATCAGCTCAGAGACAGGGAGAAGCAAATGGCACCCAGTGTCTTTCAGAGTAGGCCTTGAAGCCAGGGCCTCGATTTTCCCCTGGCCGCCCAGCACCTCCCAGTCGTCATCGGGCAGTGGAAGCGTCTATTGCGCGTGTTCACCCTTCCTAGCGCTTGGTCGGTTTACCTCACCTTCAGTTCTGGTGGGCTCTTGAGGGGTGTAGCCGCTCCGGGGATGGTCCAGCGCCCCAGCGGGAAGGCCGCCAAGCCGGAGAAATCAGGTCGCCGGTCAGCCGATCCGGTCTCAACCCCTCGCAGGCCGCAGTCGTGGGTTACGCTCACCTCCCTCCGCTGCAGCGCCCGACCAGCCCCGCTTCATCAGTGTTGCTCGGAGGTCTCCCGCTCGCACATCAGCTGCGGTGTCGTCCGCAAATGCAGCTCCGTAGTGGTCCGCAACTCCTTCACCGCAGTACACCATTTTGATACACCCCAGATTACCCGAATCAGCAGTTCTCTTCAGCCTCAGTGCTGGCGCAGCTCGATCTTCGAGCAGTGTTTGTGTGCTGGATCGGTTTAACCACATGGGTGCTCAGGACGGCTCCCGGCCGTCATGAGCACATGCCCACCGTGATTTATGATGGCCGGGAGCCGTCCTGGGTACCTGAGCGCCACGCCCAGCCCCGTCCCCCTCGCACCGCGGCAGCATTTTCCACGCGGCGAAGGGGTTAAGAGGCGATTCCCGAGGTGAGAGGGGAATCTGCCTCGCTACAAACGGAGAAATGCTCGGATGTTACAGCGAGGGCTGCGGAACCGCCTCAGAGAGCGACCATTCCCGACCGCCACTAGCCAGGCCCCCCGTACCGGCTAATTCTTGGGGCCACCTTGCCCTTGTAGGGTATGCTGAAACCTGCTGTGAAACCCTGTGCCAATAGTTGACCATCTGCCTGCTTCGGGTATGTGTTCAGTAATCCCACCAATCTTTGGACTCTAATGGGGGTGGGTAATGTTAATATTGAGGCCTGTTCTCTCCTCTCCCCTTGCTCCTGTTCCTGTCCCTCTCTATTTCTTGATTTTGCCGTTGTCACTCTCCCTTGCTCTTCTGGGCTGCTTACACTGGATGGCCAGGTGGGTGCCCCCACAATTTCCACAACAGTGGCTAAGCCTGCAGCCTGTCCCCATTTACATTCATCTTTGTCAACTTTCCAGGATGTGGCTGTTCGTCCTTTCCCCACTTTCCCCCCAGGAGTACTCTTTTACCTTGTGCCCTGCATGTTGCTCTCGAATTTTCCTCTATAACCTGAGGGACGAACATTGCTGTGACATGCTCCAACCCCTTTTCTGGTGGCCACCATGTGACTTGTGAAACCTTCCACATCCTGCTGATCCCATTCAATGACAGGCCATTTATGCATTTTTCCCCAGAAGCCCTCATAATGTAGCCATGCCTCTATCTGGTACTTTTGTTGTGCCTCATGCACTTTCTGTTCATGCAGGAAAAGTGCAGCTGTGCTCTGCGGGAATTTTCCTACAAAGACACATACCAGTATCCTAAATGCTCAAAGCCAGTTCTCTATGGATCTCTCTACCCTGGGTTTGCGTCTCTCCCTCCTATCCTCCTCCTTCTAGTCCTGTGTAGTGAAGTCTATCCCCGCTTGGTGCACCTCCAGCAAGGAGAAGATGTCTATGTATCCTTCCTCCATATTCTCTCTTTTACCTCTAGTGGTATCAGATTGGCCAATCCAGTTAATGTACTCACTCGTGGGCTTGGACCCATCCCCCCCAGGTCCCTTCACTTGCCCAGCCCTTTTTGGGCTTGCCTCCCTTTATCTCCCGTTGACCCTGCTGTCGGGGGTCCTCTCCCCTGCGCTCCCCGTAGGCTTGCTCCTTTCCTATTTGTAATCCCCTCTGCTACTTCTGCAGATCCTTTGTCCCGTTGGCTGGCCCTCCTTTCACGCTCTAGGTTTCCCCCAGGCGTTGTGCCTGCTGAAGGGGCACCTGTGCAGAACTGGTGTTGCGGCCCGGCCATGCCTACCATGGCATGAATGGTGGGACGTGGCTGCCCATGTGCTGCATTGCCGGGGGCCCCATGCCTCACCCTGGAACCTGCACCCGCAGGGCCGGTCCCTGTACTGGCCTGCCAAAGGTAGGGTAGGACCCATGGTCCCTGCGCTGTGGAGTTAGTTACCCCTAGTTGTGTCCCATAGTTGGCAATACTACCCGGACCCCGCTGGGCTTGCCATCCTGTCCCGTTTAGCAGCGCACTTTGCTCACCGTTGATGTTTTCGTCTGCTATGTTCTCACCTTGCCTGGGGGCCGCCGTTTTGGCTACAGGTCCCCCATTCATATTCACTGCTGCAGATGTCCTCTGGCTCCTCAACATCCACTGCAGATTGCCGTTTGTGTGCCATTGCTTTGCCCTTTGCTACCTGCTTTCCCTAGGCCTTCTTTTTTTGTGGATGCTGGGCATTCTTTTGTGGTAGGGGGATCTTTTGCCTGGAAAGGGCTGCCATCTTGGCTGCATGCCCCTTTCCTTGTGGCTCAGCCCCCGCCTTGTTGACCAACTTGGGTTTTTTGGCTGGGCCTCTTCCATCCCCATTGCCCATCTGCTGCTCCACCCATCTCTTCCCTTTTATTGTAATCAAGGCCCTGGCTGTTTGCTGCAACGCCTCCAGGTCATCATCCATAGCCAGTACGGAGTCCCTAGCCCTTTCTCTGCATGCCCTTGGTTGTTCCTCACCGTCCTGGAAACGTGCCGGTCGCCGCCTCACTCTCCCTGCTATCTGGCTGGTTGTTTTTCACCTTGCTGTTAAAGGTGACAATGTCACAACGGTGTAATTGGCCCCTTCCCACCCTTCCAAGGCTTGGGGGAAGGATAACTAAATTGGTGGTTTATGGTTGCACACCAAACAGAACCGGGTGGCTACCTTTTTACTCCATGCAGATAATTCGATTTGCCGCATTGAATCAGTTTGCTGCATTATGCTTCTAAATCCTTTTAACTTGCAGGAGCTTGTCTGTTAGTTGAATTGTTATACGAAAGAACAGAAAGAATACACCAGGCACGGCCACGTGCGAGTTTATGGGGCCTGCTTTCTCCCAGGAGACCCTTGCCACTTCAAAAAGCCCCATCTGGGTTGCTGCCGGTCCCACCTACCGCTCTTCCTCCCGGCCTCGTGATCGCTGTCATGTTCCGGAGGCCACTGCTGGCAGGAGGAGGTTGCTGGAGCTCCTAGCACAATGGAGCCTGGTTCCTTACTCCCAGAAACAAACTTTGTGAGCAGAGCCAGCCTGCTCGCTGAAACCGGAAAGCCTCTGGGCTCCCCCACACACGCTGGTTTCCTCTGAAGACCGCCGCACACACTGGTACCCCTGGTACCAGGAGGGGGATTGGCTGGTTAGGCTCGCTGGCTACGATGAGGTGAGACTGGGACGCTGAACTCTGTCCCTCACCGCCACCAATCCGCCGGCTCACGATGACGAGCCCGATTATCCCCCTCCTCTCCGGTGGGCTGGGACCCGTGCATGGGCTGGAAGGATGCAGACCGCTCCCAGCAGCGCAGAAGGGGTCCGTCCAGTCGTGAAAATCCCTGGCACTCACTGCTCTGGCGATGAAGAAAGGCTGGAATTCGCTGATGCTATCAACGGCGAGGCCAGTGCAAGACACAATGAATGGTTCGGTGGGGACCTATTGTTAAGTTCTGGGCCCTAGGCCCACATAATGCATGAATGACCACACGGACACATGGGTATGTGGTACTGATAACTAGCCACGAGCACCTGCACTCGGGCCCTTTTATTCGCGGGGTCACCTGACTGGTGATGACCGTGTTGGATGGGTGAGGGTGTGTGTGTGGGCCAGCCCTCGGGGGAGTGGCTGGCAGAAACACTAGACTTTGTCTAGCAGGACACAACATTCCTCCCAAATTTTAATAAAACGAAAAACAACAAACAAGAGTCCAACCTATGGGAAGGAATGAGAAAAACAACTAAAACAAAGAAGTCTCACAGTTCAGAGATGTAGCTCGCAGGACAGCGGTGGACAGGTGCAGCTGGGAGCACCCGGACGTCTTAGCACATGTCCATACTTTAACCAGGTATATCTGGGGACGAACACGGTGCTGATAATATCCGGACCTTTCAGCTTCGCTTCAGTTGAGGGATGGTGCACCTACGTGATGTTCTTCGGTCCAGCGTACTCTTGCTGTGAGGCAATTAGTGTCTTATTGTTCAACATGGGTGCATCAGGAGCGTATAGATGAGTGCACTGTAACACACTGTACGATTGCGTCGCTTGATCCTTTGACGACAGTCTTGGCATTGTGTGACCTGTTGATTCTCTGTTGCAGGGCCTGGCGGCTTCCTGGAATCCATTGATGGGGCAAGGTAAAAGTCCATCTCTCACGTTTTGGGAGACCCCTTAGATGAGTTGCCCCGGGACTGCATATGGGCTCTGACTCTGGAGCCGCCACCTAGTCACTCGTGCAAACTTCAGGGGTGGAAGTGTCTTGGTCAGAAACATGCTCTCGCTACCAGGATCAGGATATGCGCCGGTTAAAACAGATGGTCACTTTATCTTCAGATCGTCGCTTGTTCTGGCAAGTGGTGTAGGACTCTAGTTATTGTACTTGATGCTCCATGGATGGTTGTGATGCACATGACAGATGATGGAGTGGATGCCATGAGACGACTCGTGCAACAGATGGTGATGACTGGCAGTGAGTAGGGATGACTGGCGGATCTTTGCAGTCATGATCCTCGTCGGACACTTGGTGCAGCTCTTTTGACTTGGCATTTGTGTAAGCAGAACAGGGATGCCCTTTTCTTTACGCAGCCGGCGACAGGTGGCTGATGGTCACTGAGAAGAATGACGTCTCCGCACCCCAGTGGCTGGCATGTGTTCAAAGGTGCACTCTGGTGAACGGCGTCCCTCTGTTGGCTTTCACTGCGCACCAGTTGTTGTCTTTTTTCTTCTACTCTGACCGTTACCGTCCTATATTTTTCCACTCCGTATCTTCTCTGAAATGTGGAGAAAAAGGCCACGCAATCTCACAGGACCTCCTGCTCACTCCGTCGTGTTCTCTGGGCTTCGCATTTTCTCCCATCACGGACCACTCACCGGTCCGGTCCTGTCAAATAGGACTGGGAGTCTTCTCAGGTGCATCAGCCATTTCAGGGACGGCAGTTGAGGTAGGTGTGCTTTGAGGGATCCGTACATTCTGGCTGTAATTTAGTATTGTTGTGGAAGGTAAGTATTTCCCTTTTCCTTGTGTCAGTAGTGGTGACGCGCCACTCGGAGTGCTGGACTCTCCTCCTGCCTGCAACGGACTGTTGCACACCACATTCTTAAGGCAGTATCGGGGGTACTCCCTGAATAGTCTCTGGCCCACTGCTGGGCGACGTTGGTGCAGGTGGGGTGATTACGATTTCTCTTCCTCCTGCTTTCGGGCCACACAGGGCCCCTCTCCCTTCAGGGAATCTCCTCGGTGTTTTGCAGATGCGGGTAATCGCCCTTCCGTCTCCTCTTTTCCTCGCCTCTGCTCTGGCAGCAGTGGCGCTGTATACTTGCTTTTCTTGCTGTGGTGGTCACTTGCCACAAATAGTGTGTATACTTGTCTATCTCTTTTCTGAGAAATATCAGCCAGGTTCTCTTTACTGCGACGGGACCATTCACCGCAAGTTGGTGTGCAATGCTCGCATTTCTCATTAGAGTTTGTCACTGTTGCGTGGCTTCTCTTGGTTCACTACACTTTCAGCTTTCCAGGGTAGGTAATTCTCTGACTGAAGAAATTGGTAGTGGCATCAGGGTGGCTCTGTGTGCATGGCAGCAGGGTGTCTCTCTCTCCTGATCCGGGGTCTCTCTCTCTCCACCGGGCTGGGGGGCTCTTCTCTCTCCACCGGCCTGGGGGTCTCTTCTCTCCACCAGCCTGGGGGTCTCTTCTTCTCTCTCCACCAGCCTGGGGGGTCTCTTCTTCTCTCTCCACCAGCCTGGGGGGTCTCTCACTCTCTCCACCGGCCTGGGGGGTCTCTCACTCTCTTCACCGGTCTGGGGGGTTTCTTCTTCCCCCTCCAAAAGCCTGGGGGGGTCTCACTCTCTCCACCCGCCTGGGGGGTCTCTTCTTCTCTCCACCGGCCTGGGGGTCTCTTTCTCTCTCTCCATCAGCCTGGGGGTTCTCTTCTCTCCTCCCGGCCTGGGGGGTCTCTCTCTCACTTATGGTTTGCGTTTGACTCACTGCTCTGGGCATGGTTTTGTGGCAGTGCCGCTTCTCATTTCAGCAGGCTGGGCGTTGCGGGCAATGACTAGTTTTTCTTCCACTGCACTTCATGATGGGCAATGCTCTTGTCTTTCTCTTGGAGAGCTCTGGTCACTAATGGCTCTGGGGAGGTTAGCCCTTCACCACTGTGTAGTGTGGTTAGCTTATGAGCAGTGGCGATCCTTTCTCAACAAACTGTATTTTTAGTTCACCGCCAATGTAGCGTTCTCGGCTGGGACAGCTTTGGCCTTCTTTTGGTGATTTCTTGACAGGGGTTCAACTCTCTCCCTTGCACAACACTTGGCAGACCACCGGGGCATGCAACGCTCTCTCGGGACAGTCCTGTGTTAAATCTGCTCAGAACTTGGGGTTCAGCATACCCGCCGTTCTTTTGGTGCTTGCCACTCAGTTACATTACAGCATCGAGTGCAGCTCGTTCTGCAGGGCTTCTCTCTTGCCGTTTATGATACTGGCTATGGCAGCAAACTGTGAAACACATGGTGTAGTACAGCCTCCTCCCTCCAAGGCTCTAGATCAGCTTTCTACATGTCAGCAAACAGTGGTTTCGATGTTATTGCACTTTGTTTGTTTGGTGGGTGTGTTACCACTCGAAGGCCACTAGGTGGTGCTGCTGCATTGTTTCTTCTTTCCACTAGCTCCAGCAGCTTCCCCACACGCTGCGGGCTTCGGGCATTCTCTGTCTCTGAGGTCTTCTGCCTGCACGAGACCTCATTCACTGGCTGCCTGTAACCAGGGGCACACGTGCAGCACCAGCTTCACTCTGGCCAACCTAAACCTTCTGGAGTTCACTTCCCCCACGACCGGGGCATCAACGCTGCACACTCCTGCTACATGCCTAGGCTTACACCTGCAGCGCTGTCTGTGCTCTCAGCACTTTTACTCCGCCTGGTCCGGTTGGGGGCCTGCTTCACTGTGAGTGCCTGCAGCAGTCTCACCTCTCCTTGACCAGCCGCACTTCGCCCATGGCTGCCTCCCTGTATGCACATCGGCTCTCCCGCTCACTTCCTTTTACGAGCGCACACAAGGCAGTCACCTCAGTCTTTTGCACTTCAATCGCTGCGCTGGTGGCTTGAGCGGGCGCCGCAGACGGCTGGCCCTATTGCGGGCACAATTTATAGTTCCATTATGGGCCCAGACCCCCCCTCATGCAAAGGCAGCATAACATGGCAGAATAACATGTATAAATAAAACACACCACACATTTTTTGGATTGGACAAGATATTGCTGCAGGTTTATTACATACAAAGTATGCAACATACGGTGGGTTAACTTACGGGCGATACAAGGGCAGGCAGCTAGACCTATGCTGTCCTGCCCGCCTGATGAGCCAAGCACTGTGGGAATACCCCCCCAACCAGTACTACCCTTATCGGAGTGATCCCCTTACTGGATCACGTGACACATTGGTCCCATATTACTCACGCCCCTTTCAGGGCGGAGCGTAGCAAGGCAAGCCCCCGGTTGTTCAGGCCCACAACCGCCCTAGGGACTAGCGGGGCGCCGACGTCATTGTTCCAGGACCCTCTCCTGAGGTTCATGTGGGTTTGGCTCTGGCACCCCTATTGTGCTCATGCAGAGGTATTCTGTACCCATCCTGCTTCCAGATCGCCCTGTAACTCCTCCTGCAACGACAAAGAAAATATTACAACTTCTTGCGCCCTCCCCCTGTCTGCCCCAAGCCGGGTAAGCGGTAGGGTGGGGAACGGCGTGAGAGTGGGGCAGCAAAGAGGGTCCAAGAGGGAGGGGAGAGGCCTAAATACCTTTCCCCGACCCCCCGGGCCCGCCGGACATGACGTGTCCGGCGCGCCCCCCTATAATGGGACTCCTCCCCGAGTCCCGTGGAAGCGAGGCGGGGGGAGGAGCCCAAATGCAACTAAGGGTGGCCGCCCTCCTAGGTGGCCCCCTGCGGGGGCCGAGGGCAGCCGCATAGTTCCATTATGGGCCCAGACCCCCCCTCATGCAAAGGCAGCATAACATGGTAGAATAACATGTATAAATAAAACACACCACACATTTTTTGGATTGGACAAGATATTGCTGCAGGTTTATTACATACAAAGTATGCAACATACGGTGGGTTAACTTACGGGCGATCCAAGGGCAGGCAGCTAGACCTATGCTGCCCTGCCCGCCTGATGAGCCAAGCACTGTGGGAATACCCCCCCCAACCAGTACTACCCTTATCGGAGTGATCCCCTCACTGGATCACGTGACACATTGGTCCCATATTACTCACGCCCCTTTCAGGGTGGAGCGTAGCAAGGCAAGCCCCCGGTTGTTCAGGCCCACAACCGCCCTAGGGACTAGCGGGGCGCCGACGTCATTGTTCCAGGACCCTCTCCTGAGGTTCATGTGGGTTTGGCTCTGGCACCCCTATTGTGCTCATGCAGAGGTATTCTGTACCCATCCTGCTTCCAGATCGCCCTGTAACTCCTCCACAGCTCTGGAGGCGGCCCCCGTCGCCTGCGGAGCCCCCCACCACTATTCTAGGCTTTTTTCACCTGCAACCTGCTCCCTCTAGTGTCTCTTGTAAGTCCAAGAGGAACAGGTCCATTCCAACCTTTGATAGGGGAACCTTGTCGGCATCAAAATAGCCTGTCACCCTCATTTGAAGCAGCTCGTGTCTGATAAACCCAAGACCTCTTTGGTCCGTGAATTGGCGCATTGCGCTGTTGACCCTTTTGCGGGAATGCTCGATGGCTTCATTGGACTTAGCCCCGTGCCAGTCCAAGCGTGGTACTATCTCAGACCAAAACAGTTCACATTGGCCCATGCGCTTGCTAATCTCCCCTAGGTCAGTCTTCATGGCCTGTAAGAGAGCACCCCTGCCCATGGAAGTGAGATCGTTGCCCCCAAGGTGTATTATCAAGATGTTGGGCAAGCCTTCTTGCCCCGCCAGGCCCTGTTCTAGCTTATTCCGCAGGCTGGCCCATCTCATGCCAGGGAAGCCCCACCCGACCACTTTAGTATGCGTGAAACCCTGCATCCAGTTCCTGCGCGCCGCCCACCTGGCCAGTCTGGCGACGAACGAATGGCCGATCACCCACACTTGGACACCTGGCAAAATAAACGGATGCAAATTCACACTTATTTAATGTATAGTTTGAAAAGCATTACATATTATGTGCTTGTCTACACCGCAAACAAATAATACACTGCACACTTCGTAAAACATTTACTTGCCCCAACCGTGTGGGCAGGGGGGGGGGAGGCTGCCCAAGGTTCCCCCTTCAAGGCCGAATATAACGTTTGAAGCATTCGGATTCCCAGCGACCCACTTTCTTTATACTTTCCTGTCCCATGCCTGCCTTAAACGCTGTGGTGGCAGCCCCAATCCTGAACGAGTGACTAGAAAATCTCCTGTCAGGTGACGCAAGCCCTGTACGCGCCAAGCAAGCGCCCATTACCTTGTTCATTTGGAATTTAGAAAGAGGCACCTGGTCCTCGTGGATCAGGAGGTACCCCGGGGCCTTAGGGCGAATCTCTAAGTACCTTTTTACTCTCTCCACCGGGCAGTATCTCGGGTCACCCAGGGGCATCAGCACTATCTCTTTCCCTTTCCTAGCTTGATCGGTCTTGGACTTCCTGAGATGGATCACCAGCCTGTCTGACATACATACGTCGTTGATCCCTAAAGCGTCTCCTGACTGGTCATTTTTTGCCCTTGCCACCAACTCACTGGTTCTCAATGCCCCAAAGAATGCAAGGCAGAAAGCTGATGCGAAGAGCCTCGCCTCAAAATCAGAGAAGGTGACCCGCTCTAACTCGCCTAGCATTGACTGGAGTGCGTGGTACTCAATAGGGGCCCTGGTGTCGGGAACTCTGACCTCCTCTCTCGCCCACCCTTTCAGTGCAGCTGAAATCAGAAATGACTTAGTGGGATCGTGCTCCCCCCTCAATTTGGCGTCATGGGTTACTGCTGCTAGATGACCCCGAACCCACGAATTGTTCTTCCCATGCCTTTTGGCCCAAAGTATGAAGCCATGCACCCGCTGCACTAGGGGGTGAGATGATTGGCCCAGCGCCGTAGAAATGCTATGGAATTTTTCCAGCTGGCTTCTGTACCTTTTCCTGGTCCCTGGCGCCTGTGAGCTTTCGCCCAACGCTCTCAGCTGTTGTTCCATTTCAGCAGCCTCCATAGGTGTGCCGGGAAGGGGGTCATCGCCGCTCTCGCCCGTGGCCAAGCCTCCCGGAAACGGAGCCACTGAAAGCGAGAGAGAGCATCAGCCGCTACATTTTTTACTCCCTCGATATGGCGAGCCTTAAACTCTACGTTGCAGCGCATACAGGCCCTGAGCAGCTCCCTTAACAAGCATAGGACGAGGGGACAGTTGGCCGTTTGCCCATTGATGGCATGCACTACCGCCATGTTATCTGACCAAAATACCACCCTCCTTGCAGACAAGGCCGCTGGCCACAGGTGAAGTGCAATGACGATGGGAAAGAGTTCTAGTACAGTTATTTTTGCAGTTACGTTCTTCCTACGCCATGCATTCGGCCATTTTTGCGCGCACCATTCGCAATCCATTATGACTCCAAACCCCTCCCTGCCTGACGCATACGTGAACAGGCAAATGTCTGGACTACCCACCCAGGGAGATCTCCAAATGACCGTGCCATTGAAATTCAGCAGAAACTCGTGCCACATGAGGAGGTCCTCCTTTAGCCCCTTGGTCAGCGTAATCATGTGGTATTTTTTGCGCACATTGGCTGTGGCCCTCGCTAGCCTCCTAGCAAAGACTCTACCTGCTGGGACCACCCTGGATGCGAAGTTCAGCTTTCCTAATAGACTCTGAATGACACCGAGAGGAGCCTTGTCCTTGCCCAGGAGAGCCTGGATATCCGACTGCAAAGCCTGCACCTTCTCAGCAGGGAGCCTGGACATGCCCTTGACCGTGTCCAACTCTATGCCCAGGAAAGTGAGGACCTGCGCCGGACCCTCGGTTTTTCCCGGGGCCAGGGGGACCCCTAAGCGCCCTGCCAATTCCTGAAACTGGTGAAGCGCAGCGCTGCACTCCTGCGTCCCTGCTTTCCCTATGAAGAGGAAATCATCGAGGTAGTGCGTGACCCCCTCCGTGTTGTATGTCCAATTGAGAGCCCACTATAGAAACGTGCTGAACGCTTCAAAGTAAGCGCAGGAGACTGCGCAGCCCATCGGCATGCATTTGTCAAAGTAGAACTGGTTCTGCCATTTAAAACCCAGGAGATGGGGGGAGGAGCCTAGCGCACAACCAAGATGGCCGCGTAGGCTTGTGGCTCCCGAGGGCCTCCGCAACCTCCCACGTCTATCCTGTCATAATCCTGATTTTTTCGACGGGCTTTTGTCTATGATCTTACGCTAAGGTGCCACTCGTTTTCCAAATCGAAATTGGACTCCGGGAACCTGGTTTTTTGGCAACCTGAAGTTTGTGGCCTTCTCCGGCTTTGGTCCCGGACTCGGGTTGGTGAGGTGCCCGGCTGCAAGGTGAACAACAGCGGCATGCCAGGCTGGGCCTGCCTTGGAACTCGTACTTTCACTTTCGGTTTCGAGTTGACCGACCGAAACTGTTGAGGAGACATCGGGAGAGCTGCACCGAGTGCGGAGTGCCAAGCCTGGACATCAGCTAGCGGCCCGGATCCCCGGGCCTTCCTCCGGGTGCTGGAGGGTGCTGACCTTGCTGATCGCCAACGATGACGACAAGAGTGGATGGCAACAAGCTAAAACCCAAATCTACCCGGAGGGGAGCCTATTCTCAGGCCAACAATATGGACCGCTATGCTCAGCCAAAGGGATCCCCTAGTGGATCACGTAAATCGCCTGAGCCGCCCAAGGAGGCCTCGGGCGCATCACCCGAATTGACTCTGCTGGATGTCATGGGAGCCATCGAGGAGATGAAGGTGACCGTGAACCAGCAACTGGATACTCTGGCCAACAAGTTGGACTCGGTGCTGATCGATGTCACCTTGGTCAGAGCAGACCTGTCGAAAACCAACGACCGGGTCGACTCGTTGGCCCAAGCGGCGTCGAGCCTAACGGTGGATGTGGCCGCTTTGCAGACGACGGTGCGGAGGTTGCAGCTCGCAAGCGACCTGACCGAGCGTCGCCTCGAGGACCCTGAAGGCAGGGCCAGGCGGAACAACGTCCGCATTATCGGCGTGCCCGAACGATCTGGGGAGTCTGCTGTGGACCTCTTTGTGGAGGATCTAGTGGTGACTCATCTAGCACCCAAAGGGCTGAGCAAATTCTTCGCCGTGGAACGGGCCCACAGGGTTCCAGGGGGTGCGCCTAAGGTGGGTGCCCCCCCCGCGGCCGATCATTGCCCGACTTTTTAATTTTCGGGATAGAGACGCTAGGCTGCAGGCGTCGAGGGTGGCGGGGCCATTACGATTTGAGAACTCTAATGTTAGCTTTTACCCAGACTTTACGCAAGCGGTTCAAAAGCAACGGATGGGTTTCTCGGCCATCAAACGGCGCTTGAGAGACATGGACTTCAAGTATGCGATGCTCTTCCCGGCTAGGCTGCGAGTCGAGCTAGATGGTCGCTCACACTTCTTCGACCGGCCGGAGGCGGTGGGAGAGTGGCTGGATGCCCTGCCCAAGAGTCGGGAGCCGGAGGGGCGGATGGCGGAGAGCGGAGAAGGTTCGCCGGAGTAGGAATGGAACTGTGATTCTGGCGCTGGACTGCTTTGGTAACGTTTTGCGCCTGTGGCTGCACCGGACTCCAGTTGTTGACACTTTGCCCCGTGGTGTTTGGAGGTTGCGGGGGGCTTGCTGGGGCCCTTTCCTCCTTCTGGGGTTCCTTTTTTTGTCCTTCTTGTAGTGAATTTTATAATGGGGCGACAGGCACACTGCAGGTTGGGGGGGCTGTTTGGGCTCACGCAGGGGTGCAGGGAGGGGGGAGTTTTGTTGGGGTTGATGGGACGGGGTTGGGGATTGTTTGTTTGTTTCACAAGGCGGGATAATATTTCATGCTGTTCTACTATGATTGTGCCACCCGGGAGGGGGATGTTCTGTGCTGGGAGGGATGGGGGGTAGGGGACTGAAACTTCTTTCCTGGAATGTGAATGGGCTGGGGGACAGGATAAAGCGGGGGGTAGTCCTGAAGTTTCTGAAACGTATCTCGCCAGACATTGTGTTCCTGCAGGAAACACACCTCATAGGGAACTCTTTCCATGCCATGAACAGACGAGGGTATCGCCTTCTGGCCCATTCTGGTTTCACCTCTGGCTCGAGGGGAGTGGGCATTTTGGTCAGGACCTCTCTCCCGTTAGTGGTGGATGAGGTGATCCACGACGACAGAGGGCGCTACGCTGCGCTGGTGGGGAGGTGGGAGGGTAGGTTGATTACGCTGGTCACGGTCTATGTCCCGCCGGGCCTGCAGACGGCCACCTACGCTGATTTGGGACGTCTGCTGCTTGGGCTCCCGGGGGGGGGTGGTGGTCCTGGGGGGGGATTTTAACGCTGTTGTTTCCGGAGTTGAGGATCGATACCCCCCTAGGGACCTCCCTCGGGCCCAGAGTTGGCTGGGGGGTTTTCTGGATGCCCTGGGACTGATAGATTGCTGGCGGTTGAAACACCCTGGGCAGGCGCAGTATACCTTCCATTCTGGGGCCCATGGTAGTCTTTCGAGGCTTGACTATATGCTAGTTCCTGCGGTCCAAGCTGGGATGATCGGGGAGGTGAGACACTTGCCACGCGGTATATCAGATCACTCCCCCCTTTTGTTGCACCTAGATATCGCCCTGGGGGCGGAGGGGAGGGTGGCGCCGATCAACCCCTGGTACCTACGAAACCCCACGATTCGTGCAGACTTGGTCAAGTCTCTGGAACATTACTTTAAGGACAACGTGGGGTCGGTGTCTTCCGCCATCTCCCTTTGGAAGGCCTTTAAAACGGTGCTCAGGGGACAGGCCCTATCTCTCATTTCCTCCACCAAAAAATACGCTGCGCAGGAGGTTGTTCGGCTAGAAAATGAGATTACTGAGTTGGAGAGTGAGTTGGAGCAAGGTGTAACGGATGACAGATTGCATATCTTGGAGCTCAAGCAGGCCGACTACAAGGCGCTGGTTACTGAATCTGCTAGGAGTATGAGCAGGGAGCAACAGGGACGTTTGTATGATATGGGTGATAAGGCCGGGAAATTGATTGCTTGGTTGGATAAGAAGGAGAGAGCGAGTCGAGTGGTACCGGAGGTTGAGAGGGTGGACGGTGTGCGTGTGACGGACCCCGGTGATATAGTTGATTGCTTTGCGGAGTATTTTCACGGGGTCTGCTCTCCGGTCTCGGAACGCTCGGAGGAAGACTCTCGATTGCTGCTTCGAGACGTAGCTCTGCCCTCCTTGTCCGATGAGGATAAAGTAGTGATGGATGCGGCCCTGTCGCCAGATGAGATTGCTTTGGCCATCCGCTCGATTGCATCGGGCAAGGCCATGGGTCCTAACGGACTCCCCATTGAATTATACAAGTTGCGCCCAGATGTTATTGCGCCTTATCTCAGGGACATGTTCCTTGAGGCTAGGGCGGCAGGCTCCCTCCCCTCTGACCAACGTCTCGCTACCATTGTTGTTATCCATAAGGAGGGGAAGCCCCGGGATCGATGTGCTTCTTACAGGCCCATCTCCTTGTTAAACGCGGAACCTAAAATCCTCGCCAAGGTACTGGCCAATCGTCTGATCCGGGTTGTGGGCGACCTGGTTCATCAGGATCAATCCGGCTTTATACCCCATCGCAATACCGCTTTGAACCTGCGGCGGTTGCCTGGCGTCCTTTCTCGCGCGCCATTCCTTCGTGAACCGGCCATCTTGGTGTCATTGGACGCTACCATGGCGTTTGATACCCTGGAATGGCCATACATCTGGGCAGCATTGGCGAAGTTTGGTTTTGGCCCGGGGTTCATCGGTTGGGTGAAATTGCTCTATGACAATCCGCTGGCACAGGTAGTGGGTATCGGCTCCCTTTGTCTTGGGCAGGGGCACCCGACAGGGTTGTCCGCTGTCGCCTCTCCTATTTGCGCTTTGTTTGGAGCCCCTTGCGGAGTGGTTGCGATGGGAACCCTCGATGCGTGGTCTTAGATGGACGCCGGAATACGAGGACCGGGTCTCCCTATACGCGGACGATATACTTTTGTATCTTGCATCGCCGTGCAAATCGCTCATTGTGTTGGTGGACGTTTTGAGCTCCTTTGGTCGCAACTCCGGATTGGTCATCAACTGGGCTAAGTCCTGTGTATACGTTCTTTCCGGGGAGGCCCCCCCCCTTCCGCGGGGGTGCCCTATCCAGATTGCGACGTCGGGATTCACTTATTTGGGTATTTTTAAAACACTGGACCCAGTGGCCCGCTACGAATGGAATCTTCTCCCCCCCCTCCAGCGCCTAAGGGCGGATGTGGCGGGTTGGCGGCGGCTGCCGCTCTCGCCACTTGGCCGGGCAGCGCTGTTCAAAATGATGTCGCTGCCACGCTTTTTGTACGCCCTACAGAACACCATGGACCTGGTGCCGGCCCGTTATTTTCGGGAGGTGGAGTGTCTCCAGCGTCGATTGTTTTGGGATGGGCGGCCGCGGATTGCTCTTGCCAAACTAACCCTGCCATGGTACGATGGGGGGGTAGCCCTCCCGGACATTAAGCGATACTACTGGGCCTCCCAGTTGGCTGCCGTCAATCACGGGATGTATGGCCCCGCTTTGAATCCGGCTTTTGAGATGGACAAATTGCTATTGCCGGGCGGTGACTATAATCGAGCATTATATTCGGGGTCCCTCGATGCGCGGTTGACGGGCCCGACGCGGGTCGCGGTACAGGTGTGGCATGCGGCAAATGCGGCGATGGGGTGGAGGGATCGCTTGACTCGGGCTACACCATTGTATACATCTCAGCGCTTGGGCTATCTGTATACTACGAAAGGCTTTGAGAAGTGGGATACGATTGGTATCAGCACGGTAGGGGATCTCTGGACGAAAGGGAAATTCAAGACGTTCGACATGCTGATAACTGAATATCAGTTGAATGATAGGGAATACTATCGGTATGCTCAGGTTCATCATGCCCTGTGCTCCGTGTTTCCGGACGCGGCGGCTATTCCGGAGAATTCCCCGTTGGAGGATAGGGTCTTGGACGGCCATGTGCCGGATAGCACCATTTCGCTGATTTACAAGAAGCTTATTAATGATCGGGTGGGTTTGCTGGCCTCATTGCGGGAGACTTGGATTGCCGACGGTTTGGAGCTGGACGACGAGGATTGGGTGTCAGCGGTGGCCTCCCCGAAAGAGGTGGCTATCCCGGCCCGATTGCGGTTCGTCCAGCTTAAAATACTCCACAGAGTGTACGTCACGGGGCCTGGTTTGATGCGTATGGGATATTCGGTGGATGGGTTGTGTAAGCGAGGCTGTGGGCTACTGGGGAGTTTCCTCCATATCCTGTGGGAATGTCCGGAGGTGACTCGGTTTTGGTGCAGAGTGCATGCGGTGTTAGAAGAAGTCACGCATGTGGCCTTGTTGCCGGAGGCACGGCGATGTCTGTTGAATGTCTGGGAGCCTACTGATTACAATGCGACGCAGACGCAGTGGGTGACTCTGGGCTATATGGTAGCGAAGCGTGACATTGCACAATTGTGGGGCTCCCAGAGGCCGCCCACGGTCAGCGAGTGGAAAGAACACATGGACTGGTGTATGTTCAGAGAGAAAACGGTGTACGTGGCGAGAGGCAAGCCTGGCAAGTGGAGTAAGGTGTGGGGTCCTTGGAACTCCTATCGCGGGGATATATGTGCCCCGCCTCAGACGCGTGAGATAGATGCCGCGCTGTCGCCCTAGCTCGCGCATTCCTGTACGCTCCTGCGACATGCGAGTTTGGTTTCTTCGGCCTTGCCCCCCTCCCCCTCTGTTTACCCGGGTTGGTTTACTCCCTCGACACGATGGGCACATGCTACTGCTTTAAAATTCCTTGCCTTGTGTGTTTGTTGTTTTTCGTTTCTTAAAAATATGAAACCTTTGTTTGTTCATGGACTACAACTGCGGCCGACGGCAAGGATTTACTCTCCAGTGACCCCCTTTTATGGCTTCATCGACGTGAATGTTCCAGCTGTACCTAGGGTCACACTGCATTTTAGCGGCCGGCCTATTGGTTGTAGGCCCATACTTGTATTTCTCTGAAATTGTAATAAAGGTTTTTCAAAAACAAAAAAAAAAAAAACCCCAGGAGATGGTGACTGTCCGGGTGCACTGGGAGTAGACGGAAAGCCGCCTCTATGTCAGCCTTCGCTAACCATGCCCCTCTTCCTGCTCTTCTGACCATGTCAACCGCCATATCGAAGGAACAGTAAGCTACTGAACATTTCCCTTCTTCCAGCCAGTGATTCACCGAGTTACCCTCTGGGTAGGACAAATGGTGTATGAGAGGAAAAGCCCCGGGTTCTTTTTTGGGTACCACCCCCAAGGGAGAGACCAAGAAATGATCAAGCGGAGGGGAAAGGAACGGGCCTGCCACCCTCCCCAGAGCCCTCTCCTTCAAGATCTTCTCATGAACAACCTGCGGTAGTTCCCTGGCTGACTTCAGATTTTCCGCGTCCCTGACCACTAGGGGGCCCTGGTATGGTATCTTGAAACCATCTATGAACCCCTCAGCTAGGATTTGTCTGTCCCTAACGTTGGGGTAAGCTCTGAGCAACGGGATGAGGGTGTCTATACAAATGGGTGATGGCCCTTTAGCTGAAACAAACCTAAAAGCAGTGCGTCCCGGATCCCCAGGAGTGGCTGGGCCATCCGTTCCGACGGTGGGCGGGTGGGGGTGGGGGTGGGGGGGGAATGGAAAGGCAAGGCGCCGTGCTGGACACCTCGCTACTTAGGCGGCATGTTGGCAGTAGGTTGGTTGTTGCAGGACAAAGCTGTATGCCCGGCACCGCATTTGCTGCAAATGTGGGCGAACTTGCAGGCCTTTCCCCAAGAGCAGGCGCCGGCATTAAACAACCTGCAAGAGTTTGAGTTAAAACGCTTGCCTCCCCTGCCCTGGCTGTTTCCCCCCCGGCCACCACGAAAGGACGGTCTGAATGGACGCTTAGCTGTCTGTTTCTGTCCTTTGAAGTTTCCCTGTCCTTTCTGATTCTTGGGTGCCCCCTTGATGTCAGGCGTGAATTTACCCATGTGCTCCACCCATAGTTGGATCTCCTTCTGGTCCCAGCTAAGGTCTGGGCACATAGCCATTCTTTTGCGAAATTCGCGATCATAGTTGTACCACCCGTAGCCCCCTGTTTTTTCATCTTCCTCATGTATGACGCGCGAATACTGCCACATGGCAGGTGCCTGCTCAGGGAATTTCTCCGCTACCACTGCTGCCAAAATCGCAAAAGTATCACCCCAGGTCTTTATCGTTTTCTCTGGCCAAGCCTGAAACTTCCCCTTTTTATCTTCTTCCTTGCCCCCCATTCTCCTCGTATCCTGACCCTCTACTCCGTGCATCAGAAGGGTGAAAATGTCCACAAACTCCCTCCTCCAGATCCCCTCTTTAGCCGCCTGCGGTACTTCCCAGGAAAGGGAGCAACGCCCTGACTTAAGCGGTGCAACTGTGACTAGTGGTACTAATGCCTCAGAGCTCCCCTTGTCTGGCACTGACGGCGCTGCGGTGGTCAGTACGTCAGAGGGTTTTGTGGATAATGGCGCCACCTTGTCCGCTGGAGTGGGGATGGAGGGGGGAGGAACTGCCGGGGGCAGCAACGAGACAGTGGCCGTTGTTGTACTTGTGGCTGCATTGTTGTTTACCGCCGGGACTTCCCTATTGTCGCGCTCTAAGGTCGCTAGCGCCGGGGGACCCTGTTGTGGCACCGCTGTTGTCGCGATGGCTGTTGCGCCCAGTCCCTCTTGCACCCCTGACTGCCCAGCAACTCCACCCCACACCTGTACTACAGGTAAAGTGTTAACACCCCTGGCCGCCTCCGCCACTACGATGGGTGCGGTGGGTGTCTGCGCTGTATTCCCTAAACACGATTTGAAATCGTCTAAGATGCTCAACATAGAGTCCATCATCTTACCAAACTTAGCAGAGTTCACATCGGTGACAGGGATAAGCGGAAGAGGGCCAGCCGGGACAACAGTTGGCGCTACCGGCCGGGGGGGGGGGGGCGATCGCCCTGGCTCTCTGAGCTGGCGGCTCTGCTGGAAAATCCTTGTTTGTCGGCCGGCGTGCCCGCTTTGACCGGCCAGGCGCAGACTCGGCTTGCCCCGCTGCCCCAGCCACAGGGGCATCCTCAACTATGCCGGAATCCCCTTGTTTACGAGCATCCAGCATCTCCTTAGCCCAGGAGACTCCTCTGGTCTTTGCCATTTCCCAAAAATCAGCCCAAATAGCTTCCTGCGACGTGCTGGGCTGCGACTCATCAACTGTGGTTGTCTGGGAAAACAGGAGGGGGGGAGATCCCTGGCTATCCATGCTTCCGGTTCGTAGCGTCGCACTCTACTCGGGCCCTGCAGAAACAAATGCACATGAGAATCCGAAACACCTTGGACCAACGGTACCAACCTGTGCGTTGGGACTATTTCCCCCTCCCCGCTTCACTTTGCAGCTAGCCCCCTCACCACTTAAGTCCTAACTTACTTTTGATCCCTGTCCTTGTTCACCCAAAATTGCTGACCCGTCCAGCCGAGGGGGGGGGGGGGGGGGGAGTATGGGGGTAGTGTGCGTTGAACTCCACACGCTGCAAATAAAACAAGAAGTGGGTGAGCAAAAGGATCAACATGATACGTAAATGGGGTTTAAGGGTGTCCGCGGAGACTGCCCCCCTTGCTGTCCCCTCAACTTCAGCCCCTAGCGACTGCGATCGAAACCTCTTGAAACTTACTACTCCCAGCGTTTGCGAGGTCGCCTGACGATCTTCCTGGTCCGTGTATATGATGCCGGCGGCTCCGTACCCTTAGTCTTCGCACGTCTATTATGGGCCTAACTAGGGAAACAAAACTGTCTTTAGCTAAACGTCCACACTCTGATCGTTAGAATCTTCTGATGATGAGAGGGCAGGCAGGCCTGCAATACATGTTATATCGGGCCCCTCTGCCTCCCCACCAGACCGGAGGCTCCCCCCACCCTTATTGTCTCTATCTTACAGCAAAACGTGGCGTCACCCTTCGAGCGCCGAAAACTTGCCTGTCTGTACCGCCCATGAAGAGCCGGGGGCCCTCAGGTTGTGCCTATGGTCACCTTACATCCCCCATACCTGTTGTGTACTTGTGCGCTGCGAAATCGAGGGATACAGTGAGCCAACGTCATGAGAGGACCTGTCCTAGGAGACAAGAAGACATATCAGCAAGTTCACAAAGAACAACTCCCCCCCTGGCAGGGCAGGAGTAAATTTGCCAGCCAACCCCCACTTCATTGCGACACAATCGCCCTCCCACATTCCCCAATCACCCCCCTCATTGTTGAGCACCATTGTCGTGAGACAGTATTAACGGGAAAAGAACCCGTAACTTGAGAGCCAACGTCTCAGCCCTCTACCCATCTCTGCTCGATCGGCGGCTGGGGAGGGGAGGGAGGGGGGGCCATGGCCCTGAAAAGGTGATGACTAGTATAGGTGATGCTTACTAAGTGAAATGCCTCTATGAGCTCTAATCGTGTCACTCATCACACGATCGTTGCACTGCTAAGGTTCTTGGGTGTGCAAACCATCACATAACACCGATTACACAGCATATTGTAAAAGAAGATTAAGAGCAAGTGTTTAAAATGTTACAATAACGTTGGTCACGTGAGAGGATTTCGACCACGAAAGACCACTTTTATTTAACCTATTAGCAGACGTTCCTTCAGAGCGTAACGTTTAACGCATATCCGCAAGGCAATGGCCCTCTAGAGCACTATCAATAGCATCTCAATATTAATGTGGCGCGTTTATTATTGCTTCGGAGTACAAAAGCCGGCCTCCATACGAGCCTCCGGACCCCTCGGGAGTCATAGTAGACCCTAACTGAGAGCACAAGCTAGGAGGAAGTGGGCCCTAGGGCCGGCTCACGGACAAAGGCGCGCCAGAGTGCTGGCAGGCCTCAATATTTTTAATGTTTCAGGCAGTCTCGTGGGATAGCAGTTATAGGAGCAAAGAAATGGGGAAAATAGCTCTCGGTTCCCTCACCCCTCGCCCCCTGTACAATACACAAGGCTCCCTGGAATAAGCAGCCCAGGAGCTCGAATCCGAGATAAAAACCACCCGGGTCTCCTGCCCCCCGCGCCATTAACAACGGCATGATGCGCTCCCCGCCGCAAGCGGCCCAGCTGCTAGGCTTATCCCGCAGAGGCCCGGCACATCGCCTCGCGGAGCTTCCAGGCCGGGCGCCGTGCAGGTGGCGTGCCGAACACAGCAACACGTGGCAACTAGGCCCGCAGGCAGCGGAGCGTTGCACCCGAGCTCCGTATTAACCATACACTTTAATGCACGGATAGACCAACCATAGACCAAGCGACCCGCGAACAAAAAAAAGGGGGGGGGGGAGGGCGCTTTACATGGGTGGCAGACACCTTACACAAGTTCCATTCATGTTGTGGACACAGCGAGTAGAAGTGATCCACCCCAAAGTCACCGGGTGCTCAGCCGACGCTGGGACTCGAACCCGGTTTCCCATGAACCACATTCGTCTGCTCTGCAATGCCCTATTCATTCCCGATTGCAATAGCACCGCAAGTGAAACTCATCTTGCGCCCCCTCCGCCCGTGGCGATTCCGAGCCACAGGGCCCTTGTCAACCTGGTACTGCCCAGGGACAGGGCCGGGGCGGAGTGGTAGCGGCAAGACTTACCAGCAACTCGTGGACGAACGTGGGGCCAGACGACGGCGACCGGAGCGACGAGGCGAACGGCGTGAGAGTGGGGCAGCAAAGAGGGTCCAAGATGGAGGGGAGAGGCCTAAATACCTTTCCCCGACCCCCCGGGCCCGCCGGACATGACGTGTCCGGCGCGCCCCCCTGTAATTGAACTCCTCCCCGAGTCCCGTGGAAGCGAGGCGGGGGGAGGAGCCCAAATGCAACTAAGGGTGGCCGCCCTCCGAGGTGGCCCCCTGCGGGGGCCGAGGGCAGCCGCATTTTCCTCGCAATGGCGGGGGAGTGGGCAGCTACTCCCCTCTCCCTCCTTTCGCAGGAGGCTCACCTTGTGTCTGCCGGGTAATTGCGTGCAGCTCACATTCGGGGTGGGCTCCCGCCGCTTCACAAATCTCCTGTACCACGCAGTTCACACGGCTTGCACATACCGCCATGCACATACCAGCACATCAGATGCGGGGTGGGCTCCCGCTTATCTTCTTCACCCCGGGGCTCTTCACATGCCCCGCGGGTCTTCCGACGATATCTTCGCAATCCGCAGGGGGTGCCCTTAACACGGGCCGCACACATCCCCCTTCACACCATCTTCAGAAACGGCGGCTGCACACGTGGGCAAGTCCCGCTCATCGCCAGTGTTACGTTCTGGGCCCTAAGCCGACATAATGCATGAATGACCACACGGACACATGGGTATGTGGTACTGATAACTAGCCACGAGCACGTGCACTCGGGCCCTTTTATTCGCGGGGTCACCTGACTGGTGACGCCCGTGTTGGATGGGTGAGGGCTTGTGTGTGGCAGTGGCAGTGCATCCATTGGGGGCACTGGGGCGTTGCCCCACTAGCCATATTGCCCCTAAATTCGTTATACCAAGCAAATGAAGCAATTCTTTAAACTCCTCCACTCTCGCGCTGCTGTGACAGGCGCGCGCGGCAATTGGCTGCTGAAGGGGGTGGGGGCGGGGCTGCGGCAGCACTCAACGTGGTTTGAGTGACAGTCAGACTGTCACTGACAGTGGCGCGTAGTGCGCAAGTTCGGGTTTGAGCTGGTCATTTTTATTACCAGCCCGTACATGCGCACTGTCAGCCAATACTATACCGGCTTCAGGAGAGCGAGGGAGGGGGGAACCCAAGAGGCCGTTGCAGCCTTCCGGTCCCCTAGTGGGCGGGCCGTATCGGTGCCCTAGCCAATCCTGGCGCTGCTAATGCAGCGTCTGGATTGGCTGAGAGTGAGACACCACACCGGCCGCGCAGTCCCTCTGAAGGTGTTCCTGCTCCGGACCGGGCCAGACCTGTTCCTGCTCCGGAGTCCGTACCGGCCCAGGAACTGGACGCAGAGGCAGCAAGGACCAGGATCAGGAAGGTAAGTTTATGTCACCCCCCCCCCGAGAATTGCGAGCCGCGACTGGTGGTATCAGAAAAATAAGTGAGTTGAGCGGGAGAGAAACAAGGCCAGGGAAGAGAGCAACATTGGACAGAATAAAGAAATCAGGGCTGTAGGAATAATACCCTCTGGGAGAGCAATCCATGAAAATGCGAGAGTGGGGCGGCGGTGAGTGATGGAAAGCAGGGAGAGCGAGAAGTAAGTATCGAAACTAACAGACAACACCTAACAGGCTCCTCGAGCGACGGGCACGGTGCGCCATGCCAAACACCCACAGTTACACAAAACTTCAGTGGTCCCGCGCGCTCTGGCCTGCACTGATGCTCCGATTTTCAGCTCTGGTCCCTAGCGCCTCGAATGCTGAAAATTACGATTGTAAACAAATACATACTTGTAACGACGTATACGCCACAGGTACCTCACAACTTTCACCCTCTTCTGCACACGCGCCCACTTCTATAATTTTGATATTCTACTTACAGCTTTTACATGGAAATTAAGGCCACAGTGATCGAGAGGGTGCTTTTCACCTTGACACCCCACCAGGGTGATGGAAATAGAGTCCATAGTCTTGGACACAGGGCCCCTGCCGGTCTCCACCTGTGGACTGAATCCCTTCCTTTTTAATGAAGGAAGGCAGAAGCGTCACTATCAAACCCAACCCTTTTTATGCCGAAGGTGGTCGGATTTGCTCCCTGCCACGTGCCAGCATCCGATAACGACTTGGAGACACTCCCAACGCTGTTGGCGACGACCACCATTTCCTGCGAAGGAGTTTTTCAGGGCAAATTCACTAGCCTAAGATCACACATTTTGTGAACAATCTTTTCTCCCCTGTTTTACCAGCATACATCGAACGGGCATCCAATCGACGCCTTCAGTGCATTAGTTAATTAATTCCATGGCAATTAATCAAAGGTCAAGCAATACTTAAAAATTCCAAAAATGAAACCATCATCACATATTACATGCAATATGCAGATAAAACAGATAAAATTCATAACGGTCAGCACAGGCTCGAAGAAATTCCTACTGCAATATAAAATTGTCCTTGGCACCCTCCTGAGGGCTACAATCAAAAATTTAACAATTTACGCAAATATCCAGTATTATCACAGGAGAAAAAAAAGCTTGCTGCAGAAAAATATGGCTAACCAGAATCGTGTTCCTTCTAGAAGGGCTTTACAAGTGCACACAGTGCTGCAGGGTTGCTTCATTCTTAGAAGAGCAAAGCCTGCAGAGATCAGAAGCCTCCTTGGAAAAAGTGTCCTGGCTCAGTTCTGAAAAGGGGATAGGCATGCATATAAATTGATCACTTTTTTATCTAGTTTTCACTGAAGAGGAATACATTGTGCGTGCGTGTAAAGCAGTGCATTCCTTGAATGTCTGTGCCTTTCAAAATATGTACTAAAACATGGGCACCTGTGCTTGCGTTGTTTGGGCCGGCCTGAAGTTGTCGAATTTCTAGAGGCCACCTTTTCATGTATTATGAACCTTTTACATCCAGTAACCAGTGTACACCTCTTTGGACCTCGTAAAACACACAAAAAGTTTGTCGTGTCTGCATACGTTAATCTCCGCCAACAAGCTTTCCAGTGTAAGTTTTAAAATGTACGTTCTAAACGTACCAGCAAAAATAAATAACCTTTAACTTAAGGTGTCTTGAACGCTTCCCAGACTTCGATAGGTATGTTAGCCTGTGTTTTCATTATCAGACGTACATAACTGATCTTTTTGATAACAAAGCGTTTTTGTTATCTATGTCTTTGCGGTGGTTGTATAGCAAGGGCCTAGTTATGGAGGGTCCTAAAAAGCGTAAGTTAAACTGTATAAATTAATATTGCACTATCTTGAAAATGTATATTTAGTTCAAGTGAAGCGTGCAATACAAAACCTGAAAGTACCCGCAGTTCGCTATTTTATAGTAGGAATGTAATCTTTGCGCCCACCATGCATGCTTTATAAATTTACGTTACTTGGGATACAACCATTTACAACACCTGCGATATCACTATTATTGAAGCATGGACGGGCTCACACTTTGAAGGGGAAAAGCTGTAAAACACTACCGTACAGCATGAAAACGAAACTAATACAGTGCCATGTAATCACCCCTTCATGCTGCTGCAAACATTAGATGGCGGTACCAACCCTGCTATTTGTTAGTGTGAAACAGCTGAGTCCCAGCTGTGGAAAGCCGTGAGATTCCAGACAAAAAGACCTTACATGTAAAATGTTCAAGTCATTTTGAAACAATGTTGTATTTTTATTATCCATTTTATGTGCTGTGCATATTGCATAAAAAAAGTGTGCGTTTTAAATCTTCACTTCTGCTAGACATAGTTGGTCACTGCATTTGTGTTTACGAGTGTTTCTGGGGCTATTGATGATGTCCCTTTTATTCATCTCTTCACATAAAACCTGCTCACAATGCTGGCACGGTGAGCAGCAGCATGTGGATTATGAAAGCATGTGGCTTTTGTGATGTGGGCTACGTCGTAATAGTTCACATCTCAAAACGTCACACGGGGGTCGCAGAAAGACCTGCATATGTAATGAATTATATATTATACAGAGAGAAAACGTTTTTTTAGGAAAATTAGATTAAAACGGTACTTTGAAGATAAGAGTTAGGAGCCTCAACAGTATGTATCAGGTTTTAAACCTCAGTCGACCTTTACTCCGAATTTGGCACAAATAGATAAAAATGTAGAAATATTTGAAAAAGTGATTGAGATTGAGGTAAAAAATATATGCAACAGGGAGGCCGGTTATGATAATAATCTCCCACGGAGTCAAAGAGAAGCACTACGATCTCTACAAAATGATGACCGATACGTAATTAAACCTGCAGATAAAGGGGGTGGGTCGTGGTTCTGGACTCTGAAGATTATGACAGAAGGATGAGGGAGCTCCTCAATGCGGAGGAACATTATAAAAGAATTAAGGTATCAGCCATAAGTGATCTGAAAAGGGAAGTAAGTGATCTACTAATACGGGGAAGGAATGAAGGGTGGATTTCTGAGAATGAATACAAATTCCTACTGAACATGCACCCGGTTACCCGGGCTATCTATGGGCTACCGAAGGTTCACAAGAATGTTAGCAATCCCCCAATGCGTTCAATAGTTAGTAGTTTAGGGTCGATACTGGAACCATTCAGTAAATATGTGGACCATGTTTTAAAACCTTTGGTTCATAAACAACAATCTTATTTGAAGGATACGGCTCATGCTATTGCTGTATTTGAAGGTCAGGGGTTCAATAGGGTGACCCAGATTTTGGTCACCCTGATATTGAAGCCCTGTACACTAATATTCCCCAGGATGACACTATTCGGGTCAATGCCTCCATCCTTGAACCAGGGGAACTCAATGGAGCAAATAAGGATTTTATACTCGCATGTATTGAGCTGGTACTTAAAAACAATGTCTTTTTGTTCAAAGATGAACTGTACAAACAGGTTAAGGGGACCAGCATGGGGGCCACCTGTGCCCCAAGTCTGGCCTGTCTGTATGTGGGTGCCTTTGAGCAACTAAATATATATAATGAGATGGCACCCTACTTTGAATATGTTACGTGCTGGCACCGTTTCATTGATGATATTATATTCATTTGGAACGGTGCCAGTTGTGACTTGGAATCATTTCTCCAATGGTTAAATTTGGGCGATCCAAACTTAAGATTTACAGCCCACTACAGCGATGAAAAGGTTGAGTTCTTAGATATCTGTGTTAAGTGTGTGGAGAGTGAGCTACAAGTGGAGCTGTATACTAAGCCCACCGACAAGAACACTCTACTACAATATAGTAGTAATCATCCTTGATCTCAGAGGGATAATATTCCCTTTGGGGAATTTTTGAGGTTAAGACGTAATTGTACCACCTTGGATGATTTTTATAAACATGCAGAGATAATGAAGATAAAACTAAGTAATAGAGGATATCCTAAGAAGCTTATTAAGAAATCTCTTAAAAGAATGTGTTTCTACAACAGAGATTGTTTGTTAGAAATAAATAAAGATAAGAAGAAACAGGAATCAGATAGGGTTGTATTTGTGAGCCAATTTTCAGGTGTAAGTAATAAAATTAAAAATATAGTTAATAAGAATTGGAAAATTTTAAATTACGGAGCAGTGGCTCAATTACAAAAGCCTCTATTTTCTTTTAGAAGAAATAAGAGAATTAGGAATTCTTTAGTTAAAACTTACCCATTGAAACCTGAGAGCCAGCAAACTTTAACAGGACAAAGAGCAATAGGTAACTATAGGTGTGGATCATGTTCCATCTGCCCTCACTGTATTGAGACCAAAAGTATAGAAATGGCAGGTAAAACTATAACGACGACTACATTGAACAATTGTCGCAGTAAGAACGTTATATACCCAATCTTGTGTCCCTGCGGTCTGGGATACGTAGGTGAGACTAGCCGCGAGTTACGTGTTCGTCTTCTCGAACACAAATCTGCCATCAGAACTAAAAAAGAAAATGCCCCCTTGACAGAACATTTTTTAAAAATAGGACATAGCTGTGATCAATTGCAGTGGTTTATCTTAGAAAAAGTTAGTATCAATAGAAGAGGTGGTGAACTTGAATCTAAAAGGAAAGTGAGAGAACAATGGTATATATGCCATTTAAACACAGTAGAGAAGGATCTCAACTCCAGGGAGGACTGGATGCGGATTATAAATAGATAATTTTTAATGTTGACAATATAGTACCTCTTTAGATACTCATATAACGTACAAAGGGTCTCGTATATAAAAAAAACTTTTTGAAAAAGATGAAAGCTTTTATGCAATTAAAATGTTATGGAGCCACAGTTCTGACTCATAAAAATTATTATAAAAATTTAATTAAGGTACTAATAAGAAGTAACACGGGAATGTGCCAATTTGAGTATAACTAAACTTTAAAACTTACGTAAGAAATCGGCAAGCGGCAGGAGTACATTGCTCAGGGGATCTAAGCAAACGGGGCATAGAGTCGAGCACTTCCGGGTGAACTTAGGCAGACAAAGTTTTAGTCTGGACAACGTAATTGTCGTGGCATACTCGTGGGATTATTCTAGATAATTCCGTGCATAATAAGGGGTTCATTAGTACTATGAAGCACAGTGTGCGCTGGAGATTAGTATATAATCATGTTATAAGATAGTTTTAACAAGTAAAGAACCAGGAATCGATCATATGTTTTACTGCCGGGTGAATATAGGCAGAGTCAGAACTAGGCCAGTATAGGATAATTGACAGGAGTATGACAGCCAATGGGAAGGTGGCTGGTTACTATTTAAACCGTGAGTTATGGGAACCGAGTTTGTCGAAGGGAATCACCCGACAGTGGTAACCCAGTCAAAGGAAGACTTTTTATTACGAGGTGAGTGCGTTAAGACGCGTGCACAGGCGATTTTAGATGAGTAACTGTCAAATTGGCTCATTACACTAGTTTTTTTTGTTTTGTTTTGGGTAAGGTAGGAATCCTATCTTAATCATAAGCAAGTTTCAACATATAGGGGTGAAGTCCATTTTCGATATTAACGTTGAAGAGGTAGAAGTTATAACATAGGTTTTGAACCTTTTTTCAAAATGTGAGCTAATGAGACTGAGGTAGTTGAACGGAATCACCCAACAATGGGTACCGAGTTAAATGAAGACTTTTTCCTTAGGAGGGGAGTGCATTAGGATATGCGCAGGGGTAAATCTAATCGATTGATTTCGCCATTTTATGGGGAAGGCGGTGATAGCATTTTAATTTGTAAATAAGTTTCAACTCACAGGGGTGAGGCTATGAATCCGATAGTAGTGTGTCAGGATTCATATGAAGAAATAGCATAATAAAATCTGTATAGAATATGTAGCAACATACAGAGTAAAACAGAGGAACCTATAGGATAAGGTGATGTGAAGCCTATTATACGAATGGGTCTAGCTATAATACGGGAAGTAGCCCTAGGACCGATATCATAAATAGTGCTAATCACAAAACTATAGAAAATGGGGGGACGGTGATTGCTCACAAAAGGTTAATTTGACATTTGTTTTTGGATAGGAAGACTGGATGAACCACATGCTCCTACCCTGATGGCAACATATATAACTTTGCATCCTTTAGTGCTTCGAAGATTCTTATAGCAACAAAAGGAGATAAGCAGATCCTCCATAAACGGAGGCAAATATAATGATAGTGCTCAACACTAGAGGCTGTATATAAGGTAGAATAAAAGGTATGAACACAACAATATATTTCTTTTCTAAAATCAATGTTAGATAAACGTTAGGTGGGGATATGCCAGAACGTCCTCGTAATTTTTCTATTTTTTCCTAAATAGGTGGATTGTCCGCTCTTTAAGATTGGGTCTACTGGATATCAATATAGGACTGCTTCTCGAATATTAATTGAAGTTGGCAAATAATTTTTTTTCGGTTACAAGGTGTGAATGGATGGAACAACTAATTCAATGTTAAGAGGGCAGTTGCATAGGAGTACTGTTAACAAAATATATCATGTAAAGAAATTAGGGAACAGTATCAAATCTATTGGATAACTCTTAATTGTATACAACAGAGGAGATTAGTTTGAATGCAGGGAGATATTAATATAGATGTATTTGGGTGGCAATTTATAAATGATAGTGCATGACTTTTTTAGCATGTAAAAATGAATAAAAAGTAAACAGAAATGGTATTAATCCTACATTGATAATTGTAGGAAATAGTAAACCAGAGCTCAAATAGTAAATACCAATTTGTGTATATGTTAATTTTTCACACAGGATCCCTAATCATGAGGACACAAGAGGTAGAGAAAACCTTAGGATAATACATGTCTTGAAAAAGATGGGAGAATTTTGAGTAAAACCATCGAAACGCGTCAACGCTTTGTGGATGACATAATCTCTAAGGGAATATGGTTGTGGTATTTTTCGAGTAAAAGTTGAACCAGACTATACCCTCACTAATTCAGATGATATGTCCATATAAAGACTAATTTAGAAGTCTGGAATTGTGTTTTCTCTTGTGCATGTGTTTTTCATGTCTGTATAATGATACAGTATATGTTGTAGAGATTGTATGGAATATATGGAATGTTTTAATGAAAAAATGTTCTTCTGTTTTCTATTGGATCAATTGTATGGTCTTTTTATGTGATTTTATTAAAGAAACACTGTGTACTATTAAAGTAGACGTGTAAGATATTTTAAAACTTTGTTTGCGATATTTTGTTCCATGAATGTTACATTTGCTTTGTATGGGGCTACAGTGGATATATATTGTGCAGGCGTATTCCAAAGGGAATTTATTTATAATATGTAATGAATTATACATTCAATTGGAGTTTGTGATCCTGTAGTGGAGGAAACAGCCAGCTTTCGGTAATCTTCCTAACTTTTGTACTGGTCGAGACAACACCTCCTCCACAACTTAGCGCTGCTGCAGCAGCATGGGATCTAAATGTGGGTTCAAGGGTGTCTAGTGAGTGACGTGCCTGTATGAATGTACGGTCAGTTGTTTAACTGTGTGAGTGCGGGTGAGTGGTGTGCATGTATGAATGCAGGGTGAGTAATGGTAAGACTAAGTGTAGAGTGAAGGGTGTGCCTTTTTGAGTGTTATGAATGGTGTGCCTGTGTGAGCCTAGAGTACGTTGTATGAGTACACTGGATGAGTGATGTGCTGTCATGAGTGTGGCATGAACGGTGTGAATGCACTGAATGAGTGATGTACCCTTGTGAGTGGCGGATGAGTGGTATGCTTGGTGAGTGCTGGGTGAGTGAAGCAGTGTGAGTCTGGGAGTGCAAGGGGAGCGGAACAACCAGTTTGTGTGAGTACAAGTTGAGTGATGTATCTGAGTGAGTGCAGGGAGACACGTGTCTCTTTGCGAACCCATTCGCACCTTTAAAAAAAAAAATGGTAGCAGATTTTCTTGAAAGATATGCTGAAAATGCATCATTCCCACCCATTTCTTTTCTCAAATTTTATTCTGGGGGAAGAAATCCCTTCCCTGCGATGCCCACCCATATATGATTCATTTTCGCTTTGCTTGCATTTTATATTCAACGTAAAGGTTTCTGACCTACCACTTATAGGAAGCTTCGCAATGTTTTTCTGTGGCTTCTTCTGAAATGAAATAGTATTAGACTCATTCATTCCATTTCAATACAGCATTTTGTTTTTTGAATTGGTATGTACTGGGGCTAATGGCAACAACCCTATTCTGAGCCATAGCTTTGAATACAAAATGATGCTGTCACTCAGTCATTTAAAGATGAAGTATCAGAAAAACACTTTTGATCATGCTCATTTTCATATGGGTGCAGTATGAATACCTGTACTCATGGTCAGGCATTTATCATTTGTTAATACCCAGGGAGGTCCAACGGCCACCAAGGCATTAACAACAAGGGAATGCCCTCGTTTTCAGTCAGCACTGCTGAATAGCAACACCGATGCATGTACCTTTCATGTTGTTCTGTGAGACACAGTATTAAAGTGGTTATGTGAAAGTGGACTAGCTATATGTTTCAGGAAGAGCAACTTGTTTGAAACAGAACTTGTTTTCATAGAACTATGCCAATGGCCGCTATTTCTCTTTATATGTTTTACTAGACTAGATATGTCCTTAGGGTGTATAAAACATCGGGTGAGTGGTGACTCAGGAGTGGTGAAAATGGTCTGAAAGAGCAGTAAATTAACAATAAAAATGGGAGTAGGAGAAGTAGATTTGTGCTCACTTCAATGTTTGCCCAAAATGCATAGACATTCATACTGGCAGGAAGGGCGCACAGTTCAACTTTGCTTTCTAAAATTGGCTTGAAAATTCACCATTTGCCCACTCTTTTTTCAAAAATGTCTCGTGGTGAGAACCCTTCGACCCCCCCCTTAGGTTGTTAGGGCTCGCTCGCACGCCACTGTGCTCTTTGACTAAAACTTTACCCCCCTACCACTTTCAAATGTCACCAGCCACCACTGGTGTGTGGGCCAGCCCTCGGGGGAGTGTCTGGCAGATACACTAGACTGTGTCCAGCAGGACACAACACCTATGTCCCCCCTTTTACCCTCTGTCCCTGGTCGCCCCACGGTTGCCCATTGAGCGACTTTCAAATTTAAATGTTGCGCCCAATCCCAGTGTGGTATTTTTCCAGGCTTTGCCGCGCGATCTCGTTCCCACTTCCGCCGCCGCTAGGGGTTTCCCGTGGGCCTCCACTGGTCAGCTGCACTTCCCAGTCCATGCTTAATCGTGGCGGATACGCTTGGACCGTGGAAAATAGACGTTACATCCGTTCGTCGTTGTACTGCTCGATTTTCCCGGCCTTCCGGTGTTGCAGAGCAATCCATATGACTTCAGTCTCTTTCCATCCGAGCCTAAGGACTGGAGTAGTGAGTAGGGCCTATCTATTAGACACTTGTGACACCATCCTGTGCTCCTACCCTTAGCTCAGGGCCTACACACATAGCCTAGGGGATAGATTCATTAGCCTTGAGGATAATTTGCCCTATAGTGAGGTTGTTTCATGGAGCTGTGTTGAATTCAGGCCTGGTAGGCCTCAAACGGGAGAGACTCCATCTTTCTTTTTGCTCCGGCAGCCCGGGACCTTTCCAGAGGGAGGGGGATGTTTTAGTTATGAGGTGTTATTCGCTCGGAGAGAACCGGTTCAGGCCGGCCCTTATCGAAGGATTGTATTTTTCTTCATGCCGAAGACACTACATCAGGCCGGCCGGCTGGGAAAGTGTCCTTGGTACGGGGAGGTACAAGAATTTGGTGGGCGGCAGGTTTCGAGCTGGAAATTTCCATGAGGGAATGCACTTCTATATTAGTGAAAGTCTGAGTGAGATAAGGGCACTTGCTTCTAGACCATAGGCGGCATCTGGCCGTTAGCAGAAGAGCTATTACTTATTCCAGGGAAGACTGATGATGAACTTGAATCCAAAGAGGAGAGAGTAGCCGATAAGGACGAGGTTCCAGTGACTCGGAGAGGGAGAAGGGAGCAGACCCACAACTGCAGAGGGGTGACTTCCAGGCTAAGCCGAGGCATAGACGAGAAGGGAACCTAGATGACCATTGAGTACAGGCGACGTACCCTCAAGGTGAAGTCGATCCCTTTTTCTTTGAAGTGTATAACTTAATCTTTTACTTTCCTTGCAGGTTATATATGTATGATGTGTTCCGTAAATGTGCATGTGGCATTTAAATAAAGTATTTAGCTTATTGTACGTTAGCATGTGTTGTGTACTTTTGTATAGGAGGATAGCCTATTCTTTAGTCAGAGTTGCCTTAAAATGAACAGAGGTTAATCCTGGTCAGGTAAGTGGTAACTGGATGAGGGGGAAAACAAGCCCCTCGAACTAGAGAACAGGTTGTGCTCAACTAATAGTCTTTGTGTGATCTGATATATAGTCCCAATTCCCCTGTCGTGTACTAATAGGATGAGCTCGTGCTAAGGCTGCCGTGTAGGTAGGAGATTCTGGGTCTGACTGAGGCCGCGAGATCGTGAGTGTGTCGCTGCCGAATGGGTAGGAGATTCTGGACCTGACCCAGGTCGCGAGACTTTGTGTGTTGCTACCGGATGGGTAGGAGATTCTGGGTCTGACTGAGGCCGCGAGATCGTGAGTGTGTCGCTGCCGAATGGGTAGGAGATTCTGGACCTGACCCAGGTCGCGAGACTTTGTGTGTTGCTACCGAATGGGTAGGAGATTCTGGACCTGACCCAGGTCGCGAGACTTTGTGTGTTGCTACCGGATGGGTAGGAGATTCTGGACCTGACCCAGGTCGCGAGACTTTGTGTGTCGCTGCCGAATGGGTAGGAGATTCTGGACCTGACTGAGGTCGCGAGATCGTGTGTGTCGCTGCCGAATGGGTAGGAGATTCTGGACCTGACTGAGGTCGCGAGATCGTGTGTGTGTCGCTGCCGAATGGGTAGGAGATTCTGGGTCTGCCTAAGGCCGCGAGACTGTGGTTGCTGAGATTGTGAGGCTGTGAGGTCTTGATATATATATATATAATAGGAATTCCCTGTCCTTAGGTGGTACGTATATATGTGGTTATTTGGGTGTAAAAAGACCCTAGGGAGGGGGTAACGTTCTGTTTTGGGTCAGAAGGGCTCTGTAGAGCGGGTTCCACCCGATCCGAAAACCAAAGCAGAACATTTGGCGTCACGAACTGTTTACGTAACCTGTGTGCGTTGTGGTTGTCTTGTGTTTGCTTTCGGCGTGTGCGTGATTTTCTTTTTTGTATATTTGTGTGTATACTTTTTCTTTCTCTTTCTTTCTCTCTTCCTTTTTTTTTTTTTTCTCTGCGTTTCTTTTTCTTTCTTTTTCGCGATGTTTTCCAGGAAATCGAAATCTACTCTTAAATTGTCCGTTGATATTCCCGGATGGGATTCAACGCCTTATGGTGCCTTGGCCCGAGAGTGGGCTGATTCTACTGGTCTGAGTGAAAATTGGAATTCTTCTTTGGAGTCGGCGGAACCGGCTGACGTGATTACTTGTTTGCAGACGGCACCTGTCTTGAAGGGTGAGGAGGTTCCCGCTTTGGGGCGCAGAGGTTGGGTTATTCTGTCTGCGTATCGGATTCTGCATGAGAGGTTGCTGAAATTGCAGGTCTCTTTTAAGGATGCGGAATCACACCTTGTTGAGATTCAGAATTCTAACACTTTATTGCGGTGTCAAAATAAGTTGCTTTCCGACAAACTTGACACTTACCAAACGGTTGCCGAAAGGGCGGCTGTGCGGATTGCTCGTTATAAGTACAAGAACAGGCGTGGTCGTGTTTCGTCGCGTAAAGTGCGTCTGGTCGTGGCGAAAGCTGGACTGGATTGGAATCCTGATGAATGGGATGGTAATATCTGGGACTCGACTACGTCTTGTTCCTCGGGTGAGGAATGTGCTATGCATGAGCTTTCTCGTTCCCGTCCTGACAGTAAGTCTACTTCTCGCACCTCTGATGGTGCACCCCGTGATTGCGCTCGTTCTTCGGGCGGGATTGATACTTTTCACACTGACTGTCCCTCTACTCGTACTGCTCGGGCTCCTTGTGATGCTCGTCCCGTTGTTTCTGCGCACCCGGTTTTTCGTCGGAAGTTGCAGCAGTCTCCCAATGCTCCGCAGGGTGTTTCTTTGGACTGTTTGGAAGATTTTACCCAGCAAGAAATTAGTGATATTTTGCAACGCTTTCGGCAGCGGACTGGTGAGGCTTTGCTCACGTGGATGGTGCGCCTTTATGAACTAGGCGCTGCTGGTATTATGTTGGATACTGGCGATTGTTTGAAGTTTTGTTATTTGAGTTTGGATTCTACTGTGCAAGATCATTTTCGTAACTATAATGGTGGTGGTCAAATTTCTTTGCTCCAATTGGCGACTGAAGGTTGCAATTTGAAGTATCCTACTGAATCTGACTGGCCTGTCAATGACAAGCCGTGGTATACCTTGCGTGATGCTGCGCAACGTCTTAAGGAGGAAGTAATGAAAACGGCTATTTTTCTGGGCACTGCTGACAGGTTGCTTGATGGGTTGTTGACTTCTTCAGTGCGGAATCGTATCATTCGCTCTTCTCCTGTTGCCTACAAGCAGGTCATGATGACTTTGTTGATTAACCAGACTGGTAATGTACTATCTACGGTGTTGGAGTCGGTACGCCAACTCGGTGAGTTGGGTGAGTGGTTTAAACCTGAACGTCAGTCCCGGTCTGACACTCGTACTCCTGGTGAATATAAATTTACTAGACGTGATATCTTTACTGGTCTTTTGGCTGATGGTGTGCGTCGGGAGGACATTGATGGTGAGACTACTGCTCGTTTGTGGGAAATGTTTCGCAAACGGGGCTTGGACCGGAAGGAGGGTGCCCGGCGTGTTCGGACGACTGAGTGTGATCGTGGTTGTTCTGATGGTAGCGGTGATGATGATCGCCGTGGGCGCTTTGATCGTCGTGATGATCGGCGTCCTGTACATGATCTGTCCCCTCGTCGAGAGCGGGACAGGGAGAGAGAGGGGGAAAAGGAAAGGGGGAGAAATTATCATGCTTACAGCAGACGTAGAGATGATAGGGATCAATCCCCTGAATTGAGAAGGAGGGAGGATCGATACAGTTTGGCCGATCGAAACTCGCAGTGCAATGTAGAGGACAGGAATCCATTTCGTAATAGAGATGGATATGAACAGGAGGTACCGATACCTAAGAAACGTGAGAGTCTTTATCCTGATTTGTCCTGGTACACAGAATGCAGTAAGAATGACTAGGAAATAGGTCAAGCTCCGGTACACAGATGGGCTCACAGAGATAATAGACCCTATGTAGATATTGATATTTTTTGGAGACATCGTAATATCCAAAGGGCCCGAGCATTAGTTGATACAGGAGCGGAGGCCACTCTTATTCATGGAAAATCAAAGAAATTTACAGGGCAGCCTTTCACTATTACCGGATTAGGAGGAAAGGAAACCCCTGCAGTTCAAACTTTGCTTGAAATGAGAATAGGTAGAATCCCTAGAAAGGAATATTCTGTATTAGTGGTGCCACTTCTAGAATTCATAATTGGAATTGATATTTTGAAGGGAATGACATTGCATCTTGATGATGGGTGTTACCAATTTGGAACGACGCATTATATCTCGTCCAGACCTATACGGGTTGGTCGTTTAAGGATGCCCCCCATACAAGTTCCCCAGGCGACCAAAGTGGTTTGTCAGAAGCAGTATCGTATTCCGGGTGGTCATGAAGAGATTAGTACCACCATTCAGGAGTTGGTTGATGCAGGCGTTATAACTCCAGTTACTTCTGCCTGGAATAATCCTGTTTGGCCGGTGCGTAAAAGTGATAATTCTTGGCGCATGACTGTTGATTATCGAGAATTGAACAAACACACGCCCTCTTTGACTGCTGCAGTACCGGATGTTATCACCCTGATTGAAAGAATCCAAACACATCCAGGTACATGGTATGCGTCCATCGATATTGCTAATGCTTTCTTTTCTATTCCAATTGCCCCTGAGTGTCAGGAACAGTTCAGTTTTACGTGGAACGGGCGTCAGATGACGTTCAGAAGTCTTCCTCAGGGCTATGTGCATAGCCCTACGATCTGTCACCGGCTGGTGGCAGAACACTTGACTGAGGTACCAGTTCATCCCAAAATTCAGATATGTCATTATATTGATGATGTTTTGATCCAAGGCGAAACACAAGAGGATGTTCAGACACAATTAGATAGAGTCATTGAGTGTCTGCGTGGGAAAGGTTGGGAGATCAATCCGGACAAATTACAAGGTCCGTCCCAAGCTGTAAAATTTTTAGGTATTAATTGGCATGAGGGACACCGCGAGGTGATCCCTCAAGTTAAACAGAAGATTCTTGATTTTTCGGTTCCGAGGAATAGGAAGGAAGCCCAGAGCTTCATTGGTTTATTTGGTTTTTGGCGCCAGCATATTCCTCATTTGAGTCAAATATTGGCCCCGTTGTACCGTGTTACACGTAAAAAGAATGCATTTGAATGGGGTAAGCAACAACAAGATGCATTTAGTTTAGCGAAAGAGGCAATTCAACATGCTATGGATCTTTGGCCTGTACGTGATGGTGATGTGGATTTGAATGTGTCTGTGCAAGGCCCTTATGCAAACTGGAGTCTGTGGCAGAAACAAGGCAGGTGCAAAGTACCATTAGGGTTTTGGACCAAAAAGCTACCTGATGCTGGTGAGCGTTATACACCCTTTGAGAAACAGCTACTTGCTTGTTATTGGGCTTTGGTGGATACCGAGCAATTAACATTGGGACATGACATATTCTTGCGTCCTGAAATTCCTATTATGCAGTGGGTTTTGAGTTCACCAAAAACTCATCGAATTGGGCATGCTCAGGAGGCGAGTGTGATTAAATGGAAATGGTACATACAAGACAGGGCACGTGTGGGTCCGAAAGGAGTTGCGTCTTTACATGAGCAAGTGGCGCAAGCACCATCGACTGAGACTGAGAGTGAGTGTTCTGTACCTTTAGAACAGGAGTCTCCTGTCAAGTGGGGTAAACCTTTTGATGATTTGTCCGTCGAGGACAGGAACCATGTGTGGTTCACAGATGGGTCAGCAAAATGTATTGGAACTACACGGCACTGGAAGGCGGTGTCTTATAATCCGATCACACAGAAACTGTTGAGCACAACTGGTGAAGGGAAGAGTAGTCAGTTCGCAGAGCTCTATGCCGTTTATCAAGTTTTGAAACAGGAGTTACCTGGTGTATGCCATATTTTCACCGACTCCTGGTCCACTGCCAATGGACTGGCCGTTTGGTTACCGACCTGGCATTCCCATAATTGGAGGTTACACTCCAAAGAGTTATGGGGAAAAGAGTTATGGCAAGAGATTTGGGAAATGCTCCCACAGAGTACTGTTACCATCTTCCATGTGGATGCTCACACCCCCATAGATTCTCTTGACAAACTTTTTCATAACATTGCAGATGAGAAATCTAAAATTGCTGAGGCAGTGGTGGACAGACAAGATCCTGATATTGCGGGATTGGCGAAATGGGCACACCAGAAGGCAGGACACTTTGGAGAGAAGGCCACTAGCAGGTGGGCTGCTGATAGAGGAATTTATATTCCCCTGGACCTAATCAAAAATGTTATTCTACATTGTCCCGTCTGTCAGCATATCAGACAGCGTAAAGTACCCCAAATTGTTAGAGGTCATTTACATCGCGGGAAATTGCCCGCTCAAATCTGGCAGATTGATTACATCGGACCCCTTCCCATGAGCAGAAATTGTCAATATGTTTGCACAATTGTCGATACATATAGTGGTTTGCTGGTAGCTTTTCCATGTAAGCAAGCCACCCAATTGAATACCATTAAAACATTAGAATTGATTATGATGTATTATGGTGTGCCATTCCAAATTCAATCTGATAATGCATCCCATTTTCGTGGAAGATTGGTACAGGAATTCTGTGTGGAAAACCATATTGAATGGATCTTTCATATACCTTACTACCCGCAGGCCTCGGGCCTGGTGGAGAGATTGAATGGTCTGTTAAAGGATCAGCTACGCAAATTAACAGATGACAAGTATAAAAATTGGCGAGACTTTTTACCCCAAGCACTATTAATCCTGAATAATCGTCCTTTTTTAAATGCTGAATCTCCACTTATGCGTTTGTTCCCCCCAAAGGTTGAGACTATGCCTAATGTAATTAATGAAACTGTGATGTATTGGGAAATTACTTCCGGAGCTCTGGCTCCATGCAGAGCGACCCCAGGGTCGGCAGGCTTAGATTTGCATGCCATGGATGACACCGTTCTAAAAAGCAAAAATCGGGTCATCATTGCTACCGGTGTTGGTATTCATATACCACCGGGGAATTTTGGATTGATCGCCCCTAGATCGGGGCTGGCTGTAAAAGGCATCCAGGTACTTGGAGGGGTAATTGACAGCGACTATCAGGGAGAGATTAAGGTACTTCTGCTAAATAGCAGTGAGAATGACTTGCTGATACACCGCACCGACCGAGTGGCTCAATTACTCATTATGCCTGTTTTCAGTGGTGAAATAATGAAAGGCACTGCCCCAACTTTGCTAACTGTACGAGGCCAGAAAGGCTTTGGCTCTACGGATAACCCTGGAGCCAAGATTTGGGTGCAATCGCCTAAGAATCCCCCTGAACAAGCAGAGGTTATTGCCACCGGTCAGGATAACACCATTTTGGTTATGAGGCCAGGGAAAGATAGCTGGGAAGCTGTCCCAGCTGATAAATGTTATTTACGAGAATGATTAATGCCTGTGTTTGGTTCTTTTTCAGATCATTCTTTGGATTGTTGCTGCAGGATGTGTCGGTACTGGACACCGTTCGGTCTACTTCGGAGAGAGAGAAGGGATCCCATTAACCCGGGATGAATTGGGAACCAGAGTGTTGCGTTCCTTCAATGCGTGGGACTCGTCATCGAACTTTTGGACACTGCTGGCGAAAAGAGTAACTGATGCCCCTCACTTCTGTTTGACACCGATGAGATCTGTGCACGATATCTTAGCGACGTGCCTAGTTGCTGTCCCCGCCTCGCTGGAGACGTTAATAAGCATCTTTAACGTTTCAAAGGCTCGTCCGAATATTATTCTGGGTGATTTTGCTACCCATGCATATTGTCCTTTATGTACTGAACTGCCGAATGAGCAACTTCCCATCCAATCCCAAATAACTACGTATAACATTACACAAGGTGATCTATGCTTTTTCCTCACATGTAATCCTAATGCAATTTCTGAATGTCTACGTCTCAAGTTAAGAGGCGCCACTGTTCTCACATCTCATGAACGAACTCTGTGTTTCCAGAGGACACCGACCACATGTGTTTCAGTCCAGAACAATATGACTTGCAATAGTTTGGTAGTTACTCCCAGTCACTATCGTGCAATATTGCTACCTGCCGGATGGCTTTTCTCATGTGGTAATACTTCCTGGCCCTATGTCCCTGCGAACATTTCCGGAGGCCCGTGTGCCATTACTAGACTCAGTTTACTTATGTTCTCATCACATCCAAATGCCAACTCTCGTGTGCTCCGAGATACAACTACGTTACAGGAGGATTGTGACTCATCTTTGCATTTATATTCCAAGTCTGAATACCTTAGTCTAGCTGTTTCAATTATTGGTGTCCCTGCTTTGGCGGTTTATAATGCTAAATCCATTGGGAAAATGGCTTGCTGGATGGTCAAATCTATTAATCATACTTCCACAGTCTTATCTGACTTACTATTAGACGCCCAGGGTGAACGTAGAGCCATCTTGCAAAATAGAGCAGCCATTGATTATCTTCTGCTTAAACATGGACATGGCTGTTCGGACTTTGAAGGCCTCTGCTGTTTTAACTTATCTGATCATACACAATCCATTCGTGCACACATAGATAAATTGCATGACCTAACTAATGAAGTTAGGAAACACATTGATCAGAGCTGGTTTGACTGGCTCTTTAACTGGTTGCCAGACATGAATATGCTACGCCACACATTAGGTGGCATTTTGATTGCTCTTGTTGTTTTAATTTCTATCTGTTGTTTTATTCAGTGTATCCCTTCACTGCTTCAATTCTGCACATCTGGTACTAGACATAGATCAGTTAGTTTTGTTTCATATTATTCTTCCACAGATGTTAGTTCCATTTAGTATATATATAATAGACTGAAGTCAAGGGTGGAATGTACTGCTCGATTTTCCCGGCCTTCCGGTGTTGCAGAGCAATCCATATGACTTCAGTCTCTTTCCATCCGAGCCTAAGGACTGGAGTAGTGAGTAGGGCCTATCTATTAGACACTTGTGACACCATCCTGTGCTCCTACCCTTAGCTCAGGGCCTACACACATAGCCTAGGGGATAGATTCATTAGCCTTGAGGATAATTTGCCCTATAGTGAGGTTGTTTCATGGAGCTGTGTTGAATTCAGGCCTGGTAGGCCTCAAACGGGAGAGACTCCATCTTTCTTTCTGCTCCGGCAGCCCGGGACCTTTCCAGAGGGAGGGGGATGTTTTAGTTATGAGGTGTTATTCGCTCGGAGAGAACCGGTTCAGGCCGGCCCTTATCGAAGGATTGTATTTTTCTTCATGCCGAAGACACTACATCAGGCCGGCCGGCTGGGAAAGTGTCCTTGGTACGGGGAGGTACAAGAATTTGGTGGGCGGCAGGTTTCGAGCTGGAAATTTCCATGAGGGAATGCACTTCTATATTAGTGAAAGTCTGAGTGAGATAAGGGCACTTGCTTCTAGACCATAGGCGGCATCTGGCCGTTAGCAGAAGAGCTATTACTTATTCCAGGGAAGACTGATGATGAACTTGAATCCAAAGAGGAGAGAGTAGCCGATAAGGACGAGGTTCCAGTGACTCGGAGAGGGAGAAGGGAGCAGACCCACAACTGCAGAGGGGTGACTTCCAGGCTAAGCCGAGGCATAGACGAGAAGGGAACCTAGATGACCATTGAGTACAGGCGACGTACCCTCAAGGTGAAGTCGATCCCTTTTTCTTTGAAGTGTATAACTTAATCTTTTACTTTCCTTGCAGGTTATATATGTATGATGTGTTCCGTAAATGTGCATGTGGCATTTAAATAAAGTATTTAGCTTATTGTACGTTAGCATGTGTTGTGTACTTTTGTATAGGAGGATAGCCTATTCTTTAGTCAGAGTTGCCTTAAAATGAACAGAGGTTAATCCTGGTCAGGTAAGTGGTAACTGGATGAGGGGGAAAACAAGCCCCTCGAACTAGAGAACAGGTTGTGCTCAACTAATAGTCTTTGTGTGATCTGATATATAGTCCCAATTCCCCTGTCGTGTACTAATAGGATGAGCTCGTGCTAAGGCTGCCGTGTAGGTAGGAGATTCTGGGTCTGACTGAGGCCGCGAGATCGTGAGTGTGTCGCTGCCGAATGGGTAGGAGATTCTGGACCTGACCCAGGTCGCGAGACTTTGTGTGTTGCTACCGGATGGGTAGGAGATTCTGGGTCTGACTGAGGCCGCGAGATCGTGAGTGTGTCGCTGCCGAATGGGTAGGAGATTCTGGACCTGACCCAGGTCGCGAGACTTTGTGTGTTGCTACCGAATGGGTAGGAGATTCTGGACCTGACCCAGGTCGCGAGACTTTGTGTGTTGCTACCGGATGGGTAGGAGATTCTGGACCTGACCCAGGTCGCGAGACTTTGTGTGTCGCTGCCGAATGGGTAGGAGATTCTGGACCTGACTGAGGTCGCGAGATCGTGTGTGTCGCTGCCGAATGGGTAGGAGATTCTGGACCTGACTGAGGTCGCGAGATCGTGTGTGTGTCGCTGCCGAATGGGTAGGAGATTCTGGGTCTGCCTAAGGCCGCGAGACTGTGGTTGCTGAGATTGTGAGGCTGTGAGGTCTTGATATATATATATATAATAGGAATTCCCTGTCCTTAGGTGGTACGTATATATGTGGTTATTTGGGTGTAAAAAGACCCTAGGGAGGGGGTAACGTTCTGTTTTGGGTCAGAAGGGCTCTGTAGAGCGGGTTCCACCCGATCCGAAAACCAAAGCAGAACAGTCGTCGAAACTGTTCACCTGCTTATTAATTATGTATAGATGAGACGGGCAAAACTCTGTCAACAGACCACTGACATCTCCGTTGCGTGCATACTGCTCTGTGGACGGAGTTATAGCTCAAAAGATGCTGAAGGAGACATTATAGCCACAACTCCGCCCGTCATGATGTTGGCTACCATCAGTGTAACCATGAGGGTTAGGCCTCCATATCTGGCCTGGCAAATTCAAACCTATAAAAGGGCTAAACTCATTTTAATTACCTTTCCAATGTAACTTTTCACCATGAACTTTATGTAGTAGGGTGTGACTTACCTGCTGCTCGATATGGATGATGAGCCACTACCTCGCCTCCCAAATAAGAGGTATGAGCAGGGCCAGTCTGGGAACGCAAACCAGCCCTGGGAATTGGGTAGGACCGGCTCGGGGTAGGGGGTTGGTTGGAAACACTGTTGCTATGCTTTTGTTACATGGGGACGATATTGCCGCACTGCTGCAAAACCGGTCCCCAGTAACAAAAAAGCTCCTCACCGGCCCAAACCATCCACCACCCTTCTGGCGCACTGGAAAAATGGCCAGTGCCTGCTGCAGGCAGTCCAGCACTAGGTTTGTGAATGTTGGGGTTTTTGTTGTCACTTGTTTGTATTTTACAAACTTATTTCGATTTGTCATGTAGTCTGTTGATTTTCCATAAACAAACAATAAAAATAATGAACATCATGTGCTAAAAGTAAAGTGTGATATATATGTAATTGTGTCCTGTACCCTTGTAATGGTAAATAATCATTGTAACACATTCGTATGCACATTTTTATCATGGCTGGTTGATCTCAATAGTAAATGTGGTGTAAGCTTCCGTCATCATGACCAAAGCGCACACCAAATATCCAATGTAGATAGATTAGAACTCAAAGAGGAGATTCTCAAACATATTGCTCTGGGTTAGCGACACAAAAGTGATGCTAACCAGCACAACATGTTTTTTTCCTTATTCACTTTCACGCTCATTGTTCTCTTTATTGAGTCCTATGTCCTGACCCATCTGGTTCTTGAGCCTGGAGGCTGATCCTATCATGCAGTGGCCCATAGATTCCAAAAAACTATGGGCATCAGTAGCCTTACTCCGCTGCTCAAATGCTGCCCTATCCCTTACAGCAGTACCCTATGGCCTTTGCACAGTGTGCATTAAAACACAAGATCCTGGCTCTACTTCAGATGGTGTTGATGGCAATACAGAAAAGGGTTGGACACTACAGATGTTAGAAGAGATGTTGGGCCAAAGGGAACTTTGACATTTACTGGATGATGAGGAGCAGGCAGTACATCAGAGTCATAGGGGATATTCAGCAGAGTGAGGCTCACCCTAGCGGACTACAGAGACACATCTGACGGACCAGGCTGCTCCTCATCTGGACCAGCAGGGGGGGTGTCACTACTGAAATATTCTGCAAGAGTATGACCCGTAGTTGGAGTACATGGTGCAGTTTCCTGGACTTGAACCCTGGCTACTGCTGCTGTTGTGATAGGTAAGGGCCTAGGCTCCCTTGACTAATCACAACGCTGCACTGCGGTCTCAGCGCCGAGGTTCAGTGCTCAACCAGGGAATGGGGGCCTGGGCATGTTCTACACGCAGGCTGTAATGCAGCCTGCGTGGAGAACAGGGTAAGTGCAAATTAATGTTTGGCCGGCCCGAGAGGGCCAGTCCCGCAGGCTGTAATGCAGCCTGCGTGGAGAGCAGGGAAAGTGCGCATGAATGTTTGGAAGGCCCAAGAGGGCCACTCAAACATTCATGCGCACTTAAGGAATGAAAGCCACTCCTCCCCTCCCTATGCTCTGTCAGCAGAGCAGCCCCACTCGCATTGCCTGACAGAGCTGCAGCGTCCACAAACAGGAAAAAATAAAATTATAGTAACTTTCAATTATTATTATTTCACTTTTCCTTACACTCCTGAAAAGCAGTTGGGCGATGCTCCTCTGCCTTAGTGGAGGAGCCACCGCTGTGTATACATTTGTTAACTATTACATTTTCACTTAAAATCCTTAATCTAAAGATGTGAATCTTATTCTTAATGGTAATAAAATGCTCTTTTGTGTGATCCTAACGTAGGAATAAAAACACATTCGTTTAGACCTTACATTAACACTTCTTCAGTCTGAGGGACATGATGTGCAGAAACACAAACATATTCATACCATCAAGTCAGTCAGATGCTAGGGGGCCTAATAGCATGGTGGGCGGATCGCCACCGCCCGCCAAAACACCCCGCCGGACTGCCATTTACCCCCGCCACATGGCGGGGGGTATACCGCGGCGGACAGAAAGACCGTCCACCGCTTTTCCACCTGTAGGAAAAGGCCCATAATAGGATGGTGGTGGAATGCCTTTCCATGGTGGAGACTCCGCCATGGAAAGGCACGCGGTGTTTACTTTGAGGGCCCATTATGGGCCCCCGGGGGGTGGGGGGCTGCACTTGGGGGGTACCCCCCTACATTGGCATTCACAAGGTGGCAGGCGCCGCGAGGTGCCTGTCATGTTGTGCATGCCAATGCACAACATGCATTCTCAACATTGTGGCTGGTGCTGCTTACAGCACCGCCTGCCACAATGTTGAATATGCGGGATGCGACCGCCAGGGTGGCGGTCGCATCCTAATTGGCAGTGCGGGACCGCCGCACCACTGGCAGCCGGTCCCAGCACCGCTAGGGTGGCGGGCGGACTGGAATCCGCCCGCCATCCTAATGGGGGCCTAAGAATTGATATCACATTACTGTTGTGAGTCATTACAAAAAAGTAACAGTGCTGTGCTTTACCATGTTAAGGTTCCTTAGACATCCACCGTTTTCATTACAATTTTTCCGTTGGCAAGTACGTAGTTTAATTTACTGTCTGTATGAGATTAAACATGACTTGAAAAGGATAACAACATAAGAATGCATTTGAAAGTTATGGACACTATAGAACCCATCGTAAATATTTACATTGGAAAATGTGACAACAAGCAATAGTAACACAGCTTTCTGTATGAAGAGTTCATAAAGCTGGTACATTGCTTAATAGATGACTATCATACTTGTGTACATCTTTTTTCAGTGCAACATATAGTATGATGAAAGTGTCACTTCATATACATGAACGTTATCCATAATGATGCATTGTGGGATGTGTAGTCATTGACAGCTAACCTTATTGAAATAGTTATGGGCTGTACTTTTGAATGACTCAATCTATAAAATAAAATGTCTTAGCTAAAAATGTACACATTAATTTATATACTGGAGAATGAAAGCACACGTCCATCCAAAGCAAATGACACAATGCAGCATATGAAGTATAATGTAGTTGCTACAAAACAACACACACACATATAATGGTTACTTGTTGCCTGAGTATAACACATATGTTTAAAAAATATATGAAGGTACAGATCACATTCTGAAAAGCAAATACATGTTAAAATTAGATTTAACATACTACATTGTAAATGAAGATACTTTCCAAGTACAAAAATGAATTCATACATGTAATCCCTAATGTACCTTTTTTATGGTAAGAACACACATTAACATATAGGAAGAATTAAGTAATGAAGACATGGTTGTTGTTTAACATACAGTGATTGTACCTATCAGTGTCCAAACCATTGGTGATCCCTGCAAAGCCCTCTGTCTGTAGGATCCCATACACCTTCTCCTCCCAGGGCAAGAGGTTAATGGGTCTTGGAAAACCCCCACCAGTCTGCTGAGACTCTAGGTGGGCTTTAGGGGCCACGGATCTAACTCTCCCCTGCAGATCATTCCAGCGCCTCCTAATTTCCTCCTTTGAGCGCCTGTTGTTAGAAACAGCATTCACTTTTGAGACATTTCTCTCCCACATTTGCCTTTTATGGGGCATTGTGGTTCTTTGAACAAGGGCTCCAAAGAAATAAAATTATCTCATACATCATGACTGCCAGTTCTGTGTCTGAGAATCAGGGGTTTCTTCTCCCAGATATGGTAAAGATAATGAAAAATACTAATTACAAAATTATAAGAAAAGTAGGGGAAAAAACAAAAATAATAACTAAAGTGGCACAAGGCAACCAACAAAAAACCTATCTCTTTCTGCTCCAAGATGAGAAGGCCCGTTTCCTCGCTCCTCTTGGCCACCTGTGCTTCAACTCCCCCATGTCTCCTTTCATCATTTTAAGCAAATCTAGTCCGGGGACAGCACTATGTAAATTTTCCCAAATATGCTAGAGCATCAAATCCAGACATGGCCACTTGCTCTACAGCTGCCACAACGTGGGCAGCAGCTGGCCCCCTTCACGTTCCCCACAGCCCACACCATTGTAGCTTCATCCTTTCTTGGTTCGTTCCCAACTGGAGGCCACAAAGCTGTTTTTTTTCACTTCATTCCCCTCCCATTCTATAATGGAATGCCCACAAAACCATACTTTTTTCTTTGTGCCCTCCACCAGCACTTTCCCTGCAAGATAAAAGCACAGCATTAGGCCAACTTACTGACCTTTACCCTCCTGTTGCACATGCCCCAAGAGGCAGTGGCTTCTGCATCTCCGTAGTCCCTTCAATCTTCCCTCATTCATACCCAGGCAGTGCCCTTTGTGGCAGTGCTTATCCGGAATGAGTTTGTCCCAAAATAATGCCCCCTACCCCATCCCCAGTTTCCTCACACAACTCTGCAGAAGTGATACATCTTGCCAGCATAACACCATGGACGGATCCTGCATTGGAGTGTGCCCCACTTAATTGCCAAAGCCTCAGAGATAAAAAAAGAAAAATGTGTCAGGATGGGGCAGGGCCTGCTGAGTGGCAGCAGGGAGGAGGGATAGGCAGGGGGCTGACTGTGCACTGTTTAATATGTGCATGTCTCTTTGGCTGGCCTTCTTGTGCCACTTTAAACCTCTCAACCCAGCTGTCTTAAGATGCCACTGCATAACACCTGTTTCCCCTTTTTGTGTTGAAAAACTACACCATCCTCCTGGCCCTGCAACCAGAGAAACCTTTCTTAGGGTGAAACTGACAACACCCCACCTCCCAGATTGACCCTGCTACACAACACTACTTTGTCCCTTCTGATCAGCCTTACTACTAATTATCCAAATGCGGATGTCACATACCTGATGTTATGTTATTTTACCCAATTTATAAAGTGTGGCGTATACTTGAGGGTGTCTTGGCACTGATTCTGTGAGAGACAATGAGCAGAGTAATAAAACCTACTGATTATAAAGCCAGGTTTTTAAAAGTTTCCTAAACTGAAGCAAGGAAGGGGCAGATTTTAGGATGAGAGGCAGGAGGTTCCAGGATGTAACTGCTTTGACCGCAGAGCTGCTGCCAACCCCATCTCGATTGTTTAAAATCTAACCGAGTTTATTTTACGCATGCCTGATGATCTTAGGTTTTTAGTTGGGGCGTACCAGCAAAAGGTTTCTTCCAGAATCATGTAGTGCTTTTTAGGTCAAAGAGAGGGCCTTTCTTAATTCTATTTTTGACCCACAGCCAGTGGAGGTCTTTGAGTGCGGCGGAAAGTGAATGATGCCTGGGTATATCTAGTAGAAGTCTGGCTGCAGAATTCTGGAGAACCTGCAATTTGTTCAAATATTGGACTTGCAGGCCCACGTAGAGGCCGTTACAGTAATCTATTTTAGATAATACTAAGGTGAATATCACTGACTTCCTAACTGAGATAGGCAGAAAGATGAGATTTTTTTTAGCATTCTCAAGATGTTATAGGAGGAGACCACTGTATTGACTTGATTGCCTAGACGTAGGTGCTCATCTATGATGACCCCCAGACTTTTGACTTTCCTGGTGGGGACAGGAAGGGGTCCCATATCTGCAGGCCAGCACGGAGCAGACTGGAAATTAGGGTTATTGCAGAGTATGATCACCTCGGTCTTCACGGCAATGAGCTTAAGACAGTGATTGTTCATCCAACCATAGATGTATTTCATGCAGTTATGAATGCGGAGGCTGGTGTCATATGTATTCTTAGTGGCTGATAGCACGATTTGCGTATCATGCGCATATGATGTAAGAGTGAACCCGAAGGACTGGACCATAGGAGCTAGATCTGCAACATGAACATTAAAAAGGGTGAGACTTAGGGGCCCATTAGGATGGCGGGTGGATCCCCCCGCCGGGCCGGCGGTAGCCACTGCTGGCCCGGCGGGGGCGATCCACCCGCTATCCTTCCATGATTGACCCCCGCCACATTGGGATGGCTGGGGGAGTCCACGGCAGACGGGAACACCGCCCGCCGCTTCAACGCCGGTCCACTCGTTGACTGCGTGGAAAACGGCTACAATATGGTGGCGGTGTCTGTAAGACACCGCCAACCATATAATGATGCCGGCGGATTTCTGCTTTTGGGGGCCTGTTGCGGGCCCCCAGGGTGTTGGGGGGGTGCACATGGGGAGTACCTATGGTACCCCCTCTCATTGCCATGCACTACGTGGCAGGCACCACGTGGTTCCTGCCATGTAGTGCATGGCAATGCTGTGCACAGTCCTTTCACATTGCGAGCAGGTCTGCAGCCAGCAGATCCACCCGCAATGTGAAAGGCACAGGATGTGCCCGCCAGTGTGACGGGCGCATCCTAATACACATGGCGGCACCGCCGCAACTTGGTCGGTCGGTCCCTGGCTCCGTTACGATGGCGGGCGGACATCATAATGGACCCCTAAGTGAAGAGCCCTGCGGAATCCCAGAGGTCAGACGGAAAGATTTAGAAGAACGACGCATCGATGCTGATCACATTTTCCCTGTCTGACAGAAAGGTGGAAACTAGTTTCAGAGCGAGGTTTTTAATGCCTTTTGCTCCCAACAGTGGATCAAGATGGAATGATCCACCGTATCGAATGCCGCAGACAGGTCCATCAAAATTAGAGTGGCTGATCCCCCCTCATCGAAGATGAACTTTAGTACATCCGTGGACTTGATCAGGGCAGTCTCTGTGCTATGCTCCGATCTAAACCCAAATTGGGTGGGCTCAAGGAGATTGAAATCCTTGATGAACTGATTAAGATGGATGTTCATCACTTTTTCAACTATTTTTAGCGGGGACGGGGAGTCTGGAGATTGGCCGGTAGTTGACAGGATCTTCGGGGTCCGTGTTCGGTTTTTAGAAGACATCTGACATTTCCAGGTCCCTGTCTCTAACCCCACCCACTAACTCTGATATCTTAAAAGCCTAGAGGAACACTAATGTATACAGACCTCGATACATTCTGCTCTCCAGATGGAGTAGCACACATTTCTTACCTGTGAGAGCATCAGTCTCAACATGCTGATGTTCACTTGCCTCCCTGCCTTTCCTCCCCACCACTCTCCTCCCACATCTACCCATAGAAAGCAATGCCTGCTGGTTTGCCTAAGATTGTCACCACCGCTAGCCCTTTCTCTACCTCCCCTATATTTCTTCCCTTCTTTCACTCAAACCTGCTCCCTTTTCCTTCACAGTGAGGCCCCTTACTATAAGAATTGGTTCCATGCCATGCAATAGGACTGCCTTGTTGAGTCTGTCAATGAATGCTCCACCAGCTGCATCACTCTCAATCTTCAATTTCCCACAGATTCTCCGACACAATCCAGCCTTTCTTGTCCCCTCTAGGGGCTAATAGCCAGATGTACAAAGGGTAGGAATAGCGATTTACAAATAGTAAATTTAGATTTTTGGAAATCGCTATTCCTTCTGTATGAAACTTTGTTTCATACTTGCAATTCCAAGTGGGTTGCAAATCGATCCACCTCGTAAATATTAATGAGGTAGGTCGCAGTTTGTAACCCATTAGGAATGCCTGCCATTACAGGGAAAGTGGGCCTGGTGAGGTCAGCAAACCACCATGTCTGTGATTGCCTTTGGATAAAGCTTTTTTTTTATTGAAATGCAACCTGTTTTCCTTAAAGAAAAATGGTACGTGTTTCAACAGTTAACAATGAAACCTTTTTCTTTTCATTTTTTAAGCACAGGCAGTGAGTGGTTCCTGAGACCACATCCTGCTCTTAAAAATGTTTTTCCAACATTCACAAAATGCATTACCACCAACTATGATTTGGTGGTAGGTAGGTGGTCATAATATCGAGTTTATAATATCGATATACCATAATATCGTGTTTAGTATATCGACAGTACTAAATATCAATGTCATATATATCGATGTTAAAAATATCGATTATAAGTGTTGTTAATAATATCGAAAATAGAAATATTGAATGTTAAAATATTGTAAAGTCAAAATATCGATATAGTATGTTTTTCTAATGCTTTTTATGTTTGTTTTTAGTATTATATAAGTTTATTAATTATATTAAAAATATCATTTTAATTTTTAGGAGCAGGATGTTGGGTTTATAGGGGATAAGGGTGGGGAGTGTTAAAAAAAATTCATTAGAAATTTTAAATACATTTGTAAAATAATTTTTTATACATTTGTTTTAGGAGCGGGATGGAATGGAAAGACATTTGTAGAGCGCATGGCTACCCAGAAGCGTCCCAGCGCTATGAACTGACACGGAGGAGACAGAAAACTAAGGAAACAGAGTGGTCTTCAATTGCTTACGAAAAGCCAGATGATTGGAGACTGTGCGAAGGTGTAAAGGCAGAGAGTTCCAGACTTTGGAGGCGTTATAAGAAAACAGCCGGCCGCCACTTCTGGACCTCTTGATCCTAGGGATCTCTGCTAGATACAGGTCGTCTGACCGGAGATTCCTATTTGCTTTATAAGGGCGTATCATGGTTGAGTTAATGAGCGGACCGATCCCCTGCATTGACTTATGTGCCAGACATAAGGCCTTGAATCTAATACATTCCTGCACTGGAAGCCAATTGAGGGAGCGAAGAGCAGGTTTTGCAGATTGTCTGTTGGCGGTTCCAGTCAGTAGTCTGGCGGCGCTGTTTTGAACCAACTGGAGTTTAGCGACTACTGATGTGGGGGCGCCCAAATACAGTACATTCCCATAGTCCAATCTAGAGAGTATGAGTGATTGGACCAGTACTTTTTTTGCCTGGAAGGGGAGGAGGGGCAGAACTTTACAGGCCATTCTAAGTAGGCCATAGCAGAGGGCTGCCGTCTTCCTGGCCTGCGTCCTAAAGCTCAGGTCCTGGTCCAACCATATACCCAGGCTCTTAATTTCCGACTTGGGACCGGGGCTGGACCCATGCTGGAAGGCCACATGGAACTAGACTTGAAACTAAGGGGGTTGCCCAGAATCATAATCTCGGTTTTACCACCGTTAGGCTTGAGCTGCGACGTGTCCATCCAGTTTGCAATGTCCTCTAGGCAGATATAGAGGGCATGAGTTTTTTGGTCTGCTTGGTTAACACAACCACCAGTTGTGTGTCATCGGCAGAGGTAATCATCCGGATTCCATAGGGGGCTACAATGGCTGCCAGAGACGCCATATAAACATTAAAAAGCGTAGGGCTAAGTGACGAGCCCTGCGGTACTCCACTTAGCAGGGAGAAGGGTTTAGATGCAATATTCTCCTCAAATACCTGAAAGGTTCTACCCTCCAGGAAAGAGGATAGCCATTGAAGCACCGTGCCATCTACTCCTATACTCCTCAGACGCCGGATCAGAGTCGTATGATTCACCGTGTCAAATGCTGCGCTCAGGTCTAGGAGTAGTATGTCTGCCGAACCTCCTGAGTCAAGAATTTTCCTGCTTTCCTCTACCACTGCCAGTAGTGCCGTTTCGGTCCTCTCGCGCGGTCGGAACCCTGTTTGAGAGGATTTGAGCAGGTTGTGGGTTTCAAGGAATCTGGAGAGGGTCTGATTAACGTTTTTCTCTGCTACCTTGCCTATTGCAGGCAAAAGGGATATGGGGCAGTAGTTGCCCAGATCTGCCGGGTCCAGATTGGGCTTCTAAAGTAGGGCTTTTACCGTAGCCCCTTTCCATTTAATGGGAACTATTCCAGTGGGCAGTGAGGCATTAATCAGATTTGTCATGTTGGGGGCTATAATTGAGGTGACCTGTTTCAAAATATTAAGTGGAGCCGGATCATTAGGAGAACCGCTCTTTACCGAGGACAACAGGGTGAGAAAGGTTTCCTGGGACAGAGGGGGAAAGACCTCAAGAATGTGTTCGGGGGGGCCAGTGTAGGACTCAGTCTGTATGTACGAGGACTTGCCATCATCATCCTTACATGGCAGGGATTACAGGATATGCTGAACCTTGGTGGTGAAATACTCGGCTAGTTTGTTGCACCGTTGACCAGAAGTGTCTGGAGCTATTCGTGGGATGGGGGCTTTTAGTAATTTTTTGATAATAGTAAAGGTTTCTTTGGGCGAGTTGGGTTTATAGGGGATAAGGGTGGGGAGTGTTTAAAAAATGTTGATTTTTAAATTTTGAAAAATGTAAATTTACAAATTTTAATTTAAAATGCTGTTTTAGTAGTGGAATATTGGGTTTATATGGGAGAAGGGTGACGAGTGTTAAAGAAAATTGGAAATTTAATTTGAAATAAATTAGAAATTTGAAATTTTAGTTTTAGGAGTGTGATGTTGTGTTTATAGAGGAGAGGTGTGGGGAGTATTGAATATAATTTTCAAAACATTTCCCAAAATTTAACAAATATTAAATTAAATTTATTAATTTATTTTTAAAAGTGGTATGTTGAGTTTATAGAGGATAAGGCTGGGTAGTGTTGTAGATTTTAAAAATATTTATAAAACCAATTATTCTTTTTTTTTTTTAATTGCTTATAATTTCATAATATTTTTTAATTTTTTTAAATTTAGAATGAAGATGTGTAATTGGATGTGATTTATATAATGTTATTGAAATAGTTATAAATGCCTTTTTTTGTGAAATTTTTAAAGAAAACGTAAATTATTGTTTTATTAGTGGATAATTTTTAAAATATTAACATCATAAAAGATAGTTTATTAATAAATATTCCATATTTCACTTATGTTAATTAACAATTACAAATGTTTTGTGAAATTTGTATTTTAATAATTACTATTTATGTAATTAATAATTTAATTTTATGGGAAAAATGTATTAAAAATTAATATTTACAATATATTTTTATAGAAATGTTAATAACGTATAAATAATACTAAATGAATACAATAATGATATGAATTATGTATAATGTAAATAAAATTACATCTTTTATGTTTGAAATATAGCCATTTTTAATATATTTTGTTATATTTAATGTTTTGTGCAATCACAAAATATCATTATATTTAATAAATATTGAGAGTTATTTAAATATCATACATATTTGTAAATGTTATTATTAAAGGTAATTAGTTTAATGTACAGTTCATTGACACATGCAATTTTAATTTCAGGGGGAATATTTAATTATATAAGTGTAGTATCCAGCACTATCCCTGACTTAATACTAAGTGGAGTGGGAATAGTAAATTATATATGTGTAGTGTCCAGCATCTTCCCTGACTTAATACTAACTGGAGTGGGAATAGTAAATTATATATGTGTAGTGTCCAGCACCTTCCCTGACTTAATACTAACTGGAGTGGTAATAGTAAATTAAATATGTATAGTGTCCAGCACCTTCCCTAACTTAATACAAACTGGAGTGGGAATAGTAAATTATATATGTGTAGTGTCCAGCACCTTCCCTGACTTAATAGTAACTGGAGTGGGAATAGTAAATGATGTATGTGTAGTGTCAGCACCTTCCCTGACTTAATACTAACTGGAGTGGGAATAGTAAATTAGATATGTGTAGTGTCCAGCACCTTTCCGACTTAATACTAACTGGAGTGGGAATAGTAAATTATGTATGTGTAGTGTCAGCACCTTCCCTGACTTAATACTAACTGGAGTGGGAATAGTAAATTATATATGTGTAGTGTCCAGCACCTCCCCTGACCTAATACCAACTGGTGTGGGAATAGTAAATTATATATGTGCAGTGTCCAGCACCATCCCTGACTTAATACTAATTGGAGAGGTAATAGTAAATTATATAGGTTTAGTGTACAGGACCTTCCATCATTTCTATCTAATTGTAGTGGGAATAGTAAATTATATGTGTGTAGTGTCCAGCACCTTCCCTGACTTAATACTACCTGGAGTGGGAATAGTAAATTATATATGTGTAGTGTCCAGCATCTTCCCTGATTTAACACTAACTGGAGTGGGAATAGTAAATTATATATGTGTAGTGTCCAGCACCTTCCCTGACTTAATACTAACTGGAGTGGGAACAGTAAATTATATATGTGTAGTGTCCAGCACCTTCCCTGACTTAATACCAACTGGAGTGGAAATAGTAAATGATATATGTGTAATGTCCAGCACCTTCCCTGACTATAGGCCCGATTCTGATGCGTGTTGGAAAGCTTCCCGACCGAATCGGTTTGAAAATGATTTCTGACCCACTCGGATCTGGAGAGTCCAACCGACCGAATACGATGCATCCGGATGCTTTCGGATACGATTTGGTTGGATTCCCATTGACTTCAATGGGAGCATATATTCCCAACCGTATCTTAATTGGGCCCTCGGTCGGGAAGACACGTTCCCGATCCGATTCGGAAGGAGCAAATGCCGTTAGGAGGTCTTCCTAACCACATCGTAATCGGGCCCTAGGTGGGAAAGCTTTCCTAACCGCATCAGAATCAGGCCCTTAATAGTAACTGTAGTGGGAATAGTAAATTATATATGTGTGGTGTCCAGCACCTTCCCTGACTTAGTACCAACTGGTTTGGGAATAGTAAATTATATCTGTGTAGTGTCCAGCACCTTCCCTAACTAAATACTAACTGTAGTGGGAATGGTAATTTATATGTGTGTAGTGTCCAGCACCTTCTCTCACTTAATACTAACTGGAGTGGGAAGAGTCAATTATATATGTGCAGTGTCCATCACCTTCTCTGACTTAATACTAACTGGAGTGGGAATAGTAAATTATATATGTGTGGTGTCTAGCACCTTCCCTGACTTAATACCAACTGGTGTGGGAATAGTAAATTATATATGTATAGTGTCCAGCACCTTCCCTGACTTGAAACTAACTAGAATGGGAATAGTAAATTATATATGTGTAGTGTCCAACAACTTCCCTGAGTTAAAACTAACAGCAGTGGGAATAGTAAATTATGTATGTGTAGTGTCCATCACCTTCTCTGACTTAATACTAACTGGAGTGGGAATAGTTAATTATATATGTGTGGTGTCTAGCACCTTCCCTGACTTAATACCAACTGGTGTGGGAATAGTAAATTATATATGTGTAGTGTCCAGCACCTTCCCTGACTTGAAACTAACTAGAGTGGGAATAGTAAATTATATATGTGTAGTGTCCAACACCTTCCCTGAGTTAAAACTAACAGGAGTGGGAATAGTAAATTATGTATGTGTAGTATCCAGCACCTTTCCTGACTTAATACTGAGGGGCCGATTCCGATCTCGTTGGGAAAGCCCTCCGTCCGAGTCGGATCCGGAGGGTTTTCCGACCGAGCCGTGCCCCTGGAATCCGACCGAGCGAGTATGATGCAGCCATATGCTGACGGACTCGGGTCGCTCGGACTCCCATTGAAGTCAATGGGAGCCGGTCATATGATACGTACACGGGCTGCCACTGACTGAATGGGTACGTTGCGAACAAGGGCCCCCCCTGTAGTGTATATGTGTTGGTGCCATCCGCACCATACATGCATGTGTAGGGGGGCCCCTTGGGTCCCCCCCTGTGATCGACTCGTAAGGCTATGGGTGAAGGGCGGTCTGGCGCAGACCCCCGAAGACCGCTTCCTGGAGCTTTTACATGTAGGAGGATCCGACTCGATCTGGCTGTCCGAATCGTGCATCGTACTGGCTTGGTCGTAAATCGCCTCCATTGCACGACACGGTTTGCTTACGGACGAGATGTACGGAGCGGTTCGGACCCGGAAACGTTTCGGTCGGCAAATTTCGCTTTGTTAGCATCGTACTTGCTCGCTCGTAAAGCTGTACGAGTCGGATGGAAAACACGTGTACGGCTCGTACTTTTTCCGGCCGGATCGCATTCGGAGCCCTTCCGAGCGAGATCGGAATCGGTCCCTAAGTGGAGTGGAAATAGTAAGTTATATATGTGTATAGTTTTGTGGACTTAAAATATTTATATAGTGTTTAGTGGGAATGTTTGTGAATTATAACATTTTAAAATGATAATTAAAACAGTTATAAAAATATGTTTAGTAAAGATATATTAATTAAAAAAAGTACATTGCAGTAAAACATATATTTTTTTTATACATAAAGGTGCCGATTCCGATCCGTTAAAAAGAATTACCGTACGCCTCGTATCCCTATTTTTTTACGTACGAATCGTACAAGTCCCGTACAAACGGCGAAGTACGATTCGTACGTGAAAAATACATACGAATCACTGGGGGGAAAAGTCTACGAGACGTTCCCGGACAGTTTTACGTACAAATCGTAAAACTGAAGTCCGAGCGCGCAAGTACGATCCGTACCGCCCGTCCGAAAACACAAGCACATGGAAAAGGCCCCGTACGGAGCGAACGCGTACCACTCGTATCCGGGTAAACTTGTGCCCGGGATACGAGTCATACAGACCCCCCCCTCCGCCCCCCATATGTCAGCACCGTACCCCCCCATGTCCGCACTCTACACCAGCCCCGTACGTGTATGCACCATACCCCACCACCGTACCCCAACCCCGTACATGTATGCACCGTACCCCACCACCGTACCCCAGCCCCTTACTTGCACGCACCGTACCCCACCACCGTACCCCAGCCCCTTACTTGTACGCACCGTACCCTACCATTGTACCACAGGCCCGGACTTGGATGCACCGTACCCCAGCGCCCTACACCAGCACCCTACCCCAGCCCCGTACCCCAACACCGTACCCCAGCACCGTACTTGTATGCACCGTACCCCACCACCGTACCCCAGGCCCGTACTTGGATGCACCGTACCCCAGCGCCGTACAACATGCCCCTACTTGGATGCACCGTACCCCAGCCCCGTACATGTACGCACCGTACCCCAGCCTCGTACTGGTACGCACCGTACCCCACCACTGTACCCCAGCCCCGTACTTGGACGCACCGTACCCCAGTGCCGTACCCCATGCCCCTACTTGGACGCACCGTATCCCAGCGCCGTACCCCAGGCCCAGACTTGGATGCACCGTACCCCAGCGCCCTATCCCAGCGCCCTACCCCATCCCCATACCCCAACACCGTACCCCAGCACCGTACTTGTATGCACCATACCCCACCACCGTACCCCAGGCCCGTACTTGGACGCACCATACCCCAGCGCTGTACAGCATGCCCCTACTTGGACGCACCGTACCCCAGCGCCGCACCCCAGTCCCGTACTTGGACGCACCATACCCCACCACCGTACCCCAGCATCGCGTATGTACGAACCGTACAACAACATTGCATATGTGAGCACTGTACAACAACATCGCGTATGTATGCACCTTACATACGCTAAAACTACTCGTACAGAACAAGGACAATGTAAAACAGCACAAGGAGGGTCAATTCGCCTCGCACAACACCACAAAACACGTCTACAGCACAAAAAACATCTAAAAGACTGACCTGGCACATCCAAACGGGCAAACAGAGGCCCAAACTCACAACCACCTCTCATAACACACCCACCAAAAGTTCAAACCCAGCCACACCCACAAATGGATCAATAAAAAGGGCCCACATTCACAAACCATGAGCCTTTGCAACAGACCCACTGCTGACAGACACCACACACAAACAACTGCACCCATACACCTTAACTTACACACCTTCACACAACCTCCTTCACACATACCCCCTCTACACATTCACACACACACCTACACATTCACACACCCACAACCATCCACACCCACACCCCACACCATGCCCACAGACAAGAATCCAAAGTTCACAAGGGAGGAGCTGGACATCCTTGTCAACGAAGTCATCAGAGTCGAGCCACAGCTCTTTGGAACATTGGTCAGACAGACCAGCATAGCCGAAAAATCACGCATGTGGCAGAGGATCGGCGATCGGGTGAATGCTGTTGCGCCCATCAGAAGGACCATGAATGAATGCCAAGCCAGGTGGTATGATCTGCGGAGGGCAGTCAAGCGCAAAATGAACGAGGACTACACCCAGAGTAACATCACTGGAGGTGGGCTGCCCCGCAGACCAGTACATTACCATCCCTGGGAGGAGAAGGTGATGGCCCTGCTTCCGCCGGTGGGAGTACACGGAGTCGAAGGAGTTGCCGAGCCTGGTGAGTACACAAACAACTTACGTAACATGGGGGTAAAGGCATCCACACCCCAACTACAACAAATGCACTCACCTACCCCCAAGCCCTCACCGGACACAACCACACTCAAAAACAATGCTCAGGCCACTACCATGTGTATGCCCCATTCACAAAGCAAGGCCATGCCATGTCCCAGCCTACACAAACCACAAACCCAAGACTGGATGTCCGGGAGGGTGGGGATCACTAAACACATTGTACAACTCAGAAACAGACACCATTGCCCTCAGCCCATATGGCCCAGGTACATACCCATGCACCATGCGCAATGCACAGGGACTGGCAAAGTACTGACAAGGTAGCTGACACTTGGCCCTGCTGTAGGCAGCACAAGGCCCTCCTGTGACAACTGCAAACTCTAACACAAACACAACAAGCTCAGATATCTAGGACAGGAACTCACACTCACTGACATGGCAGCATGCTCCATGGGGGGACAGATACATCACCTGGGAGACCCACTGCCAAATCACACTACACCCACCAGCAGGCACCGTCGATCAATCAACAATCGATCAGGGTACTTGTAAGGCGCGCTACTTACCTGTGAGGGTCTCAAGGCGCTGAGGGGGGGGGGGGGGGTTCCACTACTGCTCGAAGAGCCAGGTCTTGAGGAGTCTTCTGAAGGCAAGTAGGTCTTGGGTCAGTCGTAGGTGGGTTGGGAGGGTGTTCCAGGTCTTGGCGGCGAGGTAGGAGAAGGATCTCCCGCAGGTGGTCGTACGTTGGATGCGGGGGATAGCTGCGAGGGCGAGGCTGCCGGAGCGGAGCTGGCTGGTGGGGGTGTAGAAGCTGAATCTGATGTTCAGGTAGGCTTGTCCAGTGTTGTGGAGTGCCTTGTGTGCGTGGGTGTGTAGCTTAAAGGTGATCCTCTTGTCGATGTGGAGCCAGTGCAGGTCACTCAGGAGGGGGGTGATGTGGCTGTGGCGGGGGGCATTGACGATCAGTCGTGCGGAGTTGTTTCGGAAGCGTTGTAGCCGCCGTTGGTGTTTGGATGGGAGTCCTGCGTAGAGTGCATTGCCGTAGTCCAGTCAGCTGCTGACGAGGGCCTGTGTCACTGTTCTACTTGTTTTGGTCGGGATCCACCAGTCGATCCGGCGGAGCGTGCGTAGGGTGTCGTAGCAGGAGGAGGAGACGACGTTGACCTGCTTGGACATGGAGAGGGAGGATGCGAGGATCAATCCTAGGTTGCGTGCGTGGTGGGTGGGTGTTGGTGCTGTCCCCAGAGCGATCGGCCACAAGGAGTCGTTCCAGGCTGAGGGTGTGGGTCCCAGGATGAGGACCTCCGTCTTGTCCGAGTTTTGTTTCAGATGGCCGTTCTGCATCCAGTCGGCGATGGCCCTCAGCCCTTGTGGATGTTTGTTTTGGCGGTGTGAGGGTTCTTGGTGAGGGAGAGGATGAGCTTGGTGTCGTCGGCGTAGGAGATGTTTTTGAGGTTGTGGTGGCGGGCCACTTGTGTGAGGGGGGCCATGTGGATGTTGAACAGCGTCGGGCTGAGGGATGATCACTCACCCCTTACACAAGCACACACCCCCGGGGCAGCCAATGGAGTTACCCACTCTCACAATGGACATGTGACACAACAAGATCAAGCCACAGCCAAAGAAGCATCCAAGCCCAAATTCGACATGTCAAACACCCTGGAGAACATTTCAATCAGTCCCCTGCAACATACCCATCCACAAGTGAACATTGATGTGAATGCTAGGCACATACAACTACCTGAAGGAACTGTGGCAAATAGAATATGTATGAAACATGGATGTCGCATTAAACAGCATTAACATTGTCTCTCTCTCACACACAGGGCAACGTCATGGATCTCCCCCCAACAATGGGGGGGAAGTACCACAGTCCCAGGCTCGGGAGGAACCTGATCCCACCGGCAGCGACACCTCACAACACTCCGCGGATGACCCCAACCCACCTGGCCCCTCTGGTGTACAAGCCCCTGCAGCACCTGCTTCAGGTACATCTGTGCCAACCACCACCCCCATTCCTGCCACATCCCAGGAGACACACAGTAGCCCTTCCCACACTGAACAACTGAGCCAGTCTGACCTGGAGGGACAAGGTTCGCCGAGCACCCAGGAGGAGGCAGCCAACACCGACACTGCCATCCCTCAGGGGTCCCGTAGACCCGATGTGCCCACAGCGGCAGGCCAGGCTCGTGTGGGCGGGGGTGGTGGGAGTGGAGGCAGGGGGAGGCGAGAACCTGACCAGAAAGCTGAAGGGACCGGTATGTCACATGTACGCAACATCACGGAGGCATACCGGCGTGACACCAGGGCCATCAGTCAGGTAGTGGCGACCCTCACAGACATTGTAAATTGATACTTGTATAGCGCACTACTCACCCACAAGGGTCTCAAGGCGCTTGTACGAATACCGCTGTGGAACCCATCCTGGCTTTCCCTGTGAGGCGTCCACTCCTGGGCACCCCCAAGGTGGAGGCCAGGCATCCTTAGCGTTGTGGGGGCCGTTGTGGAGATTAAGCAAGCTATTGCCCAGAGTTGCAGAGTGGGACTCCATGATTGGAATGGCACCGAGGCGAGAATTATCAGGTCCGTGGAATTTTTGAGCCCAAGACCCGCCGAGGCAGGGAATTGAACCCTGGTCCCGGGCTAGACCTCTGCATCAGGGTCTGCCGCTCTAATCATTGAGCCACACTTCTCCACATTAAGAATCCGCAGGCCGAGCAACAAGCCAGTCAACAACAACACCAAGGACGGATGAAGGCAAGACTGGCTGAGCTCCTGGCGGTACAAAGGGACATAAGCCATTCACTCCGTCGGATCGCCGACAACATGGGCAACCCTCCCTGTGACACCAGGCGCAGACCAGCACCAGCCACAGGGAGGGAGGAGGAGGAGGAGGAGGATTTGTCCGACGGAGCGTCCCAAACATCGTCAAGGCCTGCATCTGAGGGTCCCCGTAGGAAGGTGGGTCGTCCACGGAAAAGACCGTGAGAGGCAGCGGACCATCCACATCTCCCAGGTCATCAGCAGCACATCATTCACTGACATTCTCTGCCACATGGACTTGCTGGTCACAGTCTGACCAATGATGACAAACACTGTGGTCTGGACTCTGATGACTTTAAATGCCAAGGATCCCATCTCCCCTTGTGAACTTGGGATTCTATGCACCCGGTAGAGCATCTTATTTTTTCTACCAAAACACGCACCCCACCGAGAATAAAACTATTTTTTTGTCATGAGATGTTGCAGTCATTTTGCATTAGTCCACAACATACGTGTGGATAAATGTCAAACTATGCCTGAGTGTTGAACTAACTCCATCCATCCATACCCTGGGATCTGAGTCCAGTACAGGACACACATGGCTCACAATGTATCGTCCGATACTACCTGGGAGCCCAATACTCACCCGTGATGGCCTCAAGCTGCTGAGGGGGGGGCTTGAAATACTGTGCGGACACACCAATCAGGAAGAGGATGATGAAGGCCTAGAGGTCATGGCTCATGTGGAGGTTCCCGGGGAGGGAGTCCCAGGTATGTTTGTCCATGCGTGAGAACCATCTCTTCATGCTGGAGTGTTGTGGATGTGAAGAATGGTGGCCAGGCCAGGTTTGGGTGCATAGAGTTGGGCCAACGGGGTCTTGGATGACAGACGTACAAGGTTGATTTTGGGGTCTGGGGTTGTTGACTGCCTCCTGAGTGTGTGTGAGGAGTGTGAAGGTCATCCTGCAGCACACAGTGATCCCTTGCAGCTATCTCAGGTGGACGGTGATGTTGATGGGGTGCGGGATGTTGAAGCTGAGTTGTGCAGATGCACCCTGGATGTGGACAAGTTCCCTGTGAGTTTGGATGTACTTGCTCCGTAGAGGGCGGGGCAGTAGTTGACACGGCTGGTGTCGTGGACCTGGGGGATGGTCTGTCTTTCCTTAGAGTGGATCTATCTGAGGATCATGTGCATCATGCAGAGGGTGTTGCAGCATGAGGTACAGATGCTGGTGATTTGCATGGCAAATGTGAGTGACAAATCCATGATGCACACCATCTTGTGTGCGTGGCCACTGGGTGCTTGTGTAGGGCCCCTGCGGGTGGGACACAAGGAGTTGAGCCAGCTGTAAGGGGACAATCCTCAGATGCTTACCTCAGTCCTGTACAAGTCCAGCCTCAGGTGGCTGATGTTCAGCCATTCATCCACGGACCTCATGCCTTCTTGAATGTTGGAACTGGCAATGGCTGTGTCTTTGGTGAGGGTGAGGAGCACCTGGGTGTCAATGGCATACGACATGATGATGAAGTTGTGTGCGCATGTGATGGTGGGGAGGGGGGTCCTGGACACATTGAAGATTGACACGCTGAGAGATGATCCCTGGGCCATGTGCCAGATGACGCCACTATACCACATGCTGAAGGCTTGAGTCCCACTCCCATGGCCTTGCTGGTGGACGGAGCCGGTGTGGAGCAGGAGGGACATGATCTGGTTGGTGTGACAGGGCCTGGAAGGTGGGGCAGCGCTGTGTAGGCAGTTGGAGTTGCACACTCAGCATGCAAAGGTGTCTTGTGTGCGCTTAGGGTATGCCTGAGAGCAGGCGGTTGAGTTTCGGATAGACATTGCTTGGAGGGTGGCTACAACATCAGACTGTAGTGTGATGTGGGTCATGCAAGGACATGAGGGTCGTGCAATGTGCACATTGCATGTGCTGACGGTCCTGCCTTTGGCACCGCGTGGACCCAACAGTGGCACAGACAAGATGATGACAGCCAAATGAATGGGCGGAGGGAGGCAGGGAGGAGCATCTTTGAGGTGTGTGTGTTGCCGAATCCCGCCACTTTGTGGGCCCCTGCTGCAGGGGCCGCAGCAGCAGGTCCTGGAAACTATGCCAAAAGTAGCACACAAAGACAAGGATGTCAGAAAGGACAACTGCAACAGGCGTATGTAAAGGAAGGAGTGTCCGGTTACCCATGGCACACCCAGAGAAAATGGATGCACAATCACCAAAGATGACTGACACAGGATCAGGAAACAGAAGGCAGAGCCGCGCACAGGAGACACACCCTCAGCAGGCGTTGACAGCCCGTCGTGGGGACCAACATGCCCAAATACATACACAACCATGGACTTCATGCACAATCGAGATTCTAACCCATGAAGAACTGCATGCATGTAGCCAAACTACACATAGACTCATATGCACAATCTTTGAAAACTATGCCAGAGATGACGCATGCAAAGTGGCAAGAGACCTGCATTGACAAAGATGAGGCACCTTGGAGGGTGAGGAACCCCTTTATTACTCAGGCTCACACTAAGGGAAATGCATCAATATGAACTGACACACAGGTCATTTGGCTGAACATGTGGGACCTACACTGGACACCCCCTTCACAACACAGATGTAGTAAATCCAAATGGCCTGGCACACAAGTTAAGGGGATGAGCCAACCACCCCCTTCTGCAGACGGAGAGGCTGCAATTCCCCATTGAGCCTGTTATGGGGATGTCCCGCACCATGTCCACCCGTAGCATCCCGTATGTTTCTGAGGGAAGTTATACACAAATTGATGCCTTCATCAGAATCCACAAACCATTAGAGATGACTGTTACGAAGTTTGACTATCAATTCATGGGAGTCATGCTACATGTCATGTGCCCCATGGTGAATTGACATGTATGCATGGTAACCCAAAATGCACAGGAGCAGTCCCCACACATTCCAAACACGTAACAACCCCAAAATGCCTTGCTGCAATCCTCACTCAAAATGACTTTTCGCCATGTCCGTGCATGGAACGCTGATTCAGCACACGTTGCAATACTAATGAGGAATAGCAGGAGGCCAACGATGACACGACCAGACAACATGCGCAAGAACCTGTGGATGACAGACACACAAGAAGTCAGCTAAAAGATTGTTATCCGGATACATGGACATTTACTCTAAAGGAATAATGTTGTCACCATTTGATTAGAATAATTAGGGTCACAGCTAAAATGAGTGGAATGACATCATCACTCGAGTGACACATCAGAACACACAACTAAGTCACTTAGCATACAGTCAGCTGGACACACACATTGCAACACATGCCACACAAGGCTCCAAGCGTGCACACTCAGACCCAGTGACTCACCATTATGAGAAGAAGTTGCGTATGAGCTGACTCCGGATATCCTCCTCCTCCTCCTCACTTGCCTCGTGACCAAGCCCTTCACCCTCCACGGGTGGATGTTCCTTCTCATGCTGCTCCAGGATGAGTGGCACTGCCTTCTCCACTGCCATGTTGTGCAGCATGCAGCACACAAGGAAGATTTTGCAGACCTTTGCCGGTGCATATGGGAGGGACCCGCCTGTCTTGTGAACGCACCGGAATCGGCTCTTCAGGAGGCCAAACGTCCTCTCAATCACTCGCCTGGTCTGCCCGTGTGCATTGTTGTACCGGTGATCTGCAGCTGATCTTGGGTTGCGGAGAGGCGTCATCAGCCAAGCCATGTTGGGATAGCCAGAGTCCCCTACATGGAAACATCATGTAAAAAAGTGGGTCAGGAGATGCCGTAAGATACAAAGATGCCGCAAAACACAGGACAGAGTATACCCACCAACAAGACATGCTCGTTCATTGTGCAGCCGCAGCATCATTTGTGGCACCCTGCTACGCCTCATGATGTAGGCATCGTGTGCTGACCCTGGAAAACGTGTACAGACATGGGAAATCAGCATGTTAGCAAGACACACCACAAGGGCATTTATAGAGTGGTAATGTTTACGGTTGCGATAGGCTTGCTCCTGTGCCTGTGGTGGTACCAAAGCCACATGTGTCCCATCAATGGACCCAATGACATGGGGCATCCCTCCCAGGACATAGAAATCACCCTTGACATCTGTCAACTCCTCAGGAGTTGGAAATTTGATGAATTCATCAAGGTGCTCCAACATGGCTGCCCCAAAACATCACGCAGGACACGGCTGAACATTGTCTGTGACATCCCACCAACATCAGCTATCGTCAATTGAAACGTACCTGTGGCAAAAAAATGTAGGGCTGCCATCACCTTCATCTTGGGGGTCAGCACAGTAGGATACCTGTGTCGCGGTTGGAGGTGTGGTGCCAGCCTGTTTGTCAGGTCCTCAATCAACCGTTGGGTGAATCTGTAACGGCGTATGCAGTCACGTTCCCTCATGGCACCCAAGTCTGGCATTGGTCTGGGGACAGGCGGTGCCCTGCAGAAAATTGGAATGAATAACGAAGAGTGAGAACATAACAACATCAATGTCAATGAACTGAGCCCATGCTCAACTGCTAATACACATCTTCTAAATACAGAGTCTGGTCTGTGCAATACATCCAGGACACGTATGCCAGCCAGGTGATACTCCTACGAAAAGCCAGCTACACCCGTTGATTGTCAAGTCTACATGACATGCCCTGAAACGAGCTGTGGGCCAGTGTCAGTGAACAGCCAGAGACATCACAAGAGTGACATACATCCACATATCAGCATTTGAAGGATGTCATCTCATACAGACAGCTGACGGCAAGCTAGACGCACAGATCACATGGAATGTCAAATGTACAGATCACACACATTGCGATGAAGGGGTACACGTGAAAACAGAAAACACAGACATTGAGACGACACAGATATGTCCTCATGTCAAAATATCAAGTTTGATGCATACAGACACACGTTACAGACACATGTGGCATGGTGTGCGTAGATGTGTGCCATGCCCATCTACACACAGACACATGTTGGATGCAGCAACAGCAGATGCAGTTGACGGAACACCAACAGCAAGCTAATGGGAACATATGACACACACATGACATAGTCACATAGGCACGCTGGTCGTTAAATGTCAGTTGTTAGTGTCCCTGTCCCTGGCATCAGGGGACAGTTGCGGCTGGTGGTGACTGTTCCATACCAGTGATGCTGTGCTTGACACATTTGTACTACATGCACACATGTGCAAAGTGTTAAGGGGAAGTGTGCCACATAGTGCCCCATCACACATTACATGTGTACACAGGTCATCACACATCAATTGTGCAAATACATGAGGAGACATGTGCAATATCACTGCTTGACACACCTAGGCCCTGCACATGTAGGACAGAAATGACAATGACTTCATGTACATCCTTGTGCGAGTCTGAGACCTCCATTCCTTTCGTGCGCGCATCCTATCAACAGTGTAAGCGTGTGAAGTGCACCGTACACACGCTCTGAGGGCGTGTGTACGGTCCGTATCACTAGAGTTGTGTGGCCATAGGAGCACGCGTGGTACGGACCGTACAAGTACGGTCCGTATCACTATAGTAGTGGTGCCGTAGGAGCACGCGTGGTATGGACTCTACACACGTACGTGTACTACCAGTGCCTACACGTACATGTACTACCAGTGCGTACACGTACGTGTAGGCACTGGTAGTACACGTACGTGTAGGCACTGATAGTACACGTACCCGTACGTGTACTACCAGTGTGGACACGTATGTGTAGGCACTGGTAGTACACGTATGGGTACGTGTCCTACCAGTGCGTACATGTACGGGTAGGCACTGGTGGTACACGTACGTGTAGGCGCTGGTAGTACACGTACGTGTAGGCACTGGTAGTACACGTACCTGTACTACCAGTGCCTACACGTACGTATACGCACTGGTAGTACACGTACGTGTAGGCACTGGTAGTAAACGTACGGGTACATGTACTACCAGTGCGTACACGTACGTGTCAAAGGCACTGTGCAACTGGTGCCATAGGGGTACGTGTGAAACACACCGTACCTGTGTGTGGATTTGAAAATTACATAGGGGACACATAAGGGACAAGTATTAGGCACTATATGCATGCTGGTTGTCATGGATACAGAGTTTTCAGTTCAAATTTTTCCATCAGGTGGCCTGGAAAAGTCAGTTGGCCACAAAATACACGTCCGTATCACTATAGTAGTGGTGCCGTAGGAGCACGTGTGGTACGGACCCTACACACGCACGTGTACTTCCAGTGCCTACATGTACGTGTACTACCAGTGCGTACACGTACGTGTAGGCACTGGTAGTACACGTACGGGTACGTGTCCTACCAGTGCGTACACGTACGGGTAGGCACTGGTGGTACACGTACATGTAGGCGCTGGTAGTACACGTACTTGTAGGCACTGGTAGTACACGTACCCGTACGTGTACTACCAGTGCCTACACGTACGTGTAGGCACTGGTAGTACACGTACCTGTACGTGTACTACCAGTGCCTACACGTACGTGTACGCACTGGTAGTACACATAGCTGTAGGCACTGGTAGTACAGGTACGGGTACGTGTGCTACCAGTGCATACACGTACGTGTCAAAGGCACTGTGCAACTGGTGCCATAGGGGTACGTGTGAAACGCACCGTACCTGTGTGTGGATTTGAAAATTACATAGGGGACACATAAGGGACAAGTATTAGGCACTATATGCATGCTGGTTGTCATGGATACAGAGGGCCCGATTCACAGAACTAACTTAAGACAAAATCCTAAACTTACTACTTTTGGTATTCACAGAAGTTAGGATTTTGTCTTAAGTTTGTCTTAAGACAAACTTAAGACAGACTTAAGAAAGACTTAAGACAGACTTAAGACAAACTTAAGACAGACTTAAGACAAACTTAAGACAGACTTAAGACAGACTTAAGACAGACTTAAGTTAGGATTTTGTCTTAAGTCTGTCTTAAGTCTGTCTTAAGTCTGACTTAAGTCTGTCTTAAGTTTGTCTTAAGTTTGTCTTAAGTTTGTCTTAAGTCTGTCTTAAGTCTGTCTTAAGTTTGTCTTAAGACAAACTTAAGACAAAATCCTAACTTCTGTGAATACCAAAAGTAGTAAGTTTAGGATTTTGTCTTAAGTTAATTCTGTGAATCGGGTCCAGAGTTTTCAGTTCACATTGTTCCATCAGGTGGCCTGGAAAAGTCAGTTGGCCACAAAATACAATGTTGCAAAGTGGTTGTTGACTTGACATGATGCTCAAAATTTGAACGATGCAAATGCTGTCACTGGTGTATGTGGAAAGGGATTGGAGTAAACGTAAGATGCGAATGAATCTGACCAATCACTATGTACTCCTCCAAATGAATGCCCCTCAGCAAGACAGATATAAGTCAGCCAGAACCCATGAGAGGGCACTTGCCTGCACAACTTTCCTGTCGACAACACTGCTGCTGTCTGTGCTTCCTCTGGCACCATGTCAAGGTCTGTGGAGAGGGCCCAGCCATTCACCCAGGAGGAGAATGAGGCATTGCTGGATGTCATCCTCCCACAGTACACCAGCCTGTGTGGGAGACCAGGGGAGCAGGTGAGTGCTGACTCCACTAGCTTTGACTGTGCACTTTTTTTGTGACTGTCACTTCTGGTATTGTGTCCAGGTGTCACAGACATGCAATGTTGTTTAGAGTGGGTCCCAGGGGGGGGAATGGCTTATGTCTCCCATGCAGAGCATGATGTAGTTGATGTGTGCACTCCTCACTTGCATTGTGCTTACTGTGACATTCACTGCATAGTGCATGACACATTCAGCCTGGCTAATCCTTTGTGGCATTTTTTGGCTATAGTCCTGAGGTGATTCAGTGGTCCCCCCGGTGTGACAGGTGACTGTACCCACAGATGTGTGTGAGTTGAGTGGAGGTGTGGTGAGAATGTCCAAGTGATGTGTACGCCCCCTGGACATTGATGTGTGTGAATGTTCCTTGTCAAGTGGGTGAGTGTCTATGTGAAGTGTTGCACCACAGCTGCATGGAGGAGGCAACAGCTCTACCCATCTGATGTGAGAAGTAAGCCGTCCTGTGTGTCTGACTTGCTGAGCTAGACCCACACCTGTGACACCCCACAGGCAAGTGGCACATGTGCAGAGTGAGGTTTGTATCTGCTGTTGCCAATGGCATGTGATTGATCTGTGCCTGTGTGTGTCTGTGTACTCTGCTGAGGTTGCGTCAGTGGCCTGGGGCATGTAACTGCTTGGAGGTGCTGTCCATCAGCCTGGTGTTGCTTGTGATGCACAGTGTGTGCCATGATCATGGAGTGTGTCCCACCCCTCATGCCACCTGTGTACTTTATATGCCATGTAGTGCATTAGGGCTTCCACAGAGGCCAATGTCCATATGACAAAGATGCTATTCCTTGGCAGCATCCTATGCCCTGTTCAACATATCAAAGATGTTCAAATGTGTGTATCTCTGACATGGAGCAGGTGTAGTGATGTTGTTTCACTTTGTCATCCTCACAGGTAACTGCCTACGCGAAGGGGGAGATCTGGAAGCGGGCCGTCAGGGCCGTGAGATCGGTGGAGGGTCGCAGTCGGCGCCTAGCCCAAGTAAGAAAACGGTGGCACGACATCCGGTGCTGGACCCGGAGAATCGCCCGAGTCCTGCTGAAGGACTCACCTCCATGCCCCCACGGCGGGCGCCGACGCCTGACCCACCAGATGAGGCGTGTCCTGGTGGTGGTCTTCCCTTACATGGATAGGCGGTTACAGGAGATACAGCAGCAAGGAGGGGTAGGTACATGTGTGTTTGTTGTGTGTCACCAGCTTTTGGAAGTGCTCAGTCGCCTTGATACTCTGCCAGGGTTTATATGTGCAGTGCATATCCTGTTCCCCCAAGTCAACCGGTGCTGTTCTTCCTCCCTTCCCCTCCTTGACATGTGTTCTCTGGTCTGTGTGTAATCACTATTGCACATGGTCATCTAGGCTGCCAGTTAATCCAAGTGCACATTGCTTTCTGCATCATGTGTGTGGGTGGTCTGTGACATGTGTTGGTACCTTGCCTGTGCCCTGTCCTGTTCAGTCATTTGGGGGTCCATATTTGTTGGCACTGATGCTGAGTCTCAACATAGGAGTGTGAGGTTTCAAATGAACAGACTTGCAGCATGCATTACCGATGTTGTGGCCTCAGACATGATGTGCATGAGTGGGAGATATTCATAGTGCCGGGACAGTTGCTCATGTTACAGTCAGATCATTCCAGGACCATGGAGCAGTGTGCCCACTACAGTCCCCTGAGACACCCTTGCCTCGGAATCATGTGTGTCATCCAACACTGTGCCCATTCTCTGTGTGTTCAGCATAGGTTGGCCTCTGTGGCATTGTTCCCTGGCCTCATTTGTATTTATCTAAAGTGTGCTACATGGGTCCACTGGACAGGGTGACCCCATTTGGCTTGTGCATCCTCACACTGGGCAGTGCCTGTCTGTCTATTTACAACTGTCTGTTGATGGTTGTTTGTCACAAATATGTGTTGGCAGCCTCACGAGGTGATGTGGAGTACATTTTGGAATTCTTGATGCACATTTTAGTAAACCCAGATTAAGAGGTGTAACTTCTTGATCTGTCTCAATCACATTGTCTCAGGTATGGGGGGTTTGTACGGGCGAGGCCTACATGTCCAAACCTTATGTTTCCTTGCCAGGTCTGACCTGTGTGTGATAATTGTCTGGACAGACACTCAACATGCGGTGACCCAGTGATGTTGTGCAGGGTTTAATGTTTGTGCTTTGCAGCATGTGTCAAAAGTTTAAATACATGATTCCGGCTCATCCATTATTGGCACCAGTGTGTGGTCCAGATGCTACGTAGTTTGGTCTTTGTGTGCTGACATCTGTGTGGACATTCTTGCTTGCCATGAGGGTGTCTCCTCAGTGCAGGTGTGCCTTATTCCGACACAATTGCAGGCCCATTAGCTTATGCATTATCCTGTGTTTGGACATGTGTGCCACTCCACATGACAGGCAGTGGGTCAGATGTGTTGCCAACTGTGTCATCATGGTACGGATGGCCATGTGACAGGTGGCATGATTCAAGTTGTTAGTCAAGAAGTCTTGTACCTTGGCACTCACTACACTTGTCAACATGTCTTCATGTTTTCAATGCTTGACTTTGATGTTTTGTTGTGAAGGACAATAATGGGCCTGCATGACAGATGTCTCCCAAGGAAGTGCACAAGAAACCACCTTTACACTTTCAGGGGACACGCTGGCACATTTTAAAGAAAGGCACAGTTCAAATTAGACTGTTTTTCAGATTATACATATACATGTTCCCACAGTGTGGTGGCATTTGGGTAAGTCCTTGGTTGTTGCTGATACCAACTTATGAGTGTCAAGTCATCCAGACCGCCATGGTGCCATGTATATGTACTTACTGAAACCCCATTTCTTTCTAACAGTGGCTTCTTTGAATAAGGATGGCAGCTCATACAATGACTGTGTAAATGTAGTTGTGTGTGCACCGCCTTGTGTGACTTCTTTTATACAGGCACATGTGGGTTCTGGTCACAAAGTGGCACATTCACACATTCTAAACATGTAGATTGTGTAAAGTGGTGTGATTCCCAAGGGATCACAATGTATTTGGTTTGGGTTTCCAAGGTACTTACAGGTCTCTGAGTGTGGGAACACCTTCAGAATTGAGGTCTGTTATTTAGCCTTGGGTGCACCAATACTGTTTTGTTCACAGTAAACAAGAGGTGGCATGCCTTCCTAGTATTGCTGTGCTCAACTGTTCCCAGATACTAGCTTCTCAGTATATTTCGATATCAAGTTATTTGCTGTTGTGTCCTATTTTTCCTTGTTTCCAAGTGGCATGGTGGGTCAACCAACTGTGGAGTGCAGGGCTTACATATGTGCGGAGTAATCTAGATGTTACTCATGATGCATTGCCTGATATGCACTGTGACCTATTTTGTTTGGACTCATGTATCAGATCTATACAGGTGACTGATTATTTTCTGTATCTTCACCTTGCCCACAGCATCATCGGAGGACACCGAGGGAGACACCTGCATGGACCTGGAGGAGGGATCCAGCACCGGTGCCACCACTGCTGGCGGGTCTGCGGGAGCAAGTGGCACGGAGGGCGAGGGAAGTCAGGCGGAGGACCTGTCTGGTGGCGACACCGACTACGACGATGACGGGTCCGAGGCTGAACTCCTCGAGGAGGCGGAGGCTGCTACAACACCTGGCAGCAGCACAACATCTGTCACCGCCTCCTCCATTCCCATCACCGCCCTCCCAGTTGCTCCGGTCCCTTCTGTCCGTGCAGGGCACCACCATGTCTCCTTCGTGCCAGGCACCGCACCCCCTGCCCCTGTCACCCCTGCTGCCCTCACTGCAGAGTCTGTGGACATTCAGCGGCAGTTGCAGGTTGGCCAGACATCGATGCTGAATGTCCTCCATGGCCACACCAGACTGCTGACACAGATGGTATCGTTCATGGAGGGCATGTCAGCAGCGATGTCTGACCAACGGGTGTTGCTGAGGTCCATGGACTCTTAACTGACGGCAGCAGTGAGTCTCCTGCAGCACTTCGTCCCCCCCTACCCCAGCCCCATCCACACTTCCCACTCCCATGCCTGTCCCATGCACACCCAGACATTCCCAAGCACTCACCCCACCAGACACAGGCAGCACACCAACACGTAAGGGCAAGCACACACCTCCTGGCACGCACACTCAGGGGGATAAAGGCACACCCACTGGGTCTGGGGCACACAGGCATACATGCAGCCACAGTCTGAGTCTGCAATGCAGTCTGCATGCCTCACTACCCAGTTCCTCCAAAGGAACTCCCCTTGGCTCCCCTGCCACACAGTCAGACAAGGAGAGCTACATGTCTGTGCTGGGCCTCAGCCCCACTGGGTCAGCAGCCCGCAAACGGGCAAGGCACTCCCCGGGTAGGGGAGTTGAGTCCCCCCCATGTCCACCCCCTCCCCCAGTAGCGCTGCACCCCATCCCTCTGACCCCCCCCTCCTTTGTGCCTGTGGTTTCTTCCGGTGCAGGGGATACTCTGGACGCCCTGGCAGAAGTGTGCAGCGCCAAGCTCACCTCCACCTTTGGCGCTTCCCCACCCCTTGTGGTGGAGGCGTCCGTCCCTGCACCCACCACACCTACCCTTACACCTCCTGTCCCTGCGGTGCCTGGTCCTTCCCCACATGATGCCCCTCCCCCCAGTCGACGAACCTGAGGGTTCAAATGTGCAGGCAAGCTAGGGGAGACGCATGCCCATGTGTCCCCCCCAAGGACTTCTATTCTGGACTGGCCATTGGCCTTTGTATATAGTGTTCTTTACAAAATATTATTTTATGCTGATTAAAGCATTTTCTTTTTACTTTGAACACAATTGCATTTCAGGTATTGATGTTGGTGCTGATGCTCCAGCAGTTGGGGTTGTGGTAATGTGTTATGTTTCGGGCAAAGGTTCGAGTCTGATGGTCATGAGTTGGACCATGGGATCTGCGTGCCATCACAAGGTCTCTGCAAAGGATCTTTGGTCGTGTGTGTTATTTGTTTTTTGAGACATTGTACCAAGGAGTGTCCCTTCCTCCGTGGCACCTGACATCTTCCCTGCAGAGAGTTGCACAATTGTTGTGCTGACCTGTGTATACATTCCCTTTGTTGGTGACGGATCCCTTCAACTATGGCCATGCCTGCTCAGCAATGTCTCCGGCTCCATCGTCTGTGCCATCCTTGCTAGTCACTGTACTTGTGTATTGAGTATGTTGCCATGCCTTCATGGAGAAATTCTCCCTTTTACGCACTATGCATGTGTGTAATCCCAGCCTAGCACACATATGGTACTTGTTCTGCAGGGTATTTGGGCACCTGATTCACAATTGTGGGCATTGTATCTGTGGGAACTCCACCCTATTCCTTCCATGAGAGACAACATCTTGGTGGCTGTCCCAGCGCCTGTACATTCCTATCAGTCCTGGGATGTGTGTGACAGTGTGTGTTCCCTTTGGCTCTCTTAGTTTAGTAGGCATTGACATGACTATACAGTCTTGTGGCATGGTCTCTGTGTGTGTATTGTGCTGCATCCGCCAGGGGTGGGTATGCATGTGTCATTTGTCCTCACACCCACGTGTGGTGTGTCATGCAGTGGGGAAAAGACATCCATCCTCATGGGAGTGGGACACTGCTGTCAGTGATGTGTTGTTATGGCACTATCAACATAGTGGAAAATTAGGGATGCGTACATACACCCATGGAGTTTTGGTCATCTGATAATGATGTACACACCCCCATGTCTCTGTCCACTGCTGGGAGTGATAGGCCCCCACCCCTCACATGTCTCTGTCCACTGCTGGGAGTGATAGGCACCCACCCCTCACATGTCTCTGTCTACTGCTGGGAGTGATAGGCACCCACCCCTCACATTTCTCTGTCCACTGCTAGTATTCCTCTGCACCCACCCCTCACATGTCTCTGTCTACTGCTGGGAGTGATAGGCACCCACCCCTCACATGTCTCTGTCTACTGCTGGGAGTGATAGGCACCCACCCCTCACATGTCTCTGTCCACTGCTGGTATTCCTCTGCACCCACCCCTCACATGTCTCTGTCCACTGCTGGTAGTGATAGGCACCCACCCCTCACATGTCTCTGTCCACTGCTGGGAGTGATAGGCACCCACCCCTCACATGTCTCTGTCCACTGCTGGTAGTGATAGGCACCCACCCCTCACATGTCTCTGTCCACTGCTGGTAGTGATAGGCACCCACCCCTCACATGTCTCTGTCCACTGCTGGTATTCCTCTGCACCCACCCCTCACATGTCTCTGTCTACTGCTGGGAGTGATAGGCACCCACCCCTCACATGTCCCTGTCCACTGCTGGTATTCCTCTGCACCCACCCCTCACATGTCTCTGTCTACTGCTGGGAGTGATAGGCACCCACCCCTCACATGTCTCTGTCCACTGCTGGTAGTGATAGGCACCCACCCCTCACATGCCTCTGTCCACTGCTGGTAGTGATAGGCACCCACCCCTCACATGTCTCTGTCCACTGCTGGGAGTGATAGGCACCCACCCCTCACATGTCTCTGTCCACTGCTGGGAGTGATAGGCACCCACCCCTCACATTTCTGTGTCTACTGCTGGGAGTGATAGGCACCCACCCCCACATGTCTCTGTCCACTGTTGGTATTCCTCTGCACCCACCCCTCACATGTCTCTGTCCACTGCTGGTAGTGATAGGCACCCACCCCTCACATGTCTCTGTCCACTGCTGGGAGTGATAGGCACCCACCCCTCACATGTCTCTGTCCACTGCTGGTAGTGATAGGCACCCACCCCTCACATGTCTCTGTCCACTGCTGGTAGTGATAGGCACCCACCCCTCACATGTCTCTGAACACTGCTGGGAGTGATAGGCACCCACCCCTCACATGTCTCTGTCCACTGCTGGGAGTGATAGGCACCCACCCCTCACATTTCTCTGTCCACTGCTGGGAGTGATAGGCACCCATCCCTCACATGTCTCTGTCCACTGCTGGGAGTGATAGGCACCCACCCCTCACATGTCTCTGTCTACTGCTGGGAGTGATAGGCACCCACACCTCACATGTCTCTGTCCACTGCTGGGAGTGATAGGCACCCACCCCTCACATGTCTCTGTCTACTGCTGGGAGTGATAGGCACCCACCCCTCACATGTCTCTGTCTACTGCTGGGAGTGATAGGCACCCACCCCTCCCATGTCTCTGTCCACTGCTGGAAGTGATAGGCACCAACCCCTTACATTTCTCTGTCTACTGCTGGGAGTGATAGGCACCCACCCCTCACATGTCTCTGTCCACTGCTGGTATTCCTCTGCACCCACCCCTCACATGTCTCTGTCCACTGCTGGGAGTGATAGGCACCCACCCCTCACATGTCTCTGTCCACTGCTGGGAGTGATAGGCACCCACCCCTCACATGTCTCTGTCTACTGCTGGGAGTGATAGGCACCCACCCCTCCCATGTCTCTATCCACTGCTGGAGTGATAGGCACCCACCCCTCACATGTCTCTGTCTACTGCTGGGAGTGATAGGCACCCACCCCTCACATGTCTCTGTCCACTGCTGGGAGTGATAGGCACCCACCCCTCACATGTCTCTGTCTACTGCTGGGAGTGATAGGCACCCACCCCTCCCATGTCTCTGTCCACTGCTGGTATTCCTCTGCACCCACACCTCACATGTCTTTGTCCCCTGCTGGGAATCCTAGGCAGCCACCCATCCACCCACCCACCCCCTTGGTGCAGTACACTGCTGTCCTGGGCATACACACACCCCAATATACTGGTTATATGCTGCACCAGGCCCTAAGCCAACATTCGTGGCGTGTGTACGCCTTGTATCACAAATGTACTGGTGCCCTAGGGGTACGGGTGATGCGGTCCGTACCCCCGCATTCATAGGTTGGGTACGGTCTGTACCACGCGTACCCCTACGTCACCACTACTATGGTGGTACGGACCGTACCCACGCTCTGAGGGTGTGGGTAAGGTCCATACCACACGTACCCCTACATCACCACTACAATGGTGGTACGGACCGTACACACGGCCACGCTCTGAGGGCGTGGGTACGGTCCGTACCACCATTGTAGTGGTGATGTAGGGGTACGCGTGGTACGGACCGTACCCACGCTCTGAGGGCGTGGGTACGGTCCGTACCACCATTGTAGTGGTGATGTAGGGGTACGCGTGGTACGGACCGTACCCACGCTCTTAGCCACACGTCGTTTTTTACGAATCGTACGGAAATGGAATTTCTGTACGAATCGTACTTGCTGCTTTGTAAGGAGGATTTCCCGGGTACGAGTCGTACAGAGAATACGCTCCGTACGACCATTCGTACCCGGGTTTTACAGGATCGGAATCGGCACCAAAATATACATTAATTGATAGAGAAATAATCAGACGTGTACATTTTTAGAATGATGTTTAAATTTGGGCATTGAGGTAGCAATAGTAAAATAACAGATTTGATTTAATGCATAAAATATACATTAAGACAGAAAAAAAAATTATTTTTATTTATACATAATATATTTTTGAAATGGTTATATTTTCACATAGAATAATTTTGCAGAAAAAAAATATAACATTGATACTTTTTTATATATAGGTATGTATATTTTGTAACAATAAAAATTGTCGTTTTACATTTATTTATAACAGTTGTACAGTTTTGTTTTGTATTTTCAAATGTTATTATTTGGTTACATATATTGTAAAAATGAAATAATATACAATTTTTCACATTTCTTATACAGGTAAGCATTTTAAATGTATAAGAATATTTTAACATTTACTATTAATTTTTAATTGATATTATTGGTATGTAAAATATTAATAATTATTATTACATTGTTTAATTTTATAATAACATGTTTTTGTAATAGGTGAGTATTTAACATTTGTTACATTTTGAACATATTTTTAATAAGCATTGTACATTAAATAAATATGGAATTATAATAATAATTATACATTTTATAATATTTATTATAATTTTACAATTTAGAAACATTCACCCTTATGCATCAACCCAAAATCCAGTCGGTAAAATACCGATTCGGTAATAGCTCCTGGTATTAAGGAAAAAATACCCAATCCCAATGCATCAACCCAAAAGCAGAAATCGGTATTTAAGGAATCCTTAAATAGCGATTCTTTAAATAGGGATTCCTTAAATACCGATTCCTTAAATGCAATGCATCAAAGTTAAAAAATTAGCGATTTCGCTAATAAGGGGAGCAAATTACCATGAAGATGAACTGCATGGTAATTTGCAAAAACTTTGAAAAATGCACTTTTGTGCATTTTTCAAAGTTTCATGTTGCGCACACACATGCCCTTAGAGCATGTGTGTGTGCAACATATGTGCACATATCATTTTCAGGGGTGCAACAGGGTGTCCTTTTGACACCCTGGCACCCTTGAAAGTGCTCCCGCTATTAGCGATTCGGTAATACCGAATCGCTAATACAGACTGGCTTTACATTCATTCCTATGGGCCTCCAAGCCCATAGGAATGAATGGGTAGGTATTCCTTATTACCGATTCGGTATTACCGATTCGGTAATAAGGAATGTTAAGGGATCGCTATTTGAATAGCGATTCCTACATGCATAGCCTTTTGCTATTCCTTATTAGCGATTCCTTATTTTTCGCTAATAAGGAATCGCAAATGCTAATGTTGATGCATATGCCCCAATGTCATTTAATTTTTAACATTGAAGTACAATATTGTTGTATTTTTAGAAAACATTTTACTTATTTATTCATTAGTGTTTAACATGTTTTTGAATTAAAGTATTCATTTTCAATAATTTAAAAACCATCTTTGTTTTACTGTTTTGTAACCGCTTACTTTTGTTTTGGGGTATTTCGGAGAAGAGAAGCTCGCGGTTGGAAGCTGCGTTGAGTCGAGGAAGTTAAGTGTAAATTTCTTTAATTAAACTAACTTTTTACTGTAATTTGAAGGTAGTTAGGTGGTAGGTAGTGTGTCTAGACCTATTGAGCTCATTAGGATGGCGGGCAGAAAAACCTCTGCGGTGCTCGTGGTGGCGGAAAATGTCATTTTCCGCACGCTAGCAGCAGTCCTCACGCCCGCCATATTACAATGGGCAAGCATAGCCCATTTCCCGTCCGCCGCGGTGCGACGTGAACCGACATAAAAATGCGCCCGCCACCGCAGCGGTGGGAGCCAATAGAGACCCACCGCCGTGCGGAATAACGTCCCTTCTGCCTTACAAATCATGATGCCCCAAACAGCCCGTCACACCGCAGCGGAGAAACCACCCAACCAGAGACGGCGGAAGCACGACAGCGGAGCGCGAAACCAGACTCCCGGTCCCCTCCACCCGGTCCCGACCGCAATGAATCCAGCTTTACACGCCTTTCCGGTGCTGTATCTGATCCACTACCAGCAAGTAATGCACCGTCGCAGACAACGCCGCGGGTACACTAATACACAACTCCGCACACAACCACAACACATAACTCCTGGGCTGATATACGGTTCCTGTCCACATCAGACACTCTGGTGGGGACAGGAACACATCCCCAAGTGTACCCACACATGTCCTACCTGTCACAAAATCACTCTTCCGCATCCAGGTCACCCATCAACCGCGAAATCACTGCAATATCCCGGTCACATCACCACAGCGGTGCAGACGCGGGAAAATGTAGTAGGCAGGGCCAGCACCAGGCATGGGCAGTCCACAAAGATCATAGGGCCACACCACCACCCTTCACACACTAGGCCCCCCACACCCATTAGGGGATATGCTGTGTGCTCCTCCTGTGCCCCCGTGCACAATTAACCAGCCAGGTGTACCCAGACCCTGCACCACACACACCAAACAACGAGGGAGCCTGTTTCAGAAGGTGGGGGTGAAGAGGAACACCCTGCACAGAAGCTCAGGGGCAGGGCAACCCTCCTCCTCACACCTACCCTCCACTCATGTCAAGCAAACTGACTCATCACAAAATGAAGACTCACACTGCATATGAACAACTACTTAACTGTACACACTGCCTGTCAAGTCACCCAGACACACCCCACACTGACACACAGCCACATACACATACCAGATGTCAGCAGCAATGGAGGAAAATAAATGGGCTAGCCAAAAGTGAGGTGGACAGTGCTGGAAAGCCATAGAGCAAGCCACAAAGCATGTGTACATTGCATGCAAGAAAATGAACATATCATACCACCCTTAGGCCATCAAACCAGACATGGCTGGCACAGTGAGTGAAATTAAACCACAGCGACTTCTGGTCAACAACTCAGGGAGGCAGCAAGGTAAGCCATGCATAGGCAGAGGAATGACAGGAAGTGTCTCGAGTCAAACAGTGATCAGCCACACATCTCTCACAACTTACTTGACGTGTATGTCATCAGCACAACACACATGGCTCATTGTCACACTCCCTGACTGTCAAACACAAGTTGGATCCTTCACACATACCTCTTCTCTACCCACCTCACACCTGCACCACTCAACACCAGTGTTAAACACACAGAATGGTGCAAATAATGTCCTGTGAGTACACTGACAACCAATCACACTCCCTGGGGTGCATCTACAAACATCATACACACACTCAGGGATGCCTGAACCAATGCTGGCACGAAAACCATAGCCAAACACAAACCTTTCAACCAACATACACAGAAGTCCAACAAGCCCACAAATGGCCAGCCAAACAGTGGAAAGGCAATGCGACCCCAGTCAGAACAAAGAGTACACAACATTGTCACTCAGGGCCAATGCACAGACACCATACCCCAACACAAACACGAAGTGCATCATCTCAAAACAATCATGGACACAAACTGGGATCAATGGGACAATAAGCTAACACAGACAGACTTACCACACCACCCATCAATTCAACATGGTGTCATAGTGTACCACTTGCATGCACATGCACAATCCTGACAAGTGATAGCTCGAAGATAGGAGGACATAGCACTAGTGTGCACTCAAAACAAGGCCAGCAACCACAATATTACTTGCTGCATGTGACACACACACAAGTAATGTACACTACACTTGCAACACACATCTGAATGTATCACAATGCACAAACAACTCACACACAATGTAATGCAAATAGAACATCAAACACAGAGCATCTGTCAGCAGAAGGAGCCAACACAGCCCAAACACTGCACACATCCACAACAAAAACACAACAGATGCATATGCTAATCCATCACATTGCAAACTCAGCTGGACATTAGGGGTTTCACACCAGGCAAGTACAAAGCAACATAAACTGACAGCACTGCATGCACAACAAGCAGTGTGTGCACACAAACCAAATCAGTAGCTCACACATCTCAGTTCCACAACATGTACTCCCACAACACAAATCAGCACAGCACTCAGGAAGGGTAGCAGTACCTCAGCAAACACACATACAGCTAACCCAACACTCACAGATGCACAACTCATGGACACCCAGGTGCAAACAGCATGAACAGAGGACTATGCAGCACAAACAGTTGCACTGCACATGAGCAACCATGACTGCAAACCAGTACAATAAAATCACACATAACTAATTGGGAAACTGTCCTGAGTGGCATATTGGTCCTGTGCACAGATCAGCACCACAAAGCATAGTGTAGCAAATGAAGTGGTGGGGAGGCTCACATACTGGCAACCCAAGGGGATAGGTGACATGAGGGTAAAGTGGTGTGTACGTCAGTAGTGGACAGGTCAGGAATGTACCATACACAAATACATCAGTCAGTCAAAAAAGTATTTATTCGATTTCCATCATAAAAGACATACTATACATAATAAAAAATTCATATAAAATATTTATGTCAACATAACAATACAAGTAGAAAATATAAGACCAATAAAAATTATTAGATATACATATTATTAAAACACGATGACTATACATAGTAGGTAGATATGGTAGACACATGATACCTAACCCTATGGCCATAAAAATAACAATAGTTAAAATCAACGAAATGACATATATAACACAAATTAAGATTTAACCTTCCGAATCCCAAGAATCCAAGCCCAGCTGACGAATTTAGCAACACCTATAACCACAGGTTTAGAAGTGTCAGATTTCAAGATTCTACTGGCAACCTGTGCAGAACGAGTTCTCATTAATCGGCATACAGGACGCAGCCACACCCGCCGTGGAAAAAGATATGCCGGACAACAAAAGAGAAAATGATCCATGGTTTCTATCTGGTCCACACAAAAGGGGCACTTATCACTACCAAGAGGGCTCCAGCTTTTTGTTAGCCCTCGCAGAGGTAGGGAGCCCACTCTAAACTGGTGATACAGTTTACGATCAAAATGCTTCGTAATGGTGTCCCAATATCCTTCATAAGCGGACTCGTCCTTAAGAGCAAGAAACGTAACTGTCATAGAGCTACCCGTAAGGGAAGCAAATCTGCTGGCCTTAATCCTACACTAGTAGGCATCCCTAAGAACAATTTTCGAAGGGAAAACAGCTGTGTCTGGATTGGCCCAAAGATTTCCCATCCCTAAATCAGTCAACAAAGTTTTAATTCCGGTCAACCAGGTAATCCTATGTGAACCCTCAAGCCCTTTAACTTCCAGTAGAGCTTTGGCATAAATAGACAGTTCCGGTGTGGTCCACAGACGACGCCAAAACGCGAGGGGTCTGTACCTTACCATATCCTCAAGGGACTGGAAGCCTAAATCATATAATAATGGGATACAAGGTGTTGATTGGGGAAGCCCAATTGCGGACCTAAGAAATTTATTCTGTGCAGTCATTAATTTAGACAAATTGCTAAATCCCCACAATTCAGCACCATATGTAATGGCAGGGAGAATCTTGGAACCGTAAATCTTCATCAGGGGAGCAATAGGTTTGGTTAAAGAATGGCTATGCTCTTTCAACAAGGCTCCACCTAGTTGGGCATGTTTAAGAACAAGGCGATCCAACTGATGCGTCCAGCTACAATTCTCGCTGAAGGTAACCCCCAAGTAGGTAAACACAGCCGTTTGATCCAAAGTAACACCTCCCATACGAACCTGCGCACTAACACGCCTAGGGCCACGGAAAACCATAAACTTAGTCTTGCCTACATTTATTTCCAACTCATGTTCACGGCAAAATAACTCAAAACGAGACAGGGCTAACTGCAGGCCCTGTCTTGTCTTGGAAATCAAGAGAATATCATCTGCGAACATGAGGAGGGGGATCTTCATACCAGCCAGAGTGGGGGCATCAGTCGGATGATTGGAAAAATAAATTATAACCCTGTTAATAAATAATGAAAACAGGGTGGGGGCAAGCACACACCCCTGACAAACTCCTTTCGATACCTTAAATCTTTTTGTCACCTCCCCTGGTTTACCCCATCGGACACGGGCATACATATTGTCGTGAATGTTTACCAGAAACGACACCAACTCTTTAGGCATACCCATCTCCAAAAGAACTTCCAATAACTTAGCCCTTGGCACAAGGTCAAACGCGGACCGTAGGTCCACAAAGGCCGTAAAGAGCATGCCACCCCCCAGAAAAACCTCCTTCCAATATAAAAGGACAACACTAAATGCTTGGTCCAGGGACCCTATATGGGACCGAAACCCCGCCTAAAGGGGGGTCAACACATTAGTTTCACTCATCCAATTCTGTATGCGACCCAATACTAGGCGAGCTATGATTTTTTGTACTGCGTCTATGAGACTAATCGGCCGATAGTTGGCCGGGGCAGAGCGATCGCCTTTCTTGTAGATCAGCAATATCTCTGCCCCAAGCCACGAGTCAGGGACCGAAGCTCCACCCGCAAGGCCATTAGCTAGCATCGTCAAGTACGGGACCCATACATCTTGCTCTTGGATGAATAAATCGGCGGGGATAAAGTCGGGTCCCAGGGCTTTGCCACTCCGTATACTTTTTAATACGGACTTCACCTCGCAAGGGGTAAATTCCAAGGGGGTTTCAAATACAGGGGAAAATGTGTTAAAAACGGGCTTATCGCTGACCTTAAACTGCTCCTCAAAATACGCAACCCACTGCTGGGGCTCGACATGAGTAGTAGGCCGAATATCAAGGGGGCGATTGCCCCATTTAAGAAGGTGCCAAAATTGAACCATACACAAATACATAGAGGAGTCACTCAAAATGGGTAGGCATCAGAAGCAAAGCCAGGGGATGGTATGACTCCACATCCCACATAGCATACTGGAGGCAAAAATGGCTCAAGTGACAGCAATTTATGAGAAAACTCACCCACAATGTCAGTGTGGCCGAGCAGGTCTGCACAGTGAGCACAAACAGTAACAAGACACATGGCTGATCAACAAAACACAACACAGACTTGGCTGTCACACACTCTGCATACTCACAACTGGCAGCAACAACAAGTAGGTCTCCCCTAGGAGTGCAAGGACACACCAACACGCTGCACAGTGCACAACATACAACTCCCACATGTGCACACAATCACATGCACAGGGCTGACAAATCAAACAAACAGGCACTCAGCTCCTGGGTGACACGTGTGCAGTTGGCATTGCAGGGGCACACACACATCAACACTACTGACCAAGTCACCCCCTTCACACTTCATGACCACTCAAGTGCACACATTCAAATGTACCCTTCTGACTAGGAAGACAGGCCATCACAAGATGACCATACACCAACACTGCTGTTCACACATCAAGAAAGATCACACAAACATGATGGACCCTGGCCAGCCTGCCTACAATCCTGTAGATAGAATTCCCCTCTGTGCTGGTAGTGCATCCAAACATGATGTGTACAATTTAGCAAACCTGACCATAGAATGATTGGGATAACAGTAGGTCATCACAAACAACCATCATTGCACCCCCGAGCCTCAGAGTCAAGAAGAACTGAAGTGCCTGTCACCTCTGGCAAACTCTGAAAAAGCGAAACAAGCCATTGGCAATGTTAAAGTGGCATACAGAGCATGTGTCACATCAAACCATACCCATACATAAAACTATTTATTCAGCAAGGACACTGACAAAGCAGACAACAGGAGTAACTATCTTTATTACATATTACCCAGATAGGCATCAAAAGTAGATAAGAGCTAGACCAGTGGCCAGTCCATAGATCAAAGTAGGCACATGTGTGCATGAGACCCTGCACAGGGAATGGGCAAACAAATTACAAAAAGTAAGGCCAGTGGCCAGTCCATAGTTCAAAGTAGACACATGTGTGCATGAGATCCTGCACAGGGAATGGGCTAACAAATTACAAAAAGCAAGGCCAGTGGCCAGTCCATAGTTCACAGTAGGCCCATGTGCTCATGAGACCCTGCACAGGGAATGGGTGAGACCATACACTGCCATGGTCAGCAACACAGCTAGGGGGTAACAATGGGCAGTCCAGGCACCGCTGTCGGAGAGACAGGTGTGTGAGGGGGACTTAGCCTCAGACTTGGCTGTCAATTGAAGTGGGGGGTGGCTGATTGTCAGGCCTAGTTGGAGGACTGGACCTGGGAGAGAGAGGACCAGCTGAGGTAGAGGCATCAGTGGCTTTGGGAGCTGGATGGCTGCTTGGGCCTAGTGGTGTGGTGGCACGTGGAGGCAGAGACATGCTGCAGTGAGACACAGTGTGGGAGGGAGAATGTGGAGGGGTGCCTTTGCACTTCTTGGGGATTCGATAGGTCATTTTGGTCTTGGTAATAGTGGGAGGTGGGGTGGGCACAACAGGCACACTCCCGACCAAAGGTGCATCAGGTACAGGCGGTGGCCCTTCCTCTGGGGATCTGCTGGATCCGGTGGTACGCTTGGCCTGGCCTTGCCTTTTCCCGTCTATCCCCTGTTGACCATTTGAACCCCCTACAGTGCCCTCCTTTCCCAGCTTCACAGGGGTGTGGGTGGGAGTTGAGGTTGTGGGTGAATCTGCCTTGGAGGGCTTTTTCTGCGGACTCTTAGCAGGCATCAGCTTCATAGCAAGCACAATAACTGTCGGCTTGTCTTTGGGAGATCCTTTTGGGACGGGAGTGTCCTTGGATGGGGATGATTTTGAGGCATGTGAGCCTAAGGCCTGCTTCTTGGCCTGATGCCCCTGAGTTTCACCTGAAGGGCTTTTGCCTTTGTGCTCTAAGGGTGACTTTGGTTTGTTTGGAGGATGGTGTCTGCGCTCTGGCCCGCTTGGGGTGCTGCTGTTGTGTGCTGCGTGCGGTGTATCTTGAGCCTGAGGGCAGTGGTATGTGGTCACTCTCATCAGATGTAGCCACTGGCAGGGCGGTGGCCAAAGGGACTGGAGCTGGACTCTGAGCCTGTGACAGCTAAATGGCTGCCGTCACTGTGGAGGACAAAGACTGGACAGTCCTGTGTAGCCCACCCACATCTGAATGAATGCCCTCCATGAAGGCAACTACCTGTGCCAACTTCTTGTCATGGTCTAGAAAGGCATTCAGGAGAGTTGTCTGACCCACACACAGCTAGCGCGAAAGGTCCACAGCCTCAACACTGAGGGCAGCAGGGGAGACAGGGGCAGCGGTGCCTGGGGGAAGGACACTCTTCCCTTCTTACTGGTGCGAACACGGGCAGCACTAGTGGAAGTAGCTGGGAGGGTGGGCACTGGACGATGTGTGGAGGAAGAGGAGGCAGATTTCCCACTCCCTGTGCCCGCCAACATCGAGGTGTCACCGCTGGCGTCAGATGACGTTGAGGTTGGTGTCTCTGGCTGTGATTCCTCAAGTACACTCCTGTCCCCCTCCGAGGTGCTAGTCACATCAGTGTCAGTGTGCTCATGTGTAGCAGTCATGCCTGATGCCTCCCTACTGGTGTCCATCCCCTGTCCTTCTGTGCCCTCGGTAGACACAGAAAGAGACAGAGACGTAGGTTCAGTTTAGTGCCACACACACAAACATCATATGCAAGCAACGCACAAAACAAGATGTTGATACCCCTATGTTGCACACCACCCTGTGCAGTCACATTGTGCAACCTTAATTCAAAAGTCTAAAATTGCATGGTAACATGCAAACTTGGCATAATTGACCCATGTGATGTTCACACAGCCAAATAGCTAGGCCGTGCCTCTGTGTAACCAGACATACAGATCCCTCTGAGCATACCTAGGTCCCTGTGGGTGAAAAAGATGTACCTTCCAACATGTTGTCACAGTCACATATGGAGTCACCATAAGGGGACAACACAGATACAGACTCCAAAATCTCATTTTGCAATGGCCATGAGCTCATGCCATCCACCATGTCGTACTTTGTGGGACAACTACAGTTGCACATTGGTGTCAGATGTGTAGTTCTCACAATTTTAAGGTCAGGCATTACACACATTGATGAAAGCACACTCAGATGAGGCACACTGCCGTTCACTGCCATGGGATGTTCCTGACTCCCCCAATCTAGATGATGCCATAAGGCCACAACTCAGAATGCAACGTCAAGGGCCATTACATCAATGACATGAGAAAGTACATGTAGCGAAAATGCATGACAGCTGCACCCAACACAGAGGCCACTTACAAGCCATTGCATCACTCTAGCAACATCACAGAGCTCAGGACTGGCTCAGGCTTGGAATACATGCAGTCACTCACAACCAAAGTCACCCTTCCCAGAGTACTCATCCCCAGCTTGCTGCTGATGGTCCTTCAAATGTGCATCCAGCTCTGGCTGTGTCACTGCCAAGATGCGTGCCATTAGTGGTGTCATGCTCCTGCGCGACAACCTGCCAGTCCGAGGGAGCAGCCCCAGCATCATCTCTGCAATATTTTTGCTCAGCCGGCAGATGTCATCCCACCTCTTGTGATGGTGTGTGTGTGTTGTTGGTTGGCGACACTCAGAGCCCGCACCTTGCGTGCAATGGCCCTCCATACGGCCTTACGCTGGTGGACTTTGAGCTGCAGGCATGGGAGACAAGGGGAGGAAATTTCAGTGACACTGGGTTATGTACCACTATCTCTCAGTACAGGAGCATGCACAAACTCAGCACAACTTCACAGATATGTTTAGCAGAGACAATACAGCAGGACACATAGTACATAAGCATGGGATAATAATACCAAAATGCATGCAGGTATGAGGATGGACACAGTACCTGCCCATCTCATTCACATGCTGAATGGCAGCACATAAAGCAATGTGAAGAAGGCCCTCATCTGTGATGCAGTATGTGAGGGAGCAAGACATATATTACATTGGAAATGATGTGTTGGGGCAGACTCACTGTGTCCAACACTACACACCCCTCAATGTCCTTGGCCTGAGAATGGCTCACTGTGTCATGGAGGTCAAATTTAGGGACATGATCTTACATTCTCACACCCTTCTCACAAGGTCAGTCGTGTGCAATCCTCAGGCCTAAGATAGCTCATTGAGAAATAGGGTGCAGACAACACGTATGTCTCACTCTGTCCATTTACTGATGGGTCCCTGTCAAATTGAGCAGTATCTGTGCAGGCCAGGGAGACTCACACTCAGGTTAAAATGTGGGCCATCAGAACATTCACATGCATGTACAATATGACAGGGCAAACAGTGCCGACACATGCGAGTCAGTACACATAATGAAAACAATGTAAGGAGGATGTTTCAGAAGTACATCAACCTGATGTGTCATAGGTGATTTTCCACCAAGAGTGTCACCCTCAGGCATTTCAAACTTGTGCATAATGCTTACATATCCATGGTGGCCATATGAAAAGTGTACACACATCCTTCAGTGCCCTCTGGATGAAACACATTTGTAATGTCACAAATGAGCATGTGAAAACCTCATGGACACTGACATCCATTAGCACAGGCAATGTTTGTTCTGACTTCCACTTTCCAAACCAGCAGTGTTACAGTATGGCTGCAAAAACACTGAATGTCCCTCCCATCCTGAAATGCTGCCATGGATCTGTGGAAATTAGACTACAAACCCCATTGACATGAAGTCAGCATGCTAGGCAGTGTATCACACAAACTTGCACACAAAGGCCAATACTACTGCAGATCAACTTCATGTGTGCACTCTTTGCAGTCTCCAACTTTCAATCTGAAACACTTACCATTACATCAGGAGCACCATATAGCCTCCCATACTGTGAAAGCACCTCGTCCACCAGGACCTCCAGCTCCTCTGTGGTGAAGGGACGGGCCCTGATGTTCTCAGTTCTCACCAGCGCAACAAACACCCAACGGGTACCTCGGCGCTACAGTACAAGATTCATTATCAAATGGCAAAGAGAGGAGCGAAACTTAGATCAGATGGAGCACTTCCAGAGCTATCAAGCTCTGGGAAACAGCCATGTTTTAAACTGTTTTCTAAACAGATGTAACCAATGACCGGTCCTGCGGTGGCGGAGCACGCCTACCGCGATTTTCAAATGTGTATTTCACTACCGCGATTGCGGTTCCCATTGGCTGAAAGTGCATGGCCATTGGCGGTGTCACACCAGGGGGCCCAGGCGGTCGCTACCGCAATCGTGCATCATTCAATTGTACCCAATGACCGGTCCGCGGTAGCAGAGCACGCCTACCGCGATTTTCAAAAGTGTATTTCACTACCACGATTGCGGTGCCCATTGGCTGAATGGGCATGGGCAATGGCGGTGACACACCGCGGGGCCTGGCGATCGCTTCCGCAATCGTGCATCTTTCAATTGTACATAACAAATGGCACCGCGGCAGCGAAGCACACCTACCATGATTTTCAAAAGTGTATTTCACTACCGCGATGGCGGTTCCCATTGGCTGAATGGACATGGGCATTGGCGGTGACACACCGCAGGCCCATGCGGTCACTACCGCAATTGTGCATCTTTCAATTGTACCCAATGACTGGCCCCGCGGAAGCGAAGCAGGCCTACCATGATTTTCAACAGTGTATTTCACTACCGCGATTGCGGTTTCCATTGGCTGAATGGGCATGGGCATTGGTGGTGATACACTGCGGGGCCCATGCGGTCGCTACCACAAATTGGCATCTTTCCATTGGTGCCAATGGCCTTGATTGCAATGGCGGTGCATGCTAACGGCACCTATGGACACATCATGCTGTGGCAATGGCAATGGCCAGTTCACAGCATTGAACATTGGACACTTACTATGAATCATGCCACCAGATAGTGTAATTCAATGCTAGTGTGACATTTAACTCACTGATGATTACACATGCCTTGTCAGTGCACATGATTACATGCATTGGCATGTACACCCTCACATGTCACTTATGTTGTTGTTGTGCATGTACACAGACCTGTTGTGTGATGGACTCTCAAATATGTACACTTGTCAATGTGTGAGATGGCTAAGCAACCCACAGTGATGATGTTCCTATTTCACTGTGCAGATTGCTGAACTAATGTTTATACTTGATCTTTATGCACACACTGTGCTCATTGTGTTGGTAATGGGTACCCTGTCCGAATCACTCAACAGGGTGTAGCAGGTACAGCATCTGTTATGTTATGAATTTGATTAAGCGCGAACAGCTGCCCCAGCAACGAGGCGTCCCGGCGCTAAAAACCATAAAATACCTGCTGAGGGAAATAGGGAGGGAGAGACAGAAGGCCTAAGACAGTGGGAACAGATGAGTTTTAATTGCCTTCCGGAAGGCGGACAAGTTATTCAGGGAGCGAATGTTCGGTGGCAGGGAGTTCCAAAGTTTTGCCCCCAGAACTCTGAAGGAGCGGCCCCCAACACGACAGAGTTTCGTTCGAGGAACAGTCACAAGATGTTGACCTAAAGAACGCAAATTGCGTTTAGGGATGTAAGGTACTAAGAGCGGGCGTAGAAGTTCAGGACATTCTGATTTAAGAATTTTAAAAGCAATAGTGAGGGTCTTGAATTGAATTCTAGATTCGATAGGAAGCTAGTGTAATCTTTGGATAGTAGCTCTGACGGAGCACCTACGGGGGAGGCCCACCACGGCCCTTGCCGCTGAGTTCTGTACCCGTTGCAGCCGTGCTATCTCTGCTTTATTGGTGCCTAAAAATAGAACACTGGCGTAATCCAACCGGGAGAGAATGATGGATTGGATTATTAGCTGGCGCGTTTTGGAGTCAAAGAAACCGAGTATTGGGTTGAGGCTCCTCAGCAGGCCCACACAAGTAGCAGCCACTTTCTTTGTGTGGGTCTGAAAACTAAGCGAGGAGTCCAGCCATACACCCAAGTTTTTCACCAGAGTTTTCGGTGATGGGATGGGGCCCAGCAAGGAAGTCCACCAGTGATCACTCCAATAACTGGCGTTTTTTCCGAGGAGCAGCACCTCCGTTTTCCCAGTGTTCAGCTGTAGGCAGTTGCCCGTCATCCACTGGGCAACTGCAGCCAGGCCATCCCTAAATCTCGTGGCCGAAATAGAGGGGCCCTCAGTGAGAGTGATGACCAGCTGCGTGTCATCAGCGTATGACACCAGCGTGAGGTCCCACTCTTTGGCCACTGCCGAGAGAGGCTGCACATAGAGGTTAAAATGGGATGGACTGAGTGCAGAGCCTGGGGGACTCCTTGGCCGATGGAGTGGGACCGGGAGATAAACGGAGGAGCTGAGACCCGAAAGGATCTGTCCTTCAAGAATGAGCGGAACCAGTCAAGGGCGAGGTCACTAATCCCTATAGCCTCAAGGCGTTTTAGCACGATGTTATGGGAAACCGTATCAAAGGCTGCGCTGAGATCAAGCAGAATCAGCGCAGCACTCTGACCGGCATCTAGTATATTCTAGTATATAATGAAAACAATGTAAGGAGGATGTTTCAGAAGTACATCAACCTGATGTGTCATAGGTGATTTTCCACCAAGAGTGTCACCCTCAGGCATTTCAAACTTGTGCATAATGCTTACATATCCATGGTGGCCATATGAAAAGTGTACACACATCCTTCAGTGCCCTCTGGATGAAACACATTTGTAATGTCACAAATGAGCATGTGAAAACCTCATGGACACTGACATCCATTAGCACAGGCAATGTTTGTTCTGACTTCCACTTTCCAAACCAGCAGTGTTACAGTATGGCTGCAAAAACACTGAATGTCCCTCCCATCCTGAAATGCTGCCATGGATCTGTGGAAATTAGGCTACAAACCCCATTGACATGAAGTCAGCATGCTAGGCAGTGTATCACACAAACTTGCACACAAAGGCCAATACTACTGCAGATCAACTTCATGTGTGCACTCTTTGCAGTCTCCAACTTTCAATCTGAAACACTTACCATTACATCAGGAGCACCATATAGCCTCCCATACTGTGAAAGCACCTCGTCCACCAGGACCTCCAGCTCCTCTGTAGTGAAGGGACAGGCCCTGATGTTCTCAGTTCTCACCATCACTGGGTCCAGGAGACAGGTACAGCAGCAGTTGTTGGTGAAGAATGGCAGGCAGCAGTGTCTGGATTCAGTGGAAATGTGTGGCTCTCTCCCAGACATATATAGCCCCCTGGGGTTGTTTCAGTGGTTCTCAGATGCTGCAACTGGTGTTCCAAATTAGCTTTTTTCAAATGTATTGTATTGTATGCAACTTTTGTAAAGCGCAACAAACACCCAACGGGTAACTCGGCGCTACAGTACAAGATTCATTATCAAATGGCAAAGAGAGGAGCGAAACTTAGATCAGATGGAGCACTTCCAGAGCTATCAAGCTCTGGGAAACAGCCATGTTTTAAACTGTTTTCTAAACAGATGTAACCAATGACCGGTCCTGCGGTGGCGGAGCACGCCTACCGCGATTTTCAAATGTGTATTTCACTACCGCGATTGCGGTTCCCATTGGCTGAAAGTGCATGGCCATTGGCGGTGTCACACCGGGGGGCCCAGGTGGTCGCTACCGCAATCGTGCATCATTCAATTGTACCCAATGACCGGTCCGCGGTAGCAGAGCACGCCTACCGCGATTGTCAAAAATGTATTTCACTACCACGATTGCGGTGCCCATTGGCTGAATGGGCATGGGCAATGGCGGTGACACACCCCGGGGCCTGGCGATCGCTTCCGCAATCGTGCATCTTTCAATTGTACATAACAAATGGCACCGCGGCAGCGAAGCACGCCTACCATGATTTTCAAAAGTGTATTTCACTACCGCGATGGCGGTTCCCATTGGCTGAATGGACATGGGCATTGGCGGTGACACACCGCGGGCCCATGCGGTCACTACCGCAATTGTGCATCTTTCAATTGTACCCAATGACTGGCCCCGCGGTAGCGAAGCAGGCCTACCATGATTTTCAACAGTGTATTTCACTACCGCGATTGCGGTTTCCATTGGCTGAATGGGCATGGGCATTAGTGGTGATACACTGCGGGGCCCATGCGGTCGCTACCACAAATTGGCATCTTTCCATTGGTGCCAATGGCCTTGATTGCAATGGCGGTGCATGCTAACGGCACCTATGGACACATCATGCTGTGGCAATGGCAATGGCCAGTTCTCAGCATTGAACATTGGACACTTACTATGAATCATGCCACCAGATAGTGTAATTCAATGCTAGTGTGACATTTAACTCACTGATGATTACACATGCCTTGTCAGTGCACATGATTACATGCATTGGCATGTACACCCTCACATGTCACTTATGTTGTTGTTGTGCATGTACACAGACCTGTTGTGTGATGGACTCTCAAATATGTACACTTGTCAATGTGTGAGATGGCTAAGCAACCCACAGTGATGATGTTCCTATTTCACTGTGCAGATTGCTGAACTAATGTTTATACTTGATCTTTATGCACACACTGTGCTCATTGTGTTGGTAATGGGTACCCTGTCCGAATCACTCAACAGGGTGTAGCAGGTACAGCATCTGTTATGTTATGTTATGAATTTGATTAAGCGCGAACAGCTGCCCCAGCAACGAGGCGTCCCGGCGCTAAAAACCATAAAATACCTGCTGAGGGAAATAGGGAGGGAGAGACAGAAGGCCTAAGACAGTGGGAACAGATGAGTTTTAATTGCCTTCCGGAAGGCGGACAAGTTATTCAGGGAGCGAATGTTCGGTGGCAGGGAGTTCCAAAGTTTTGCCCCCAGAACTCTGAAGGAGCGGCCCCCAACACGACAGAGTTTCGTTCGAGGAACAGTCACAAGATGTTGACCTAAAGAACGCAAATTGCGTTTAGGGATGTAAGGTACTAAGAGCGGGCGTAGAAGTTCAGGACATTCTGATTTAAGAATTTTAAAAGCAATAGTGAGGGTCTTGAATTGAATTCTAGATTCGATAGGAAGCTAGTGTAATCTTTGGATAGTAGCTCTGACGGAGCACCTACGGGGGAGGCCCACCACGGCCCTTGCCGCTGAGTTCTGTACCCGTTGCAGCCGTGCTATCTCTGCTTTATTGGTGCCTAAAAATAGAACACTGGCGTAATCCAACCGGGAGAGAATGATGGATTGGATTATTAGCTGGCGCGTTTTGGAGTCAAAGAAACCGAGTATTGGGTTGAGGCTCCTCAGCAGGCCCACACAAGTAGCAGCCACTTTCTTTGTGTGGGTCTGAAAACTAAGCGAGGAGTCCAGCCATACACCCAAGTTTTTCACCAGAGTTTTCGGTGATGGGATGGGGCCCAGCAAGGAAGGCCACCAGTGATCACTCCAATAACTGGCGTTTTTTCCGAGGAGCAGCACCTCCGTTTTCCCAGTGTTCAGCTGTAGGCAGTTGCCCGTCATCCACTGGGCAACTGCAGCCAGGCCATCCCTAAATCTCGTGGCCGAAATAGAGGGGCCCTCGGTGAGAGTGATGACCAGCTGCGTGTCATCAGCGTATGACACCAGCGTGAGGTCCCACTCTTTGGCCACTGCCGAGAGAGGCTGCACATAGAGGTTAAAATGGGATGGACTGAGTGCAGAGCCTGGGGGACTCCTTGGCCGATGGAGTGGGACCGGGAGATAAACGGAGGAGCTGAGACCCGAAAGGATCTGTCCTTCAAGAATGAGCGGAACCAGTCAAGGGCGAGGTCACTAATCCCTATAGCCTCAAGGCGTTTTAGCACGATGTTATGGGAAACCGTATCAAAGGCTGCGCTGAGATCAAGCAGAATCAGCGCAGCACTCTGACCGGCATCTAGTATATTCTAGTATATAATGAAAACAATGTAAGGAGGATGTTTCAGAAGTACATCAACCTGATGTGTCATAGGTGATTTTCCACCAAGAGTGTCACCCTCAGGCATTTCAAACTTGTGCATAATGCTTACATATCCATGGTGGCCATATGAAAAGTGTACACACATCCTTCAGTGCCCTCTGGATGAAACACATTTGTAATGTCACAAATGAGCATGTGAAAACCTCATGGACACTGACATCCATTCGCACAGGCAATGTTTGTTCTGACTTCCACTTTCCAAACCAGCAGTGTTACAGTATGGCTGCAAAAACACTGAATGTCCCTCCCATCCTGAAATGCTGCCATGGATCTGTGGAAATTAGGCTACAAACCCCATTGACATGAAGTCAGCATGCTAGGCAGTGTATCACACAAACTTGCACACAAAGGCCAATACTACTGCAGATCAACTTCATGTGTGCACTCTTTGCAGTCTCCAACTTTCAATCTGAAACACTTACCATTACATCAGGAGCACCATATAGCCTCCCATACTGTGAAAGCACCTCGTCCACCAGGACCTCCAGCTCCTCTGTAGTGAAGGGACAGGCCCTGATGTTCTCAGTTCTCACCATCACTGGGTCCAGGAGACAGGTACAGCAGCAGTTGTTGGTGAAGAATGGCAGGCAGCAGTGTCTGGATTCAGTGGAAATGTGTGGCTCTCTCCCAGACATATATAGCCCCCTGGGGTTGTTTCAGTGGTTCTCAGATGCTGCAACTGGTGTTCCAAATTAGCTTTTTTCAAATGTATTGTATTGTATGCAACTTTTGTAAAGCGCAACAAACACCCAACGGGTACCTCGGCGCTACAGTACAAGATTCATTATCAAATGGCAAAGAGAGGAGCGAAACTTAGATCAGATGGAGCACTTCCAGAGCTTGATAGCTCTGGGAAACAGCCATGTTTTAAACTGTTTTCTAAACAGATGTAACCAATGACCGGTCCTGCGGTGGCGGAGCACGCCTACCGCGATTTTCAAATGTGTATTTCACTACCGCGATTGCGGTTCCCATTGGCTGAAAGTGCATGGCCATTGGCGGTGTCACACCGGGGGGACCAGGTGGTCGCTACCGCAATCGTGCATCATTCAATTGTACCCAATGACCGGTCCGCGGTAGCAGAGCACGCCTACCGCGATTGTCAAAAATGTATTTCACTACCACGATTGCGGTGCCCATTGGCTGAATGGGCATGGGCAATGGCGGTGACACACCCCGGGGCCTGGCGATCGCTTCCGCAATCGTGCATCTTTCAATTGTACATAACAAATGGCACCGCGGCAGCGAAGCACGCCTACCATGATTTTCAAAAGTGTATTTCACTACCGCGATGGCGGTTCCCATTGGCTGAATGGACATGGGCATTGGCGGTGACACACCGCGGGCCCATGCGGTCACTACCGCAATTGTGCATCTTTCAATTGTACCCAATGACTGGCCCCGCGGTAGCGAAGCAGGCCTACCATGATTTTCAACAGTGTATTTCACTACCGCGATTGCGGTTTCCATTGGCTGAATGGGCATGGGCATTAGTGGTGATACACTGCGGGGCCCATGCGGTCGCTACCACAAATTGGCATCTTTCCATTGGTGCCAATGGCCGTGATTGCAATGGCGGTGCATGCTAACGGCACCTATGGACACATCATGCTGTGGCAATGGCAATGGCCAGTTCTCAGCATTGAACATTGGACACTTACTATGAATCATGCCACCAGATAGTGTAATTCAATGCTAGTGTGACATTTAACTCACTGATGATTACACATGCCTTGTCAGTGCACATGATTACATGCATTGGCATGTACACCCTCACATGTCACTTATGTTGTTGTTGTGCATGTACACAGACCTGTTGTGTGATGGACTCTCAAATATGTACACTTGTCAATGTGTGAGATGGCTAAGCAACCCACAGTGATGATGTTCCTATTTCACTGTGCAGATTGCTGAACTAATGTTTATACTTGATCTTTATGCACACACTGTGCTCATTGTGTTGGTAATGGGTACCCTGTCCGAATCACTCAACAGGGTGTAGCAGGTACAGCATCTGTTATGTTATGTTATGAATTTGATTAAGCGCGAACAGCTGCCCCAGCAACGAGGCGTCCCGGCGCTAAAAACCATAAAATACCTGCTGAGGGAAATAGGGAGGGAGAGACAGAAGGCCTAAGACAGTGGGAACAGATGAGTTTTAATTGCCTTCCGGAAGGCGGACAAGTTATTCAGGGAGCGAATGTTCGGTGGCAGGGAGTTCCAAAGTTTTGCCCCCAGAACTCTGAAGGAGCGGCCCCCAACACGACAGAGTTTCGTTCGAGGAACAGTCACAAGATGTTGACCTAAAGAACGCAAATTGCGTTTAGGGATGTAAGGTACTAAGAGCGGGCGTAGAAGTTCAGGACATTCTGATTTAAGAATTTTAAAAGCAATAGTGAGGGTCTTGAATTGAATTCTAGATTCGATAGGAAGCTAGTGTAATCTTTGGATAGTAGCTCTGACGGAGCACCTACGGGGGAGGCCCACCACGGCCCTTGCCGCTGAGTTCTGTACGCGTAGCAGCCGTGCTATCTCTGCTTTATTGGCGCCTAAAAATAGAACACTGGCGTAATCCAACCGGGAGAGAATGATGGATTGGATTATTAGCTGGCGCGTTTTGGAGTCAAAGAAACCGAGTATTGGGTTGAGGCTCCTCAGCAGGCCCACACAAGTAGCAGCCACTTTCTTTGTGTGGGTCTGAAAACTAAGCGAGGAGTCCAGCCATACACCCAAGTTTTTCACCAGAGTTTTCGGTGATGGGATGGGGCCCAGCAAGGAAGGCCACCAGTGATCACTCCAATAACTGGCGTTTTTTCCGAGGAGCAGCACCTCCGTTTTCCCAGCGTTCAGCTGTAGGCAGTTGCCCGTCATCCACTGGGCAACTGCAGCCAGGCCATCCCTAAATCTCGTGGCCGAAATAGAGGGGCCCTCAGTGAGAGTGATGACCAGCTGCGTGTCATCAGCGTACGACACCAGCGTGAGGTCCCACTCTTTGGCCACTGCCGAGAGAGGCTGCACATGGAGGTTAAAAAGGGATGGACTGAGTGCAGAGCCCTGGGGGACTCCTTGGCCGATGGAGTGGGACCGGGAGATAAACGGAGGAGCTGAGACCCGAAAGGATCTGTCCTTCAAGAATGAGCGGAACCAGTCAAGGGCGAGGTCACTAATCCCTATAGCCTCAAGGCGTTTTAGCAAGATGTTATGGGAAACCGTATCAAAGGCTGCGCTGAGATCAAGCAGAATCAGCGCAGCACTCGGACCGGCATCTAGTATATTCCGGAGGTGTTCGGTGGTGGACAAAAGGGTAGACTCGGTACTATGACCTGGCCTAAACCCATTCTGAGATGGGTCCAAGATGTTGTTTTGGATCATGTGGTGGGACAGGACGTTATTCACATGGGCTTCTGCTAGTTTAGACACCCAGGGGAGCAGCGAGATGGGTCTAAAGTTTTCCAGCTTTGTGGGGTCTAAAGTAGGCTTTTTAATAATAGGGGTGACCCATGCTTGTTTCCAGCAGGTTGGGACCACAGCCGAGGAAAAGGAGAGATTGAGTAGCGTGGCCAGGGAAGGGAGAAAAAAATCTAAAGACTCAAGAAATTGGGCCGGTCTCATGGGATCTAAAGGGGAGCTGGACTTAACCTTTCTACAAAGTTTGGCTAGGTCGTCATGGGACATTTCAGGTAAGAGTGACAGCCTAGTGCCCTTGATAGGTGGATTGACGGGGTTAGTGAGGTCGGGAAAGTCCTGTGAGAAGGCACTATAAATTTTCCTCACCTTATCTATAAAGAAAACGGCGAGATCCTCACACTGCTGTGTGGCGGTAATACAGGAGGCTGGATTGACGCAATTTTGAAGTTTTTGCACCAATTTAAAAATAGTTTTTGTAGGATTAGTGCTGGAGTTGATTTCTTTTGCGTAGAAGGACGCGCGCGCAGCGCGTATGGCTTTGTGATAGAGTTTTAATTTGGACAGGTAAAGCGCTTTATCCCTGTCTTTGTACTCCTTTCTCCAACTACGCTCAGCTACTTTACACTCTTTCCGCATAATTTTCAGATTTTCATTATACCATAGGTTGGAGGTTGAGCTACGTCCTTTAGTCCATTTAGCTGGTATAAGGGTGTCAAGTCCTTTAGTAATCCAGTCCTGGAAAGCAGCATAGGACGTGTTGATATCCTTAGTAGCTTTGTGATGGAATTCTCCTAAAGTGGTGAGAAGGTCACTATTTTGTAGTTTATGCCATGGTCTTTTAAAAAAGAGGTAGACACTTCTTTATTGGGCAATTCTCTTACCATTATCGTAAATCTGATAAGAAAGTGGTCAGTCCATCCCATGGGTTTGGGTGGGTCAGCCCTGGCCTCTGGGATATTGGTGAAGACAGGGTCTAGTAAATGACCGGCGGAGTGTGTAGTGGTATGAATAAGAGGATTTAACTGTAAGGCTGTAAAATCCACCAGAAGATTTTTGATGGTGGGGTCTAAAATGGAGTCGAAGTGGAGGTTAAGATCTCCCAGTATAGTAAAGTTAGGCGAGGTCACTACTAGGGCATGAGCCACCTCTAGAAGTTCCTCAATAAACTTAGAGGTGGGTCCCGGAGGTCGATAGATGTAGAGCCCGGAGAGGGCAAAGTGGGGGCCCGTAGTGATTTTAAAACGTGCACTTTCACACCCCTCGATGTCTTCCTTCATAAAAGAGCAGGTGTATAGCGTTCGGTATATGACAGCTATACCACCTCCCCTAGTGTCTCTATTGATAGGCTTCATAGAGAAGCCCTCCGGCAGCGTGAGGCTCGGGATGCTGGTCAGATCGTCCTGGAGCCAGGTTTCACATAAAAATAGAATAGAATCTACGTAGAAGACAGCAGTGGTGCTATTTCAGACGTGCTGTGTTAACTACTCTCAGGGCTGGTGACACAAGGTGTTGGAACGTACCTTTTGGCATTCACATAGTCTGAATCTGTTTTGGGGTACTCACTATGTAAATACTGGACATGTGTACAACTACTTTAGATCAAGGTGTCTCTACATGTGACTTGTGCTGTAAGCTGTAGTTTCAGGCCAGTCCTTGTTGGCGCTGTGTCAGTCAAAACGTTAGATGTTGGACACATCTCATAGGGGAATTGAATTGACATGTGTGCCCTTTCATCTTACCTAGGAGGCGACCACAAGTGCATCGTACATTCACATTGCTTGTGGACCTGGAGGATGAGGACATCATAGGTTAATTCAGTTTAGATCGACCTACACTTCAAGACCTATGTGGTCAGTTGGAGCCCCATCTGAGGCCTTGCAGAACCTCTCCAACTGCTTTGAGACCAACATGTAAGGGGATGGTGGCCCTGTATTTTTTTGCAACTGGTTCATTCCAGTACATGGTGGCCAGTGCAGGTGGGATGTCTAAACCAATGTTCAGCATGGTGCTATGTGATGTCCTGTCCGCTATGATGACCTACTAGGACAGCTACATCCATTTTCCCAGGAGACATGAATTGGCAGCTGTGAAGGGTGATTTTTATGACCTTGCCCACATACCTAATTTGCTTGGAGCCACTGACTGCACACAAGTTGGCCTGGTTCCACCACAGGCACGTGAGCACATCTACAGGAACAGGAAGCATTTCCATTCCATTAATGTGCAAGCGGCATGCCAAGCGGATATGATAATATCCCATGTCTGTGCCAAATTTCCAGGATCAGCACATGACTCCTAAATACTGCGTAACAGCATCGTACCACATCTGATGGCAAATCTGCATCCGGAGCGTGCATGGATTATGGGTGAGTGGGCAGAGTCAAGTAGTGTGCTTGCTGTATGTGTGACATGCTGTCCTCAGCCACAGTTACATTACAAAATTGCTCTGTGTATCTCACATCTAGGTGACTCTGCATATCACAACGGCCTTGGTTGCTGAGCCCACTGAGGAATTCCAGGACCCCGGGTGAAGTCCGCTACAATGATGCTCATGGGAGGACAAGTTGTGTGGTGGAGCATACTTTTGGTCTTCTGAAGTCTAGATTCCGGTGTCTGGACAAGAGCGGAGGTGCACTACTCTACTCTCCCTAAAAGGTGTGTCAGATCGTAGTTGTATGCTGCGTGCTACACAACCGGGCCTTGCGCAAAGAGATCCCCCTGATCCTGGATGATAATGAGCAGCAGATGCTCCCTCCTGAAAACCCACACATGTCCAGTGACAAGGATAGTGGAGAGGAGGAAGGTGTCAACCTGCGTCAACAGCTCATCAACCGCTACTTCCGTTGAATGGGAGTGACGTACAACAGTGCCATTGTCTGCTGTCTTTGATGGTAGTGAAAAGGCCTAGGGGAGCTTTTTGACTGCAGCCTGTTGTTGGCTCTGTGCTGATGGCTGATGTTTGTGGGACAGTGTAGTCATGACCAGCCACATGATGTCTATGTTGGTATTGTTTCTCATTGTAATGTGTGCTGGTTTGTGTACCTTGATGACTAGTGTTGTGTACTGGCTGTGATGCTATCACCTGACAAGTAAATGTCGTTCTCTTGTGTCTTTCTAGGTCCCTTCACCCTCTCAATGCCTCGTCACAATCAGAGCTTCTGGTATATTGGAATTAGAGCCAACATTGTACATCCTGTGATAAACATGGAGCTGACACAAAGACATAGGTGTGCATGGAGTGTTTATTTACAAAGAGTGTTTGTGACAGACAATTGATGTTTAAGAAAATGGTGCAATGTGAATCAATGAGTTGTCAGTGATGTTAGACGAGACAATAGAGTAGTCACCACATTGATGTGGTGACACAGTCCAACAGGCACTTGCCATCAACATGGCAGTGTGGGTAAGGATTGTCAACAAAGTCAATGTCAAGGTGAAGAGAGGTGCCATCATGGCTGGATCTTTGACTTGTGTGTGGCTGGTGCTTTGCCACGTGATCCTCCCATGGTGTTTCTCGACAGCCCCTTTTGCGTTTTCCAGTGGGGGCCTCTGCTGCGGGCTCAGCGGTTCCCGAGGAGTCATCCTGTTCCAGCTCACTTCTCTCTGTGGCGGCAGCTGAAGTGGTGGGAGTATCAACCTGCGGGCCACTGGAGGGAGGTTGAGCCGCCCTTTGGGCCGCATGACTCTCCCTCAGAACACCCACAAGCTGGCCCATGAGGTCCACGATTTGGCTCACGCATGTGTCCATGGACCTCATCAGAAGGCAGAGCTCACGCACTTCTTCCAGAACCTGGTACATGTGTCCCTGGGTTTGTTCATATGCCCCAATGACTCTGGCGATGTTGGCCAGGGCTTCGTCCCCAGTATCCTGTCGATTTTGTCCCCCAGTTGCCCTCACTCCTGCCCTGCTGTCCCAACCTGTGGCGTTGCCACTCGACGCACCCGCAGACTCTCCCTGCCCTCCTCAGATTGTGGGGTGGTGTTGGTATCCTCTGAGGCAGGTAGAGTGTTGCAGGCAGCACTGGTGGTGGTGGTTGTGGTCGCACCGGTCGTTGCAGCAGGGGTCAGCGTGGTTGTTGTTGCTGAGGTGGTGGTGGTGGGGACAGTGGGGGCCTGGGATGTGCTGCGCCCTGCAGTCCTGATGGGCCAGGTTCGGGCTCGCATCCGATAAACTTAGGGAGTCTGCATCTGAGAGTCCATGTTCCGTGGGGGAGACTGGCTCTGCAGGTCAGTGTTGTCATCTGCAGCAGTCAATTGTTGATCTCCTGTTGGACTGAGGTGAAATGGTCATTGAAGAGCAACCCACAAGCTTGGTGTTAGATGTTTGGATGTTAAATGTGATACACCACACAGTTTAAATTGCAATCACTTGGTATGGCAGCAAGATGCTGAGCATCATGACATGATGTTGAGGTACATACATTACTTGTCCATGGTGTGAGATGTCAATAGATACAATGTTCCACGTACAGATTGTGTGATTACAAGGACATGTCATCATCTAATGACGAGCAGCACAACAACTTTATGTGAAGCGTCTTTTTTGTTTACTCTGCATGGAAGACGTTACATCTGAGCATAAACTAGCCATTGTAATCTTATGCATATCTTCGTCATATCATGTACTTTACTTTCTTTTGCAACTGACTATGCATGTTTTATGTTCATATGGGCCTTGATGCTGTTACCCTGTGGTAAATATTTCATTACCGGTACTATTTTTTATGCGGTAAAGTCTAGTAAGAATAACTCAGTAAAAATAAGAGGCAGAATCCATGGTATTAGAGGTTCTGAAAGGCTTTATTCCTCTACAAAGGAATTACAGTTCGAACCGTAGGCTTCAAATTCCATCACCACGAAGGTTTAGGAAGGGAAGGCAATACATTATTGACAAGTAAAGATATTTATATGAAAAGTATTACATTAAGACAGATGCAGGAGGCGTAACAGCTGATAATACAGATAATGATACACATACGTAATAGAAAAAGGCGTACATATAGGCGTAACTAGAAACGTCATTAAACATGATGTCACAAGTGGGTGGATCCATAAGAGAATCCTGCAATGTCAGCAGAAATATTTGGCAGAGATGCGCGCGCAGCCGCATGACGTGTGATTGACGTGCAACTAGAGGGTGAAGGGGACTTGACATTTAGCTCTACATGTGGAGACAGAAGTCTGAGGGGTCATGTCAACCTAATCCCAAATCATATCTAATATCTTATGTTTAAAGAACTGTATTATCCAAAAGGAAAGGTCTCTCGGACGGAATCTATTCTATACTGACTGTTAGTGCGTGTACAAGCGTCTAAGTGTCTACATGAGATGCGAGGGGGCAGGAATCTTCCATGGTAACAGGGGCTATGAATTACTTGCATGAGGACAGTGAGGCCTGGCCCTTTGCTCGGTAGCTGGAAGAATGTTTACCTAAACTACTAGACAGGAATGCATCGGATGAGGAGCGGAGCAGATAATCTTGAAGGTGAAATACAGTTTTTGGCAGGCAACAGGCTGGATCAGGCACCGTTAGCCGCGCAGGGAGTAGGACAAAGTTCATGGATACAGATGCGGGCTCGGACTGGAGCTTTCAGAGGCAGAAGGCAGGAAAAGGCTTGATGGCAGAATTCAGGGCCTACTCGCCTGAATCTGTAAAATGTGGAAAGTGAACCACATAAAGTCGGTGGCCTTTCATACTTAGGAATGGAATATCTGACCCATTCATAGCGGATCTGAAAGAGGACATGTTGACGGTGGACGCACATGTATTTGCGTCTTCATAACTGGAACTGGAGGGAACATACATGTACTTATAGCATGCACATGGAGCCGTTGGGGTCTACGATAGGGGACATAACTGATCACAAAATTCATATTTCCTCATTCCCTCCTTGTCCCCTACGGACCCTCAGGAGATATCGATCTTCATCAATCCATCGATCTGTTCATATAGCATCATTTGTTCTTCTTTCTTCTTCCGGGATCTTGAACGAAAACTTGGATGCAGGATACACGATGTGGCACACAGACCACAAATCGCTGGCCCACATTGTAGACATAAGCAGCAACTGAATAGTATGAGAAAGCCAATACCTAGGAAGGATAGGATCCTCCATCCCCAGGCTGACAACACGCTCCAGAACCAACCGGACCAAGTCCAGGTGCCTGGACTCTGGTGTATCTGGCTTATAATCTTATGAAGGCGAGTTATGGCTTTATATACTGACGGCAAATTTTCTGGTATGAAAACACAGCAACTTGATCCGATGACCCTACAAGCTCCGCCCCTATCGGCCAGGATGACGTCAAGGACAAGACGATTTTGAAGCACAACAATCCGCATAGCAGAGTGCTCTTCTGTTAAATTGCCTAAGGCGGAAGTAGTCTCGTTCACTACTGCTTCAAGGGTTCTAGTTAATCTACGTATCAGCTTACTATTAGTGACTGTACCTATATAGGGAAAGAAACCTTTATTGAAATCTGTGTATTGCTCCCATGCCGTTTCAGTGTAATCGACAATCGGGAGATCTCTCTGCTGTCTATTGTGTACTAAATGGGTATTTCTGTGATAGTCAGGAGGGGCTAGGAAAACAGGTGGCAGAAGGAATGCTATGTAACAGGTACCATCCCAATCTAGAGGTAGACGTATATATGCAGTCTGGCCACATATGAAGTAGGAATGACGGGAAGCTCTAAATGTAGACTTGCCTTGATCACTGAATTTTATTACAGTGGTGCATTTACTATGGCCCATGTGTATGGAACCATTCTTTCTTACACATAATTCCCCTTTAACTGGGAATACTGACATAGCGGGCAAGATTGGCGTAGCTTCGGATTCAACATTCAGAATCATGAGGTTAAGTGTAAAATTACCTAATCCATATACTTCATTTTCTAGATCAGTTCCTGTTCTTTTGGGAAGTCCCTCCTTGTTAGGGTAGCAGACTTTAAGCAAAACTAGGTTCAGGTTTCCCCATACCCAGTTGTCTTGATAAACTACGGAATTTGAATCTAGGGAATTAATCAAACTAAACCATGCTCCATAGGAGCCATTGTGTGTGAACGGATACGGAAAGAGAGGCAAAACTCCTTTATAGTTCTGATAGGGAGGGAGTCGGCCACATATCCAACAATTGGTAGCATTGCTGGTCTGATGGGAATGATGTAACATACTAATAAAAGTGTTGTTGCGCAGCGCAAATCTATAAGACAACTCATGCGGAGGTAATTCGCTAAAAGAATGTTCAGCAATAGCATTGTAAGCACGTTTGGAAATAGGGTAATACATACGTAGCAATACACTAGAAATGATGATCAGAAGACTTAGAAAAAACAAAATTAATAATGTCACTATGCAATGACTACGAAGTGATTTACAGTACGCATGTTTTCTAAGCTGTATCTGTCTATTTTTCTCTCTATTACGGTCTAGAGGATACATGTCAGAGACAAATTCAACCGATTCACCTTGGAGAGGACTTAAACAATCAAATTGTCTGACTTGCTAGACCTTAGTTTCAGTTTATAGAGTTCGTGTTTTGTCTGTTCAACCAAGGGGAGCTTTGAGTCTATCTGTGAGGGGATGCAGGGCTGAGTATTCACATCGGACGGTAGTCCATAAAATTTCTTGATATGACTCGAGTGCAACCACCCTTTACGTCCCTCAATCTTCACGGCTGTCCTTGTTGTCAGCAAGACGAGTTTGGGTGACTTCCACCTGGGCTCCAACTGGGTCTTCCGGTCGAAATTCCTCACAAGAACCAGATCCCCTGGAACCACATCATGGGGCTTCACCTCAGTGTTATCGGGAAAAGCTGCAGCTACCTGTGAACGACAAGATTGTAGTGCAGACATCAAGGAAGCCAGGTAATCTGTCAGCATATTACAGTCAACATCAGTGATTTTGCGAGGTATAGGCGTCCCCCACATATTTGGTGGTCTACCGAAGATCACCTCGTACGGGGATAGCCCTGTTCGAGAATGTGCTACCATTCTCATGTAAAAGAGCGCAACTGGTAAGGCTACTATCCAGTCGACACCTTTTTCTCTACATATTTTGGACAATCTAATTTTCAGAGTTTGATTATGGCGTTCCACGAGACCTGCTGCCTCGGGATGTCGGACACAGTGGAATTTCCATTGGTAACCTAACAGAAGTGAAACGTGTTTCATTAGTTCGGATGAGAATGGTTGGCCGTTATCTGAGTATACAACACGTGGTAAACCGTACCGTGGGAAGAATTCTCGAACTAGCTGTTTGGCAGTAGTCGGGGCAGTGTAATCTGAAACCGGGTAGGCTTCTGTCCAACGGGAAAGAGCACAGACAACTACGAGAACATATTTGAATCCTCGACATCGTTCCATCTGGATATAATCCATCTGGAGGACTTCAAAAGCATGATCGGGAGGTTGAAATCCACCCTGCTCTACGGGGATGCTTTTACCTGGATTAAACTGACAACATATCATACAGGTACGTACTTTCTGTTTGGCTGCTGCTCGCAAGTGTTTGTTGAACCAAATGTGTTGAATGCTGTCTAGCATAGCTTTTTCTCCTAGGTGCGCTGGACTATGTATTGTGTTAATGATGACTTGAACCATGGAGTCGGGAAGAAACCATATAGATTTTTCCTTCGTCATCCATCCTTGATCCGTTTGGATCCCTCCTAATTCAGTCCATTTCTTTATTTCTTCTGGTGTAGCATGTGTCTGTATGTCAATTACATCAAGGGCGGGATCCTTAACTGTCATGCAATGTGTTGGTGTCGGAACTATTGTCTTTGTCGTGTCAGGTGTATGAGTCTGATTCTGAGCAGTTTGTTTAGCTGTTCTGTCAGCTAGGTCATTACCCTGAGAAATGATATCGGTAACTTTGGTATGGGCTTTGCATTTCATAATCGATATTGCAGTAGGTAGATGAATCGCGTCTAATAGAGCTTAATGAGGGGTCCGTGTTGGATGTGGGCACCGTGAGAAGTTAAATAACCTCTCTCTCGCCACAGTACGCCGAAGTCATGGACGACTCCGAATGCATAACGTGAATCTGTGTATATGTTGACTTTCTTATTTTTAGCTTGAATACAGGCTTGTGTCAGAGCGATGAGCTCTGCTGCTTGAGCTGACAAAGTGTTAATACAATTTGTTTCAATGACTTCAGTGTCTGTTGTGACTGCGTAAGCGGCCACTAACTCTCCTGTACTTGTTCTCATACATGAACCATCTACATACAATGTCAGGTCCGGATCTACTAAAGGGATATCTGTCAAGTCTTGTCTGGGTTTCGTCGTGATAGTAATGACTTCAATACAATCATGTGCTAATGGATCTGTTCCGTTTACTGGCAAAAGTGTGGCAGGATTTAACGTATTACAACGTCTGATTTCTATGTGTGGCTGAAACAATGTTAATTCATAACCGGTGAGTCTTGCTATAGTCAAGTGTTGTGTTTGTGTGCGGTTCAAGAGAACCTCTACTGCGTGTGGTACTTGTACTGTCAATTGATGTCCTAACACTATGGCATCGCTTTGTCTGATTGCTAAAGCTGTTGCTGCCACCGATTTCAGGCACGCAGGAAGAGCCTGAGCTACTGGATCTAATGTACTAGAGAAATAAGCACATGGTTTGTGTGATCCTGCTTGTTCCTGAGTGAGTACTGACAAGGCAGTACCTTCGCGTTCTGTAACAAAGAGTGTAAACTGTTTACTGTAACATGGTGTTGCTAAAACAGGTGCTTGGCATAAAGCTTTCTTTAAGCTTTCAAAGGCATGTGTATGTTCTTGAGTCCAAGGGAGGACAGTCGATGTGGCTGCCTCCTGTGTTGTCAACTGGATGAGTGGTTTTGCTAGAAATGCATATTGAGGGATCCACTGCCTACAGTATGAAGTGAGACCTATAAAAGCCCGCACCTCCTTTTGTGTCTTGGGTGGTAGCATGTTAGCAATTAACTGGATGCGGTCGGGTGTAAGCTGTCTTCCCTCCTTGGACAGCGAGTGCCCAAGGTAAACAACTTGCTGGATACAGAATTGCAGCTTAGAAGGGGACACCTTGTGCCCCTTGTCGGCCAGAAATTTTAAAACCGTCAGTGACGCTGTTTCACATTCAGGTTCGCTTCGGGCGGTGATCAGCAGATCATCGACATATTGAAGCAAGGCAGTGTTAACTGGCATGTGGATACTGTCAAGTTCTCGTTTCAGTGCTTGGCTATAGATGCTGGGGCTTTCTGTGAATCCTTGAGGAGCGCGTGTGAATTTAAAACTTCGGCCATTTAAACTGAATCCGAACAAATATTGACTTTCCGGATCTATTGGAACGCTAAAGAAGGCATTCTTGAGATCAATTACAGTAAAGAACGTTGCTTCTGAGTCAATAGCTGTTAGTAATGAAGAGATATCTGGGACCATAGGGTATTGTGGTACAATACATTTATTTAATTCGCGCAGATCAATAACTAATCGATATACTGGTGATGCTTTTGGATCCGTTCTTTTAAGAATCGGAATTATCGGGGAATTGCATACATTGGAGTCGGTTTCTACAACCACTCCTTGTGCAATGAGCTCGTCAATGATTTGCAGCAAAGCCATAACAGCATCTGGTGGTAGTTTGTATTGTCGCATTCGTGGTAGTACTACTCCTGTTTTTAGTGTGACTCGATATGGTGTAATGTTCATGCAACCAACATCAGTGGGGCCTTGTGCCCATAGATGTGTAGGTAAATTCTGCAGCCGGTGATCCATGTCTCTGGACATGTAGTGACCTTTGAAGTCACGTAAAAATAATCGTACTCCTTCCGGAGAACAACATATTATAGCTCCTAGAGCTTTCAATGTTTTTATACCTAACAAGTTTTCTGGACATGATTTAGTAAGCAATAAATCTGTAGTTCGTGTCAATGGACCAACCGTAAGTGGAAGGGGTTGCGTAACTTCATTAATGATAGGCTTTCCTGAGAATCCAAGGGAAATATTCTGTGAGCCTGAGAGGGGTGCCCCTGGAACTTCACTGCGTCGTATAGTTGTTCTGCTTGCCCCTGTATCAAGTAAAAACTTTCTGTCTTCCCCTAATAGTTCACTATGTACATAAGGTCCCTCTTGATCTACAGGAACCTCGATAAGGGGTAAGCCAACTTCCCTCTCTAGGCTATTTCATATGTATCGCTGATAATCGGGATAGTCATTTTGTGCATACTGGTACATCTGTTGTGTCGTTGCTTGTGTTGCAGCAATAGGCTGCGCTTGTGGTGGTGCTACAGTCTGTTGTGGAGCTGTCTGTTGCGGAGCTGGCCTAGATTGTGCATGCTGAGGGATTTGTTGTTGATTCTGATCCTGTCTAGGTGGACGTGGTCTTTCCTGGGTTCTACCCGTGGCGATATTATGTTTCAGAACTGGACAATCGTGTATATAATGACCTTGTTGTTTACAATAGTTGCATGTCCCTTTCGTCGGACCTGTGGAATCACCCTTTTTATGACCATCAGCTGGAACTGACTGGGCAACAAGCATTTTCATTTTCGTATCTTTCATACGTCTTTGTTCATGTTCTTGTTCTTCTCTAATTCTATTGTGGTGATATTGTAACATCTGTAACATCTGTGACGGGGTGTTACCTTGCCAGGTACTCTCAAATTTCAATACTCTATTCTTAACTTGCGGCAGGGAATTTTCAACTAATTTTGTCACAAACAGATGTGGATATGACTCGCTACTTGCTTTTATGCCACTATTAATACCAAAACATTTTTCAAATCGGGAATAGAAATCACTAGTGTCTTCATCTTGCTTTTGTTTACAGGCTGATATTGCACCCCAGTCTTCTTTTTTCGTAGTTAATAAACGTGGCAGTACCTGCACTAGTAATCCTGGTAGTGCTGTAGTCTTTTCCCCAAGCCCTGATCCTGCAGCTCGGGCCTTTTCTTCGTTTTCTAATGCTGTCCAATCTATCTTTTGGTCTCCCACCTCCTGTGAGAAGTTGGCCTGATATGTAGTGCTCACTATTCTAGTGATCACTGTGTATCATTCCAAACGACCCTTATTGATGATTGGTTGTAAGTCAACCTTTTAGACCAGCTATCCTAGTAGCGTGGATACGAGCAGTCTTAGGCTAAACTCTAGAGGGCGTGTTAAGCCAGCTGTTTACCATCACATATACCCCTTGAACACCAAGTGAAAGGACACCACACAAGTTGTTATGAAAATAAAAGGGTATTTATTTATAACGAGACTACCCCGGCTCTTTATGAGTCAGGGAGCTAAGCACACTACAAAACTCTTAGGAAAATACTTCAGTTGCACAATTTACACAAATGCCCGAGGGGCACGAGAAACCGTCTACACTAACAGTGAAATGCGAATGGTTAGAGTCTGGAGGTACTGATTCCGGAGTGTTCCGATCAGTGGGACTAAACGAAAAAGGAACTGGACACTTGTAGAGCGAACCTGCGATGGAGCACCGAGATGCTCGATTTACCTAGCCCGGAGGCTGCGGCTGCGTGAAGTTCGTCAAGATGTCGGGAGTCCTCGTGTAGTCTCAGGAGCCTGAAAGAAGAAGTTGCTGGCAGGCGACCAGTGACGATGTTCAGAGCGATCCAAGCCTGGATCGGTGATGAAGGAAAACCTGAAAGCAGAGGGGACTCAGTTCCCAACCGCTAGCCAGCGATCGTGTGGGTACCAGGAGGGTACCGGCTGAAGTCACCTCGACCAGGTGAGTGGGTGACGTCGGACTCGGCTGTTCCTCGGACCAGGAGGCGCGGCGGCGACCAGGATGGAGGGCGAGCTGTCCCACGAAGGTGTCTGCTGTCGATGATGCTGGGCCCAGGAAGGGGCAGCGGATCTTGGCAGTGGCCACCCAAGCGGGGGAGTCAAGATGGCGTCGGGAGTGGACCAGGAGGGTCCGGGGTACTCCTCTGTTGAAGGGGAGCAAGTGCCAGTCTGGAGCAACCAGACTAGTGATGAAAAATAATCTTGGAGCGTCGTGGAGAGGGCCACAAGCCGGTCGGCAAGTGGTCGGACAACGCGGTGAACAGCAAGGAGCGGAAGGGCCCCCCACGCAGATCTCGCGGATGCTGGGGAGACAGACTTCGATGCTGGAGCTGCTCAGGGTTTAGGGCTTCTCAAACCCTAGGTGCACTCACTCGAGGGTCCCTCGGTGGGCGTGCTAGATAAGCGTCGTGCAGGTTCTGAAGATAGCCGGTCCCGCAGGTCTCGTCACACCTACGACTCTCAGCTGAGCTGATGAGGGAGGTAAAAGGTCAGAGATGGCAGGGAACTCGGGTCTCGTCGAGCTGGGCAGTCTTGATCCGTAGGAGAGACTTACAGCAAACCGCAAGCGCTTAGTTGGTGCCTGCTGGTGCAGGGTGGCTACTCCTTAGCCACAAGGGAGAGTCTTCAGAAATAGTCAAGAGTTCCTTTCGTGGAAAGTGGTTCGTGATTCGGAGGTATCCGATTATCTGATTATCCAATTTGGGAAGGGGACTCGCTCCTACCTTTATTCTAAGAAAAAGGGGTTGGCCCGTGACTAGGTTCTACCTATGGGTGGAGCCAGGAGGGGGGTGGTTACACCCCTATCCTTTGTCCGGCTTCGCGCCAGCTCAGGGGCTGGTGTGCCCCCGAAACTGGTTTGAGCCGGGCTATGCACAGTGAGCACCGGGGTGCCACTGGCAATCACCTTCCTTTCAGCCCTGCCTTCCTGGGATACACAACCCTGTCTGGGACGGTGCTAACACCGCCCTTGACAGGAAACCCTTTGTCCAAACTCCCTTCGCTGGAAGGTCCCCCAGCAGCAGGAGGTCAGACTTGTGTCTGGTGGCAGCATCCATTTTGTGATGCTGAGGCTTGAGTCAACTTTAACCGGGGTTCAGGGTTACTTCCATGTCGTGCCCCTCTAGAAGGGGGGAATGCTAACCCCGTCGCCAGAACTAGCGAGGGGTTCGTATTCCAATTCGTATGACACCTTACGCGACATGTGTAGGTGATGCGATGCCAAAGTTAGCAAATAGTTGGCCCGCGTCACCATGGAACGGCTATTAGGACTTGGTTCCGCAAGCCGTCGACGGGCTCGGCTCGCGCCAGAGCACCATCCCACATGACTCCCCGCACTCTGCCTTCAGGATTGATAAGGCCTGCCATAGGAGTGACTGATAGGAATCCATGTGTCCATTTTAGGGTTAGGTGTAGGAATACTACACCTACAGCAACGGGTGATTACACCACGTGGCCCCAGCTGTCGTGCAGCCAGTTGTGTCAGATTTGGGCGGCCATTCCAGGGGTGGCATAATACATGCTGCAGCCCCTGGTAGGCCCTGGGTACACCGATGCCCTGGATACCTGTGGTATGCTGAGACAGGGACTGACAAGGCGGCCCAGTTCCAATTAGTGGATGCACCTAACGTACATGTGTGTTAATTTCGAGAGAGAACAGCTAGGCTGTGGGTCTGATTGGCAGGCCCACAGCCGGAGAAAGTCGTAAACCAATGAAGCAAAAGCAAAAAATCTGGGTGATCATAGGATTGCAGACCCTACTCTCCTACATGACCCCCCCCCAAACTTTGGGACCATAAGCTAACCTTGACCAGGTGAGTCTTCTTGCTCTAAGTGGAAATACCTGGAGAGCCCATCTGCATTGCCATGATCAGTGCCAGGTCTATGCTCCACTGTGAAGTCCATCCCCTGTAGGGAAATGGACCACCTAAGTAGTTTGGGGTTTTCACCCTTCATTTGATTTAGCCACAAGAGGGGCTTATGGTCGGTCTGAATCTTGAAGTGAGTGCCAAACAAGTATGGCCTCAACTTCTTCAGGGCCCAAACCACAGCAAAGGCCTCCCTCTCAATAGCTGACCAATTCTTCTCTCTGGGGGTCAGCCTCCTGCTAATAAAAGCTATGGGCTGGTCATGACCATCAAAATTCAGTTGCGATAGAACAGCTCCCACACCCAGCTCCGAAGCGTCTGTTTGGACAATGAATGGTTTGGAGTAGTCTGGACTCTTTAGGATAGGTGCTGTGCACATGGCCTGCTTTAGGTCATCGAATGCCTTCTGACAGCTTGCTGTCCACTGAACTTTTTTTGGCATCTTTTTACTTGTCAGGTCGTTTAGCGGGGTCACAATGGATCCATAATTTCTGACAAATTTCCGGTAATAACCAGTCAGGCCCAAGAAAGCTCGAACCTGAGTCTGGGTGGTTGGAGGAGCCCAGTCCTGTATGGCCTGTATTTTGCTCTCCAACGGTTGAACCTGACCCCCTCCTACAAGGTGGCCCAGGTATACAACCTGTGTCTGCCCTATCTGGCACTTGGTGGCCTTGATAGTGAGGCCTGCCTTCTGCAGGGCCTCTAACACTTTCCTCAGGTGGACCAGGTGATCCTCCCAGGTGGAGCTAAAGACAGCGATATCGTCCAGATACGCCGCACAGAAGTCGTCCAACCCAGTGAGAACTTGATTCACCAGCCTTTGGAAGGTGGCAGGTGCATTTTTCAAACCAAAGGGCATTACCACGAACTGATAATGCCCACCCGGGGTAGAAAATGCTGTTTTGGGCTTGGCCTCCTCAGCTAACCTGATTTGCCAATACCCAGCTGTGAGGTCAAACGTACTTAAGTAGTTGGCCGAGGCCAACCGGTCGATAAGTTCGTCTGCTCTTGGTATCGGGTGGGCGTCAGTCTTAGTGACTGCATTGAGACCTCTGTAGTCCACGCAGAACCTCATCTCTTTCTTACCGCCCTGGGTGTGAGGTTTCGGCACGAGCACTACGGGACTAGCCCAGGGGCTGTCCGAGGGTTCAATGACTCCCAGCTCCAACATTTTCTGCACCTCTGTCTTGATGCAGTCTCTGACGTGATCAGGTTGCCGATAGATTTTACTCTTTACGGGTAGACTGTCCCCAGTGTCGACCTCATGGGTACACCAATTGGTCTGACTGGGTGTCAGAGAGAACATATGTCGAAAGGATTGAAGAACCTGTTTACAATCCTTTTGTTGATGTCCAGAGAGGCTGCCACAAAAGACAACACCATCTACTGATCCATCGTCAGGGTTCTGAGAGAGCAGGTCCGGGAGAGGGTCACTCTCCTCCTCCTGTCCCTCATCTGTGGCCATGAGCAAGCCCATGCCCTCCCTGTCGACATATGCCTTGAGCCTGTTTACATGGAGCACCCTGTGGGGGCTCCGGGGAGTTCCCAGGTCTACCAGGTAGGTGACCTCTCCCTTTTGCTCAATGATCGTGTGGGGCCCAGACCATTTGTCTTTGAGTGCTGCTGGGGCCACTGGCTCCAGCACCCACACCTTCTGTCCAGGCTGGTACACAGTCAGGACAGCCTTTTGGTCGTGCCAAGCTTTCTGTAATTCTTGGCTCGCCTCAAGGTTTTTAGACGCCTTTTCCATGTACTCCGCCATCCGCGAGCGGAGACCGAGCACATAGTCCACAATGTTTGATGCCGGCTTTCTGAGAGGTCTCTCCCATCCTTCCTTTACCAAACAAAGGGGTCCCCTTACAGGATGTCCGAACAGAAGCTCGAAAGGGCTGTAGCCAACCCCCTTCTGCGGGACCTCTCTGTAGGCGAACAAGAGGCAGGGTATCAGGACATCCCATCTCCGCCGAAGCTTTTCAGGTAGTCCGTGAATCATCCCTTTTAGGGTCCGGTTGAATCTCTCAACCAGCCCATTGCATTGTGGGTGATAGGGTGTGGTGAACTTGTAGTTGACACCACATTCCTTCCACATAGCAGTCAGATATCCCGACATGAAGTTTGCACCTCTGTCTGAGACGACCTCCTTAGGGAAGCCCACTCTGGAGAACACTCCAAGTAGGGCCCGTGCCACCACAGGTGCTGTAGTGGTCCTAAGGGGAATAGCTTCAGGATACCTGGTGGCGTGGTCCACCACCACCAGTATCAACTTGTGCCCTGATGCTGTCTGGGGTTCCATTGGTCCGACAATGTCGATCCCCACTCGCTCAAAGGGTACCCCCACCACTGGTAGCGGTATGAGGGGGGCCTTTGTCGTGCCACCTGACTTACCACTGGCTTGGCAAGTGACACAGGAGCGGCAAAACTCCTTCGTATCCTCGGACATGTGGGGCCAGTGAAAGTGTGGGACAATTCTGTCCCAAGTCTTATTCTGGCCTAAGTGACCTGCAAGGGGAATCTCGTGGGCCAAGGTGAGAAGGAAACCTCTCAGAGACAAGGGGATGACCAGCCTCCTGGTCGCACCAGGTTTGGGGTCTCTTGCCTCAGAGTACAGGAGTCCATCGTCCCAGTACACTTTGTGGGTACCTGTGGCGTTCCCTGCAGCCTCAGCAGCAGCCTGCTGTCTGAGGGGTTCAAGTGAGGGGCAGTCTAACTGTGCCTTCCCCAGGTCTTCCCTGGAGGGTCCCCCTGAGCCCAGAAACTCAACCTGACCAGGTTCAAGCTCTTGCGGCTCAGTTTCCCTCAGTTCCTTAAGGTCAGCCTCCTCGGAGACTTGATCCACAACCTGGGGCAAGGGGGAAGGCGAAGCCTTACCCTTACTGCTCCTTTTCTTGGAAGGTGTCTGGTCCGTTCTTCCAGGATCCAGCACCTGTTCAGTGGGGCATCTTTTGGCCTGTGACCTGGTCACAGCAAGGACATGTGCTGGCAAGCCTAACATCTCCATGTGAGTCCTCTGCTCCACTTCTGACCATTGTGACGTTTCCAAATCATTGCCCAACAGACATTCTACGGGGAGGTCTGAACTAACCACAACCTTTTTCGGGCCACTTACCCCTCCCCAGGAGAAATCAACAACTGCCATACTGTGATTGGTAGTGACGTTGCTGGCATTGGTCACTAGGTAATTGGTACCTAGCATGATCTGTCCAGGGTCCACGAAGTTAGGCGTCACCATGGTGACACTGGTACACGTGTCCCTGTAGGCCTGAGCCACTTTTCCATTGATCAAAGGTGTCTGTCTGTATTTGCCCAAAGTATTGGGACTGGCATCAGGGGACATATCCATATCCCCTGTACAGACAAGGACGGCCTGAGTGAGCGTGCCGACTAAGTCGTCACTCCCCTCGGTTCCCAAGGTTAACCCAACTAATGCCTTGGGAGGCGCACTACCACTGCTGACTGTACTAGGGGGCGCAGGTGCCTTAGGGGCTGCAGTGGTAGGAGTTTGCCCTCCTTTCTTGGTGCACTCACTAAACCAGTGAGTCTTACTTTTACAGTACTGGCACCACCTTTTTGACTGGCCTTCTTGAGTCTTCTTCTTCTGTGAAGCCTGACCCCCACCCTCTTTGGTTTGTTGGGGACCTGTCGAAGACTTCTGGTCATTTTGTTCGTTCTTGTTACCCTTTTGGTCTGCTTTCTTCTGACCACCCTGGTTCTGATTCTGGTTCTGCTTGACCCTTGTTCTGACCCATCTGTCTGCCTTCTTTCCCAATTCTTGGGGAGAGGTCAGATCCGAGTCGACAAGGTGCTGATGCAACAATTGGTTCTGACAGTTGTTTAAAATCTGTTCTCGCATGATAAGATTGTACAATCCTGTGTAATCAGTAACCTTGCTACCCAGCAACCAGCCTTCCAAAGCCTTAGTGGCACAATCAACAAAGTCAGTCCAATCCTGAGACTGAATTTTCTGGGTGTCCCGGAACAGCACCCGGTACTGTTCCGTGGTTAAGCCGAACCCATCAATCAGTGTGTTCTTCAGGACTTGGTAGTTGTTAGCATCCTCAGCTCTAGTAGTGAGGAGCTTGTCCCTTCCTTTACCTTCAAAGGAAAGCCACAGTATAGCTGCCCACTGACTTGGGGGGACGCACTGGACAGTGCAGGCCCTCTCCAAAGCAGTTATCCACTTGTGGATGTCGTCCCCTTGTTTAAAGGGGGGCACTATTTTACTCAGGTGTCTAGTGTCTATACCCCTGTCTTTCTCTCTATTGAGACTGCTGCCACCAGTGGGATCTAACCCACTTAATTTCTGCTCTCGGGCCAGGGCAAGTCTTTCTTTGGCGAGGGCAAGTTCTTCCCGCTCGATCCTCAGATTGACTTCCCGCATCTTCGCTTCATGCTCCCTCCTCTGAGGGGAAGTCATTCCTCTCTGAGAGGATGCCTGAGAGACATGTGTATGAACCGATCTGCCGGAGCCTCTGGAGAGAGACCTAGCTCGTCCGTTCCCAAGGTTAAGCCTGCTTGAGCGTGGGCCCGGGGCTCCCCCAGTTCCATTCTCATGCCTGCTTAAGTTGGTCCTTGTAAGCCTGCTGACTACCACTGGACCTTTGTCTGCCTCGTCTCCCGATAACTCGTCCTCGTCCTCCTCCTCTGTGTGGAGGTCGAGGTCGGGGTCACCGAGGGTTCCCTCTAAGGGAGGCATGTTCCCATCTGCACTGGGGGGACCTGTGTTAGAGGACCTCCTAGCATCGTACGCCTCTAAGAGACCTATCAGAATTGCGATGGTAGGGTTAGAACCCTGGTTTAGCTTCCTGGAGGCACATAGTTGTCGCATCTCCTTGAAGCTAAGGGTTGCATATCGTGACACGACCTGTGGAGGGTCACTGACCACTAAGGGAGTCTGCGAGGACTCTCCGTGGACCGACATGCTTGTCTAGTGCGGTGTAAGTGTTGCACCTACCTACACTATGTGTTTACCTACTGATCCCTTGCTAGGAGTTGTAGTCAGGGTGTGCTAAGCCCTGTTACACTACAACAGCCGGTTCAGTAGAACTCGGAGTATTCTAAGTTAAGTTATATGTACCTGGGTACTTATGTGATCTTTCACTGCGATATTCTTAGGATACGTGTGTGGTAAAACAACAGCAAGCTCAAATCCCAACCGCTGCTCACCAATGTGAGGAGTTGGCCTGATATGTAGTGCTCACTATTCTAGTGATCACTGTGTATCATTCCAAACGACCCTTATTGATGATTGGTTGTAAGTCAACCTTTTAGACCAGCTATCCTAGTAGCGTGGATACGAGCAGTCTTAGGCTAAACTCTAGAGGGCGTGTTAAGCCAGCTGTTTACCATCACATATACCCCTTGAACACCAAGTGAAAGGACACCACACAAGTTGTTATGAAAATAAAAGGGTATTTATTTATAACGAGACTACCCCGGCTCTTTATGAGTCAGGGAGCTAAGCACACTACAAAACTCTTAGGAAAATACTTCAGTTGCACAATTTACACAAATGCCCGAGGGGCACGAGAAACCATCTACACTAACAGTGAAATGCGAATGGTTAGAGTCTGGAGGTACTGATTCCGGAGTGTTCCGATCAGTGGGACTAAACGAAAAAGGAACTGGACACTTGTAGAGCGAACCTGCGATGGAGCACCGAGATGCTCGATTTACCTAGCCCGGAGGCTGCGGCTGCGTGAAGTTCGTCAAGATGTCGGGAGTCCTCGTGTAGTCTCAGGAGCCTGAAAGAAGAAGTTGCTGGCAGGCGACCAGTGACGATGTTCAGAGCGATCCAAGCCTGGATCGGTGATGAAGGAAAACCTGAAAGCAGAGGGGACTCAGTTCCCAACCGCTAGCCAGCGATCGTGTGGGTACCAGGAGGGTACCGGCTGAAGTCACCTCGACCAGGTGAGTGGGTGACGTCGGACTCGGCTGTTCCTCGGACCAGGAGGCGCGGCGGCGACCAGGATGGAGGGCGAGCTGTCCCACGAAGGTGTCTGCTGTCGATGATGCTGGGCCCAGGAAGGGGCAGCGGATCTTGGCAGTGGCCACCCAAGCGGGGGAGTCAAGATGGCGTCGGGAGTGGACCAGGAGGGTCCGGGGTACTCCTCTGTTGAAGGGGAGCAAGTGCCAGTCTGGAGCAACCAGACTAGTGATGAAAAATAATCTTGGAGCGTCGTGGAGAGGGCCACAAGCCGGTCGGTAAGTGGTCGGACAACGCGGTGAACAGCAAGGAGCGGAAGGGCCCCCCACGCAGATCTCGCGGATGCTGGGGAGACAGACTTCGATGCTGGAGCTGCTCAGGGTTTAGGGCATCTCAAACCCTAGGTGCACTCACTCGAGGGTCCCTCGGTGGGCGTGCTAGATAAGCGTCGTGCAGGTTCTGAAGATAGCCGGTCCCGCAGGTCTCGTCACACCTACGACTCTCAGCTGAGCTGATGAGGGAGGTAAAAGGTCAGAGATGGCAGGGAACTCGGGTCTCGTCGAGCTGGGCAGTCTTGATCCGTAGGAGAGACTTACAGCAAACCGCAAGCGCTTAGTTGGTGCCTGCTGGTGCAGGGTGGCTACTCCTTAGCCACAAGGGAGAGTCTTCAGAAATAGTCAAGAGTTCCTTTCGTGGAAAGTGGTTCGTGATTCGGAGGTATCCGATTATCTGATTATCCAATTTGGGAAGGGGACTCGCTCCTACCTTTATTCTAAGAAAAAGGGGTTGGCCCGTGACTAGGTTCTACCTATGGGTGGAGCCAGGAGGGGGGTGGTTACACCCCTATCCTTTGTCCGGCTTCGCGCCAGCTCAGGGGCTGGTGTGCCCCCGAAACTGGTTTGAGCCGGGCTATGCACAGTGAGCACCGGGGTGCCACTGGCAATCACCTTCCTTTCAGCCCTGCCTACCTGGGATACACAACCCTGTCTGGGACGGTGCTAACACCGCCCTTGACAGGAAACCCTTTGTCCAAACTCCCTTCGCTGGAAGGTCCCCCAGCAGCAGGAGGTCAGACTTGTGTCTGGTGGCAGCATCCATTTTGTGATGCTGAGGCTTGAGTCAACTTTAACCGGGGTTCAGGGTTACTTCCATGTCGTGCCCCTCTAGAAGGGGGGAATGCTAACCCCGTCGCCAGAACTAGCGAGGGGTTCGTATTCCAATTCGTATGACACCTTACGCGACATGTGTAGGTGATGCGATGCCAAAGTTAGCAAATAGTTGGTCGCGTCACCATGGAACGGCTATTAGGACTTGGTTCCGCAAGCCGTCGACGGGCTCGGCTCGCGCCAGAGCACCATCCCACATGACTCCCCGCACTCTGCCTTCAGGATTGATAAGGCCTGCCATAGGAGTGACTGATAGGAATCCATGTGTCCATTTTAGGGTTAGGTGTAGGAATACTACACCTACAGCAACGGGTGATTACACCACGTGGCCCCAGCTGTCGTGCAGCCAGTTGTGTCAGATTTGGGCGGCCATTCCAGGGGTGGCATAATACATGCTGCAGCCCCTGGTAGGCCCTGGGTACACCGATGCCCTGGATACCTGTGGTATGCTGAGACAGGGACTGACAAGGCGGCCCAGTTCCAATTAGTGGATGCACCTAACGTACATGTGTGTTAATTTCGAGAGAGAACAGCTAGGCTGTGGGTCTGATTGGCAGGCCCACAGCCGGAGAAAGTCGTAAACCAATGAAGCAAAAGCAAAAAATCTGGGTGATCATAGGATTGCAGACCCTACTCTCCTACACCTCCCATTCCTTTTCTTTGAGTTTCTCGTAAACACCGGCAGGCATTAACACTTTTAATATTTTCATAATGTCGGGGTAGGTATACTCTCCCATGAGTAACATGTCTTTTATTTCACGGTGGAAACCTGCTGGATCCTTGTCATGGCTGGGTACTACTTTCTTCATTTCTAATAATTCAATTTTAGTTATAGGCGTGTACACAAACACGCGTGTAAAGTTATTATCTTCACCTCTGATTGGGTGTACTTCGCGTAAGGGATTCTGTCTATCTATGTGATACATTTTTCTTCCCATAGTGGGAACTGGAACATGTTCTGGGCATACGAAAACTACATACTGGTTTCGAAATTCTAGAATTTCTTTAATTAAATCAGTACCTGACCCTCTCCATTTATTCGTGAGTAATTCTGTCTATATGTCAGGTAGGGGTCCAGGATCGGAGTGTTGGCTTTTATATAATATAAGGAGGTGTTGAATCATGTATATACTAGCTAAACGCTGTTCGTATGGGGCAAGGTTCAGAAACGTGTGTGCTAGTGCATCATCACTGTATTTGCTGGGACTGTCAGCCCATTGTACTGCTGACCTGGCTAATTCATGTTCGTCCATGGAATCGAGCATATGGTACCCCCTTCGGTCTCGGAGTAGTTTATCAGCAGCTTGGAATAGGTGTTCAGGAGACCTTGTATTTAACATAGGGGCTTGAAAATGTCTATTACATTCTGGACGTATCGGACGTATCGGATCATTAAAGCATCTCGTTTTATTAAAAGATCTTCCTTTACCTACATAAGCCATCGTTTCTAATTGTCCTGTAGGCATTTCGTCCTCCTCTCCCTCTGATTCACGTTGATCTGACTCTAATCTTTCTGTATGTATTCGTTCTACTTCTTTGCGGATCTTACGGCACATAACTACTATACATGTCTGTTTATCATGTTTCCCTTCTGATATATTCTGGCCCCATCTGTTAAGTACTTGCATTTCCTCCTGATCCACCCCAGGCCTATCTCTGTTTCTGATCACACAGTTTATGAAGAAGCGTAACAGTTGTCTCTGTACATCCACTTTCTGGTATTCCATGGCTTCGTCAATACTTTCAGGGCCTCGCCCTGATTGGACAAAGTGATATATATTGTCTAAATGTGCCACCATTCCTGGTAGCGTCGCTAAATACCTTGAAGCTCGTCGTATACGTAGTGATGACAACAGCATACCGTCCCGTCTACCGGGCACAGGATCATATCTACAATCCACTAGATGTTCTTTAAACAAGTCAGAAGTTGCTAGTTGTGGTGTACGTTCGTATGCTAAATCCCTAAGGGATAATTTATTTCCTCGGGGTGGCGTGGCAAAAATTTCTGTCGTACCTCATGTCGCACCGTCTGAGGTGCTAGGCACGAAAGGATTTGTTGGATGTAAGATAGAAACTGTAGAGGTAGGAAAAGCGGTCGAAACAGATGGACCTGTGGGAATGTGCGTAGGAGTTTGTTGTTGCGGGGATACAGACGGATGATCTTGGCGTTGAGCACCATCGGTGGGCTGTGTGTGTGACGGAGCATTAGCATATTCAGGAGCTACATCATCTAAATAGGAAGAAAGGAAAATATCTTTTGCTGTTTTGGGATGTGCTTTTATCGGGAGTAATGGAGGTGTCAAGTTTTTCGGTATTTCCGGGGTGGCCTGAGGTAACCCTTCGGCCAAAAGAGGATACATACCATTCATAAGAGTGTTTCGTTGTCTGTCTACTTGTTCTGCTTTTACTCGGGTACCTTCCTCAATTAATACATTTTCTCGGGTTTTATTCGAATTCTCCCTACCTTTCTCTTCCTGTCTGAGCGCTTTTTCTGTACGTCTATATGATTCTTTACGCCATAATTCAATGGCATCTTTCTGTGACTGTCTGGCTTTCTTTTTCCATAATTCTTCTTCTACTCTCATGATGCAATCTGCATCCCAGGTCCCAGCTGCGGGCCACCTCTGACTTTCTTGTGAATCCTTGGTGTAGTCCACCCATAAATCAAGAAATAATACGGCATCTAGGCCCTAGGTGGAATGGGAACAGCTTCTTCGAGTACCCCTTTCCTGGTGTTGATCTGTCTTAATTTTGAAAAGAGCGGCATTTTTAGACCTTCTTACTTGAACACACTTAATACAATAAACACAATAATGAACAATCATTCACACCACAATATGTAGAACGTATTAAAACATTTAACATTTAACAGTTTAACGAACGATGATAACTAATAGGAAACTAGTTACTGACATAATACTAACACTAGATAATACTTAATTATATGCAAGACATACTAGATATACTGCTAAACAGTACAGATACACTGCTGAAACAGTGCAGACCGGATTTGTGTACCCAAACCCGTCTTGACCGGCACAACCTAATGTGCACGTTTAAATGCCTCCCCGGCAATGGTACTCACCGGGTAGCGCGGAACGGAAGGCCTCGGAACTGAACTGGACTGGACCGAACTGGACTCGACTCGACTGGACTCGGAACTTCGGAACCTGGTGGGCCTCTGTATACCTCGGATCTTGCTCTCTCAGCTAGGCTCTGGTCGGGATACTTCGCACTTCTCACCGCCTCGTCTGGGTGTTGATCGCAGCCTCAGTCACCCCCGCTCGGCCGGAGGGAGATACAGGAAATCCTGCAGGTACGCGTTTTTGTCCGTTCAGCTGTGGCAGGAGACCGGGCCTGCAACGCACCTTCGGCGCGTGAGATGAGAAAGTGTCCCTGTTCGGGCGCCAATTTATGTGGTAAATATTTCATTACCGGTACTATTTTTTATGCGGTAAAGTCTAGTAAGAATAACTCAGTAAAAATAAGAGGCAGAATCCGTGGTATTAGAGGTTCTGAAAGGCTTTATTCCTCTACAAAGGAATTACAGTTCGAACCGTAGGCTTCAAATTCCATCACCACGAAGGTTTAGGAAGGGAAGGCAATACATTATTGACAAGTAAAGATATTTATATGAAAAGTATTACATTAAGACAGATGCAGGAGGCGTAACAGCTGATAATACAGATAATGATACACATACGTAATAGAAAAAGGCGTACATATAGGCGTAACTAGAAACGTCATTAAACATGATGTCACAAGTGGGTGGACCCATAAGAGAATCCTGTAATGTCAGCAGAAATATTTGGCAGAGATGCGCGCGCAGCCGCATGACGTGTGATTGACGTGCAACTAGAGGGTGAAGGGGACTTGACATTTAGCTCTACATGTGGAGACAGAAGTCTGAGGGGTCATGTCAACCTAATCCCAAATCATATCTAATATCTTATGTTTAAAGAACTGTATTATCCAAAAGGAAAGGTCTCTCGGACGGAATCTATTCTATACTGACTGTTAGTGCGTGTACAAGCGTCTAAGTGTCTACATGAGATGCGAGGGGGCAGGAATCTTCCATGGTAACAGGGGCTATGAATTACTTGCATGAGGACAGTGAGGCCTGGCCCTTTGCTTGGTAGCTGGAAGAATGTTTACCTAAACTACTAGACAGGAATGCATCGGATGAGGAGCGGAGCAGATAATCTTGAAGGTGAAATACAGTTTTTGGCAGGCAACAGGCTGGATCAGGCACCGTTAGCCGCGCAGGGAGTAGGACAAAGTTCATGGATACAGATGCGGGCTCGGACTGGAGCTTTCAGAGGCAGAAGGCAGGAAAAGGCTTGATGGCAGAATTCAGGGCCTACTCGCCTGAATCTGTAAAATGTGGAAAGTGAACCACATAAAGTCGGTGGCCTTTCATACTTAGGAATGGAATATCTGACCCATTCATAGCGGATCTGAAAGAGGACATGTTGACGGTGGACGCACATGTATTTGCGTCTTCATAACTGGAACTGGAGGGAACATACATGTACTTATAGCATGCACATGGAGCCGTTGGGGTCTACGATAGGGGACATAACTGATCACAAAATTCATATTTCCTCATTCCCTCCTTGTCCCCTACGGACCCTCAGGAGATATCGATCTTCATCAATCCATCGATCTGTTCATATAGCATCATTTGTTCTTCTTTCTTCTTCCAGGATCTTGAACGAAAACTTGGATGCAGGATACACGATGTGGCACACAGACCACAAATCGCTGGCCCACATTGTAGACATAAGCAGCAACTGAATAGTATGAGAAAGCCAATACCTAGGAAGGATAGGATCCTCCATCCCCAGGCTGACAACACGCTCCAGAACCAACCGGACCAAGTCCAGGTGCCTGGACTCTGGTGTATCTGGCTTATAATCTTATGAAGGCGAGTTATGGCTTTATATACTGACGGCGAATTTTCTGGTATGAAAACACAGCAACTTGATCCGATGACCCTACAAGCTCCGCCCCTATCGGCCAGGATGACGTCAAGGACAAGACGATTTTGAAGCACAACAATCCGCATAGCAGACTGCTCTTCTGTTAAATTGCCTAAGGCGGAAGTAGTCTCGTTCACTACTGCTTCAAGGGTTCTAGTTAATCTACGTATCAGCTTACTATTAGTGACTGTACCTATATAGGGAAAGAAACCTTTATTGAAATCTGTGTATTGCTCCCATGCCGTTTCAGTGTAATCGACAATCGGGAGATCTCTCTGCTGTCTATTGTGTACTAAATGGGTATTTCTGTGATAGTCAGGAGGGGCTAGGAAAACAGGTGGCAGAAGGAATGCTATGTAACAGGTACCATCCCAATCTAGAGGTAGACGTATATATGCAGTCTGGCCACATATGAAGTAGGAATGACGGTAAGCTCTAAATGTAGACTTGCCTTGATCACTGAATTTTATTACAGTGGTGCATTTACTATGGCCCATGTGTATGGAACCATTCTTTCTTACACATAATTCCCCTTTAACTGGGAATACTGACATAGCGGGCAAGATTGGCGTAGCTTCGGATTCAACATTCAGAATCATGAGGTTAAGTGTAAAATTACCTAATCCATATACTTCATTTTCTAGATCAGTTCCTGTTCTTTTGGGAAGTCCCTCCTTGTTAGGGTAGCAGACTTTAAGCAAAACTAGGTTCAGGTTTCCCCATACCCAGTTGTCTTGATAAACTACGGAATTTGAATCTAGGGAATTAATCAAACTAAACCATGCTCCACAGGAGCCATTGTGTGTGAACGGATACGGAAAGAGAGGCAAAACTCCTTTATAGTTCTGATAGGGAGGGAGTCGGCCACATATCCAACAATTGGTAGCATTGCTGGTCTGATGGGAATGATGTAACATACTAATAAAAGTGTTGTTGCGCAGCGCAAATCTATAAGACAACTCATGCGGAGGTAATTCGCCAAAAGAATGTTCAGCAATAGCATTGTAAGCACGTTTGGAAATAGGGTAATACATATGTAGCAATACACTAGAAATGATGATCAGAAGACTTAGAAAAAACAAAATTAATAATGTCACTATGCAATGACTACGAAGTGATTTACAGTACGCATGTTTTCTAAGCTGTATCTGTCTATTTTTCTCTCTATTACGGTCTAGAGGATACATGTCAGAGACAAATTCAACCGATTCACCTTGGAGAGGACTTAAACAATCAAATTGTCTGACTTGCTAGACCTTAGTTTCAGTTTATAGAGTTCGTGTTTTGTCTGTTCAACCAAGGGGAGCTTTGAGTCTATCTGTGAGGGGATGCAGGGCTGAGTATTCACATCGGACGGTAGTCCATAAAATTTCTTGATATGACTCGAGTGCAACCACCCTTTACGTCCCTCAATCTTCACGGCTGTCCTTGTTGTCAGCAAGACGAGTTTGGGTGACTTCCACCTGGGCTCCAACTGGGTCTTCCGGTCGAAATTCCTCACAAGAACCAGATCCCCTGGAACCACGTCATGGGGCTTCACCTCAGTGTTATCGGGAAAAGCTGCAGCTACCTGTGAACGACAAGATTGTAGTGCAGACATCAAGGAAGCCAGGTAATCTGTCAGCATATTACAGTCAACATCAGTGATTTTGCGAGGTATAGGCGTCCCCCACATATTTGGTGGTCTACCGAAGATCACCTCGTACGGGGATAGCCCTGTTCGAGAATGTGCTACCATTCTCATGTAAAAGAGCGCAACTGGTAAGGCTACTATCCAGTCAACACCTTTTTCTCTACATATTTTGGACAATCTAATTTTCAGAGTTTGATTATGGCATTCCACGAGACCTGCTGCCTCGGGATGTCGGACACAGTGGAATTTCCATTGGTAACCTAACAGAAGTGAAACGTGTTTCATTAGTTCGGATGAGAATGGTTGGCCGTTATCTGAGTATACAACACGTGGTAAACCGTACCGTGGGAAGAATTCTCGAACTAGCTGTTTGGCAGTAGTCGGGGCAGTGTAATCTGAAACCGGGTAGGCTTCTGTCCAACGGGAAAGAGCACAGACAACTACGAGAACATATTTGAATCCTCGACATCGTTCCATCTGGATATAATCCATCTGGAGGACTTCAAAAGCATGATCGGGAGGTTGAAATCCACCCTGCTCTACGGGGATGCTTTTACCTGGATTAAACTGACAACATATCATACAGGTACGTACTTTCTGTTTGGCTGCTGCTCGCAAGTGTTTGTTGAACCAAATGTGTTGAATGCTGTCTAGCATAGCTTTTTCTCCTAGGTGCGCTGGACTATGTATTGTGTTAATGATGACTTGAACCATGGAGTCGGGAAGAAACCATATAGATTTTTCCTTCGTCATCCATCCTTGATCCGTTTGGATCCCTCCTAATTCAGTCCATTTCTTTATTTCTTCTGGTGTAGCATGTGTCTGTATGTCAATTACATCAAGGGCGGGATCCTTAACTGTCATGCAATGTGTTGGTGCCGGAACTATTGTCTTTGTCGTGTCAGGTGTATGAGTCTGATTCTGAGCAGTTTGTTTAGCTGTTCTGTCAGCTAGGTCATTACCCTGAGAAATGATATCGGTAACTTTGGTATGGGCTTTGCATTTCATAATCGATATTGCAGTAGGTAGATGAATCGCGTCTAATAGAGCTTGAATGAGGGGTCCGTGTTGGATGTGGGCACCGTGAGAAGTTAAATAACCTCTCTCTCGCCACAGTACGCCGAAGTCATGGACGACTCCGAATGCATAACGTGAATCTGTGTATATGTTGACTTTCTTATTTTTAGCTTGAATACAGGCTTGTGTCAGAGCGATGAGCTCTGCTGCTTGAGCTGACAAAGTGTTAATACAATTTGTTTCAATGACTTCAGTGTCTGTTGTGACTGCGTAAGCGGCCACTAACTCTCCTGTACTTGTTCTCATACATGAACCATCTACATACAATGTCAGGTCCGGATCTGATAAAGGGATATCTGTCAAGTCTTGTCTGGGTTTCGTCGTGATAGTAATGACTTCAATACAATCATGTGCTAATGGATCTGTTCCGTTTACTGGCAAAAGTGTGGCAGGATTTAACGTATTACAACGTCTGATTTCTATGTGTGGCTGAAACAATGTTAATTCATAACCGGTGAGTCTTGCTATAGTCAAGTGTTGTGTTTGTGTGCGGTTCAAGAGAACCTCTACTGCGTGTGGTACTTGTACTGTCAATTGATGTCCTAAAACTATGGCATCGCTTTGTCTGATTGCTAAAGCTGTTGCAGCCACCGATTTAAGGCACGCAGGAAGAGCCTGAGCTACTGGATCTAATGTACTAGAGAAATAAGCACATGGTTTGTGTGATCCTGCTTGTTCCTGAGTGAGTACTGACAAGGCAGTACCTTCGCGTTCTGTAACAAAGAGTGTAAACTGTTTACTGTAACATGGTGTTGCTAAAACAGGTGCTTGGCATAAAGCTTTCTTTAAGCTTTCAAAGGCATGTGTATGTTCTTGAGTCCAAGGGAGGACAGTCGATGTGGCTGCCTCCTGTGTTGTCAACTGGATGAGTGGTTTTGCTAGAAATGCATATTGAGGGATCCACTGCCTACAGTATGAAGTGAGACCTATAAAAGCCCGCACCTCCTTTTGTGTCTTGGGTGGTAGCATGTTAGCAATTAACTGGATGCGGTCGGGTGTAAGCTGTCTTCCCTCCTTGGACAGCGAGTGCCCAAGGTAAACAACTTGCTGGACACAGAATTGCAGCTTAGAAGGGGACACCTTGTGCCCCTTGTCGGCCAGAAATTTTAAAACCGTCAGTGACGCTGTTTCACATTCAGGTTCGCTTCGTGCGGTGATCAGCAGATCATCGACATATTGAAGCAAGGCAGTGTTAACTGGCATGTGGATACTGTCAAGTTCTCGTTTCAGTGCTTGGCTATAGATGCTGGGGCTTTCTGTGAATCCTTGAGGAGCGCGTGTGAATTTAAAACTTCGGCCATTTAAACTGAATCCGAACAAATATTGACTTTCCGGATCTATTGGGACGCTAAAGAAGGCATTCTTGAGATCAATTACAGTAAAGAACGTTGCTTCTGAGTCAATAGCTGTTAGTAATGAAGAGATATCTGGGACCACAGGGTATTGTGGTACAATACATTTATTTAATTCGCGCAGATCAATAACTAATCGATATACTGGTGATGCTTTTGGATCCGTTCTTTTAAGAATCGGAATTATCGGGGAATTGCATACATTGGAGTCGGTTTCTACAACCACTCCTTGTGCAATGAGCTCGTCAATGATTTGCAGCAAAGCCATAACAGCATCTGGTGGTAGTTTGTATTGTCGCATTCGTGGTAGTACTACTCCTGTTTTTAGTGTGACTCGATATGGTGTAATGTTCATGCAACCAACATCAGTGGGGCCTTGTGCCCATAGATGTGTAGGTAAATTCTGCAGCCGGTGATCCATGTCTCTGGACATGTAGTGACCTTTGAAGTCACGTAAAAATAATCGTACTCCTTCCGGAGAACAACATATTATAGCTCCTAGAGCTTTCAATGTTTTTATACCTAACAAGTTTTCTGGACATGATTTAGTAAGCAATAAATCTGTAGTTCGTGTCAATGGACCAACCGTAAGTGGAAGGAGTTGCGTAACTTCATTAATGATAGGCTTTCCTGAGAATCCAAGGGAAATATTCTGTGAGCCTGAGAGGGGTGCCCCTGGAACTTCACTGCGTCGTATAGTTGTTCTGCTTGCCCCTGTATCAAGTAAAAACTTTCTGTCTTCCCCTAATAGTTCACTATGTACATAAGGTCCCTCTTGATCTACAGGAACCTCGATAAGGGGTAAGCCAACTTCCCTCTCTAGGCTATTTCATGTGTATCGCTGATAATCGGGATAGTCATTTTGTGCATACTGGTACATCTGTTGTGTCGTTGCTTGTGTTGCAGCAATAGGCTGCGCTTGTGGTGGTGCTACAGTCTGTTGTGGAGCTGTCTGTTGCGGAGCTGGCCTAGATTGTGCATGCTGAGGGATTTGTTGTTGATTCTGATCCTGTCTAGGTGGACGTGGTCTTTCCTGGGTTCTACCCGTGGCGATATTATGTTTCAGAACTGGACAATCGTGTATATAATGACCTTGTTGTTTACAATAGTTGCATGTCCCTTTCGTCGGACCTGTGGAATCACCCTTTTTATGACCATCAGCTGGAACTGACTGGGCAACAAGCATTTTCATTTTCGTATCTTTCATACGTCTTTGTTCATGTTCTTGTTCTTCTCTAATTCTATTGTGGTGATATTGTAACATCTGTAACATCTGTGACGGGGTGTTACCTTGCCAGGTACTCTCAAATTTCAATACTCTATTCTTAACTTGCGGCAGGGAATTTTCAACTAATTTTGTCACAAACAGATGTGGATATGACTCGCTACTTGCTTTTATGCCACTATTAATACCAAAACATTTTTCAAATCGGGAATAGAAATCACTAGTGTCTTCATCTTGCTTTTGTTTACAGGCTGATATTGCACCCCAGTCTTCTTTTTTCGTAGTTAATAAACGTGGCAGTACCTGCACTAGTAATCCTGGTAGTGCTGTAGTCTTTTCCCCAAGCCCTGATCCTGCAGCTCGGGCCTTTTCTTCGTTTTCTAATGCTGTCCAATCTATCTTTTGGTCTCCCACCTCCCATTCCTTTTCTTTGAGTTTCTCGTAAACACCGGCAGGCATTAACACTTTTAATATTTTCATAATGTCGGGGTAGGTATACTCTCCCATGAGTAACATGTCTTTTATCTCACGGTGGAAACCTGCTGGATCCTTGTCATGGCTGGGTACTACTTTCTTCATTTCTAATAATTCAATTTTAGTTATAGGCGTGTACACAAACACGCGTGTAAAGTTATTATCTTCACCTCTGATTGGGTGTACTTCGCGTAAGGGATTCTGTCTATCTATGTGATACATTTTTCTTCCCATAGTGGGAACTGGAACATGTTCTGGGCATACGAAAACTATATACTGGTTTCGAAATTCTAGAATTTCTTTAATTAAATCAGTACCTGACCCTCTCCATTTATTCGTGAGTAATTCTGTCAATATGTCAGGTAGGGGTCCAGGATCGGAGTGTTGGCTTTTATATAATATAAGGAGGTGTTGAATCATGTATATACTAGCTAAACGCTGTTCGTATGGGGCAAGGTTCAGAAACGTGTGTGCTAGTGCATCATCACTGTATTTGCTGGGACTGTCAGCCCATTGTACTGCTGACCTGGCTAATTCTTGTTCGTCCATGGAATCGAGCATATGGTACCCCCTTCGGTCTCGGAGTAGTTTATCAGCAGCTTGGAATAGGTGTTCAGGAGACCTTGTATTTAACATAGGGGCTTGAAAATGTCTATTACATTCTGGACGTATCGGACGTATCGGATCATTAAAGCATCTCGTTTTATTAAAAGATCTTCCTTTACCTACATAAGCCATCGTTTCTAATTGTCCTGTAGGCATTTCGTCCTCCTCTCCCTCTGATTCACGTTGATCTGACTCTAATCTTTCTGTATGTATTCGTTCTACTTCTTTGCGGATCTTACGGCACATAACTACTATACATGTCTGTTTATCATGTTTCCCTTCTGATATATTCTGGCCCCATCTGGTAAGTACTTGCATTTCCTCCTGATCCACCCCAGGCCTATCTCTGTTTCTGATCACACAGTTTATGAAGAAGCGTAACAGTTGTCTCTGTACATCCACTTTCTGGTATTCCATGGCTTCGTCAATACTTTCAGGGCCTCGCCCTGATTGGACAAAGTGATATATATTGTCTAAATGTGCCACCATTCCTGGTAGCGTCGCTAAATACCTTGAAGCTCGTCGTATACGTAGTGATGACAACAGCATACCGTCCCGTCTACCGGGCACAGGATCATATCTACAATCCACTAGATGTTCTTTAAACAAGTCAGAAGTTGCTAGTTGTGGTGTACGTTCGTATGCTAAATCCCTAAGGGATAATTTATTTCCTCGGGGTGGCGTGGCAAAAATTTCTGTCGTACCTCCTGTCGCACCGTCTGAGGTGCTAGGCACGAAAGGATTTGTTGGATGTAAGATAGAAACTGTAGAGGTAGGAAAAGCGGTAGAAACAGATGGACCTGTGGGAATGTGCGTAGGAGTTTGTTGTTGCGGGGATACAGACGGATGATCTTGGCGTTGAGCACCATCGGTGGGCTGTGTGTGTGACGGAGCATTAGCATATTCAGGAGCTACATCATCTAAATAGGAAGAAAGGAAAATATCTTTTGCTGTTTTGGGATGTGCTTTTATCGGGAGTAATGGAGGTGTCAAGTTTTTCGGTATTTCCGGGGTGGCCTGAGGTAACCCTTCGGCCAAAAGAGGATACATACCATTCATAAGAGTGTTTCGTTGTCTGTCTACTTGTTCTGCTTTTACTCGGGTACCTTCCTCAATTAATACATTTTCTCGGGTTTTATTCGAATTCTCCCTACCTTTCTCTTCCTGTCTGAGCGCTTTTTCTGTACGTCTATATGATTCTTTACGCCATAATTCAATGGCATCTTTCTGTGACTGTCTGGCTTTCTTTTTCCATAATTCTTCTTCTACTCTCATGATGCAATCTGCATCCCAGGTCCCAGCTGCGGGCCACCTCTGACTTTCTTGTGAATCCTTGGTGTAGTCCACCCATAAATCAAGAAATAATACGGCATCTAGGCCATGCTTATGATACATAAAGTACCCTGGAGTGTCCCTAGGTGGAATGGGAACAGCTTCTTCGAGTACCCCTTTCCTGGTTTTGATCTGTCTTAATTTTGAAAAGAGCGGCATTTTTAGACCTTCTTACTTGAACACACTTAATACAATAAACACAATAATGAACAATCATTCACACCACAATATGTAGAACGTATTAAAACATTTAACATTTAACAGTTTAACGAACGATGATAACTAATAGGAAACTAGTTTCTGACATAATACTAACACTAGATAATACTTAATTATATGCAAGACATACTAGATATACTGCTAAACAGTACAGATACACTGCTGAAACAGTGCAGACCGGATTTGTGTACCCAAACCCGTCTTGACCGGCACAACCTAATGTGCACGTTTAAATGCCTCCCCGGCAATGGTACTCACCGGGTAGCGCGGAACGGAAGGCCTCGGAACTGAACTGGACTGGACCGAACTGGACTCGACTCGACTCGACTGGACTCGGAACTTCGGAACCTGGTGGGCCTCTGTATACCTCGGATCTTGCTCTCTCAGCTAGGCTCTGGTCGGGATACTTCGCACTTCTCACCGCCTCGTCTGGGTGTTGATCGCAGCCTCAGTCACCCCCGCTCGGCCGGAGGGAGATACAGGAAATCCTGCAGGTACGCGTTTTTGTCCGTTCAGCTGTGGCAGGAGACCGGGCCTGCAACGCACCTCCGGCGCGTGAGATGAGAAAGTGTCCCTGTTCGGGCGCCAATTTATGTGGTAAATATTTCATTACCGGTACTATTTTTTATGCGGTAAAGTCTAGTAAGAATAACTCAGTAAAAATAAGAGGCAGAATCCGTGGTATTAGAGGTTCTGAAAGGCTTTATTCCTCTACAAAGGAATTACAGTTCGAACCGTAGGCTTCAAATTCCATCACCACGAAGGTTTAGGAAGGGAAGGCAATACATTATTGACAAGTAAAGATATTTATATGAAAAGTATTACATTAAGACAGATGCAGGAGGCGTAACAGCTGATAATACAGATAATGATACACATACGTAATAGAAAAAGGCGTACATATAGGCGTAACTAGAAACGTCATTAAACATGATGTCACAAGTGGGTGGATCCATAAGAGAATCCTGCAATGTCAGCAGAAATATTTGGCAGAGATGCGCGCGCAGCCGCATGACGTGTGATTGACGTGCAACTAGAGGGTGAAGGGGACTTGACATTTAGCTCTACATGTGGAGACAGAAGTCTGAGGGGTCATGTCAACCTAATCCCAAATCATATCTAATATCTTATGTTTAAAGAACTGTATTATCCAAAAGGAAAGGTCTCTCGGACGGAATCTATTCTATACTGACTGTTAGTGCGTGTACAAGCGTCTAAGTGTCTACATGAGATGCGAGGGGGCAGGAATCTTCCATGGTAACAGGGGCTATGAATTACTTGCATGAGGACAGCGAGGCCTGGCCCTTTGCTCGGTAGCTGGAAGAATGTTTACCTAAACTACTAGACAGGAATGCATCGGATGAGGAGCGGAGCAGATAATCTTGAAGGTGAAATACAGTTTTTGGCAGGCAACAGGCTGGATCAGGCACCGTTAGCCGCGCAGGGAGTAGGACAAAGTTCATGGATACAGATGCGGGCTCGGACTGGAGCTTTCAGAGGCAGAAGGCAGGAAAAGGCTTGATGGCAGAATTCAGGGCCTACTCGCCTGAATCTGTAAAATGTGGAAAGTGAACCACATAAAGTCGGTGGCCTTTCATACTTAGGAATGGAATATCTGACCCATTCATAGCGGATCTGAAAGAGGACATGTTGACAGTGGACGCACATGTATTTGCGTCTTCATAACTGGAACTGGAGGGAACATACATGTACTTATAGCATGCACATGGAGCCGTTGGGGTCTACGATAGGGGACATAACTGATCACAAAATTCATATTTCCTCAACCCCATGGCACTTACACATAGCATTCAGTGCTGTGCATGATTATGCCCTGAATTTCTCCAACATGTGATTTGGTGAGTCAAACTTACATTTCGGTGACAGATACATACACATTTCTGTCTGCACACTGGAAGTGGCTCTTGGATCTATGCCAAGTTGGATGACATGTGAGGGCTGGTGTGGTCATATGGCTCTGTGCTTTTTAAGAGGACTAGCAGGGTGCATGCACTGTCTACCTACCTGTTCTGTGACACAGTTGAGGGGAATTGCTGCCACATGGTTCTGGGTGTGGGGTGGTGTACCATCCTGCTGAGCCTTGGGACAAGGGTGCCTGGTGGGAGTTGTAGTGCAATCTTCCCACCCACAAACATCCCTCCCTGTTAAGATGGCTCCCTACCTGTAAGTTTGATGATGAAAAAACACCCCTCCCTGTTAAAATGGCTACCTACCTGTTAGGTGAAGGTGAGCAATGCAATGTCTGCCAAATGGATCTGAGTGTGGGGGGTGTACCATCCTGCTGAGCTTTGGGACAAGGGCGCCTGGTTGGAGTTGGAGTGCAGTCTTCCCACCCACAAACACCCCTCTCTGTTAAGATGGCTACCTAACTGTAAGTTTGATGATGTGCAAACACCCCTCCCTGTTAAGATGGCTACCTACCTGTTAGGTGAAGGTGAGCAATGCAATGTCTGCCACATGGCTCTGGGTGTGGGGGGTGTACCATCCTGCTGAGCTTTGGTACAAGGGTGCCTGGTGGGAGTTGTAGTGCAGTCTTCCCACAAACAAACACCCCTCCCTGTTAAGATGGCTACCTACGTGTGAGTTTGAAGGGAGCAATGCAATGGCTGCCACATACTCCTGGAAGGGGAAGGAGTGCTCCATCCTGCTGAGCTGTGGGACACAGGTGTCTGGTGGGAGTTGTAGTGCAGGCTTCTCACACACACACACACCCCTCCCTGTTAAGATGGCTGCCTCCCTGTGAAGTGAAGCAGAGGAAGGGAATAGGCTACACATGGCTCTTGGACGGGGGAGTGTTCCATCCTGCTGAGGAGTGGGACAAAAGAGCAAAGATGGCTACCTACCTGTTTGATGAAGGTGAGCAATGCAATGTCTGCCACATGCTTCGGGGAGGGAGGGCTCCATCCTGCTGAGCTTTAGGACAAGGGGGCCTGGTGGGAGTTGCGGTGCAGTCTTCCCACCCACAAAACCCCCTCCCTGTTAAGATGGCTACCTGTTAGTTTGATGAGGGGAATGTAATGGCTGCCACATGCTTCTGGGTGTGGGGGGTGTACCATCCTGCTGAGCTTTGGGACAAGGGTGCCTGGTGGGAGTTGTAGTGCAGTCTTCCCACCCACAAACACAGCTCCCTGTTAAGATGGCTACCTACCTGTAAGATTGGTGTGAGCAAACACCCCTCCCTGTTAAGATGGCTACCTACCTGTTAGGTGAAGGTGAGCAATGCAATGTCTGCCACATGGCTCTGGGTGTGGGGGGTGTACCATCCTGCTGAGCTTTGGGACAAGGGTGCCTGGTGGGAGTTGTAGTGCAGTCTTCCCACAAACAAACACCCCTCCCTGTTAAGATGGCTACCTACGTGTGAGTTTGAAGGGAGCAATGCAATGGCTGCCACATACTACTGGAAGGGGAAGGAGTGCTCCATCCTGCTGAGCTCTGGGACACAGGTGTCTGGTGGGAGTTGTAGTGCAGGCTTCTCACACACACACACCCCTCCCTGTTAAGATGGCTGCCTCCCTGTGAAGTGAAGCAGAGGAAGGGAATAGGCTACACATGGCTCTTGAACGGGGGAGTGTTCCATCCTGCTGAGGAGTGGGACAAGAGAGCAAAGATGGCTACCTACCTATTTGATGAAGGTGAGCAATACAATGTCTGCCACATGCTTCGGGGAGGGAGGGCTCCATCCTGCTGAGCTTTAAGACAAGGGGGCCTGGTGGGAGTTGCGGTGCAGTCTTCCCACCCACAAAACCCCCTCCCTGTTAAGATGGCTACCTGTTAGTTTGATGAGGGGAATGTAATGGCTGCCACATGCTTCTGGGTGTGGGGGGTGTACCATCCTGCTGAGCTTTGGGACAAGGGTGCCTGGTGGGAGTTGTAGTGCAGTCTTCCCACCCACAAACACACCACCTCCCTGTTAAGATGGCTACCTACCTGTAAGATTGATGTGAGCAAACACCCCTCCCTGTTAAGGTGGCTAGCTACCTGTTAGGTGAAGGTGAGCAATGCAGTGTCTGCCACATGCTTCTGGGGGAGGGAGGGCTCCATCCTTCTGAGCTGAGGGACAAGGGCACCTGGTGGGAGTTGTAGTGCAGTCTTCCCATCCACAAACACCCCTCCCTGTTCAGATGGCTTCCTACCTGTAAGTTTGATGCTGAGCAAACTCCCCTCCCCGTTAAGATGGCTACCTACCTGTTCGGTGAAAGTGAGCAATGCAATGTCTGCCACATGGTTCTAGGTGTGGGGGGTGTACCATCCTGCTGAGCTTTGGTACAAGGGTGCCTGGTGGGAGTTGTAGTGCAGTCTTCCCACCCACAAACACCCCTCCCTGTTAAGATGGCTACCTACCTGTAAGTTTGATGATGAGCAAACGCCCCTCCCTGTTAAGAAGGTTATCTACCTGTAAGTTTGATGTGAGAAAAACCCCTCCCTGTTGAGATGGCTACCTACATGTAAGTTTGATGGGAGCAAACAACCCTCCCTGTTAAGATGGCTACCTACCTCTTAGGTAAAGGTGAGCTATGCAATGTCTGCCACATGGTTCTGGGTGTGGGGGGTGTACCATCCTGCTCAGCTTTGGTACAAGGGGGCCTGGTGGGAGTTGTAGTGCAAGCTTGCCACCCACACACACCCATCCCCATTAAGATGGCTACCTACCTGTTAGTTTGATGAAGGCAATGTAATGGCTGCCACATGTTTCAGGGTAAGGGGAGTGCTCCATCCTGCTGAGCTGTGGGACAAGGGTCCCTGGTAAGAGATGTAGTGCAGTCTTCCCACCCACAAACACACCTCCCTGTTAAGATGGCTACCTACGTGTGAGTTTGAAGGGAGCAATGCAATGGCTGCTACATGCTTCTGGCGGGGGGGGGGAGTGATCCATCCTGCTGAGCTGTGGGACACAGGTGCCTGGTGGGAGTTGTAGTGGAGGCTTCCCACCCACACACACCCCTCCCTGTTAAGATGGCAGCCTCCCTGTTAAGTGGAGCAGAGGAAGAGAATAGGCAACACATGGCTCTTGGATGAGGGAGTGTTCCCTCCTGCTCAGGGGTGGGACAAGAGAGCATAAGATGGCTACCTGCCTGTTTGGTGAAGGTGAGCAATGCAATGTCTGCCACATGCTTCGGGGAGGGAGGGAGGGCTCCATCCTGCTGAGCTTTAGGACAAGGGGGCCTGGTGGGAGTTGTAGTGCAGTCTTCCCACCCACAAACACACCTCCCTGTTAAGATGGCTACCTACCTGTAAGATTGATGTGAGCAAACACCCCTCCCTGTTACGATGGCTACCTACCTGTTAGGTGAAGGTGAGCAATGCAATGTCTGCCACATGGCTCTGGGTGTGGGCGGTGTACCATCCTGCTGAGCTTTGGGACAAGGGTGCCTGGTGGGAGTTGTAGTGCAGTCTTCCCACAAACAAACACCCCTCCCTGTTAAGATGGCTACCTACGTGTGAGTTTGAAGGGAGCAATGCAATGGCTGCCACATACTCCTGGAAGGGGAAGGAGTGCTCCATCCTGCTGAGCTGTGGGACACAGGTGTCTGGTGGGTGTTGTAGTGCAGGCTTCTCACACACACACACCCCTCCCTGTTAAGATGGCTGCCTCCCTGTGAAGTGAAGCAGAGGAAGGGAATAGGCTACACATGGCTCTTGGACGGGGGAGTGTTCCATCCTGCTGAGGAGTGGGACAAGAGAGCAAAGATGGCTACCTACCTGTTTGATGAAGGTGAGCAATGCAATGTCTGCCACATGCTTCGGGGAGGGAGGGCTCCATCCTGCTGAGCTTTAAGACAAGGGGGCCTGGTGGGAGTTGCGGTGCAGTCTTCCCACCCACAAAACCCCCTCCCTGTTAAGATGGCTACCTGTTAGTTTGATGAGGGGAATGTAATGGCTGCCACATGCTTCTGGGTGTGGGGGGTGTACCATCCTGCTGAGCTTTGGGACAAGGGTGCCTGGTGGGAGTTGTAGTGCAGTCTTCCCACCCACAAACACACCTCCCTGTTAAGATGGCTACCTACCTGTAAGATTGATGTGAGCAAACACCCCTCCCTGTTAAGATGGCTAGCTACCTGTTAGGTGAAGGTGAGCAATGCAGTGTCTGCCACATGCTTCTGGGGGAGGGAGGGCTCCATCCTGCTGAGCTGTGGGACAAGGGCACCTGGTGGGAGTTGTAGTGCAGTCTTCCCACCCACAAACACCCCTCCCTGTTCAGATGGCTTCCTACTTGTAAGTTTGATGCTGAGCAAACTCCCCTCCCCGTTAAGATGGCTACCTACCTGTTCGGTGAAGTTGAGCAATGCAATGTCTGCCACATGGTTCTAGGTGTGGGGGGTGTACCATCCTGCTGAGCTTTGGTACAAGGGTGCCTGGTGGGAGTTGTAGTGCAGTCTTCCCACCCACAAACACCCCTCCCTGTTAAGATGGCTACCTACCTGTAAGTTTGATGATGAGCAAACGCCCCTCCCTGTTAAGAAGGTTATCTACCTGTAAGTTTGATGTGAGAAAAAACCCCTCCCTGTTAAGATGGCTACCTACATGTAAGTTTGATGGGAGCAAACACCCCTCCCTATTAAGATGGCTACCTACCTCTTAGGTGAAGGTGAGCAATTCAATGTCTGCCACATGGTTCTGGGTGTGGGGGGTGTACCATCCTGCTCAGCTTTGGTACAAGGGGGCCTGGTGGGAGTTGTAGTGCAAGCTTGCCACCCACACACACCCATCCCCATTAAGATGGCTACCTACCTGTTAGTTTGATTAAGGCAATGTAATGGCTGCCACATGTTTCAGGGTAAGGGGAGTGCTCCATCCTGCTGAGCTGTGGGACAAGGGTCCCTGGTAAGAGATGTAGTGCAGTCTTCCCACCCACAAACACACCTCCCTGTTAAGATGGCTACCTACGTGTGAGTTTGAAGGGAGCAATGCAATGGCTGCTACATGCTTCTGGCGGGGGGGGGGGAGTGATCCATCCTGCTGAGCTGTGGGACACAGGTGCCTGGTGGGAGTTGTAGTGGAGGCTTCCCACCCACACACACCCCTCCCTGTTAAGATGGCAGCCTCCCTGTTAAGTGGAGCAGAGGAAGAGAATAGGCAACACATGGCTCTTGGATGAGGGAGTGTTCCCTCCTGCTCAGGGGTGGGACAAGAGAGCATAAGATGGCTACCTACCTGTTTGGTGAAGGTGAGCAATGCAATGTCTGCCACATACTTCGGGGAGGGAGGGAGGGCTCCATCCTGCTGAGCTTTAGGACAAGGGGGCCTGGTGGGAGTTGTAGTGCAGTCTTCCCACCCACAAACACACCTCCCTGTTAAGATGGCTACCTACTTGTAAGATTGATGTGAGCAAACACCCCTCCCTGTTAAGATGGCTACCTACCTGTTAGGTGAAGGTGAGCAATGCAATGTCTGCCACATGGCTCTGGGTGTGGGGGTGTACCATCCTGCTGAGCTTTGGGACAAGGGTGCCTGGTGGGAGTTGTAGTGCAGTCTTCCCACCCACAAACACACCTCCCTGTTAAGATGGCTACCCACCTGTAAGATTGATGTGAGCAAACACCCCTCCCTGTTAAGATAGCTACCTACCTGTTAGGTGAAGGTTAGCAATGCAATGTCTGCCACATGGCTCTGGGTGTGGGGGGTGTACCATCCTGCTGAGCTTTGGGACAAGGGTGCCTGGTGGGAGTTGTAGTGCAGTCTTCCCACAAACAAACACCCCTCCCTGTTAAGATGGCTACCTACGTGTGAGTTTGAAGGGAGCAATGCAATGGCTGCCACATACTCCTGGAAGGGGAAGTAGTGGTCCATCCTGCTGAGCTGTGGGACACAGGTGTCTGGTGGGAGTTGTAGTGTAGGCTTCTCACACACACACACCCCTCCCTGTTAAGATGGCTGCCTCCCTGTGAAGTGAAGCAGTGGAAGGGAATAGGCTACACATGGCTCTTGGACGGGGGAGTGTTCCATCCTGCTGAGGAGTGGGACAAGAGAGCAAAGATGGCTACCTACCTGTTTGATGAAGGTGAGCAATGCAATGTCTGCTACATGCTTCGGGGAGGGAGGGCTCCATCCTGCTGAGCTTTAGGACAAGGGGGCCTGGTGGGAGTTGCGGTGCAGTCTTCCCACCCACAAAACCCCCTCCCTGTTAAGATGGCTACCTGTTAGTTTGATGAGGGGAATGTAATGGCTGCCACATGCTTCTGGGTGTGGGGGGTGTACCATCCTGCTGAGCTTTGGGACAAGGGTGCCTGGTGGGAGTTGTAGTGCAGTCTTCCCACCCACAAACACACCTCCCTGTTAAGATGGCTACCTACCTGTAAGATTGATGTGAGCAAACACCCCTCCCTGTTAAGATGGCTAGCTACCTGTTAGGTGAAGGTGAGCAATGCAGTGTCTGCCACATGCTTCTGGGGGAGGGAGGGCTCCATCCTGCTGAGCTGTGGGACAAGGGCACCTGGTGGGAGTTGTAGTGCAGACTTCCCACCCACAAACACCCCTCCCTGTTCAGATGGCTTCCTACCTGTAAGTTTGATGCTGAGCAAACTCCCCTCCCCGTTAAGATGGCTACCTACCTGTTCGGTGAAGGTGAGCAATGCAATGTCTGCCACATGGTTCTAGGTGTGGGGGGTGTACCATCCTGCTGAGCTTTGGTACAAGGGTGCCTGGTGGGAGTTGTAGTGCAGTCTTCCCACCCACAAACACCCCTCCCTGTTAAGATGGCTACCTACCTGTAAGTTTGATGATGAGCAAACGCCCCTCCCTGTTAAGAAGGTTATCTACCTGTAAGTTTGATGTGAGAAAAAACCCCTCCCTGTTAAGATGGCTACCTACATGTAAGTTTGATGGGAGCAAACACCCCTCCCTGTTAAGATGGCTACCTACCTCTTAGGTGAAGGTGAGCAATGCAATGTCTGCCGTATGGTTCTGGGTGTGGGGGGTGTACCATCCTGCTCAGCTTTGGTACAAGGGGGCCTGGTGGGAGTTGTAGTGCAAGCTTGCCACACACACACACCCATCCCCATTAAGATGGCTACCTACCTGTTAGTTAGATGAAGGCAATGTAATGGCTGCCACATGTTTCAGGGTAAGGGGAGTGCTCCATCCTGCTGAGCTGTGGGACAAGGGTCCCTGGTAAGAGATGTAGTGCAGTCTTCCCACCCACAAACACACCTCCCTGTTAAGATGGCTACCTACGTGTGAGTTTGAAGGGAGCAATGCAATGGCTGCTACATGCTTCTGGCGGGGGGGGAGTGATCCATCCTGCTGAGCTGTGGGACACAGGTGCCTGGTGGGAGTTGTAGTGGAGGCTTCCCACCCACACACACCCCTCCCTGTTAAGATGGCAGCCTCCCTGTTAAGTGGAGCAGAGGAAGAGAATAGGCAACACATGGCTCTTGGATGAGGGAGTGTTCCCTCCTGCTCAGGGGTGGGACAAGAGAGCATAAGATGGCTACCTACCTGTTTGGTGAAGGTGAGCAATGCAATGTCTGCCACATGCTTCGGGGAGGGAGGGAGGGCTCCATCCTGCTGAGCTTTAGGACAAGGGGGCCTAGTGGGAGTTGTGGTGCAGTCTTCCCATCCACAAAACCCCCTCCCTGTTAAGATGGCTACCTACCTGTTAGTTTGATGAGGGGAATGTAATGACTGCCACATGCTTCTGGGTGTACCATCCCGCTGAGCTTTGGGACAAGGGTGCCCGGTGGTAGTTGTAGGGCAGTCTTCCCACCCACAAACACACCTCCCTATTAAGATGGCTATCTACCTGTAAGTTTGATGTGAGCAAACACCCCTCCCTGTTAAGATGGCTAGCCACTTGTTAGGTGAAGGCGAGGAATGCAGTGTCTGCCACATGTTTCTGGGGGAGGGAGGGCTCCATCCTCCTGAGCTGTGGGACAAGGGGGCCTGGTGGGAGTTGTAGTGCAGTCTTTCCACCCACAAACACCCCTCCCTGTTAAGATGGCTACCTACCTGTTAGTTGGATGAGAGCAATGTAATGGCATCAGGGTGGCGGGGAGTGCTCCATCCTGCTGAGCTTTGGGACTGGGGTGCCTGGTGGGTGTTGTAGTGCTGGCTGCCTGTACACATGCCCCCATGGTAATATTGCTAGCTTCCTTAGGGGTGAATCAGAGGGAGTAAATGTTGGATCTGTGAGACATGTGTTGGGGAGATCATGGTGCACATGCATGCATTTGGGCCTAGGAGGTGTTGCTTTGTAGTTGTACAAGACAGTACATAGCAGTGTAATAGGAGACATTTGTTGGTACTTACCAGCCTCCACTCCCTCGGCCATTCCGGTGAGACTCTCTGGATGCAGTGTGGCAAGCACCTTCTCCTCCCATTCGGTGAATATTCGTAGTGGAATGGGAGGGCCATCGCCAGTCATCTGAGCCAGCTTAAGGTTCTTGTTGATCCTCTATTTCACCTTGCTCTTGAGGTCATTCCACAGCTTCCTGATCTCCTTCTGGGAGCGCGGGATGGTCCCTACTGCATTGACCTTGTTGACTATCCTTGCCCACATTTGTATTTTAGTGGCTTGTGGTGTCTGTTGGACCAGGCTTCCAAACCATGACTGACAACTCATTGTGAGTGAATTTGGGCATTTTCTTCTGTGACATGGTGTGTGATGTGCAAATGGGTTAAAGGTGCTGGTGTGAAAGTGGTGGTGGTGATGTGTGTGGTGTGTGTGTGTGGTTGTGATGTGTGCAGATTTGCCTCTCCTTTGTGCTGTGGGGTTGGTGCCTTCAGTAGTGGAGTAGTGCAAAGTATTCTGGTCAGGGAAGGGGCTGGTTTTATACTCAGATATGTGGATGGGTCAAAATGGTGTATTCCTGTCAGGTGTGTTGTGTGGGTTGACCTGGGATTTGTATTTTTTAGTTGCCATGGGGGTGTATCATTGGGGTGTATTAGGTGTATTTTTTTAGGCTGAGCCAGGTTAATGGCCACACTTGCTAGCCTTGTTGTGTGTTTTTTTGTCAACCGCCATTACTTTTCCAGTTCGACCGTGAAGGTCGGAATACAACAGCCCTTCTGTAAATGTAAATGTCCAGTATTTGTAAAGCGCGAACAATTACCCGAAGGTGTCAAGGCGCTGGGGGCCCTCGGGAAGATTAAGCAAGCTATTGCCCAGAGTCACATGGTGCTGGGCTGATCTGCTGCCGGTGCCCGGGAACAAACCGTGAGACCCTGGGTTCCGGAGTCAGACGCCCTGGCCGCTGCACCACACCTCTTCCACCACACCTCTTCTGCCGGCTCTCCCATTCATCAATAGTTGCGATTGCGGCGGTCAGAAACAGCAGATCGTTCCACTGTCACCGCAACGGTATCCTAATTTAACGTGCCGTCAATCCGCTGGCCGCGCGGCGGTTTTGAGTCTTTCCGCAGCAAATCCGACCGCCACGGATGGATTTTCACCTGCTCCGCATGCTCCCGGCGGTCTTTCATGGAATCCGTCCACTTCGGTCGGATTTTTCTGGTGGTTCATCCTAATATGACAGTCGGTTTTCCCGCGGTACCTGCGGACGGTTAATTTCCGCTACCACAGCAGTTGGAATGGTTTTCACACCGCCATCCTAATCGACCCCTTAGATCCAACTCCATTATCAGCTTTGGAGTCATAACACTAGAGAGCAGACATGAGTGTTCTTTAAACAACTGCTTTGCAAGGCATCTCCATTAAAGGCTTGGGGAACACTTCTCCCTCCAAACCTTTTTTTATGGAGCAGAAAAAAGCCTTCCAAACAGTGAGCTGAGAGTGTTCAGAATAAACAAGATGAACATTTTGGAGTTCTACAAATAATGAATATTTAAGTCTTTTCAATATTGATCATTTTATTGATCATTAAACAGTCAATTTGACTAAATTCGCTAAACGCTGAAATCTTTATGTTCAGTTTAACCAGCCTGTAGTCAATTAGGACGAAATAATCTGTAAAATTGGGTTGTTGGTTGAATGAAGTGTGACCCCTATTCAATCAACAGCCACAATGCCTGTCAAGGTGAACTGCAAGAGTCTCTAAATTAACCTCTGCTTAACCCTCTGGTAGCTTGTCACAAAAACAGTCAGGCTTAACTTCGCAGCAATGTGTGAAGTATTTATGCAGCACACAAACAATATTAAAGTAAAAACATAGCCCAAGAATAATCCCATGATCATTTTAAAAAATAAGAGTACATTTTAATAAAATATTTGACACCAAAATGACAAAAATAACATCAGTAGAACCAGAGGTAGGAAGTTTTAAAGTTTAAGATAAAAACGAAAAGTTCGAAGTTCTAACCGCAGACATCTAGTCATAAGAGACTTAGGGGCATATGTATCAAAATCTCCATTTGCGAATCTCAAATAGCGATTTTTTGAGAATCGCTATTTGAGAATTGCAAAACGGGATGTATTTAAAAATTCGCACATATTTTGCGAATTCTTAAAATTCCTTAATTGCGATTAGCAAATTGCGAAATCGCAATTAAGGAATACCTTCCCATTCATTCCTATGGGCCAGGAGGCTCATAGCAATGAATGGGAAGTCATTCTCAAATTGCGAATCGCAATTTGCTAATCGCAAATTGAGAATAATTTCAAAGGTGCAAGGGTGTCATGATGACACTCTGATGCACCATGAAATTAGCATGTGTGCACATATGGCGCACATACATGCCCTAAGGGCATGTATGTGCGCCACATGGCACTTTGAAAATTGCCAAAAAGTGCATTTTTCAAAGAAATCGCAAATTACCACCAACTTGAAGTTGGTGGTAATTTGCGATTTCTTAAAGAGAAATCGCACAACTTGGGTGCGTGTTACATAGCATTTAAGGAATCGCAATTTGCAATTCCTTAAATGCTTAGGCAAAATTAAGGAATCGCAAAATTAGCGATTCCTTAATAATGCGATGCGAAAATGGCTCATACATCTCATTTTGCGATTTTGTATTCGCAAACGCTGTTTTTTTGCAAATCGCAACGTTTTTGAATCCAAAATCGTTTGATACATATGCCCCTTGGTTAAAAATCTGAAAATATGGCCGACCACAATAGAGCCCGGGTTGGATACAAAGAGTGGATTGGGCCCGGTCAGCACTTACAATTGGACTTAGAAGAAATTCTGGGGAAAATGATCTGAGAAGGTAAAGTTTAGCAGGGCAAGGTTGCAGGCAGTGCCGTGAGCGTCATCATCGGAGAGCTGCTGAATGAAGTTGCAGTGAAGATTTCTATGTTCGGACTTGGTCTCTTTTTTGGAAGCCAAAAATTTCCAGAAGGACGAGACTAGAGGCTGTAGCTAACAAGAGTTTTACAAAATGCAAACTATCCCACAGCATTCCTTTTCAGTAGAATCCCACAAGTTAAAATGTTTCTATCCTTAGATGGCGCTTGTGGCACAATGAGGGATGTGTTTATGGTAATGAGCAGTCCCTTCCTACTCAATCACTCCAAACTCCTTCTGGGGCCAGCTCCCTCTTCCACTGAAACTGAAGCCAGGAACAAGGTACAGAGACGACCCAACAACTGTTTAAATAAATTATTGAAAATCCAATTTAATGGTAAAGTTGTATTTTTGATAAATATACAGGAAAAGTAACTTTAAAAAAGTTACTAAATGCTTTGCACATTTTCCTAAGTTCTACCATACTGTTCCAGCCCCACTCACCTGAATCACAGGTACTGCGGGAACTAAGAGAGTCCTATTCACCCTCCCTGTGCCTTGACCCTCCGTGCCCACATAAACAAAAACACGAGCGGATAACACACCAGGGGAAGGTAGGAAGGAAAAGAAAACAAGGATAGTGCTAGTCTGCTTTCTACGGGACTGTACCAGGATTTCAGACACACCAACAAACCCCAAAAGGGTCACACTGTAGGAAGAGAAAGAACAAACATCAGTAAGAAATACCCCAAAGAGAAAAGCAGCGTGCTACACAAAACATGATAAACATAGATGGACCCTTGCTCACCCCCTCTTATGTTAGGGACTGGCCTCCACTGAATCCAGGAAAAGATGTACTCCTTCACGATGTATTGAAGGCAGAAATAAGGTGAAGCCCCCAAAATATAAATGTGGTTACCAGACAATATTCAGAGGAGGAAAACTAGGAACATCTTGGAAATACAGGAAAAAGCACGTGGTGCAAAAAACCCGCCTTTGATCTCCTAAATTATTGGAAACGTCAGGAGGAAGTCCTTTCAAAAACAATCCTCCAGTGCACTGGGAAAAATATAACAAAGTTCACGGGCAATGAGGTTATGAGGCACCTCGCAAACCTAACAACGTATTGCAAGTCCCAAATTCCAAAACAAGAAACAGGAGAGGGAGTCGTATTTGTTCCAGCGGAACTGTATTGCCTTGCCCACTTGCGTAATCTAAACTTACGCACACCACTTACTTACACAGAAACTCCAACACTCCTCTGGAGGTAAAATTAGCTTTCTTAATATCGTAGACAAGGGCAATAAGTCATTGAAGCTAGTAAGTTCTTAGGCACCAGGTGAAACAATGAATACACCACACTATATATATACAAATATGAGATCTTGAATATAGATATATAAACAGTTAATGTACAAAGCACCTCACCAGATGCGTCTGCACTGGAGCCTTCAACATCCCTGGCCAAGCACCGAAAACACCAAGTCGGGAACCCTGTAGGGACTGGGGCACAGGAAGTAATCTCTCTGGGCACCAAAGTCGTCCCGCGAGTGCGTCCACTCCAAGACTGAGTTCCTGAGCTCTACCCCACGGACACCTCTTTTTATAGTTAAATCAACACGTTCGAGAACCCTCTAGCAGGCATTCTCGCCCATCTATCCATCATAGGTGCTGGCCGCATCTCTGCACCAGATCCACCCATACAGACCTGGCCAGATTCTGTTTGGGTGCGCAGAGGCAAAAGACATTCCTTTCCCTATCTCCGGCCTTGGAGAGCCTTGCACAGCGCATCCTCCCTATGTCTCAGAGATAAGCATAGAATGCACAAAAACAAGCTCAGGGTACAAAATAACCTCACGAGGTATGTCTCTCACCAGCTTGTACTGGTTTACGTGAAAAACATGTTTATGTTACTGCTGAAGTGTAACTACAGGGCAAAGCAGTACAAAATGGAGATGCAATGCAACAAAATGGAAGACCAGAGCATCACATGGAATCGAGGTCAATATGCAGTTTAGCACGTGTAACGTGTAAAATGGCAAATGCAATACATTCCACCCCTTGACCCTCAATTCACCTATCATATCCCATTGGCCTAAAGACTATGGATCTGGGATGAAGAAAGGAGAGAAGATTAGGAATACATTGAATACAACAACATAATGAAATAGAAACACAAATAAGCACTACGATAACACCCAAGATATAATGAAGCTGTGCAAAGTTAGGTAGCCACCCAAACAACCAATCCCACCATCCTTGATTAGCGTTTTGGGTGACCCCTTTCACTAAATCTTTTAAAGCATTAATATGCGCATGGATAGATGTAGAATGATCAGATAAATTGAAACAACAGAGTCCATCAAAGTCCTCGCAACCGTGGTTGTGTTTTAACAACAAATAGTCCACAGCTGCCCTATTCTGCAAAACAGCTTTTTTCGTTCCTTGAACATCTAATAACAAATCAGCTAAAGCCGCAGAAGTATGATTGAGATTCTTCACAAGTAAACAGGCAAGCTTAGCAATAGTTCTTGCATTATAAACGGACAGTCCTGGCACTCCTACAATGGCAATAGCCAAACTAGTATACTCTGCTCTAGAAAGCAAATCAATATTGGAGTCACAATCCTCAGGTGTTTGAACAGCTGCTCTAGAAGAGCGAATATGTGTGACAGAATGCATGGGAAAAAGCATAAGACTTAATCGTGATAATGCACAAGGTCCTCCAGTTATATTAGCTGGTATGTAAGTGTATGAAATATTGCCACACGAGAATAGCCATCCCTTAGATAATTTCACATGGTTAATATGGCTAGCGGTTAATACTGTATGATTACAGACCATATGATTGGTAACATTACTGCAAAAGCTGTCATGTCGTGACTGACATAATGTTTGGTGATCAGTGGTCAATTGTGTGCTCTTCTCTAGTTTCAATTGGCCACACTTGCCAATTTTGGCAGGGTCACAAGTTAGTTGATAGCAAACGTCTCCAGTAGTGATGTAGTAGGTAACAATACTCGTCATGTTCCTCCAGAGGTTATCTATAACCTCCGGGCAAAAACGACAGTACTCATAAAGACTCAGATGTGTTTGAACATCAGTTTCCTCCACTACCCCATCAAAGTTAGTTTGGTTGAAGATGTGCAGAAGCACACGTGCAGGGGTAGGTACGGCAACAAGACAAGTGGTTATCATATCAGCTGTACTCTGAAGATTTCTCATACAGAAGTGGGAAGTGTTCAGCACATTCCCGGCCAAGTAGGTCCAGATGTTATCCGGTTGCTGCAACAATGCTGTCATCCGACTCAGGCGGTTGATCCCCTTCGGCATCCCCGGGCCCTCCCGTACCCCTCCGGACACGCCCAAACACAGACCACACAGCGCAAGCATTGCAGCGGAAAGCCATACTGTGATCTAGAAACAGAAAACAAACTAGTATAATCACTCCCGTAAATAACATTTTTCAGCAGGTACATTTTCCCACTTTTCCTGTCCGGGTCTCATGATGACGAGGATATTATCCTTTCCCTTAGCGATTAGTTCTGCAGGTTCAGGAGGTTTGTTTGGGGACTCTACCCATACTTTCGCCCCTGGGTTCTTGTCAGTAGATCCGAACCCGCCCTTTCCTCGCACAGTTAGAAGGGCTGGGGCCGTCCCCTTCATGACATTTCCTCCATAAACCGGCATGATGACCATTTGGGCAACTCGGCCACCGGGTTGCACAATCAGATCATTGTCTCCATTGTTCAATAGGATAACTTTGATCTCCCCCTGGTAATCGGCATCGACCACCCCTCCCAAAACCTGGATGCCTTTAAGGGCAAGTCCAGATCAAGGAGCGATCAGTCCGAAATGCTCTGGGGGAATTTGAACTCCAATTCCTGTCTCAATCAAGGTAATGTCTCGTGGTTGCAATCGATAGAGTTTCAGGGCATGTAAATCAAGACCAGCAGCCTCTGGTGTGGCCCGATATGGAGCTAAAGCTCCGGGAGCTGTCTCCCAGTACAGAATCGTGTTTGTGGCCACATGGGGCTTGATCTGCAAAGCTGGGGTCAACATGCACATTAAAGGAGTTTCTGCATTGGCAAGGGGTCGGTTGTTCAAAATTTGCAATGCATCAGACAAGTGATCCCTCCACCCCTTCAATGACCCATCGGACAACTTTTTCAACTGCTCTTTCAACAAACCATTCATTCTTTCAATCAAACCCGCTGCCTGTGGGTAGTAGGGTATGTGATAGATCCACTTAATGTTATGCTGCACACAAAAATCTTGCACCATCTTTCCTTTAAAGTGTGACCCATTGTCACTCTGGACCTGCAAAGGAATTCCGTAATACAAAATCAACAAATTTAAAGTTTTCAGAATGTTAGACAGGGTTGCTCTCTTACATGGAAAGGCGATGAGATAGCCAGAATAAGTATCCACCACCGTGCATGCATAATGACATCCTCAACTCATTGGCATTGGCCCGATGAAATCAATTTGCCATATTTGCCCTGGCAACTTCCCTCTGCCTAGCTGGCCTCTCACTACCTGCGGAACCGGTCTGTGTTGGGTATGCTGACAAACAGGACAGTGAATAATTGCATTTTTAATCAAATCTAGGGGAATACACATCCCTCTACTTTCTGCCCACCTGCTAGTGGCTCGCTCGCCCAAATGTCCGCTTTTCTGATGCGCCCATTTAGCCATGCCCACCAAGTCAGAATCCTGCGTCGCCACCTCAGCTTCACGAATCTTCGCTTCTTGGTCTGCAAAGGAATTGCACCAATGCTCTAGTGAGTCAGTCGGGCAATGAGTATCAACATGATAAACTGTGACTGTACTCTGGGACAACAATTCCCAAATCTCCTGCCACAACTCCTTTCCTCAAACCTCCCTATTGTGAATCATCCAATTATGAGCATGCCATGTGGGAAGCCAAGTGGCTAGCCCATTGGCCATAGACCATGAATCAGTATAAATGTGACATGTACCAGGGAGCTCTTGCTTTAAAGCCTAGTAAACCGCTTACAATTCTGCGAACTGACTACTTCTTCCCTCTCCAGTAGTCGACAGCAACTTTTTGGTCACAGGATTGTATGACACCTCCTTCCAATGTCTCTTGGTCCCTACATATCTGGCTGAGCCATCTGTAAACCACACATGCTTTTTGTCCTCCGCGGACAACTCTGAGAATGGTCCTGCCCCATTTCACTGGGGACTCTCGTACTCTGTGTACATCTTGCAACATTTCTGCATCTGCTACTGAAGTCTGCGCCACTTGCTCATGCAGCACTGCGGTACCTTTAGGACCCACTTGTGCTCTGTCTTGTGTGTACCACTTCTACTTTATGACGCTAGCCTCCTGTGCATGCCCAATCCTGTGTGTCTTGGGTGAGCTCATCACCCATTGCATGATAGGAATTTCAGGTCTCAAAAATACATTGTGCCCCAGGGTTAATTGCTCGGTATCCACCAGAGCCCAATAGCATGCCAACAACTGCTTTTCAAAAGGAGTGTACCGCTGTCCAGCATCAGGTAGTTTCTTTGTCCAAAACCCTAGGGGCACCTTCTGTCTCCCCTGTTTTTGCCACAGGCTCCAGGTCGCATACTGATCCTGGACTGTTACATTCAAATCAATGCTTCCCTCTCGTATGGGCCATAGATCCAGGGCACGCTGTATAGCCTCCTTCGCTGACTCAAATGCCTGTTGCTGGGCCTCCCCCCACTCAAACTCATGCTTCTTCCGTGTAACCTTGTACAGAGGGGCCAAGATCTGACTCAAATGGGGAATGTGCTGTCTCCAAAAACCAAACAATCCAATGAAACGCTGCGCCTCCTTCCTGTTTCGCGGCACTGCAAACTCCTTGATCTTTTGCCTTACTTGTGGCAGCACCTCTCTATGCCCCTGATGCCACTGAATACCTAAAAACTTCCCACTCTGGGAGGGTCCCTGCACCTTCTCTGGGTTAATCACCCACCCTTTTCTTTGCAAATGCTCTACAATTCTGTCTAGTTGAGCCTGCACCTGTTCTTGGGTCTCTCCTTGAATCAACACATCATCAATGTAATGACAAAGTTGTACCCCAGGAATAACTGACACCTCATCCAAATGCTCTGCCACCAACCGGTGACAGATTGTAGGGCTATGTAAATACCCCTGTGGCAAAGATTGGAATGTGAACTGCCTATCATTCCACGAGAAGGAGTATTGTTCCTGGGACTCGGGGGCAATTGGAATCGTGAAAAAAGCATTGGCAATATCAAGTGCCGCATACCATGTCCCATTGTGTTTCTGAATTTTCTCAATCAAAGTGATGGTGTCGGGGACCGCGGCTGTCAACGGGGGCGTATGCTTATTCAGCTCGCGGTAATCAACAGTCATGCGCCAGCTTCCATCCGGTTTGCGCACGGGCCACACAGGGTTATTCCACGCCGTGGTAACCGGTCTCACCACCCCCGCCTCCACCTAGTCCCGTATGGTTGCGGTAATCTCATCATGTCCCCCTGGGATCCTGTACTGCTTCATATGAACCACTTTTGTTGCTTGGGGCACCTTCACTGGGGGAATCTTCAAGCGCCCCACCCTCACAGCAGCCACAGAGAGGTACTGCTTTGACCCAAACTGATAGCATCCGTCATCTAAATATCAATCAATCAATCAATCAAGAAATTTGTATAGCGCGCTACTCACCCGGAGGGTCTCAAGGCGCTTGGGGGAGGGGGGTCCGCTACTGCTCGAACAGCCAGGTCTTGAGTTGCTTCCTGAAGGAGAGGTGGTCTTGGGCCAGACGGAGGTGGATGGGGAGGGAGTTCCAAGTCTTGGTTGCCAGGTAGGAGAAGGATCTTCCTCCCATGGTGGTTCTTCGAATGCGTGGAACGGCGGCGAGGGCGTGGCTGGTCGATCATAGCTGGCGGGTAGGAGTGTAGAAGGTCAGGCGGTTGTTGAGGTACCTGGGGCCCAGGTCGTGGAGGGCCTTGTGTGCGTGGGTGAGGAGTCGGAACGTGATTCTCTTGCTGATGGGGAGCCAGTGCAGGTCTCTCAGGTGTCCGGAGATGTGGCTGTGTCGGGGGATGTCCAGGATGAGACGTGCGGAGGCGTTCTGGATGGATTGGAGTCTTTTCTGCAGTTTGGCTGCGGTTCCGGTGTAGAGGGTGTTTCCGTAGTCCAGTCGGCTGGTGACGAGTGCCTGGGTGACCGTCTTCCTGGTTTCGGTGGGGATCCATCGGAAGATCTTTCGGAGCATGCGTAGGATGTTGAAACATGATGACGAGACGGCGTTGACTTGTCTGGTCATCGAGAGGGAGGAGTCCAGGATGAAGCCAGATGAAGCCCAGGTTGCGTGCGTGGTCCGTTGGTTTGGGTGTGCTGCCCAGGGCAGGGGGCCACCAGGAGACGTCCCAGGCAGAGGGTGATGATCCAAGGATGAGGACTTCCGTCTTGTCTGAGTTCAGTTTCAGGCGGCTGTTCATCATCCACTCGGCTACATCTTTCATCCCTTCGTGTAGGTTGGTTCTGGCGGTGGCTGGGTCGTTGGTGAGGGAGAGGATCAGCTGGGTGTCGTCGGCGTAGGAGATGAAGTTGAGGTTGTGTTGGCGTGCGATGGCTGCGAGGGGGCTCATGTAGACGTTGAAGAGGGTGGGGCTGAGTGAAGATCCTTGTGGTACGCCGCAGATGACTTCGGTGGCCTCGGATCTGAACGGGGGGAGGCGGACTCTCTGGGTTCTTCCGGCGAGGAACGAGATGATCCACTCTAGTGCCTTCTCTTGCATTCTGATGTTGCTGAGGCGCTGCACTAGGGTGCGGTGGCAGACAGTATCGAACGCTGCGGAGAGGTCCAGGAGGATGAGGGCCGCTGTTTCCCCGTTGTCGAGCAGGGCTCGGATGTCGTCAGTGGCTGCGATGAGGGCGGTCTCGGTGCTGTGGTTGGCTCGGAAGCCGGACTGCGAGTGGTCGAGGGATCCGTTTGTCTCGAGGAAGGCGGCCAGCTGTCTGTTGACGGTCTTCTCCATGACTTTGGCAGGAAACGGGAGGAGCGAGATGGGGCGGTAGTTCTTGAGGTCGGTGGGGTCTGCTGATGGTTTCTTCAGTAGGGCGCTGAGTTCGGCATGCTTCCAGCTCTCCGGGAAGGTGGCGGTGTTGAAGGAGCAGTTGATGATGTCCCGGAGTTGGGGTGCGATGACGGAGTCGGCCTTGTTGAAGACGTGGTGGGGGCATGGGTCGGTTGGAAATCCGGAGTGGATGGTGTTCATCGTGTGGATGGTGTCTTCGGTGCTGACCGGGGTCCAGGCGTGGAGGGTGGTGGTGGGGGGCATCAGTTCGGTGGTCGGGTGCGTGGTCTGTGCGCCAAAGCTGTTGTGCATGTCGGTGAACTTGTTGTGGAAGAATGAGGCAAGTGAGTCGCAGAGGTCTTGTGAGGGAGTGATGTCGTTGTTTCCGGCGCTGGGGTTGGAGAGCTCTTTGACGATGCTGAAGAGTTCCTTGGTGTTGTGTGCGTTGTTGTCTAGTCGTTCCTTGAATGCTGTCTTCTTGGTGGTGTGGATCAGCTGGTGGTGTTTGCGGGTGGCGTGCTTGAGGGTGGTCATGTTGTCTGTAGTCGGGTTTTTTCGCCAGGCTTTCTCGAGGGTACGGCAGTTCTTCTTGGAGTCCTTGAGGTCATCGTTGAACCAGGAGGCTTTCTTGCTGCCGGGCCTGCTGGAATGGTTTTTCAGCGGTGCGAGGTCATCAGCGCAGTTGGTGATCCACTGTGTGAGGTTGTTGGCTGCTTGGTTGGGGTCCGTTGAGCTGGCGGGAGGGTTCTGGCTAAGTGATGTGGTGAGCTGGTCGGTGGTGATCTTGTTCCAGCTCCTGCGGGGAACCTGTTGCGGGTGGTGGTGAGTCATGGTCCTTCTGAAGCTGAAGTGGACGCAGCTGTGGTCTGTCCAGTGGAGTCCGGTGGAGTGGCTGAAGGAGATGTACTTGCTGGAGGAGAAGACTGGGTCAAGCGTATGTCCGGCGTAGTGGGTGGGGGTGTTCACCAGTTGCTTGAGTCCGAGGTTGGCGAGGTTGTCCAGCAGGGTGGTGGTGTTGTTGTCGTTGTTGTTCTCCAGGTGGAAGTTGAGGTCCCCTAGGAGGATGTAGTCAGCGGAGGGGAGGGCGTGTGGGCTGATGAAGTCTGCGATGTCTTCGCTGAATTGTGTGCGAGGTCCTGGGGGTCTGTAGATGAGGGTGCCTCTGAGTGTGGTCTTGGGGTCGGTGTGTATCTGGAAGTGAAGATGTTCGGCGGCTGTGAGGGTGTCGTCGGAGTTGGTTGTGATGCGGATGGTGTTCTTGTGGACGATGGTGATGCCTTCTGCTGTTTGGTTGACGCGGTCCCTCCGGGTGATCTTGTATCCGTCCGGGATAGCGATGGCGATGTCGGGCGCTGAGGAGGCGTTCATCCAGGTTTCCGTGAGGAAGGCGACGTCTGGAGATGTGGTGTCGAGCAGGTTCCAGAGTTCCACGGCGTGTCTGTGGACGGAGCGGGTGTTGAGCAGAATGCACTTCAGGTGGTTGTTGCTGGTGCTCGGCTTGGCGGGTGCGGTGCGGTGCAGGTCCGGATTCAGGAGAACTTGCAGGATTGGCAGGTGAAGGGCCCATGGGAGCGTCTTGGGGTGGCTCGGTAGCAACCGGGGATCCGGCTGGTGTTGAGTGTGTTGAGGGTGGCGGCGGCGTAAGTCCGGCGGGTGGGCTGGCGTCTGCGGGGGCCAGGGGGTCTGGCGCTGGGCGCGGGACAGGCGCGGACGGGCTTGCCTTTGGCGCGCCAGCGGCGCGGCCGCCATAAGAGGGCAGAAGGGGAGGAGGGGTCAGCTTTGAGGCGGGAGGTGGGAGGGTAGGCCCTCCAATGGGAGAGCAGGTGGGCAGGGCCGCAGGGGAGCAGCGGCGGGAGAAAAATACGGGCGCAGGGAGGCGCAAAACGGCGACAGCACAGGTAACAGGATACGGGGGTACAAAAGAGAAAGGGTCAGTCACACGGGGCGATGGCGGGCAAACGGCGGGAGAAACGGCAGGGAAGCGGAGGAAAACGAGCTGAGGAGCTCCGAGGGGCAAGTCCAGGAAGCAGGACACAGGTCAGGTGGAGCTGCAGCGGCGGGGGGAGCGACCAGCCTGAGGGTCAAGGGTCGCTAAGTCCGCCGCGCAGCGGCCACCATAAGAGGGTAGAAGGGGAGGAGGGGTCAGCTGGGAGGCGGGAGGGTAGGCCCTCCAATGGGAGAGCAGGTGGGCGGGGCCGCAGGGGAGCAGCGGTGGGAGAAAAACACGGGCGCGGGGAGGCGAAAAACGGCGACAGCACAGGTAACAGGACACGGGGGTACAAAAGAGAAAAGGGGCGAGGGAATGGCGACAAGACAGGCAACAGCACACGGGGGTACAAAAGAGAAAAGGGGCGAGGGAACGGCGACAAGACAGGCAGCAGCACACGGGGGTACAAAAGAGAAAGGGTCAGTCACACGGGGCGAGGGCGGGAAAACGGCGGGAAAAACGGCAGAGGAGCGGAGGAAAACGAGCTGAGGAGCGCCGAGGGGCAAGTCCAGGAAGCAGGACACAGGTCAGGTGGAGCAGCAGCGGCGGGGGGAGCGACCAGCCCGAGGGTTAAAGGGTCATACCTTTCAAAATGTCAATACCAATAATGTACTCTGGAATGGGCACAATCAAGACAGTGTATGCTCTCTTGGGAAGTCTGCCTATTTTCATCTGAATTACCGTTTGCACTGCTGGTGTCTCCTGTCCACCCAAACCCGTGATAGTAAAATACTGTCCTTAAAATTTTCGTGGATTGCCATGTATCAACGTGGCCTCCGCTCCGGTGTCTACTAAAGCCCGCACCTCCTGAACGTTTCTATTTTTCCAATAGATCTCAACCCTCACAAGCGGTCTATTATCTTTGCAAGCCCATCCCTGCACCGGAGCTTGGCCCATTTCCTAATCTAATTTTCTCCTGCGCAGCTCTGTATCTGCCCGGCGCAAGTTCCGGCGCAGATCTAAATACAATGTCGGGTAACCTTCAGGGAACAACTCCTCCTCTTCCCGGTCCCCATCTGAATCTGTACAGTCTCGGTCCCAACCTTTCTCTTTTGTCACTTTCACATGAGATTCCCTCTCTCTCTCCCTCTCCTGACTTGCTTTGTCGTGCTTCTCCTCAGACTCTGCTTCCCTACGACTTACTTTCTTGTTATCCTTTCTATTCACATGCTTACTCCCCTCCTTCTTATCCAGTCCTCGCTTACGGTACATTTCCCACATACTTTTGGTCTCAATACCATCAATCTCACTCCTTGACACCCCATCCTTTAACAGCGCCAAAAACATATCACGTCGGGTTACTCGGTTGTTGTCAGTGCGGGACTCTGAGCGCGAAGCCCTGTCTGGCCTGTTCCACTCCCCAAGCTCTCCCAACTCACGGATCGCCTCAACTACTTCTCCTATGGTATTACCAGTTTGGTTAATCAACAAAGTCATTATCACCGTTTTGTATGCGAGGGGTGCTAAACAAATGATTTTATTCCGTACTGACACAGTCATTCTCTGACCCGCCAAATCATGCGCCTCACCTATAAGGATTGCCAGCTTCATTCCCTCCTCCTTAATTCTCTGCATGGCATCTCTCAGGGTGAACCATGGTTTTTCATTCCCGGGCCAGTCTGACTCTGTGGGATACCTGTAACCACATCCCTGTGCTGCTAGTTGCAACAGGGTAATTTGGTCATTACCATTGTAATTCCGAAAATGTCCCTGCACAGTGGGATCAGTACTGAGAGTGCAAAATTTGGCAGCATCTCCACTGTCTAACATTACTCCAGAAGCGCCTTGATCATAGAGGCGCACCATCCAAGTTAATAGTGCCTCGCCAGACTTCTGTCTAAATCTTTCTAAAATATCACTGATCTCCTGTTGAGTAAAATCCTCCAGACTATTTAACATAACCCCGTCCAGGTGCTGTGGACTGGATTGAAGTTTCCATCTTAGAATGGGCTGAACTTCCACTCTCTTGCTATTATTTACCTCCTCCCCCTGTCTTTCTCTCTGAAAAGGCTGCTCTCCTTCTGAGGAGAACTCTGATGATTCCCAGATGTTAGAGTCCCAGGTGGATGGATCAAAATCTAAGCCTGCTTTGGCAATCGCTAAATGGACTTTTCGCTTACTCACTCTACCCCTCCTTTTCCTGTATCTGTGTTCAGTGACACGGACTGCAGCCCGTTCTGCTATAGTCTGATATGTTTCTAATTTGTCTTGTAATAGCTTATTCTGACAGGAAAGCATAGTTGACATATTCTTAGCATCAACGAGTTGTTTTTCTAAGCTCAACTGTTCCCGCTGCAGAGATAAGCATTTGTCAAAAACTTGACGGTATGCATGCAACAGAGCCCAACCTCGGCGGCTCACTGTATATAATTCTTTACCTTTTTCCACGGGAACCTTCTGTAAACAATTTAAAACATCTTCTGGCGTTGCTTCGCCCAAACAGTCAAACCAGCTCTCACTTAATCCTGTGCTTTTAGAATACTCACGCGCCAGCGCCGAGTACGGCATCGCCTCCCATCCAGGAATTTGCATGGGGGCAAAAGGAATTTCACTTGGTGCCAAGGAACCAAAACCACCTTTCGTCTTTTTAAACATGTTCCTACCCGCGTTATTTATGTATCCTGCCGACTACGCCAAAATGTATTGCCTTGCCCACTTGCGTAATCTAAACTTACGCACACCACTTACTTACACAGAAACTCCAACACTCCTCTGGAGGTAAAATTAGCTTTATTAGTATCGTAGACAAGGGCAATAAGTCACTGAAGCTAGTAAGTTCTTAGGCACCACGTGAAACAATGAATACACCACACTATATATATATACAAATATGAGATCTTGAATATAGATATATAAACAGTTAATGTACAAAGCACCTCACCAGATGCGTCTGCACCGGAGCCTTCAACATCCCTGGCCAAGCACCGAAAACACCAAGTCGGGAACCCTGTAGGGACTGGGGGACAGGAAGTAATCTCTCCGGGCACCAAAGTCGTCCCGCGAGTGCGTCCTCTCCAAGACTGAGTTCCTGAGCTCCAACCCACGGACAACCCATAGTTAAATCAACACGTTCGAGAACCCTCTAGCAGGCGTTCTCGCCCATCTATCCATCATAGGTGCTGGCCGCATCTCTGCGTCAGATCCACCCATACAGACCTGGCCAGATTCTTTCCCTATCTCCGGCCTTGGAGAGCCTTGCACAGCGCATCCTCCCTATGTCTCAGAGATAAGCATAGAATGCACAAAAACAAGCTCAGGGTACAAAATAACCTCACGAGGTATGTCTCGCACCAGCTTGTACTGGTTTACGTGAAAAACATGTTTATGTTACTGCTGAAGTGTAACTACAGGGCAAAGCAGTACAAAATGGAGATGCAATGCAACAAAATGGAAGACCAGAGCATCACATGAAATCGAGGTCAATATACAGTTTAGTACGTGTAACGTGTAAAATGGCAAATGCAATACAGGAACACATGGCTACTCAAGAAGCAGAAGAGCAAATTCAGTCCAATCTACAGGAGCTCCGTAAACAACAAGGCGCCAGCAACACCGGCAGCCAGAATCCTTCTGTGGCTAGAACCGGAAGCGAACTCAAGCAAGGAGGAACAGGGAGGCGGCTTTCAAATACTACCCATCACCGCCTTCGAACCTACCGCGGCTGCGCTGCCAAAGTGAAAGCAAGACGCAGCATGCGGAAAAGAAACAGGAGAAAGACCCCTCAAGAGGAGCAGAAAAATAGAAGGAGAAGAGCACGCAATCACCGTAAGGCAGAGAAGACCAGGCACACGGGACAAGCATGTAAGGGAATGAAATCAGACCGTAATGCATACCATCATACTCTTTCTTAGAACTCTCAATCCAGCATATTGAACTGTGCACAGAGACGCTGCTCCCAGCAGAAAACTTTCAGGGCTACTGCAAGCATCCCTGGGCCAGCCCATGGTCCTGGATGAAGCGGGCAGACAATCCTTTATGCACATCATGCATACCGCCTCTTCAGAACCAAGCGGCTCTCCATAAGTTCTATCTTTAGAGGCAAGAGTATACCCCTCCTTAGGAGGCTCTGGATTTATCAATATGATGCTCAACTGTACTGATTGTCTTACGTTTTTCATACATTGGAAAGACTATCTCAGAAGATTTGGGAATTAAGGGACATATTCACAAGAAGCTATCGCCGAATTAAGGGCACTTTATCGCAGCCAAAGTCGTGATAAATGTACCTCCCCATTCACAAGCCATTGCTAACAGCCCACAGCACTAGTTTACCTGTGAAAGCAGCCGCAAAAAAACTTTGCCACAGAGGATCCCCGCAACTATCGCTAATGAGATGCAGAGTAGGTGTTCCCGTGCCAAAAGCCAAGACAACACCACACCTCAACGACCAGTCCGATCGGCGATAAGAATACAAAACCGGCGATAAGGCGCGTTAGCACCAGGAAATCTACACCTTCTCTGACCTGGAGTTAAGTCGGACGGCAGCCAGCACTACAAAAGGAAGACCAGCCCTGGGCCACATCGGAAGGACAACAGATGCCATGGAACCACACATCATGCGGCCCAGACACCCAAGAGGGCCACAACACCCACCAACATCCCCCCCGGACCATCTCTCCCTGGCACCCCCCAACAAAGACATGCCACATCAGCTATACAAAAAACATGTTCAAAATATTCTGCATGATGTCGCACATTCACAACAGTTGAAATGCATGTGCCGTCACAGAAATGAGCATCACACTTTCACTTTTGAAGCAACAAATACAACTTTTTCTAAATGAACACCAAAATTAAATGAAGAGACATGGCGGCTCCCCACGGGACAGTCCGTAGGTCACAGCCTGCAAGACAAAAAACATGATGAGAAGGTGTGTCCTGCGTACATCAAAGGACAGAGAGAGAGCAAAGGAGAGAGAGAGAGAGAAGAGAGGGAGAGAGAGAGAGAGAGAAAGAAGAAGAGAGAGAGAGAGAGAAGAAGAGAGGGAGAGAGAGAAAGAGAGAGGGAGAGAGAGAAAGAGAGAGAGCCGCCCCTGCGCACCCAGGCCACACTGCTCACCTGCTGCCAACGGTGTGTCTCCAACCACGTGCCAGTATGTATAGCAGTACACCAGGACACACATCTGATTCAGAGCCGTCATCTGAAACAGAGTCCAGATACATGTCTGGCACAGTACACACACTTGCTCAAGATAACATCGCCTACCCGCCCATGCATACCCAGGCAGAGGCATCACAAAGGCACCCACCGCCCACAGAGCATGCCCGCCCATGCACACCCAGGCCTCACTGCTCACCTTCCGCCACCAGCGTGTAGAATGGATGTCCCACCACGTGCCGCTGCAAGCCACAAGCCCGGGCCCACGGACATGGCACCCTCCACACCTCCGCAGGCCAACAGGTCTCACGTTTGGTGCTGGGTCTTGAATGCTCCATGGCAGAGGACATACCAGTGCATCCGGCAACATCGCAGGGTGCACACCTGCTCAGTTTTGATGTGTTCAGCATTACGTACATCAATTGTGTTTCTTTTGCACACCCGATCAGCCCAATGGGTGCCACTAAGTCTGTGACCCGGAAGCGAGGCCACGTGGCGGTAGGCCCGCACTACCCGCTGGCTCTGGCCTACACTGCGATCCAGCAGGGCACACGAAACCTGAGTTGCCCGGACTGCCGGGACGGCGCATCATCACAGGGTGCCCACCCGCTCAGCAGCTTATGGTGCCACTGACTCAGTGCACCCAAAGTCACCGTCCCGTGGCAGGGTGCCTGTGCCTACCACAATGCGCCGGGTGCGACTAACCTTGTGCAACCCCAGTCAGCGTCACGTGGTGGTCAGCCCATGCCGTACGCAGGCCTGGGTTGCCACTAACCCAGTGCAACCCCAGTCAGCGCCACGTGGTGGTCGGCCCGTGCCGTATGCAGGCCTGGGTTCCCACTAACCCTGTGCACAACCAAACTCTTGTGCCCTTCATGATTGGGAACCGTGGCATCCGTCATCCAGTCGCCACGGGCAGAGGAGAATGTGACGTCGTCGGCCCCTTATGTTGGCAGAGTCACACGGCCTGTGACGCCTGTGCCAGATCGGTGTGGTGTGCGTGCAAACCTGCCCTCAGGGAGTGGCTGTGACATGCTGACAACTAGACCAGTGACCTGCACACCACCAGCGAGTTCGCCTGCGACAGGGAGCAATGAGGGCCCCCCTCTGAGCATAAGCGGAGTGGTCTGGCCTGCCGAACGCCGGACCAGCACAGGGCTTGCCACAATGACACGTGAGCTTTGGGCGTGGTTCAATCCATGTCCGGACAAGGAAGTGAGTGATGCGTGTGTCCCTGTTGTAGTGTCCACGGGACCCGGTACACAATATGCAATGTAGCACCCTCTGACTGACATCCCACAGGATGAGCATCATTGATGCAAGGGAAATCACTGCCCCTACATTCATCCACACATGCATACATGACTGATGAAAGACATGACACAACAGTGCGTCAATGGATGTTTATTGCACATCCAGTGCAGTTATGCAGCTGGAGCGGTTCAGGGCAATGCCCAGCACACTACACAATATGGGCCCGTGGAGGGCTAGCCAGAGTCCATCCGGGGATGACAAGTCCTGCTGAAGGGAAGGGTACAGTCCGCAGCCTGGTTGCCGTGTCACTGGTCATCAATCCGGATTTGGCAGTCCATGTCGCTGTCCAAGGTGAGTGCATCGGAGTGTATCATGGGTCAGTGGAAGGTCTTGAGGTCATGTGTGGGGCCAAGCAGAAACAGGCCAGGTGGTGGTAATGAATGCTAGTGCCTGGTCCTTCTGACCACAGTCCCATCCACGTCCTTGTCTCCGGGTGTGTGCCCTGCCCCATCTGTGGGTGTTGCAGAACCGGGTGCCACACTGTGTGCCACTGACACATCAGGTGCCTGAGAGGATCCAGCTACCGACTGTGAGGCACTGACAGATCAGGGGCCTGAGTGGATCCGGCTGCCGCACTGTGTGCCACTGACACATCAGGGGCCTGAGTGGATCTTGCTGCCGCACTGGGTGGCACTGACACACCAGGGGGCGGGGATGTGGATGGTGTGGGGGCAGCAGCATTCATCAGTGCCACGCCTTGTGGCAGCAATGCCATGGTTGAGGTCTTTAGGGCATGATAGATCCCAGCTACATTTCGATGATGTGCAGCGGTGGCTGCCATCCTTTCCGCCTCCATCCGCACCATGTCCTCCATGAGCCTCCGTATGTGTGCTAGCTCACGGCTGGCATCGCTGGAGCTGGCTGGCATCGCTGGAGTGGACAGCTGTTCTTCTCTCCATGTCATGACTCCAGCAATGTCAGTCAGGGCTCGTTGGAGACCATGGGGCAGACATAGACACCCAAGGATGGTGTCCAGTTTGGCAGCCATGATGCCGAAGCCCACCCACACCTGCTCAGCCGTCTCCATCTGGCACTCCAGCACATGGTGTTGAAAGGCCATGTGTTGTTCCTGGAGGTCTTGGGAGGGTGCCGGGGCTGTGGGTGCCTCCTGCTGGGTGGTTTGGGTGGTGGGTGGGGTCTAATCGATGTAGCTGGGCTGCCCTGGTGAGTGGCGGTCAATGATATCTTGGATGGTTTGGGTGTCGATGTTGGCGTTGTCCTCCTCATAATCCGTGAAGAGTGGCTGGGACTGCTCTGCAGGAGGTGTTGACGGTGCCCCTGCGATATGAAGGGGAGATGGTGTATTACAATGTGTCCACATGTATATAGACGCATGGTACAGGTTGACATTCAGACAGCATGGCATTGTACATTGTGACAGTCTGTAGATCTGGGCGATGACCCAGAGTCATTGTGGGTGTGCACTGTGCTCTGCTTGATTGTGCATGTGTGCCATTGTGCCCATCTCCACCCGTCCCCCCAGTACCTGGTGGTCACTCACCCTGTTGCGGTTGTGTTGTGTCCTGTCGAGCAGTGTCCGGTCCCCCGGCTCCAGCCACAGTCTCCACACTGATGACTGTCGATACCAGCTCCTCCATGTCATCTAGCTCCAGCTGTGGCGCTGGGCCCCACCTCCAGTCTGCATTGCTGACTTCTGGTTGGCGGAGAGTTTCTCCTTGGTCTTCCACTTGATGTCATTCCATCCCTTCTTGACCTCGTCCATTGTCCGCTTGTGCTCTCCGATGGCATTCACCTTCGACGATGTCCCGCCATATTGCAGATTTGGTGCCCAGTGACACGTTGGAGGTGACGAAGAGTTGTTGATGGTGTTCCATCACCTCCGTGACTATGATCCTGTTCGCCTGTAGACTGAACTTCGTCTTCCTGGTCTTCTTGTCCTTGCCCTTCCCTGTCCCTGAGGTCCCAGGCTGGTCATCCAGGGTGCTTGTGGGGTTGCGCTCGTCCTCTGCACCTGCTCTGGCTGCCTCCATGGTGCTTGGGTGTAGGTCAGTTTGGGTGTGGGTGTTTTTTCTGCTTTTATGGAGATTTTTCCCACCTGCCAGGTGTGTGTTGCAGGCCTGGCGCTGCTTATCGCTGATTTCTTAATCGCGCTTTGGCCCATCGCAGGTTTTTTGGTGTTGTGGTTTGTGTTTTTATCTCCATCGAGGTGGTTTTATCGCAGACATTGTCCGCGGTTTCTGCAGACTATCGCATGCTACCGCCTTGTTGTGAATTCCACGTTGTCACAGGGTTATTTTCCCGCGATGGGCTGCGATATTGAAAGTTGCGTTACGTTACTCTTGCGGTAGTTATCACACGTTCTTGTGAATATAGCCCTAAGATTTCTAGAGCCTCAGATTCAGGTTGACTTTGTATCATAATGGGCGGCAGCTCATTGAGGTGGTAAATTATGTTTACAATCAGACACATATGGTTTCAACTGTGAGATATAAAAAAGCAGGGTGACTTTACTAGTAGATTATAACTGAAAGCAAAAAGCCAAAGGTCTGGTCTGATGAGTAATGAGATATAGAAAGAAATATTGTGGTTGAAATGTCACTGGTAAAGTTTGAATAGGAAGAAAGTGAGAGGATAGCCCGACTTTCATTACAGGAACAAAATAGGAAAACGTCAATCTTGACCTATCAGCATATTCTTTCATCCTGGCCTTTGAATGATGAATGCTGTCAGAGATGGGTAGTCTTTGTTCCTATAAGTGCTTTACTTAATCAGTACCAACTGAAATTAAATGACCAACATGAAGCGAAGAAGGAAAAACCATTGGATGCAAACCATGTAAACAAAGAAAGGGTGAAACATTGGTAGCAGTCAGATTCTCATTATTATAAATAAATTCAGCTAATGGTAGGTAAGAGGCATTTTCTTCTTGGGAACAATTACTGGAACTGTAGATTGGTGTACAGTGTTTGTCTATTGGTCTGTGTGTGGTAATCCAAAGAAAGAGTTTGATGAATTCCTTGACCTTTATTAAGAGCCTTTCAAAAGTACGCTAGATATTGGTTCCTTTCACATAAACTAAAGTTTATGGCAAATAATGAAGGTCCAACATATCTGCCAAAAACACTGGGTCATCGCTTAAGATGTAGGCAATTTCGATAGTAGAGAAGAATGAGCCATTTTGAAACGTTATCAGCCATTAAAATAATTACTCAATATTCCTATGAAGTCAGAACATCAGTTATGAAATCAGTAGATAATGTATGCCATGGTTTTGTAGCTACAGGGAACTGCAGCAGATATCCTAAAACTCTGGAAAGTAAAGATGTTTTTTCAGCAGAGAATGCACAAGAATTGATAATTTCATGGACATCAAAATTAACTGAATACTACAAAAAATATAGAATAAGACCAAATATGGTTTGGTATCCTCTATTTTCGGCAAAAACTTGAATAATGGCACAAAGGCACTATGCTACATTTACTTCAGATGCATTACATCAAGAGTCATTACATTGTCGACATTACATCAGGAGTCATTACTTCACAACTTTACAACAGTAGTACTTTACTTTGCAGTTAAGTTTTTTTTAAAGAATTTAAATATTTATAATCTAATTTATATATATGTGTGTGTATGTATGCACACACATATAGATAATATATTCATCCATGTTAAGAAAGATTATAAGTTAAAGTTAAGATTAAAGGAAACATTAATTTAATTCATTGTTTTTGAATAAAACATATTTTCTGTTTAACAATTTTAAATACATAATAAATTATAATGAATAACAATTTAGGTAAAATAAATGAATACTATTAATAATATAGAGGTAAACCTAAAGAAAATAGTACTTTAATGAGTAGGGACATAATGGAATGTGCTTCATGTATAATTATTTCAGATATATAATTGATTACATTGTTTTCTCCTTTTTGATTTAATCACATCTTTTTATGGTTCAGGGGTGAGTAGTTTCATGGGGTAAGGGTTTTTTGGGGGTTCAGAGGTGGGTAATGAATAGGGCAGTAAGGGGTTTTTTGGGGTTCAGGAATGATTAGCAATCTGTTGCATAATGGAATATTTAGGGTTTAGAGGTGGGATTTGGGGTAAGACATTCTTCAGGGTTCAGGGATGAGTAGTGTTTGGGGATAAGGGTTTTTTTCGGAACTCACGTGTTGGTAGTGATTTTTCGGGTATATGTGTATTTTTGGGGTTTCAGGATGTAGTGTTCTGTGGCATTAGGATCTTTTTAGGGTTTATAGATAGGTAATGATTTGGAGAATATTTTTAGGCTACAGAGATGGGCAGTGTAAAGCCAGTAAAAGTGTTTAGTGTTGGGGATGGATAATGATTTGTGAATAAAGGGACTTTTAGGGTTCAAAGGTCAGAAACGTTTTGGGGTTAAAAAGATTTTTAGAATTCAGGTGAGGGTAGTGATTTTAAATGTAAGTGTTTTAGGTTACCTCAAATTCATGTATTTGTAAAAATTAAAACATTCATAAAACAACGTCAAGTAATAGTTATATGTCATATATTTATAATTCAAAATGAAATCTTTATTACTGAATTCTTTACTTTAGAATGAATACATTTAAAAAATAGAGGTAAGTATATTAAAATTAAATTTAATAAATAATAAGCACTGTAATATTAACACTTGTGTCATTAATTTTGAAAATACAAATAGAAATAGAAATAATATAAAATGTTAAAAGTAGTCGTTTTAAAATGAGAATTATAATTATACATTTATATTTATATATATATATATATATTTTTTTTTCACATAAAAAAAACAAAAGTTACAGGGATGTTATAGTTAGGAAATAGAAAAAAAACGCTGACTGATTGATTGATTGATTGAGTGGCTCTGTGAGTGGCTGTATTGTTCAATGAGTGGTTATGCTGGTCGCTGTGTGGGTGGATGAGTGGGTGTGTGTGTGACTGTAAGGGTGAGTGAGTGGGTGTCTGAATGGCTGTATGAGTGAGTGACTGGGTGTATAAGTGAGCTGTATGGGTGAGTGAATGGTTCTTTGAGTGGGAGTTTGGTTAAGTGAGTTGGTGTGTGAGTGGCTGTATTGGAGAGTAGGTGTCTGTGTGAATGGCTGTATGGGTGAGTGAGTGGATGTATGAGTACTTGTATGGATGTGTGAATGGGTATATAAGTGGTTGTGTGGGTGCTTTATGTGAGTGTGTGATTGGTTATATGGGCGAGTGAGTGGCTGTACTGAGAGGCTGTGTGGATGAGTGAGTGGGCGTGTGAGAGACTGTATAGGAAAATAAGTGGGTGTGTAGTAGCTGTATGGATGAGTGTGTGGCTGTATGGGTGTTACTAGTTGTATACGTAGCTGTTTGGTTAGGTGAGTGTTTGTGTGAATGCCTATATATGTGAGTAAGTGGATGTGTGAGTGGCTCTACAGATGAATACGTGGATGTATGATTATTTGTATGGGTCTATGAATGAGTATGTGACAGGTTGTGGGGGTGTGTGAGTGAGTGAACCAGAGGTTGTATGGGGTGTGAGAGGGTGTGTGAGTTCTGTGGATGATGTCATCAGTGATGTCATTTGAGATGTCCTCAGTGATGTCATCAGTGATGTCACTGAGCATGTGATCAGTGATGTAATATGTGAGGTCATAAGCATTGCATTGCGGGGGCATAAGTTATAGTTAGCTCAGGTAAGTTTACTGCTGAATTTCTTTGGTTTTGTATGAGTGAAATATGAGCCTAACTATAATCTCCCTGTAAGCTTTGATTTTTTCAGTGAAGTTCTAAGAGTTTTTAAATTCTATTTCCTAACTATAACATACCTGTAACCTTTGATATTTTTAAGTGAATTTCTATGGTTTTGCAACTAGTAGTCGTGTTTGCAGAGTGGTGGAGAAATGGGGTGGGCCTCTGAACAGCTCTCACGAATCTCGCTGTGTCGGACTTACTGGAGTTAACAGGCGGGCTTCTTGGCCCCCAAGGACTCTCAGCATCCAAGAGGACTTCAGCCCGAGCCAGTATTGTGGCAGGAGGCGCATTTGTAGAGTGGTGGAGAAAGCGGGCATGCCTCTGACCAGCAATCGCGCTATGTGGGACTTACTGGAGTTAACAGGAGGGATTCTTGGTCCCCAAATACCAACAGCATCCAAGGGGACTTCATCTCACAACTAGAAAGGGGCCAGGCCCTCCGAACAGCTCACGGCAATCGCCCTGTGTGGGACTTACTGGAGGTAACAGGAGGGGTTCTGGGCCCCAAGGAGCCTCATCATCCCAGGGGATTTCATCCCCTACCCAGCAGTGCACCAGGGGGCGTGTTTGCAGAATAGTGGAGAAACGGGTGTGGTCTCCAAGGACCTCTCAGCAATCCCTCTGAGTGGGACTTTCTGGTGGTAACAGGAGACGTCCTTTGACCCCAAGGATCCTCAGGAGCTAAGGGGACTTCATCCACTAACTAGTTGTGTGCCAGGAGGCAGGTTTGCAGATTGGTATTGAAAGGGGGCAAGGCCTTCGTGACTTGCCAGGCTGACTTTTTCCCCGAAAATATTTTTTTACTAAGGGAGGGAGCCTGCATGGCCCCCTTACATGCCTGACTTTGGCCCCAGATTCCCTAACCCCAGGCCTTTTTTAAAATGTATTTATTTTTAATTTAGGGGAGGGGGGCCCATGCGTCCTCCCCAGGAAATTGTAGCCCCAGGGACCCCATCCCCCGAAGCCCGACCTTTTATTTAAAATATATAGGATTGGGGAAGGGGGCTGTGCAGCCCCCTCCCGGGTTGATTGTGGTCCCGGGGACCCCATTTCCAGGTGCACAGCCGTTTAGAAATGGTGAAGGGAAGCATGTGGCCCTCTCCTAATGCCCATTTTGGCCCCAGGGACCCCACCGCTGGGGACAGGCCTCCATTCTGGGTGCCCTGGTATCAACCAAGGCAGCCAGTGGCTTTCTTTGGAGACCGCAAGGGAGCCTGAATGCTCATGCGGTCCCTGCTGGGCTCCCCGCATCCTGCTTGAGCTGGCATTGCTTTAACACACAGGGAGCTGCTAGAAAGGCAGCTCCCTCTGTGTGAAAGCAATTCTAATCCACTTCCAGCAATCAAGAACATTTTTAATGCTTTTAAACAGCAATGTGCCATGGTGGGCACCCCTGGATAAAGTAGGGGCAGGCTCCCTCCATTCTTCGACTTATCCCTAGGGAGGTGGCAGTCCCTGGGGCCGCGCGGAAGCCACTGGCCCCCCTTGTAGTAATTACAGGTTTGCCTTGAGGAGGTGGCTATCCCCAGGGCACAGGGGTTGCCGAGCAGGCAACCCATGCATAAATTAAAAACAGTGCCCTGGGAAGGTGGTGGCCCCCGGGGATTTATAAGCCCTAGGAAGGGGGCCCTGTGAGCCATGGATCCAGAGCAACTCCTGCCAAATTCTTTTTTTTGTTATCTATTTTATGGCCATTTGGGGTCCCTTTGTGACCCCCTCCCAAGCAGCTTAGGGGGCCAGGGAATTTATACCCTGCCCTATTTTCTTTTTTATCAGTGTTTCTGAGACTCGGCTTGAGCCGAGTCCCAAGATGGATGCCAACACTTCCTGGTTTGAAATAGTGGCAGCCAATCAGGTCTCAGCAGGAGATCGGGAGGGGCCGTGGAGCCTCTGCATCCCTATATATACAATTGGAAATTTATTTTAATAAGTCCACAACTACTGAACGGATTTACACCTAATCACAAACAGGCCCTTCCCTGAACCAACATCTACCTTTATGGTAAATTTGGTGTAATTCCGTTCAGCAGTTCGGGCTGTAGCAGGGCCCGATTCACAGAACTAACTGTGACAAGACAAAATCCTAAACTTACTACCATTTTGGTTTTCACAGAAGGCACTTACTCATTTTGGTATTCACAGAAGGCACTTACTCATTTCGGTATTCACCGAAGTTAGGATTCCTAACTTTAGGACTCCTAAATGCCTTCTGTGAATACCGAAAGTCTTAAAATTAGAATTTTTCTCAGTTTAGGAGTAGTAAAGTTAAGACTCCTAACTTTACTACTCCTAAACTAAGAGAAATCCTAACTTTACAACTTTAGGTATTCACAGAAGGCATTTAGGAGTCCTGAAGTTAGGAGTCCTAACTTTACTATTACCAAACTGAGAAAAATCCAAATTTTAAGACTTTCGGTATTCACAGAAGGCATTTAGAAGTCCTAAAGTTAGGATTCCTAACTTTACTACTACTAAACTGAGAAAAATCCTAATTTTAAGACTTTCGGTATTCCCAGAAGGCATTTAGGAGTCCTAAAGTTAGGACTCCTAACTTCTGTGAATACCGAAATGAGTAAGTGCCTTCTGTGAATACCAAAATGAGTAAGTGCCTTCTGTGAATACCAAAATGGTAGTAAGTTTAGGATTTTGTCTTAAGTTAGTTCTGTGAATCGTGCCCGCAGTGTCTAAAGTTCCTTTGGATATAAACATGGGGAGAACACATTTTTGGACCCCCCTTTTTCTCAGCCCCGCTTGACGGATCACCTGGTAACTTTCACAACAGCAGCTGAAGTGAGAGGCAAACTCATTTTGAAAATGTAGGCAGGATTCATCAAACAACGCCTAAGTTATTGGCAAATGAAAAAACACTTTTCCTATGGAAATTAGGTCCATACTATAACTGCCTACTGGCGATAGCTAGTAGGTAATATATATTTGTATATATATGTACTAGTAGCAATTGATTAAAATAGCAGGAAAAGTTTCTTACCTGTAATCCTAGTTCTGTTTCAGGGGAATACTAATCAAAATCATAAGCACTGAATAGTCCCGCCCACATGCAGGAATCCAGGAGCACTTCTCTAAAGATTTTCATCTAGGTGTAACAAACTTTGTACATAGTACTTTAGATAAATGTCTGCAGGCTAAAAAAATGCCCTATTACATAGAATTTTCATTTTAAAAATAAACTAATTACAAAGATATGCGTCATTAATACAAAATGGCCATAGAAAATCTTTCACAAACCCTTTTGTTTAGAAGGAAAGGGTAAGGGAATATGAGACATTGTTAGCCAATAGGCTGCCATTTAAAGGATAGCGGGAGAAGCTGGCACTGCGCCTTTCTAGAACCTCACAGCACCCCCTATATTCCATCATGCCTCACAGCTGACAGGTCAGATAATTTTTATGGAAATTAGGAATCCTGACTGAAGAAGTTGTTGAGAGCTGCAATAGTTCTTGTTCAGGGACGTGGGTGGGTTGCTTATGACTTTGATGAGGATTCCTCTGGAAGAGTACTAGGATTACAGGTGAGTAACCTCTCCTTCTCTTCCAGTGGATCCTCATCAATAACCATAAGCACTGAATGGAATAGCAAGCCAATTCCACAAGATGTGGATATGAGATAGAAACAACTGCAACTATCACCCGAAACGTTTCTCAAAGAAGCCTGTTCTACTTGAGTATCTCCTTTATTGTCGTAATCTAGAAAATAGTGTCTAGTAAAGGGATGAAAAGATCTCCACATAGAAGCTTTACATATTTCTGAAATGACAACATTTCTAAGAAGAGCTGTAGTTGCAACATTTCTCCTTGTGGAATGTGCTTTAGATCTACCAGGTAAGGGCTTGTTAGCTAGTTGGTATGACATAAGTAAATTAAGTATACAGGAAACTGTCCATCTAGAGCTGGTTTGTTTTGATAATGAAAAGCCTGTTCTTACTGGGTCATAATTAACAAAAAGACAATCTGATTTTCTTATATATTTGGTTTTGTCTAGATAGAATTTTAGAACTCTTTTAACACAGAGAAAGTGAAAGACTTTTCAGCTGGGGTTGATGGATTAGGAAAAAGGGTAGGTAATGAGATGGTTTGATTAATGTAAAATTCTGAAACCACCTCGGGAAGAAAACTGGGATGAGTTCTAATTACAACTCTATTACCCTGAAATACTGTGTATGGTTCTACAGAACACGACGCTTGAATTTCATTCACTCTTCTTGCTGATTTAATGGTTACTAGGAAAATTGCTTTCCAGGTAAGATGTTGTAAAGAGGTTTTTTTAATGGGCTCAAATAAGGGGTCCCATTCATTTGGAGAGCACAATGTTAAGTTTCCAAGGAGGAAACTGTGCCTTGACTAGAGTTAATACCTTTTTAAGCCTTTCTCAGAAGTCTTCAATTACAGGTATTCTAAAGAAGGAAGCTTGTGACGGAGATTTTCTGTAACCCATTATAGCAACAAGATGCACTTTAATAGAAGAAAAATGTAAACCAGATCTTGTCAAATGAAAAAGATTGGGTATAACCACTTCTTTCTGACACAAGGATGGATTGTGTCTGTTTTGGATGCACCATAAGTAAAACCTCCCCCACTTAAAGGCATATGCTTTTCTCTTGGTAGGTATTTTAGCCTCTCGTAATGTGGCCATGGTCTTGTGAAAGGCCTAAATGACCATATTGGAGGAGTTCAGGAGCCAAGCCATCAAGTTAAGTGATGGAAGGTTAGGGTGCAGTATCTGTCCCCCGAACTTGTACAGGAGATCCTGCCTGCAGGGCAATCACTCGTGTGGTCGATCTGAAAGGTTATAAAGACCTGTGAACCACCATTGACGAGGCCATTCTGATGCTATCATTATCATCCAGGTATTGGACTTGTGAAGTTTGATGAGTACTATTGGTATGAGAGGAATTGGGGGAAATGATAAGAGAAATTTTCCTGACCAGCTTATCAAAAGGTCATTCCCTTTTGAACCAGGTTGGAAGATGCGGATGCATAGTCTCAGCATTTTCTGTCTGTGTCCACAAACAAATCTATTTGAAGATAGCCCCAGTCTTGGAAAATGTATTTTAACCGCTTTACTGCTGGGCCTCCCTCCCCCTGTGCTAACCCTTTTTTGGCTATTTGGCATAGTTCGCACTTAGGCCCCCCGTAACATTTTGTCCACATAAGGATATCCATGCCAAATTTGTGTCCTTTTCTTCCAACGTCCTGAGAATTCTAAAGGTACCCAGGGATTGTGGATTCCCCTTGAGGGGACTAAGAAATTAGCCAGAATACAGCAATGTTTTGGTATTTTTTGGGGAAAAGTGCTGAACAAGAAAGCATCTGTTTTTTCCACTACAAATGGTATCAACAAAGAGTTTGCGACGCTAAAATCACCATCTTTCCAGCTCTCAGGAATAGTCAGACTTTTTCCAAGAAACCAAAATGTTCTACATAGTTTTGGCATTTTACTGGGACATAACCTATTTTTCAAATTTTTTGTGGTTGCAACCTCCTTCCAGTTAGTGGTAGAAATAGGTATGAAACCGATAATGGATCCTGGAAAGCTATACATTTCTGAAACGTAGACACAATTGTGAATTCAGCAAGTGGTCATCTGTGTAGATCCTTCAATATTTTCCTATAGGAACTAACAGTTGAAATAAATATTTATTGAAATTGAGTTGAAAAAGAAGCCATCTGTGCGTACGTCTTCACCTGTAACTTCTGTTAAGTATAGCAGATTTTTTATAGCAATATACCGTTATGTCTGATGGACTCTTCTGGTTGCGGGGTTATATAGGACTTGCAGGTTCACCAAGAACCCGAGGTACCCAGAGCCAATAACTGAGCTGCGCTATTGCAATTGTATTTCATTGTGTACCGGGTATACAGCAGTTCATTTGGCAAACTATAAAGAGTGAAAAATAGGTCTCAAGGAAACCTATGTATTTCCAAAATGGGAAGAAAATATGGAGTTTAGAAGCAGTAATTTGCAAATCTCTGAATTTGTGGGTACCCAAACTAGCATGTGAATTATAGGGCATTTTAAACATTGTCTTATATTTGGAAGGCAGAAATGCATACAAAGTCAATTGGAAATACCAGTTTTTCTACTATTCTGTGTTCCCCTTTAAGTCTACCGATATAAATGATACCTCACTTGTGTCGGTAGGCCTAGTGCCCGCAGCAGGAAAAGATCCAAAATGCATCATGGACACAACACATTTTTCCAGTGCAAACTAACCCATTTTTCGCAATGTGCCTAGCTGTGGATTTTGGACTCTAGCTCTACCTGCACCTAGGGAAACCTAGCCAACCTGTACATTTTTTAAAATTAGGCACCCAGGTGAATCCAGAATGGGGTGACTTGTGAGGCAATCACCAGGTTCTGTTATCCAGAATCCCTTGCAAACTTCAAACTTTGTCCCAAAAAATACATTTTCCTTACATTTGTGTGATGGAAAGTTCTGAAATTTGCGGGGAGCCGCAAACTTCCCCCCACTCATCATTTCCCCAAGTCTCCCAATAAAAATGGTACCTCACTTGTGTGGGTAGGGCTTGTGCCCGCAACAGGAAATGGCCCAGAACGCAGCATGGACACATTTTTCTAGTGAAAACAGACTCTTTTTTCGCGATGTGCCTAGCTGTGGATTTTGGAACCTAGCTTAGCCGGCACCTAGGAAAACCTAGAAAACCTGTACATATTTTAAATCTAGACACCCAGGAAAATCCAGGATGGAGTGACTTGTGTGACTCTCACGAGGTTCTCTTACTAGGAATCCCTTGCAAACCTCATACATTGTCAAGAAAAACCACATTCTCTTCACATTTCTGTGATGCAAAGTTCTGTAATCTGTAGGGGAGTCACAAACTTCTACCCACCCAGCATTCCCCCCAAGTTTTCTGCTGATAATAGTACCTCCATTGTGTGGGTAGGCCTAGTGCCCAAGACAGGAAACGTCCCAAAACGCAACGTGGACACATCACATTTTTCCAGTAAACATTGACCCTTTTTTTGCAAGGTGCCTAGCTGTGGATTTGGGTCTCTAGCTCAGCTGTCAACTAGGGAAAACTGCCAAACCTGTACATTTTTTAAAAACAAAATTTCCTGGGGAGTCTAGTATGGTGTGACTTGTGTGGCTATCACCAGGTTCTGTTACCCAGAATACCAGGCCAACCTCAAACTTAGTCAAAAAAACACATTTTTCTCACAATTCTGTGATGGAAAGTTCTGGAATCTGCAGGGAGCCACAAACGTCAATGCACCCAGCATTCCCCCACATTTTCAGATGAAAATGGAACTTCACTTGTGTGGGTAGGCCTAGTGTCCGCGACAGGAAACAGCCCAAAATGCAGAGTGGATCACATCACATTTTTCCAGTGAAAACTGAACCTTTTTTGGTAATGTGCCTAGGTGTGACTTTTGGAGCCTAGTTCAGCCAGCACCTAGGGAAACCTAGTAAACCTGTAAATCTTTTAAAACTAAACACCCAGGGGAATCCAGGATCGGGTGACCTGTTTGGCTTTCATAAGGTTCTGTTACCTAGATTCCCTTGCATACCTTAAACATGTCAAAACAAACACATTTTCCTCACATTTCTGTGATGTAAATTCTAGAATCTGTTGGGAGCACACAAACTTCTACCCACCCAGCATTTCCCCAAGTCTCTTGTTTAAAATGGTACCTCACTTGTGTGGGTAGACCTATTGCCCACAACAGGAAATGGCTCAAAAAGTACTGTGGAGACCTCAAAATAATCGATCACAGAAAAGACTTGCTTTTGAAAGGGAGTCACCTGTGTTTTTGGTCCCGGGCTCAGCAGGCATTTAGGGAAACCTACCAAACACAGACATTTCTGAAAACTTGACACTCTGGTGAGTTCCAGGAGGTTTGGCTTTAATGGATCTCCCAACGCTTTCCTACCCAAAATCCCTGCAAGCATCAAATTTAGCTTAAAGAAAATACATTGTGTGATCACCAGGCTGACACAAATTTACTACCGTCCAGCATTGCTCAAGCTCGCCTAAAAAAAATGCCACCTCACTTGTGTGGGTGGGCCAAGTTCCTGTGACAGGGAAGGGCCCGAAACGTACTATAGAGACATCATAATTATCTATCAGAAAACAACATGGTTTGGCAAGGTGGGGACCTGCATTTTTGGTCCTGGGCTTGGCGGGCATTTAGGGAACCTACCAAGCCCAGACATTTCTGAAATCAGGACACCCAGGGGAGTCTAAGGAGGTGTGGCTTGCATGGATCCTGCATTGTTTTCCTCTTGAACCAAAGGGAAATGAAACTGACCCTCTCACAGATTGCAATTGGGGCGGGGGCTGCCTCAAAGGGGCATGCTTTTAGGCTCATCTGATATCTAGTGGTTTTCTGCCCTGCTTGGATGCAGATGTGCCTAAAAGTATCACTGATTTGCCCCCATGTGCAGAAACAGCCAGAATGTGTGCCTAAAAAAGGGGAACGACCCTTAACTATGAGGTCGCTCCAGGGCATGCCCATAAACATATCCCTGGTACCTTTTGGGCTTTCAATCAGGTGTAATAACCACCATCTGTTGCCCGGGAGGGCAGAAAGACTGTGTCCATTTTTTATGGGAAGGGGTGGGGGTATCGGCATGCCCCTTCAAGGCAGCCCCCACCCCTGCACAAGGAAAAAATGAGTCCCTGGTGCCTAGTGGGCTTTCATTTTGTTTTATAATAAATCCATGGTGTATTGTGGGCTTTCTGCCCTTCCCCTTGGCGGCAGATCAGGGGTAATAACCCCCATCTGCCCCTTGGGGGGAAGAAAGACTGTCCCTTTTTTATTTGGGAGGTGGGGGTATTGGCATGCCCATTTTGGACGCATTAAAAATCCGTATTTTTTTAGGGGGTGGGAGATAATCCCTAGGGGACAGAAAGACTGTTAATATTAACATGCCCATGGTGGGCAGCCCTCATGCCTCTTTTGTAAAAAAAAATAAATAGAGTCCCTGGTGCCTGCAGAGCGCCAGTAATAACAATTACCTTGAGGGTTCCAAATGACTGTCCTTTTTGTTTTTTGGGGGTTGGGGGCATTAGCATGCCCATTGTGTGCAGCCCCCAACCATCTTTAAAAAAAAACAATAATCCCTGGTGCCTAGTGGGCTTTCTTCCCCCTGTGGAGGGCGGATGAGGACTATTGCTCCCATCTGCACCCTGGGGAGGGGAGCCAGTGTCAATTTTTGGGAAGGGTGGGGGCATTATAATCTCGTCTGCCTACATGCTCGGAGGGCTGAGATATCCCCATGAGCATGTAGGCAGTGAAAGTTAAATGAGTAGATCGGCTCATTTCATTTTCACTTTAAGTGTAATGACACTGGCATGCAATGTGCGCCGATCATCCTTACACTGAAAAAAAATGCCTCTGGTGGTTGGGGAAGCTCTGCCCCAGCTCCTGATAGCAAAAAAAATAAAAGGAAATCCCTCTGGAAGTGGTGCTTGTGTGCAGAGGACGGAATGATTCAGTCCTCGGCGCACAAGCACCATAGTGCATGACAGAACCATTTTGTCATGCCATCAATATGCATGATGGAACCATTCCATCATGCACACCGAGGTTGAGACCTCATCGTTTAGAACCCAGTGATGATTTTCCTGAAATACCCGACTAAGGGGCCGATTATGATGCCGTCAGGAATGGCTCAGAACGGGATTCGGATTCTGTGAATCCGATTCGGGACCTATGTTCCCGACCGAATCGGTCACCTTTCCAGACGACCGATTACGATGCAAGGAAGCCGTCCAGGCTGTCTGAATCGGTTCCCAACTGGATTCAGGCAGCCCGAGTCGTTCGGAGCTGAATCGTACAGCCCAATGGAGACGGTTTCCCAACGATCTAGTACAATGACCGATTCAGACAGCCATTCCGAATCGGTTTGGCTGAGACAAAACAGCTATGGGAGTTGGACTTTGGGGGCTTCGCAGGCTTGGACTTTTCAGGCTTTGCAGTCTCCCCTTCTCCTGTAGGCCTCCAGATGGGGCCTGTGGGGGTACCCAAGGGACCCCCAACCCCCTACCCAACCATGCACAGTGTGACAGGCACCATGGTTTGCCTGTCACAGGGTCCAAGGTTTTCCCCACCCACCCCTTTTATCATTAGGAGCCTGTGTTCTTGTTCGAAACACAGGCTCCCATTGAAGTAAACCACACCGATTCTGTAACCATCCGGACACATCGTAATCGGTCGGTAGGACTTCCCCAATACGATTCATTCGGTAAGCATTCCTAACCAGATTTGTTGAGAATGCTTTCCTGACGACATTGTAATCGGCCCCTAAGTGTATTGAGGAAATTTGAATTTTGTGATCAGTTATGTCCCCTATCGTAGACCCCAACGGCTCCATGTGCATGCTATAAGTACATGTATGTTCCCTCCAGTTCCAGTTATGAAGACGCAAATACATGTGCGTCCACCGTCAACATGTCCTCTTTCAGATCCGCCATGAATGGGTCAGATATTCCATTCCTAAGTATGAAAGGCCACCGACTTTATGTGGTTCACTTTCCACATTTTACAGATTCAGGCGAGTAGGCCCTGAATTCTGCCATCACGCCTTTTCCTGCCTTCTGCCTCTGAAAGCTCCAGTCCGAGCCTGCATCTGTATCCATGAACTTTGTCCTACTCCCTGCGCGGCTAACGGTGCCTGATCCAGCCTGTTGCCTGCCAAAAACTGTATTTCACCTTCAAGATTATCTGCTCCGCTCCTCATCCGATGCATTCCTGTCTAGTAGTTTAGGTAAACATTCTTCCAGCTACCGAGCAAAGGGCCAGGCCTCACTGTCTTCATGCAAGTAATTCATAGCCCCTGTTACCATGGAAGATTCCTGCCCCCTCGCATCTCATGTAGACACTTAGACGCTTGTACACGCACTAACAGTCAGTATAGAATAGATTCCGTCCGAGAGACCTTTCCTTTTGGATAATACAGTTCTTTAAACATAAGATATTAGATATGATTTGGGATTAGGTTGACATGACCCCTCAGACTTCTGTCTCCACATGTAGAGCTAAATGTCAAGTCCCCTTCACCCTCTAGTTGCACGTCAATCACACGTCATGCGGCTGCGCACGCAACTCTGCCAAATATTTCTGCTGACATTGCAGGATTCTCTCATGGATCCACCCACTTGTGACATCATGTTTAATGACGTATTTAGTTACGCCTATGTTTACGCCTTTTTTCATTACGTATGTGTATCATTATCTGTATTATCAGCTGTTACGCCTCTTGCATCTGTCTTAATGTAATACTTTTCATATAAATATCATTACTTGTCAATAATGTATTGCCTTCCCTTCCTGAACCTTCGTGGTGATGGAATTTGAAGCCTACAGTTCGAACTGTAATTCCTTTGTAGAGGAATAAAGCCTTTCAGAACCTCTAATACCACGGATTCTGCCTCTTATTTTTACTGAGTTATTCTTACTAGACTTTACCGCATAAAAATAGTACCGGTAATGAAATATTTACCACATAAATTGGCGCCCGAACAGGGACACTTTCTCATCTCACGCGCCGGAGGTGCGTTGCAGGCCCGGTCTCCTGCCACAGCTGAACGGACAAAAACGCGTACCTGCAGGATTTCCTGTATCTCCCTCCGGCCAAGCGGGGGTGACTGAGGCTGCGATCAACACCCAGACGAGGCGGTGAGAAGTGCGAAGTATCCCGACCAGAGCCTAGCTGAGAGAGCAAGATCCGAGGTATACAGAGGCCCACCAGGTTCCGAAGTTCCGAGTCCAGTCGAGTCGAGTCCAGTCCGGTCCAGTTTCAGTTCAGTTCCGAGGCCTTCCGTTCCGCGCTACCCGGTGAGTACCATTGCCGGGGAGGCATTTAAACGTGCACATAGGTTGTGCCGGTCAAGACGGGTTTGGGTACACAAATCCGGTCTGCACTGTTTCAGCAGTGTATCTGTACTGTTTAGCAGTATATCTAGTATGTCTTGCATATAATTAAGTATTATCTAGTGTTAGTATTATGTCAGTAACTAGTTTCCTATTAGTTATCATCGTTCGTTAAACTGTTAAATGTTAAATGTTTTAGTACGTTCTACATATTGTGGTGTGAATGATTGTTCATTATTGTGTTTATTGTATTAAGTGTGTTCAAGTAATAAGGTCTAAAAATGCCGCTCTTTTCAAAATTAAGACAGATCAAAACCAGAAAAGGGGTACTCAAAGAAGCTGTTCCCATTCCACCTAGGGACACTCCAGGATACTTTATGTATCATAAGCATGGCCTAGATGCCGTGTTATTTCTTGATTTATGGGTGGACTACACCAAGGATTTGCCAGAAAGTCAGAGGTGGCCCGCAGCTGGGACCTGGGATGCAGATTGCATCATGAGAGTAGAAGAAGAATTATGGAAAAAGAAAGCCAGACAGTCACAGAAAGATGCCATTGAATTATGGCGTAAAGAATCATATAGACGTACAGAAAAAGCGCTCAGACAGGAAGAGAAAGGTAGGGAGAATTCGAATAAAACCCGAGAAAATTTATTAATTGAGGAAGGTACCCGAGTAAAAGCAGAACAAGTAGACAGACAACGAAACACTCTTATGAATGGTATGTATCCTCTTTTGGCCGAAGGGTTACCTCAGGCCACCCCGGAAATACCGAAAAACTTGACACCCCCATTACTCCCGATAAAAGCACATCCCAAAACAGCAAAAGATATTTTCCTTTCTTCCTATTTAGATGATGTAGCTCCTGAATATGCTAATGTTCCGCCACACGCACCGCCCACTGATGGTGCTCAACGCCAAGATCATCCGTCTGTATCCCCGCAACAACAAACTCCTACGCACATTCCCACAGGTCCATCTGTTTCTACCGCTTTTCCTACATCTACAGTTTCTATCTTACATCCAACAAATCCTTTCGTGCCTAGCACCTCAGACGGTGCGACAGGAGGTACGACAGAAATTTTTGCCACGCCACCCCGAGGAAATAAATTGTCCCTTAGAGATTTAGCATACGAACGTACACCCCAACTAGCAACTTCCGACTTGTTTAAAGAGCATCTAGTGGATTGTAGATATGATCCTGTGCCCGGTAGACGGGACGGTATGCTGCTATCATCACTACGTATACGACGAGCCTCAAGGTATTTAGCGACGCTACCAGGAATGGTGACACATCTAGACAATATATATCACTTTGTTCAATCAGGGCGAGGCCCTGAAAGTATTGACGAAGCCATGGAATACCAGAAAGTGGATGTACAGAGACAACTGTTACGCTTCTTCATAAACTGTGTGATCAGAAACAGAGATAGGCCTGGGGTAGATCAGGAGGAAATGCAAGTACTTACCAGATGGGGCCAGAATATATCAGAAGGGAAACATGATAAACAGACATGTATAGTAGTTATGTGCCGTAAGATCCGCATATAAGTAGAACGAATACATACAGAAAGATTAGAGTCAGATCAACATGAATCAGAGGGAGAGGAGGACGAAATGCCTACAGGACAAATAGAAACGATGGCTTATGTAGGTAAAGGAAGATCTTTTAATAAAACCAGATGTTTTAATGATCCGACACGTCCGATACGTCCAGAATGTAACAGACATTTTCAAACCCCTATGTTAAATACAAGGTCCCCTGAACACCTATTCCAAGCCGCTGATAAATTACTCCGAGACCGAAGGGGGTACCATATGCTCGATTCCATGGATGAACAAGAATTAGCCAGGTCAGCAGTACAATGGGCTGACAGTCCCAGCAAATACAGTGATGATGCACTAGCACACACGTTTCTGAATCTTGCCCCATACGAACAGCGTTTAGCTAGTATATACATGATTCAACACCTCCTTATATTATATAAAAGCCAACGCTCCGATCCTGGACCCCTACCTGACATATTGACAGAATTACTCACGAACAAATGGAGAGGTTCAGGTATTGATTTAATTAAAGAAATTCTAGAATTTCGAAACCAGTATATAGTTTTCGTATGCCCGGAACATGTTCCAGTTCCCACTATGGGAAGAAAAATGTATCACATAGATAGACAGAATCCGTTACGCGAAGTACACCCAATCAGAGGTGAAGATAATAACTTTACACGCGTGTTTGTGTACACGCCTATAACTAAAATTGAATTATTAGAAATTAAGAAAGTAGTACCCAGCCATGACAAGGATCCAGCAGGTTTCCACCGTGAGATAAAAGACATGTTACTCATGGGAGAGTATACCTACCCCGACATTATGAAAATATTGAAAGTGTTAATGCCTGCCGGTGTTTACGAGAAACTCAAAGAAAAGGAATGGGAGGTGGGAGACCAAAAGATAGACTGGACAGCATTAGAAAACGAAGAAAAGGCCCGAGCTGCAGGATCAGGGCTTGGGGAAAAGACTACAGCACTACCAGGATTACTAGTGCAGGTACTGCCACGTTTATTAACTACGAAAAAGGAGGACTGGGGTGCAATCTCAGCCTGTAAACAAAAGCAAGATGAAGACACTAGTGATTTCTATTCCCGATTTGAAAAATGTTTTGGTATTAATAGTGGCATAAAAGCAAGTAGCGAGTCATATCCACATCTGTTTGTGACAAAATTAGTTGAAAATTCCCTGCCACAAGTTAAGAATAGAGTATTGAAATTTGAGAGTACCTGGCAAGGTAACACCCCGTCACAGATGTTACAGATGTTACAATATCATCACAATAGAATTAGAGAAGAACAAGAACATGAACAAAGACGTATGAAAGATACGAAAATGAAAATGCTTGTTGCCCAGTCAGTTCCAGCTGATGGTCATAAAAAGGGTGATTCCACAGGTCCGGCGAAAGGGACATGCAACTATTGTAAACAACAAGGTCATTATATACACGATTGTCCAGTTCTGAAACATAATATCGCCACGGGTAGAACACAGGAAAGACCACGTCCACCTAGACAGGATCAGAATCAACAACAAATCCCTCAGCATGCACAATCTAGGCCAGCTCCGCAACAGACAGCTCCACAACAGACCGTAGCACCACCACAAGCACAGCCTATTGCTGCAACACAAGCAACGACACAACAGATGTACCAGTATGCACAAAATGACTATCCCGATTATCAGCGATACACATGAAATAGCCTAGAGAGGGAAGTTGGCTTACCCCTTATCGAGGTTCCTGTAGATCAAGAGGGACCTTATGTACATAGTGAATTATTAGGGGAAGACAGAAAGTTTTTACTTGATACAGGGGCAAGCAGAACAACTATACGACGCAGTGAAGTTCCAGGGGCACCCCTCTCAGGCTCACAGAATATTTCCCTTGGATTCTCAGGAAAGCCTATCATTAATGAAGTTACGCAACCCCTTCCACTTACGGTTGGTCCATTGACACGTACTACAGATTTATTGCTTACTAAATCGTGTCCAGAAAACTTGTTAGGTATAAAAACATTGAAAGCTCTAGGAGCTATAATATGTTGTTCTCCGGAAGGAGTACGATTATTTTTACGTGACTTCAAAGGTCACTACGTGTCCAGAGACATGGATCATCGGCTGCAGAATTTACCTACACATCTATGGGCACAAGGCCCCACTGATGTTGGTTGCATGAACATTACACCATATCGAGTCACACTAAAAACAGGAGTGGTACTACCACGAATGCGACAATACAAGTTACCACCAGATGCTGTTGTGGCTTTGCTGCAAATCATTGACGAGCTCATTGCACAAGGAGTGGTTGTGGAAACCGACTCCAATGTATGTAATTCCCCGATAATTCCGATTCTTAAAAGAACGGATCCAAAAGCACCACCAGTATATCGATTAGTTATTGATCTGCGCGAATTAAATAAATGTATTGTACCACAATACCCTGTGGTCCCAGATATCTCTTCATTACTAACAGCTATTGACTCAGAAGCAACGTTCTTTACTGTAATTGATCTCAAGAATGCCTTCTTTAGCGTCCCAATAGATCCGGAAAGTCAATATCTGTTCGGATTCAGTTTGAATGGACGAAGTTTTAAATTCACACGCGCTCCTCAAGGATTCACAGAAAGCCCCAGCATCTATAGTCAAGCACTGAAACGAGAACTTGACAGTATCCACATGCCAGTTAACACTGCCTTGCTTCAATATGTCGATGATCTGCTGATCACCGCCCGAAGCGAACCTGAATGTGAAACAGCGTCACTGACGGTTTTGAAATTTCTGGCCGACAAGGGGCACAAGGTGTCCCCTTCTAAGCTGCAATTCTGTGTCCAGCAAGTTGTTTACCTTGGGCACTCACTGTCCAAGGAGGGAAGACAGCTTACACCTGATCGCATCCAGTTAATTGCTAACATGCTACCACCCAAGACACAAAAGGAGGTGCGGGCTTTTATAGGTCTCACTTCATACTGTAGGCAGTGGATCCCTCAATATGCATTTCTAGCAAAACCACTCATCCAGTTGACAACACAGGAGGCAGCCACATCGACTGTTCTCCCTTGGACTCAAGAACATACACATGCCTTTGAAAGCTTAAAGAGAGCTTTATGCCAAGCACCTGTTTTAGCAACACCATGTTACAGTAAACAGTTTACACTCTTTGTTACAGAACGCGAAGGTACTGCCTTGTCAGTACTCACTCAGGAACAAGCAGGATCACACAAACCATGTGCTTATTTCTCTAGTACATTAGATCCAGTAGCTCAGGCTCTTCCTGCGTGCCTGAAATCGGTGGCAGCAACAGCTTTAGCAATCAGACAAAGCGATGCCATAGTGTTAGGACATCAATTGACAGTACAAGTACCACACGCAGTAGAGGTTCTCTTGAACCGCACACAAACACAACACTTGACTATAGCAAGACTCACCGGTTATGAATTAACATTGTTTCAGCCACATATAGAAATCAGACGTTGTAATACGTTAAATCCTGCCACACTTTTGCCAGTAAACGGAACAGATCCATTAGCACATGATTGTATTGAAGTCATTACTATCACGACGAAACCCAGACAAGACTTGACAGATATCCCTTTATCAGATTCGGACCTGACATTGTATGTAGATGGTTCATGTATGAGAACAAGTACAGGAGAGTTAGTGGCCGCTTACGCAGTCACAACAGACACTGAAGTCATTGAAACAAATTGTATTAACACTTTGTCAGCTCAAGCAGCAGAGCTCATCGCTCTGACACAAGCCTGTATTCAAGCCAAAAACAAGAAAGTCAACATATACACAGATTCACGTTATGCATTCGGAGTCGTCCATGACTTCGGCGTACTGTGGCGAGAGAGAGGTTATTTAACTTCTCACGGTGCCCACATCCAACACGGACCCCTCATTCAAGCCCTATTAGACGCGATTCATCTACCTACTGCAATATCGATTATGAAATGCAAAGCCCATACAAAAGTTACCGATATCATTTCTCAGGGTAATGACCTAGCTGACAGAACAGCTAAACAGACTGCTCAGAATCAGACTCATACAACTGACACGACAAAGACAATAGTTCCGACACCAACATATTGCATGACAGTTAAGGATCCCGCCCTTGATGTAATTGACATACAGACACATGCTACACCAGAAGAAATAAAGAAATGGACTGAATTAGGAGGGATCCAAACGGATCAAGGATGGATGACGAAGGAAAAATCTATATGGTTTCTTCCCGACTCCATGGTTCAAGTCATCATTAACACAACACATAGTCCAGCGCACCTAGGAGAAAAAGCTATGCTAGACAGCATTCAACACATTTGGTTCAACAAACACTTGCGAGCAGCAGCCAAACAGAAAGTACGTACCTGTATGATATGTTGTCAGTTTAATCCAGGTAAAAGCATCCCCGTAGAGCAGGGTGGATTTCAACCTCCCGATCATGCTTTTGAAGTCCTCCAGATGGATTATATCCAGATGGAACGATGTCGAGGATTCAAATATGTTCTCGTAGTTGTCTGTGCTCTTTCCCGTTGGACAGAAGCCTACCCGGTTTCAGATTACACTGCCCCAACTACTGCCAAACAGCTAGTTCGAGAATTCTTCCCACGGTATGGTTTGCCACGTGTCGTGTACTCAGATAACGGCCAACCATTCTCATCCGAACTAATGAAACACGTTTCACTTCTGTTAGGTTACCAATGGAAATTCCACTGTGTCCGACATCCCGAGGCAGCAGGTCTCGTGGAACGTCATAATCAAACTCTGAAAATCAGATTGTCCAAAATATGTAGAGAAAAAGGTGTCGATTGGATAGTAGCCTTACCAGTTGCGCTCTTTTACATGAGAATGGTAGCACATTCTCGAACAGGGCTATCCCCGTACGAGGTGATCTTCGGTAGACCACCAAATATGTGGGGGACGCCTATACCTCGCAAAATCACTGATGTTGACTGTAATATGCTGACAGATTACCTGGCTTCCTTGATGTCTGCACTACAATCTTGTCGTTCACAGGTAGCTGCAGCTTTTCCCGATAACACTGAGGTGAAGCCCCATGACGTGGTTCCAGGGGATCTGGTTCTTGTGAGGAATTTCGACCGGAAGACCCAGTTGGAGCCCAGGTGGAAGTCGCCCAAACTCGTCTTGCTGACAACAAGGACAGCCGTGAAGGTTGAGGGACGTAAAGGGTGGTTGCACTCGAGTCATATCAAGAAATTTTATGGACTACCGTCCGATGTGAATACTCAGCCCTGCATCCCCTCACAGACAGATTCAAAGCTCCCCTTGGTTGAACAGACAAAACACGAACTCTATAAACTGAAACTAAGGTCTAGCAAGTCAGACAATTTGATTGTTTAAGTCCTCTCCAAGGTGAATCGGTTGAATTTGTCTCTGACATGTATCCTCTAGACCGAAATAGAGAGAGAAATAGACAGATAAAGCTTAAAAAACACGCGTACTGTAAATCGCTTCGTAGTCACTGCACAGTGACATTATTAATTTTGTTTTTTCTAAGTCTTCTGATCATCATTTCTAGTGTATTGCTACATATGTATTACCCTATTTCTAAGCGTGCTTACAATGTTACTGCTGAACATTCTTTTAGCGAATTACCTCCGCATGAGTTGTCCTATAGATTTGCGCTGCGCAACAACACTTTTATTAGTATGTTGCATCATTCCCATCAGACCAGCAATGCTACAAATTGTTGGATATGTGGCCGACTCCCTCCCTATCAGAACTATAAGGGAGTTTTGCCTCTCTTTCCGTATCCGTTCACACACAATGGCTCCTGTGGAGCATGGTTTAGTTTGATTAATTCCCTAGATTCAAATTCAGTAGTTTATCAAGACAACTGGGTATGGGGAAACCTGAACCTAGTTTTGCTTAAAGTCTGCTACCCTAACAAGGAGGGACTTCCCAAAAGAACAGGAACTGATCTAGAAAATGAAGTATATGGATTAGGTAATTTTACACTTAACCTCATGATTCTGAATGTTGAATCCGAAGCTACGCCAATCTTGTCCGCTATGTCAGTATTCCCAGTTAAAGGGGAATTATGTGTAAGAAAGAATGGTTCCATACACATGGGCCATAGTAAATGCACCACTGTAATAAAATTCAGTGATCAAGGCAAGTCTACATTTAGAGCTTCCCGTCATTCCTACTTCATATGTGGCCAGACCGCATATATACGTCTACCTCTAGATTGGGATGGTACCTGTTACATAGCATTCCTTCTGCCACCTGTCTTCCTAGCCCCTCCTGACTATCACAGAAATACCCATTTAGTACACAATAGACAGCAGAGAGATCTCCCGATTGTCGATTACACTGAAACGGCATGGGAGCAATACACAGATTTCAATAAAGGTTTCTTTCCCTATATAGGTACAGTCACTAATAGTAAGCTGATACGTAGATTAACTAGAACCCTTGAAGCAGTAGTGAACGAGACTACTTCCGCCCTAGGCAACTTAACAGAGGAACAGTCTGCGATGCGGATTGTTGTGCTTCAAAATCGTCTTGTCCTTGACGTCATCCTGGCCGATAGGGGCGGAGCTTGTAGGGTCATCGGATCAAGTTGCTGTGTTTTCATACCAGAAAATTCGCCGTCAGTATATAAAGCCATAACTCGCCTTCATAAGATTATAAGCCAGATACACCAGAGTCCAGGCACCTGGACTTGGTCCGGTTGGTTCTGGAGCGTGTTGTCAGCCTGGGGATGGAGGATCCTATCCTTCCTAGGTATTGGCTTTCTCATACTATTCAGTTGCTGCTTATGTCTACAATGTGGGCCAGCGATTTGTGGTCTGTGTGCCACATCGTGTATCCCGCATCCAAGTTTTCGTTCAAGATCCCGGAAGAAGAAAGAAGAACAAATGATGCTATATGAACAGATCGATGGATTGATGAAGATCGATATCTCCTGAGGGTCCGTAGGGGACAAGGAGGGAATGAGGAAATATGAATTTTGTGATCAGTTATGTCCCCTATCGTAGACCCCAACGGCTCCATGTGCATGCTATAAGTACATGTATGTTCCCTCCAGTTCCAGTTATGAAGACGCAAATACATGTGCGTCCACCGTCAACATGTCCTCTTTCAGATCCGCCATGAATGGGTCAGATATTCCATTCCTAAGTATGAAAGGCCACCGACTTTATGTGGTTCACTTTCCACATTTTACAGATTCAGGCGAGTAGGCCCTGAATTCTGCCATCAAGCCTTTTCCTGCCTTCTGCCTCTGAAAGCTCCAGTCCGAGCCTGCATCTGTATCCATGAACTTTGTCCTACTCCCTGCGCGGCTAACGGTGCCTGATCCAGCCTGTTGCCTGCCAAAAACTGTATTTCACCTTCAAGATTATCTGCTCCGCTCCTCATCCGATGCATTCCTGTCTAGTAGTTTAGGTAAACATTCTTCCAGCTACCGAGCAAAGGGCCAGGCCTCACTGTCTTCATGCAAGTAATTCATAGCCCCTGTTACCATGGAAGATTCCTGCCCCCTCGCATCTCATGTAGACACTTAGACGCTTGTACACGCACTAACAGTCAGTATAGAATAGATTCCGTCCGAGAGACCTTTCCTTTTGGATAATACAGTTCTTTAAACATAAGATATTAGATATGATTTGGGATTAGGTTGACATGACCCCTCAGACTTCTGTCTCCACATGTAGAGCTAAATGTCAAGTCCCCTTCACCCTCTAGTTGCACGTCAATCACACGTCATGCGGCTGCGCACGCAACTCTGCCAAATATTTCTGCTGACATTGCAGGATTCTCTCATGGATCCACCCACTTGTGACATCATGTTTAATGACGTATTTAGTTACGCCTATGTTTACGCCTTTTTTCATTACGTATGTGTATCATTATCTGTATTATCAGCTGTTACGCCTCTTGCATCTGTCTTAATGTAATACTTTTCATATAAATATCATTACTTGTCAATAATGTATTGCCTTCCCTTCCTGAACCTTCGTGGTGATGGAATTTGAAGCCTACAGTTCGAACTGTAATTCCTTTGTAGAGGAATAAAGCCTTTCAGAACCTCTAATACCACGGATTCTGCCTCTTATTTTTACTGAGTTATTCTTACTAGACTTTACCGCATAAAAATAGTACCGGTAATGAAATATTTACCACAGTATCTGCCTAAACGTTCTGAACCCCTTTGAAGATAAATACCCATTATGGTTAATTTCCTGGTTATTAACCATTTTTATATGGCTTGAGATTTGAGAGATATGAGTCAAGAGTGAGTTCCTCCTTGCTTGTACAGGTAATGCATTGTTGTTGTATTGCGGGTCTGAACAAGAAGGGAGTTTGTTGTTATTGATGGAAGAAAAGATTTTAGGGCCAGATGAACAGCTCTCAAATCCAGAAGATTGATGTGATAATGATGTATTTTCTTTTCTGACCAAATCCCTTGGGTTACAAGTGTCCCATTTGAGCTTCCCATCACTGGAGAGAGGCATCTGCAATCAATATTTGATCTAAGAGATACTGATGAAACCAGTAATTTATTTTGTTGTTTCCACCATGGGAGGGATTGAATTGCATCATGTGAGAGGGTCCGTTTCATTTACCAGTGGTCCAAGAGCTGATTCCATTGATATTCTAGGCATTGTTGCAAGAGCCTCTTGAGAAGTCTTTGATTCGGAACTAGAAAGAAATAAGAGACCATCGAACCCAGTATGGATGCAATCTGTCTCGCTGTTGGATGATGAGTATGTAAGAGATTGTGAGATTCAGATTGATAATGAACTCTCTTCTGAAGGATACTCTTTTGCGGATTTGTTATCTAGTCTTCCTCCAAGGACTGGGCATTTTGTAGACTTTCTGAGGCTTACTTGCAGGCACAGACTGGTTAGTGTATTGACACTAAATTGGCAATGTTTGTTTGTCTCAATTGGTGATATACTCTTTACTAAGCAGTCATCCAGGTATGGATAGACTCAGATCTGTTGATTCCTTAGATGGGCTGCGAATATAGCCATGCCGTTTACAAATGTTCGTAGAGCTGATTTTAATGAAGGACCTTGTGTTGGTGTAATGATGAGATCCTAATATGAATCGAAGGAACTTTCAATGTTTTGCTGGTATTGGAATATGAAAGTAGGCCTAGGCGCCTTGGTGTTAGATTTGGTGCAATGCAAACATTCTGATTTTATTCTCTCTATGTACTTGTTTAGTACTCAAAGATCTAGAATGGGTCTGAATTCTTCTTTTGATCCTTTTTCACACCCAAAAATATCAGAAATACATTCCCAATCCTCTCTAGTGATGAGGAATCTCCTCCCCAGCATGCTTCTGCAACAGAGTGTTGATTTATTTTTGCGGTAGGTCTTTCTGATAAGCCAATATTTTGGATGGTGGAATTGAAGAAGGATGAGGCCTGAATTGAAATGAAAATCCATTCTGAACAATATTCAAGGCCCATTTGTCTGTTGTTACTAAGGTCCACTCTTCTAAATGTTTGAAATGACTCCCCCCCCCACTGGAGTGATAAACACAGAGGGAAGTAACAGCTCATTGTTTAGCTAGAGGTTTTCCTGTGCATGCAGACATCTGCTGGGTTCCCCTACCTCTTGATGGTTTTCGAGGGTAATAGTGTTGTCTTGGTTGCTGCTGATGAGTCTCTATGCCAAGGGTTTTTAGGAAGCCAGGGTTTTTGGGTGCTCTGCTATATAACGCAAATTCAAATATAAGAGAAGTGACTTGGTCCTACTAGGAGAGGGGATAAGCCCTATAACCCCACCTTTAGTGTGAGGGAAAATCCCTCACAGTTAACAAAATACTAACTGGACCTAGACCCACAACAAGATAAAAAACAGTATGTAATGTTTGTTACAAAAGTTAATTTCAATCAAGAAAGAGCCATAATCATGCAGCAGTCGTGTTGTTGTATCTTTAATTTGTTTTTCATTAGGCCACAACAGAAACCAGCCGACACATGTTTCATCGCGTGTGAAAAGTGATTCCGCGACTTACTCAGGGCTGGGAAAGATACAAACAATGTATATATAAAACATTTTTTAAACTTGTGTGAAATGCATGAGAAATGTCAGGACAAATGTCCCTTCATTGTAACATTCACCTATTAGTGGAGACCCTCTTCACCTTAGATAATGTGAGACCACACTCAATTCCATTGATTAACACACATTGTTTTGTCAGTGTGTTTGATAGATTGCATATACAGACCCTTAATAGTGACATTGTAATAGTGCCTGTACAAAACTAAGTTAATGGGCCTCCGTGTGCTGGTGGATATATTAAATCCGTTGCTGCCCCACGAAGTCGGCCTGCTCGATAACAGACCGCATGGCCTCCACATCCTAGGGTGGTGCTCCGTCGTGGCAGGGTATACCGCATATTTATACAAGCTCCAAAGTACCCAACGTACAAGGAGCACTCGAACAGCAACATGCTCATGAAGAGCCTTTATGGTATACAATCCGCCGGTTCAATTTGGCATGGATGCCTGACGCGTTTCGAAGTGTCCCTACTTCTCTTCAGAGGATTTGGCAATTGAAGACGCATAGGACACCGCCCTCATCATTTAAATGCTCCAATGCATGCCCTGGATGGGACGCTCTGCCGCGACTAGCAGAGCATTATGGGCCTTGTAGTGTCCTTTGTCTCCAGATGGAGCGTGCAATGTTACTGCTGTAACATTCATAGCCCCAAGATGGGCCTCCATATGCCGGTGGATATGCTAAATCCATTGCTGCCCCACAAAGTCAACCTGCTAGATAACAGACCGCGTGGCCCCCACATCCTGGGGTGGTGCTCCTTTGCGGCAGGGTATACCGCGTATTTATCCAACCTCCAAAGTACCCAACGTACAAGGAGCACTCGAAAGGCAAAATGCTCATGAAGAGCCTTTATGCTATACAATCCGCCGGCACAACAATGACTTTAATCAGTTCAATTTGCCATGGATGCCTGACGCGTTTCGAAGTGTCACCACTTCTCTTCAGAGGCTTTGGCACACTGCTGGTGGGGCGATGAGGTCCACTTCTATCCTGAGGACCTCAGGACACAAGTGGACTTCATCCCTCGAGCAGCAGTGCGCCAGGAGCAGCGTTTGCAGAGTGGTGTAAAAAGGGGGCATGGCCTCAGACCACTCAGCAATCCAGATGTGTGGTGCTAACTGGAGGTACCTGGTGGGCTAGTTGGCTCCCAGGGACCCTCAGGAGTGAAAGGGAATTAATACCCCAACTTAGAACTCGCCAGGACGTGCGTTTGCAGAGTGGTAGGGAAAGGGGCGTGCCCATTGTCCACCTCTCAGCAATCCCACTGTGTGGGGCTTACTGGAGGTAAGAGGTAGGGTAGTTGCGAAGGGGACTTCAATCCCCATCCAAGAGCACGCCAGGGAGCACGTTTGCAGAGTGGTGGGCGAAGGGGGCGTGGCCTTCTATGAGAAGTTAGCAATCCTGCTGTGTGGGACTTACTGGAGGTAATAGGAGGGGTAGTTGGCAACCAAGGATGTCCTTGGGGGCCAACTACCCCTCTTGTTACCGCCAGTAAGTGCCACACGGTGGGATTGCTAAGATATCTTCAGAGGCCATGCCTCCCTTTCTCCACCACTCTGCAAACGCACCTCCTGGCAGACTACGGGACGGGGGATGAAGTCCAATTTACTCCTGAGGGACTTTAGGGGCCAAGAAGCCCTCCTGGTACCTCCTGTAAGTCCTACGCAGCGGAATTCCTGAACGCTGGTCGGAGGCCCAGCACCCTTTCTCCACCACTGTGCAAAAATGACTACTAGTTAAAGAAGTGTTTGCAATGTAATAGGTTTCGCATTTGCGAGAATTGGAGCTATTGGCGTGTAATTCTAAAAGTGTTTTATTAATGTTTCTTAGAGATATATATATATATATATAGATTTAGTTCTTTCGCTAAAAAAAAACATAGGTTTCAGGGATGTTATAGTTAGAAATTAGCATTTAAACAACCTTTGAAATTCACTGAAAAAAACATACGTTTCAGGGCCGTTATAGTAAGAAATTATCATTTAAAAACTTTTGAAATTCACTGAAACAACCATAGGTTTCAGGGACGTTATAGTTAGAAAATATCATTTAAAAAAACTTAGAAATTCACTGGAAAGAAACACAGGTTTCAGGGATGTTATAGTTAGGTGGACATCTCACTCATACAAAACCAGCGAAATTCAGCTGTTATAGTTAGTTGAGCTAACTATAGCTTGCGCCCTCGCAATGCATTGCTGTTGACATCACATATTACATAATTCATGACATGGTCAGTGACATCACTGATGACATCACTGATGACATCTCAAATGACATCACTGATGATATCATCCACATGATAATCTAATGCACCTCCTCATACCCTAATATAACCATTGATACACCCACTCTAAAATACAGACTACCATTTTTGAAACCAGACACACCGATACCAGTTACTACATACCCACTCACTGATTCCTAGGTCTACACACACATCCACTCATTCACACATACAGTCAATCCTATATGCAGTCACTCCTAAATACAGCATTATCATATGCACTCATACACCTATACAGACACTCACACACCACCACTCATCCATAGTTACACACACACCATAGTTATTGACACCAGTCAGTCATGCAAAGAATCAATCACACTCCCATTCACTTACCTATACAGTTATACACACCACCTCAATTATTCCTACAGATACTAACACATACTTACTTTCTTATACAATCACTGATACAAGCACACACTCATACATACAGCCACTCTCACAATCACTCACTCTCACATGTAGTCATTTATATACTACAACACTCACATATACTGCCTTTCACATATGTAGTTACTCACACATGTACCACTGAGACATATATTCACCTTCTTCTTTTCTTCAGAAATGAAAGTGAAGGAGTATTTGGCTCCTTTGGATAGGAAGACTGACTAGCCGTTAGACTGGACTTCGGGTGTTAATCTCTCTTACATTGGGGTAACGGATTGCTGATCATTTTGTTCAGTTAAAAGGGGGGGAGGGGGAGGGGGAAAAAAAAATAAAAAAAAAATAAGATATTGTTATAGCTAAGGGGCGTCTAAGGGTTTGGGTTTTTTTTTAGATATTTGGTTTTGCCCTCACTCACGTACTGCACTACCATCATATGCTCAGACTTTCTCTGAGCGCTTCACTTAGGGGGGTCCTGGGGGGGGATAGCCTCAGGGGTGGGGTTCTCACTAGTAGGGAGGGAGTTCAGGGTGGCTGGGTGGGAGGCGGAGGTGTGGGGCTCGACGGGGGAAAAAGTGGGGTAAATAATGCAGTTTGTTTCACTTTGTTTATCTTTTTTTTCTTTTTTTTCTTTATTTGTCAGATATTGGCGTTAGTGCTTCTGAAACAGTTTGAAAAGCAGGTTCATAGTGTTGTTGATTTGTCATCTCAAGATGGTCTGCATTAGGGTCTGTTCTTTAAATATAGGTGGGCTCAATGACTGGAAGAAACGTCTAAGATTGGGTCATTTTACTAAGAATAATAGAATTGATATACTTTGCCTTCAGGAGACCCATCTCCCTTGGTCTAAAAGGAAGTTATTGTCTCTTACTGGTTTTGAGTTGGTAGCATGTTCTACTCAATCCTTTACAACTAGGGGGGTCGCAATTTTAGTTAAAAAAACTCTTGGTGGGGTCAGAAGGACTAAATCAGATAGCAACGGTAGATGGGTTCTGGTCTGTACGGTGTATGGCTCAAATGAAGACGATCCGGAGCTATTTGATTTTTTAGAATTAGAACTCGCGTCCTGGCCTGCCCCCATCATCATGTGTGGTGATTTCAATATTTCTGCTGATTGGAGTGATATCGGCTCTTATCAGGGTAGAAAACCAAGAGTGTTTAGGTCAATAAAAGCCCTCATTATTTCACATGGGCTTAAGGATGTATGGGACGCAGAAGAACCATTAAATCAGGGTTATACTTACTTCTCAAATCCCCACCAGAAATTCTCTAAATTGGACTATTTTTTCATCTCGATCAATGAACTAAACAAGGTTGGAATAACGAAACCGCCAAAGATATTGTCTGATCATAATCCGCTTATATTGTCCTATGAAATATCCGGATCTGATAGGACCAGGTCTAGGTGGACTTTTGAGAGGCAACTACTGGGAGATGCCAGATTCACTGGGCATATTTTGAAATGGACAGATTAGTTTTTCGCTGCCAATCGCTATAGTGCCTCCAGGATTACTGTCTGGGACTCTTTTAAAGCGGCTTTAAGGGGGGAAACTATAGGTTTCGGGGCAAGACTAAGAAAGGAGGATAAGAGGGAAGGCGAGAAATTAGTAGATATTCTGACTATAGCCGAAGAACAGCATATGAGGGATATAATTATGGGTAGAGATAGCAGGAAGAGCCAGAATGAGTTATTAAAAACTAGAGCCGAACTCCAGAAATCTATGACTCATAAAGCCTCAGCAGAGTATCAGACTTCCCGGGCTAAACGATATGAAACGGGGAGCAGGCAGGAAGAGTGCTGGCCCTTCAAATAAGACAGGGGAGAGCTAGGAACATGATATCCTTGATTGAGGAAAATGGCAAGATATTTACTCAGCCAAATGAGATTCTACAGGCCTTCAAAGATTTCTATCAGCGGCTGTATGACGAAGGAGCCCAGGTCGATAAACAAGTCCTCGATGTGGTCGATAATGGCCCCCGTCTTAACACCTCGGAGAAGGATGAACTAGATAGGGATATTAGTGAGGGGGAAATCTTAGAAGCTTTGCATGAACTAACTTCTGGTAAGGCCGCTGGCCTGGATGGGATTCCCTTGGAAGTATATAAAAGTCTTGAACCGGTAGTCATTCCATTATTAGTGGATCTGTTCAATGGAATAATGTGTTCGGGAGTGGTCCCAGTCTCTTGGCGAGAAACTAACATCGTGGTTTTTCACAAGAAGGGTAAACCTGCGGAGAAACTTGGCTCTTATCGCCCGATTTCGCTCATAAATGCAGACACGAAGCTATACTCTAAGGTATGGGCAAGGAGATTGGGCAGGATCATTGGCGGTCTAGTCTCCCCCTGGCAACATGGTTTTATTCCGGGCCGCGGTACAACTGACCATGTTAGAAGAGCTATAGCGCTGTTTGACGCCCGGGGGGCAGGGGGAGGCAAGATTGCCATGATCCTGCTCGATGCAGAAAAAGCCTTCGACGGGGTTGTCTGGGATTTTCTTTGGGGCGTATTGGTGGGGAGAGGATTTGGTGAAAAGGTTATCAGAGCGCTCAAAGCAATGTATGTCGATCCCGTTGCCAGGGTGGTGGTTATGGGCGAGAGCTCCGAGAAACTAGATATTAAGAGGGGCACTCGCCAAGGCTGCCCCTGTTCCCCTATCCTCTTCGCGCTTTATATAGACCCCCTTATTCAGAAAATGTTGGGGTCTCCCAGGATTAGCCCGGTGATTTGTAATGGCCATACTAGTAAAATTCTGGCCTATGCCGACGACCTGGCAATATTTACAGATAAGCCTCAGCAGGCGCTTACGGCCTTGGTGGAAATAGCGGAGGAATTCGGTAAGAGGTCGGGTTACCTTCTTAATGAGGCCAAAACCCAAATAATTTGTTCTCCAAATATAGTAAAAAATGACTCAAGGTTTGTGGATTCAGCAACCTATTTAGGGATTAAGATCAATGCCTCAGTTGGGGAAATAATAGCTGAGAATTACCCCCCAATTATAAAATCCATTGAAAAAGAGCTAAAGAGGATAGACGTGCTACACCTTTCTTTGATTGGGCGTGTTAATGTATTAAAAATGTCTATCTTCCCTAGAGTTCTCTATCTGTTTAGGGCCATACCCTTATTTTTGGATGATAAAATTATCAAAAGGTTGGAGTCTATCTTTATTAAATTCGTCTGGCAGTATGGCAGGATTAGGCGATCAACAAATTATATGTCCCTCCCTAGGAAAAGGGGTGGTTTGGCCTTACCAAATCTAAGATTGTATCATTGGTCATGCCTTTTGACTCAAATGTCCATTCTGTTCCAACAAGAGGCAAACCCTGATGGTGTTAATTTGTCAGCCCTGGATCTACCTTCTATCTTTGAGCTGCTAATCGGGGAACAGGCTGTTGGGTTGTTGTGGCGTGAGGTGGATCGTCGGTATTATAAGAGGCCTCGTTTGAAGATTCTGGAAGGGGTTTGGGAGGTATGGAGGTCTATTTCGAAGCTATGTAAAATCCCAAAGGTAAATCGTTATCTCCAGCTCTGTAACTCTAGTTTACTCCCCTCTGTTGGGTCTCACAGGAATCTACAGATGTGGAGAAATTTTGGTATTAGGTCTCTCGGCGATATTTGGGGGAACCATGCTCCGCTTGGTTTTGATACTATCCAATATCTATTCGGGATTCCGACTAATCAGTGGTTCTTGTATGGTCAAGTCGCATGGGCATTAAAGGCAGTGAGGCCAAAACCCCTGTCGATGGAGGTTGTTTCGGTCATTGAACTGCTACTGGCGGGGCCAAAAAAGATTAAATTGGTATATAGGCAGCTTATCTTGGAAATACCAGATGATATGGAAAAATCGGAAGTTTCTCTGGCTCGGAAACTAGATGACCCTGATGCTGACCTTGACTAGGCCTGGGCAAAAATTTCGTTCCGTTCGCGGAAATTGCGATAATTTGACATTTTTGCGTTCCGCGGAGAGCGCGAAAATGTCAAAAATTCCGGTTTCCGCAGCTTGGCGATAATTTGTTTCTTGCTCGCGCTGTAAAATGATACATTCTCGCGCGCGCGCGATCGCCTTACCTGAATCCCTGCGTTCGCCGACAAGTTTTCTTGATCCGGTCGCGTTCTCCATGAGATGTTGTATTGTTTTTAGCCATTTGCGCTGTCTCGCGACAGTTCGCGCCCGCAGTGACGTCATGCGTCGCGCGATCACGTCTTTCTTCTCGCGATCATGCACCGCGAGAACAACTCAAAACAAGATGGCCGCGCCCGCAAGCAACCACATGGGTAAGTTGGCGACCCGCAACCATGCAGAAAATCTCGCGAACATGCCGGAAAAAAACTTCCGCATCTTTGCGATATTTCTGCTTGTTTGCGATAATTTTAAACATTCTCGCGATAATTTGCGAAGGTTAATTCCGCAAATTCCGCCCACCCCTAACCTTGACCTGGCCATTTCCCTGAATAAAAATGTTTTTAGATCTACTAACATGAGGGCCCAGCATTATAAAACCATATTTAATCTTTATCATTCTCCAGCTAAATTATATGCTTGGGGGGTCAGGGGGGATGATAGATGTCCTAGATGTAATGCAGGGCAAGCTGACCTTCTGCATATGTTTTTTCATTGTAGCTCGCTTGCCTCAGTACAGAGGGAAGTCTGTAAGTTTTGGGAGGGGCTGCTTGGTCATAAGATCGATCTATCTCCTACCCTGATGCTGCTGGGTTGTGATAGTAAGCAAAAAATGTCTCAAACCGAAGAAGCGTTGGTTTTTATGTCGGTTGCGGTACTGAGGATTTTAATCTCCTCAGGCTGGAAAGATACTATGGCCCCCTCATTTCAAATGTGGCTCTCTAGGCTGTTGAGTATCCATAACATTGAGACCGGATTGTATGAACTGAAGGGTAAAAAAATGCGCGACTTCGGCCAAAATTTTTGGGCGCCAATTTCAATCTGGAGGGAGATGACTAGTAAATAGCTGAGCTGGGTCTAAAAAAAAAAAAAAAATTTGTATCTGCTTTTAAAAAATATTTACTGTATCCCATGTATGGCTCATTGCATTCGCTTGTTATGTATCTATGTTGATGTGTTTTATTATTTATGAGGTGTACAAACTGCAAAATAAAATAAAATAAAAAAAAAAGAGACATATATTCACTCACCATCACACCCATACACACATTCACCCATACAGCCCTTCACACATGCAGTCTTGAACACATACACTCAGTGAATCACCCACTCACACATGTATGCACTGAGTCACACACTCCCCACCCACCCACACAGGCACTCAGGCATCCATACAGATACTCAGACAACCAATCAATAACCCATATAGACACTCATGTGGCTACTCACCAACCCAAGCAGCCGCTTACACACCAACTAACAGACTGATACAGACATTCACACAGTTTAGTCACTAACCCATGCATTCAGTAAGACACGTTTAATGACTCACTTATACAGTCAGTCACGTACCTACTAAATCATCTATTCAGACACTCATATACCCACTCAATCTCCAATACACCTTGGAATTTATGTATATAAAACATATTTAAACTTTAAAGAATTACAAAGCCACTGGATGATATCATCAGTGATGTCATCAGTGATGTCATTTGAGATCTCATCAGTGATGTCACTGACCATGTAATTAATTAGGTAATATGTGACATCATCAGCAGTGCAATGCGGGGGTGTGAGTTATAGTTAGTTCAACTAACTATAACGGCCGAATTGCTCTGGTTTTGTACGAGTGAAATGTCCAAGTAACTATAATGTCCCTGAACCCCGTGGTTTTTTCAGTGAATATATATATATATATATATTATATATATATATATATAATTTTTTAATATATATTTATATTTATATATACAAATTAAGTTTTTCTGTCACCCGAAACAGACAGGCACTCCAGGGTGTATGATATGTGAAATCCTTTATTGGGCAACAACAGTCAAACACGTTTCAGCTCCCAAGAGTTTTTGTCAATAATATATATATTCACATATATTTATTGGGGATAGATTTAAGATTTGGAAAGGATCCGAGAAATTCTTGATGAAATTGATAAAATACCACCAATTTCGAAATTCAAATGATGTAAATGTAGAAATGACATTAGAATATCACAGGGAGGGAGAGTATACAGTACTTTGATCTTCAATAATTTGTGAGAGATGGCAAGCTATTGCGTTGTTCATACAGAACAGAGACAGCTAATAATAAAATTTTACACTTTCAGTCTGGAAATCCTTTGGCACAAAAACAGAAAATTCCCAATGAGGAATTGATGAGACATAAAATAAATTGTAGTGCAATAGATGAGTATAAAAAGGAAGAACAAGATATGACTGAGCAACTATTGAATGGGGGTTATCTGATGCAGATACTACAGAAATCTATTAGTAAGGTCGCAAAAAGTAGAATACCTAAACTTCTACTTAAGAACAAGAAGAAACGGGAAACGAATGTGGGACACAAACAGGTGAGACTCATTATCAAATTCTGTGCAGAGAGTGGAGTGGAAAAATATGGAAAAAAAGTATAGTGCTCTCAACAAACACTGGAAGATACTCTTAGCGAAGCTTTATGCGAAATTTTACCATCCAAACAAACAGTTACATATAGAAGAATAAAAACATTGAAGATCACCCTTAGCCTGAGTGATACAGTGAGATATCATAAGAATAAATCAGTAAAGTGGATGAGTTCTAAACCATTAGGATGTTTTAGGTGTGGCAAGTGTGTGCTGTAACTTTACCAAAGATAAGAAGACATCGTTTTGGAGTGCAGATAGCCATAAGGTGTTAACTATTAAACAAACTATACATTGTGATATATATTATTGTATATGCAGGATCATGTGTATCTGTGGCAAACAATACATTGGTTAAACTAAATGCCCTTTAAAAGAGAGATGTAGAGAGCATATTAATGCCATAAGGAATCATGATAATAGATATCCTGTGGCATTACACTTCAATAGAGAACACAGACCAGATGATGTTGCAAAAATGTACTTTCTGTGCATAGAACAAAGTCAAAATAATTGAACAGAGGGTAATCATGAACAAAAATTGAGGTTGATAGAAACTTGGTGGATGTATGCTGTGAGAACAGTGAAAACAGATCTTAATATCAATGACAAACTTCCTACAACTCTTAAGTGATGGGGGATTTTGTAGGCCAGGTAGTGTCAGCATGTCTGAAAAAGGCAGTGAAGAAGTAATTTTGAATCTAAATCCTGAAATACACTGAGTTTAAGAAATACATGGTACTAATTATACTGTAATGTTGGTATTAAACCCTTAATGCTATAAAAAATGGAATGCATATGTGTTTTGTTTGATAATTTTTGGTTTGGAATTGCACTATTATGAGACACCGTAAGGGGTAATTTCCAATATTGGAGTGATAATAAAGGCAGTAATGTTTCATGATGTGTAATCAAGTTGTCATTTATGTGATAATTTCTGATGTGGAAATACAGTTTTATAAGATATTGCTTGGAGATTAATATAATTAAGGAAAGAGGAGATATGAATGATAATAGCGGTCGGATTATTAAAAGATCAAGGTGAAACACCATATCATGGTTATTCTACAGTATCCAATAAAATCTTTTAACATTAGAATACAATTTGTCTACACTAAACATATTACAGCTGTTTGCTTCCCATAATTGTGGAATTATTAATTCCTTGATAAAGAATGACTCAAATGTTAGTTGGAAACTAAATGAGAGTGATTCACCTATTCCTACGAGTAAACCTATTCAACTTGAATGCATTAGAACAGGGACTTGTGATGTATAGAAAATACATTTAAATATATTAAAATTCATGAAAAAATTATGCTCATGATGTAAGCCATCTGCCTTGTAAATCTTGCTGCCTACGAGAAAAACTATGTTCATGCACTCTTGCAACTGATTTAAAGATTCTTTGGAATCAATTTAAACAAATTTCTCATACAATAATATTTTGACCTTTGTAAGAAGGCATTTTTTCAGCAATAGATATGGTGCGATATGGTAATTTGGCTGGAGAACAAGAATATTTGTATCTGTGAGGATTTAGGGTTTGAGGTGGCTGTACGGTGACTACGTTTGATATTATTGGTGCTATTAAATCTTGAAAATTGTACTGTTTGGAGAGAATGTTTTTTTCCATTTTTATCTTCACATTGATTAAATGATTCCTTTTAATTAATTTTTAATAAACGTTTTACACCACGATGCTTGATTCCCATAATAAGGTATAGTAATGTTATACCTTTGAGGCTGATATTTATATGGTAATTTGGCTAGATGACAGGAATTTGTTATAACGGTATAAGGGATCAGGGTAACTATATGGTGGTTGTACATGGCATGATTGAGATTTATAATGTTCTTTTTAAAAATATTGAGCTATGTGTGATTTGAATCGTTTTTAGATCCTTTTGAAAAACAATATATGAAATAATATAAATATACTAGTAGTGGAGCAAATCTATTAGTGAAGGGCCACTGAATGTTGATTTTGAAATAGATCACAGTACTTTTGAAATGCCTGCGAAGTGGGAAATTGAAAAGGAAGGGACAAGAAACATCACTGAAACCATGGAAAATCTTAGTGGAGGTACGTGAATGATCTGTTAAAATGCACTGTGAGCCTAGAGTGAACCTTGCATTAGGAGGTAAGACTGATAAGGAAGCAGTTTGCATTTAACATGATGCTAGGATGTTTCTCAAGGTAAAGGATTTGATTATTGTCCAGAAGGAAATTAGTGGTTGGTTTCTAAAGAGATGGGGAGCAATAGATACATTTAGATATGTGTGACATGGGGGTGAATGAAAACAATTAGGAATGATGACCCCTATGTTCTAATGATTTTGAATTTTATGTGTTTTGAACTGGACATGTAGATATGTACCAGTTACACTGACTTAGACTGAGTTAATGAGCTGATTATTGGACTGAATTGATGGTGGGTCGGATGACAACCAGGAGCCAGAATAGGAGGTGATAATTAAACTGGTGTATCATTCAATATGACTGAATGCGATGGGTTAGAGGATGTAGTGAGTGTGATACATGGAGTAGTATTGAATTCAATGATAATTTGGAAAGGTAGTTAATGGATTATTTGTTTATTCCTTTTTAATCTTATTTATGTTGTTATTGCATGATAAAAGTTAAAACATGATTAAGGATTGGAACAGACTTCGGTTCAGATGATGAAATGGAAGACCATTTGTATGCATAATATTATTATGAAAAATGGGTAGGAATTCTGTAGCCCACCACTAAAAGTAAAGAAGAAGTTAAAGAACTAAGATTGTCTAGTATAATGTCATGTTTTTCACTTTTTATCATCTTTAAAGTGTTCTGTAGAAATCAAATGAATGTCAATTTTATGGAGCTCGTGTGAGTTATCACCTACCTGGCCTTGGATAAAAGGTGTGTAATTGAATGGAGAACTCATAAGACACAAATATGAAGTGTGTATGTGTTCATTTTATGTAACAGTATGCTATAAATAGTAAAGTGTAAGCTGAAAATTTATACAACTTTCTGAATAGGAAATAGCGCCTCTTAGGGGCCGATTCCGATGTAACCGACTGACCTGCTGTCGTCGGTTACGGCCCTGCAAGTACGATGCGACCGAACACTCGTATACTTCACAATGGGAGCATGCATTCTGAGCGGAATGCATGCTTGCATTGTGAAAAGCAGGGGTGCAGTTCATCCCTGCACCCTGTGGCAGGCACCCCAAGGTGCCTGCCACCAAGTGCAGAGATCCACAGAGGGGCACCAAAGGTGCCCCCAGGCCACCATTCGGCAGCCTCGCACTCATGGGGGCCCTACTGGGGGCCCCCAAAGACAGTTTCCGACTGCCTTTTTGTGCCGGAAAGACCGTCACGAAGAGGCAGTGAAAAACTGCCATCGTACTCCCTCGGTCGTAAAGAGGCGGCCGGGGGAGTACTGAGGGATTTCCGGGCGGCGGACGGGCTCTCCAAGCCTGTCGTCAGCCATCCGGAAATCCGAGTCACATTCCTTCCCGACCGAGCCCATCGGAATGGCTCGGTCGGAAAGGAATACGGCTAACACGTTCCGATCGGAATCGGCCCCTTAGTGAAGAATTGAAGATGATATTTAGATTCCCCTGTGTTATTAATTAGTTGTAAATAATGATTATTACAATTAATATTTTTTAATATAACAGTAGAAATGGGAAAGTTGAAGATATAAGATCAGGGTTGTTGCATTTTAATGTAAAGGTTTACACTGGGATGTAGATGATCCATTGATTTATTGAAATTTATTGGGGAAAACTATGTATATAATATCACTATGATTATTTATTTAATTGCAAGCTATTTTGGGATCATCTTGATGTCTAATCATTAATTGCTTCAATTTGTTTTTCAGGTAATACTGTTGGGTATTATTATTCCTAAGAAATGTACTGTGGATGCTGTAGTAATACATAAAAACTGTGAGAGAATGATTAATGAAGGTCTGCACACTGCTTTTATTGGTAATATTCTGGGCCCTAGTATGCTGTCGGTCGGAAAGTCTCCCACCTATGGTCAGAGACTTTCCGACCGACATCATAGGTTTCACTTTTGACCGCCGTATTACAATGACGGCAGTCGTAAGTAAAACGAGCCGGTCATTCCGGCTGGCTTCCAAGCCTGTCGGCCAGTTGGAACCAGCATGTAATCCTTTAAAGACAACGTTTCCGCCTTCGAGATTAGGTGCTGGTTCGGGATGGAAAGCCTGTCAGAAAGCGACTCTGGGGGCCCCTAGCAGGACCCCCTTTTCCCTGCATCCTCCGGTTGGGGCCAAGGAGGCACCAATGGTGCCCCCCTGTTTATATCTGCCATGTGGTGCAGGGATTAACAGAAACTTCCATTTCCCTATGGGAGCGTGTGCTGTGGCCGATTTACAGTCGCAGCTCAAGCTCCCATAGAGAAATGGGAGTATGCATCCGCACATTTGTCGGTCACATTGTAATAGCAGTGTGAGGAATGCCAAGCGAAAGTCGGTCGGCCTCGAGACGCACCGCCCGACATTATAATGAGGCCTTTAATGTGAAAGAGCTGTTATTGAAAATGTTCAGCAACAGATCCTGTTAGAACCTTTGCTAGTAAGACCACTCAACAACTGGATAATATTATATATATATTTGTTTTTAGTTTTTAGTTACTGGGTAGGGGCATTGCATGTGGTTTAAAAGAAAGATATGAAGAGATTTATTTCACAAATACTGAATTTAAATTGTGGGTTCCTTTCTTTTCATTCCTTCCTATTCTATTATTTTCAATTTTTTAGCCAAATGTAAGACAACTATAGCCCTGGAGAAGCAACAGGACGCCATGAACAACATGCTGGCTCAGGCTTAAATTCACATAGATCCGGTTATGATTAAGATAATTGACTTAATTGTTGGATCAACAAAAACTTTGAATATTTGACCAGAATTCATGTGAAAAAGACCAGAAACAATTACTACATAGAAACCATGAAAATTCACTTGATAGGAATGTGAAAAGATGAAAAAGACTCTTTGACATAATAATTGAAATAAAAAAATATTTTGATATTTAAAGGGGGGCAATGTGATTATAAATATATTTATATATGTGTATTACCTACTGGCTCGCCAGTAGGTAGTTACAGTTAGGACCAAGTTTCCATAGGAAGAGCAATTTTTGTTTTGCTTATAACTTTGGCATCGTTTGATGAATCTTCATGACATTTTCCAAACGAATTCCTTGTTCATATCAGCTTCTATGTTGAAAGTTTAGGGGAGATTCATCAAGGGGGGTCCGAGAAAAAAGGGGGGTCCCAAAACGTGTTTTCTCCATGTTAATTTCCATAGGAAACTTTAGACAAGGCTACAGGTCGAACGGGAGAACAGACTTACCCCAAATTTGGCAGGGAGAAGGGTCTTGGTCTAGAAAGCACACTTTTGTTTATTTGTTGCAAATCCGTTCAGTAGTTTTTGGAGAAATATCAAAATTTACAGATATTGATATTTGGGAATTCTGCCATCAGATTGGCTGAGGCGTTACGAGCACGAGCTTGCTGCTTATTGGCTGCGAGCGGTTGCAACTAGGAAGTGTTGGCAGCCATTTTGTGACTCCGAACGAGTAAAGGGGAAAAAGAGTGAAAAGAGTAGGAAACAGGAGGATAGGAGCACTGTAACCTCTGTGGGGGAGTGCGAAGCGAAGTAGTCACTCCTACCGGACTGAAAGTGCGGTGTTGCTCAGAGTGACATAGTGCTGAGATGAGATGCTGCTACACTCGGGTATGAAACCGAGAGCCTAAACGGTGAGGTCATTGCTATAAAGTGATGTGCTCTGGTGTTTGTAGCATACCTGTGGAAGTAGTGTTAGTAGGTGTCTATACCATACAGGGAGTGGGAAGCGAACTACTGACCCACCGTGCGTTTATACTATACTGGAAGTGTGAAGACTTGGCGATCAAACCGAGCTGATTGCTGTAAAGTGATGGGCTATGGGCGATGTAGCATACTGGCCGCTGTAGTATAACTGTGTAAGTAGTGTTAGTATGCGTTTATACTATACAGGGAGTGGGAAGCAAACTACTCACCCCTACTCGTCTGAAGACTCGGGGATTAAACCGTGAGCTCATTACTGTAAAGTGATGTTCTCTGGGTGCTGTAGCATACCTGTGGAAGTAGTGTTAATTTGCGTTTATACAATACAAGGAGTGTTAAGCGAACTACTCACCCCTACCGGTCTCAAGACTCGTGGATGAAACCATGAGCTCATTGCTGTAAAGTCATGTGCTCTATGTAGTATTCCAATGTAAGTCATAGCAGAATGTTAGTATGTAATGCTACTATAATGTAAGTATGTAATGTTAGAATGTAGGGCTGTCATGAGGGGAATCTTGGGGAGTTTGAACACGGTTCTGGAGAAGACGGTTGCCTTGCTGTCTGGTCCTGTTGGTGGCTATTTAAACTGTCTTCTTTTCCTACAACAAATCTACTTATCGGATCCACTGCTGTCTTCCTCTTCACTACATAAATTTGGCGACGAGCGGGAGAAGGTAAAAAGAAGGCAGCAGTCACCAAGATTTTGAGCTTGCTTGCATTCTGCTGAAGACCCGCTTTCTTGGTGAAGCTGTTTCTACTCATCCCAGGGTCGTCGGCTGATCGAACTATGTGGGCTTCCTCTGCCTCTTCACTACACTCTGGTTGCTGTACTATACGTGTGCAAGTAGTGTTAGTATGCGTTTATACTAATTCTGTAGTTATGCATTAACCAATGCACTTAGCGCCACCTCTCAGGCGCAGCTCATACAATGTCCCGGGGTGTGCATCCGCGGGACATTTATGTTTGCTATTACAGGGCAGGAGCATTGCTTCCACCCTGTGATAGTAAATTCTTGTTTGCCTAGTTGAAGCGAGAGGAGAAAAACCTCGTATCGCTTCAATAAAGCGGATCCGGATGGTAAAAATGGAGAAAAGAAAATGAAGCGAGGTCTCACCCGTTTAAATGAGGCCACTGGTGGGTAATGTTCCGGGGCCAGTCCTATTATTGTATTGCGGGGCCTCTGCAGCTCTGGGGACCTTAATCTCACATGTAAATAAGGTGCGGGAGGGCACAGAGACGTTTCGCAGACTAGGGGATCGACACCTGTAGGAGAGTAGGATCTGCTTCACATGGGTACCCCCACTTTTTGCAGGTGTTTCACTGTTTTTCGACCTTAGTCTGGCTGTGGCACCCTAGCCTAGCTGCTTCCTCTCTAAAATGGTTTCCATGTACATTAGGTACATCTCTAATTGGATTCTGGAGGGCCTTATAAGTCCCTAGTATATGGTATACTATATACCCAGGGCATAGGTCCCTCAGAGGCCTACCAGGAGCTGAAGCATGTATTATGCCACCCCTGGAAAGCACTTCAAAATGACACCACAGGTCTGCTACTGCAGCCTGGGTAAGGTGGTGCAAGCACCCCTTACTGTGGTATAGGCTACCTATATCACTACCATTGCACACACATATAAAACCTAGAAGTCACTCCTATGGCAGGCCTTAACAATCCTGAAGGCAGAGTGCTTGGTTTTTATGTGAGAGGGTGCACCTGCGTGAGCAGAGCCCCTCTGCAGCGTTTGGAGTACCTCCTCTGATGCTGTTTGTGGTGCAGCCTGACCATATACTCTTAAGTGCATTATAACCTCGCGGTAAATGCTAACTTTGGACTGGCTGCACGGAAACATGTCGCGTTTGGTGTCAAACACTTTGGAATACTACCCCCCCGCCAGCTCTGGCGGCGGGGGTAGCATTCCACCCTTCTAGAGGGAGAGACATGTAGCCACTGGTCTAACCGGTAAAGACTTTCTAGAGCCCTAGCATCACAAAATGGATGCCACTGCCACAGACACGGGTCTGGCCTCCTGCTGCTGACCGAAACTCCGGCAGGGGAGGCCTGGACAATAGGTTTCCTGTAGGCCTGGGCGGTAAATTCCGTTCCGCTCGCGGAATTTGCGGAATTTCGCGTTCCGCGGAGAACGCGAAATTGCTCAAAAGTCTGCTTTCCGCGATTTCGCGAAATTTTTTTGCTTGTTCGCGTTTTCAAAATGTGTGTTCGCGAGATATTTCTCCCCGAGCAAGCAAACAGCGATTGTGAACAGAAAAAAAGCATCGCGAACAAGCAATTCCGCGTGTTTGCGGAATTTCTGCTTGTTCGCGTAGATTTTTACCGTTTCGCGGAGATTTGCGTAACGCAATTACGCAAATTCCGCCCACCCCTAGTTTCCTGTCGAAGGGAGGTGTGACCACCGCCCCAGACAGGCAGATGTGTATTGGGGCTGGGCGGGAGCACTCTCTGGTGCTTTGAAGTCCTGCACTGGGGGCACGCTTGGTGTCCCTGTGCATAGTCCACTTCAATCCGGTTGCAGGGGCTACCTGCCCCTGCTCTGGCACGAAACTGGACAAAGGAAATGGGTGTAACCACCCCTCTTTCCAATACCCTGCCTTAGGTGGGTCCCCAGAGTATGTCCAACCCCCTATCTTAGTATAAGTATAGGAACCCAGTCCTTGAGACTTTTGATTACCCTGGATGAAACTCTGTAACATATATCCTGGACCTTAGACGTTCTATTTCGACTAGAAGACTGAAGAAATCTCCCTTGGGGTCAAGGAGTGACTCCCCTGCTTGGCAGGCCCCAAAGAAGCAACTGTCCGGTCTGCAACGCTGAAGCTCCTGCCGGACGCCAAAGTCTTTGCATCACTAGAGGTGGATTTCCAGACTTTCCCGAGGCTACCCTGAGTCCACAGCAAAGCTGAGGCCCGTGGCTATCGTGGGTGACGTGGAACCGTGACCCCTGGACACCATGATCTTTTGCCGGTATATCATCTTCCTGGTCTTCCTCGCAGTTGTGCTTTGGGCTTCGAGTAGCCCCAGCCTTGAGCATTGACTGCACCGAAGATCTCTGGCCTCCACTCCACGAGTGACCCGTGGGCCAGTTTCCAGTGCAATTGCTCGAGGCTTCTTCGCGATCGCTAGCCCATTGGCTAGTGGGTCCCCATGAAGGCAACTTCTTTTCTGCTTGGGCTTTCATGGTTGCTCCAGATGTGCCCTGACTTACCCTTGCTGGGTGAGTCCCCCAGACCTTGCTGGTCTGCACCGACGTCTTTCTTCTATTTCCACTTGACTTGCTGTTGCCAAGGCTTGTTGGGTCCATTCTGGTCGCCGACACCGCAGCACTCGACAGACTTTAAGGAACAGCTGGAATCCAGCTCCTGGTTGTCGTTGATGCCTCCTGGACCTCGTGGCTGAAGAGTCAAGACACCGGTCAACTCACCTGAAGCACCCGACATCTGTGGGTATTGGACAATCGTGCCCCTGATCACTGGTAAGTGACCCAGACTCTGTCCCCTCTGCTTTCAGGTTCCTTCTATTCTCGATCCAGGCTTGGATCTCTTCGAACACTTCTCCTCTTCACAGCAGCAGCACTTCTTTGCCAGCTTCCATTGAAAACGACGCCGTGACCCGACACCAAAAGCCACCTATGCACCCGGCTTCCCTGGGTGAAGTAACACGAGTACTCTGGTGCTCCCGTGGGTGTTGGCCCTAGACACCTCCAAGTCAAAAAGGGTTTGCTTGTAGTCGTCCTCTAAGTGTCCTTAACTTGTAATTTTCCAACTGCGACTTTCCTCATAGAAGTGAACGGCGATTCGCGCCTGTGTTCTAACACTGCAAGCGTCCTCCGTGGGTCCCCTACGTCACTACCTTGGGTGGTTCCTTGGGGCCCAAGCACTTCTAAAGGCTCTAGGCCTTGGGTCTAGTTCAGTCGTGGTTCTTATACCACTTTATTGGTATATGGTTTGGTACGCCCCTAGGGCCCAAACGTGTATTTGTGCTTTTACTGTTGAATACTGACTTGTAACTTAAGTACTTCGAACTCCAGCCTCATAAAGAGACTAGAGGGGTGTGATATATCTTAAATACATATATTTTGGATATATACCTGGTGTGATTGTCCTTTCATTTGGTCATTCAAGAGATTATAGACTGGTAAAACAAGCTGCTTTACATTCCTCCAAGACTTAGCTTGAAGGCTGCTCTCCATAGCTACCACTAGGATAGCTTTAAAAAAAGGTTGTCTTTAACCTATCACCATAAGGGGTTGTTTGGACTGGGGTGCCCACTTTAATTAGTGGACAGCATATACCAGGCCACCTTCTCACAACACCTCCCCGGGTATTGTTTACGAATTGTTCGGGGGCCTTCGAGGCCAGCTCAAGACCGGGGATCGGCAACCTCCGGGGCTTTAGTTAAATATGCAGGGTGGGCCTCCCCAGTCCTTGAAGCCTCGGTGGCCCTGGGCAGTGGCTTATTGGTTCTGAAATCACACGGGCAGTACTCATGGTGTTTAAAGTGATACACTCATAGAACCCTTGCCGTTGTGGAATTACCCAGGCTTCATTTATGTAATAGTCTGTTGGTTTATATTTGTTAGGTGCACCGCAAAATTAAAAAATTTCCTCATAACCTACTATCAACCGCCGATTTTCACAATAAACTACAGACAAGTGTTGTCAGAAAAAGAAGACCCATACACTCACTTATTTATTGGTAAACAAAATAACTTTTATTAAAACAATACAAATAAATGGAAACGTAACTTTATTTGAACAACAGTAAAACATGAAAGAAGTGGGTGGGACTCCTCCGGAAGCAGTGTACAAAACCTGCAAGAGAAAAAAGAAACATAAGTATGTGTGCCATGTCCAAGAGAACAATCATTTGCAATGCAATAGGTCTCTCATTAACGCGAGTTTAAGCTATTGGCATTGTAAATTGATGTTTTAAAAACGAAAACAAAAACATTGTTATTTGCATTGACAATAGCTCAAACTTGCGTAAATGTGAGACCTATTGCATTGCAAATGCTTGTTAATTGCTGGCAGGTCTACGACCAGGAGGGACCCATCCCACTTAAAGCCCTGCGCACTGTACGTTTCAAGCAAGTGCCCTCTACACAAGACTAAAGGCTCCTTGCCCTTTGACCCAAGGCACCTTGCCCAGTGACACTGGCTCCTGCTCACAGTATGAGGTTCCTATCCCTAAAACTCAACACCATTGGCTCACCGCATGAGACTAGAGGCAGCCTTAAGCCGCACTCATGAGCTGGCATCAGGAAAGAGGCAATACCAGCATGCGCCCTGAAGTTCTCGTAAGCACCACTTAGGCGCTCTAAAAACGTCAAAATAAATACAATGAAATAACAAGCCCAGGAGATGTGTGCGCACGCGCGTGCTAAAAGAAAATTAAAAAAGCACGCGAGTGGTGCTCAGAGGCGCTTGAGTGGGTGCGCTGGCGATGAGCGGGTGCGTGATCACGCATCCTGCTCTTTTTCAAAGCACATACTCGTGCTAGTGGCGCGTGGCTGCACACTCCCGCAAGCCATATGCCGCCACAAGCACGAGTATGTGCTTTGTAAAAAGATCTGCACGACGACTGAAGGTCTCCTATACAGTGCTTGCGCACTGCGTAGGAGAGACCTAAAAAGAAAGGTGGTCAGAATGAAAGGAAGAAAGTGAGAATGGGACAGAGAGCGAATTGGTGGAAGGGAGAAGGGGAGGGAGAGTCAAAAGAACAGAGGGAGGAGGAGACAGAGCATCGGCCTACTGCACCCAGCCCACACTGTTCAACTCCCGACACCCGTGTGTCTGGGACGCTGGGGTCCGCAAGAAAGAGTGCGGTCCAGCAAGTCTTTCAAATGAAAGAGAGATATGAATGAGGCCAGAGATTATATTATTATCTACGGCAACATCACTTATCTGCACCTGTGCACCCAGGCTGCTGCACCCCAGCCCCTTCCCCCGCACTGTTCTCAATTGCAGCTCCTGCGCACCGAGGCTTCACTGCTCACCTGCCACAACCGGTGTGTCCACCGACGTGCCGGTGCGAGCTCCAACTCCGGGGTTCCGCTCTTAGGGTGGCACAGCAGGTCTCCGGTCGGGGACGGTGTCTTGATACTACGATGGAAGGCGTCAGAATGCCCAGGGCCTCATCACCGGCTGAGCATCCGCTCCGCCGATTATGGTGCCACTAACTCAGTGTCTGAAAAGGGAGAAATAATATAATGTTGGAAACGTCTTGAGGTAAATGAAGGTTTATTTCAAGCTTAATAGAGAACACCAGTTGAGTGCATCCTTCCTTCTTGAAGTACGATCTACCAACTGGTAATCGTGGTTCAAAGAGGAGTTGGAGTGCACGAGAATACACAAGGTTAAATAATAATATGTTATGCCAACGTTCACATACAAAGGAACAGAGTGCATGCTAGAAGCATAATGTGCGCGTGTAATGCAGAGGGGCAAGCCTGTGTGCATGTACACTTAGTAATCAGCTCACTCCAGTGCCCCAAAAGCCAATGCCATGTGTCTGTAGGGCAGCGCTGCCCGCTGGCTCAGGCCTACAGTACGGTCCAGCAGGTCCTTAAAATGAGAGAGAGCTGTGACTGAATGAGGTCAGAGATCACATCATTACGCACGGCAACATCGCTTGTTTGCACCTGTGCACCCAGGCTGATGCACCCCATCCCTTCCGCCGCACCGCGCTCAATTGCAGCCCCTGTGCACGCAGGCCCCACTGCTCACCTGCTGTCATTAGTTTGTGTCCAAACACGACGTCCAGCAGGGTTCACAATTCAGATGGAGTTTTGATTGCCAGGATGATGTACACCTCATGGATCCCTTTTTTTTATTGCGCATTGTAATATGCGAGGTGGATGCGGCGATATCACCTGAGGCAGTGTGGAAGAACTGGTACATGTGGCATCATCGTTATCCTATTTATACGTACGCAAAGTGGGCTGGGCTTGCGTACACCAGGCCAGCGTAGGGGTGTGAATAATTATTCCGGGGACCTGGCCGTTGTTCACTTCCTGCCTGGGCAGGAAGTGTACTTATGTGTGTGTCCCTGTTGCAGTTCTGACATTGCACAATCCGCAATTTACATTAATGTAGCATGTACCGGGAGGGCGGCAACTATCGCTAATAAGATGCTGTCCAAAAACATTGAATGTACAACGTCACATGTCGTTGTCAAGCTTGTGGATATGCGCAGACACACATGTCAATGGTGTGCGGTATTATTGAAAGCGTTGCTATCGCGAATACGCCTGGGCGGTAAATTTCGTTCCGCTCGCGGAATTTGCGCTATTTTGACATTTTCGCGTTCCGCGGAGAGCGTGAAAATATCAAAACTTTCGCAATCTGCCACGAAACAGAAGTATTTTTCTTGTTCGCTCTTTAAAAATGCGTTCTCGCGCGCTTGGTCGCGACTTACCGGGTCCCTGCGTTCGCCGATGAGTTTTCCTATCCGTTCGCGTGCGCCACGAGATGTTGGATTGTTGGCAGCCGGTCACGCTATCCCGCGAGAGTTTGCAATCGTGAACACGTAATTGCGATCGCGAACATGTCATTCGACCCGGAAAAGGAAATAAGCATCGCAAGCAAGATGGCCGTGCCCATTAGCGACCGCATGGGCAAGTTGGAGATATATTTCCCCGCGAGCACGCAAAAACACATAGCGAACGGGCGGGAAAAGCAATCTCCGCATCTTTGCGAAAGTTCCGCGTGCTCGCGAAGATTTTGCGCAATTTCGCGTAAGTTTGCGAAAGTCAAATTCCGCCCACCCTTAATCGCGAAGCACAAACATGTGAATGTGCTCGGATGGAGGGAAAATCAGCAGTGAGGCTACGTCATACACAGTGATAACGCTTATCACAGTTAAGCAATGCATGTCAAACGTGAATCTGAAAGTCTCACATATGACACACTACTATACTGGTAAAGCCTGACAACCGAGCATACTGCAACACAAATCTACACATTAATCTTTACTGTTTGTCAAATGTGATCTAGGATGTGCACTCTGCCCGTGGCTGATGATACCCCTTCGAGCCACCAATACCCAGGCCGAAAGGCAGCACAATAATGCACGCACACACACACCAGGGGCATCGTGTAACATACATTTGTTTTTTGATGTAACGTTTCAGATGCATGGCCATCACACGTGGAAGGCTACTGTACAGAGCATGATTATTGATCAAGATGATAGTTGCATCTTGTGTGTACTATAAGATATGAGTACACAGCAAAAAGGTTTTCAAAAAAGCTCTGTAAGCAGAAGAGGTGTCTCTCATCAAACGATGTAGAGTGAATGACTAAAATGGGTGGGGTCCTCCAACTGTTACAATGGGAAATGTCATGAACCAATCAAAAGCTTTTTTTTAAGGTCACATGGCAAGCGCGTACCGAGCGCGCAAGGAGGCCGCACCCGACGCGATTTTGAAAAAATATATTTACCATAATATAAGTTTATTACAGTTAGAAATATATAAATGTGGAAAATATTTTAGATTATCGCTTGCTCTCATATACACTTTAAACTTATTTAGATATAGTTTTGAGACATAAAAAAAGAAATGAGGGAATGGCGTACTCGGCGCCATACCATACGTCTATGACGTAACACAGGGCCTGGCAGCGTGCACTCGTCGCATATGGAACGCGCAGCCGGCGTGACCCTATAAGTAGATGACGTAACGTGCGTAGTGGTACCACGCAGCCGTCGCATACCAAACTAGGAGCTGGCGCGACCTTATACGTATATGATATTAGGCGGGACATGGTGCTACGAAGCCGTCGGATACGAAATGCGCATCCTTAACGAGTTTCGCAATATCGCGGATAGGATTCGCGTGGTGATGGAGCTTGGTACACTACAGGTACGGGAGTCTAGTTTTTTTTTTAAACATATATATACATACTTTTTGGGAAGATATAAAAATTTACATAATTTTTCAACAAAAAAAAAGGATAATAAAGTTGCAAAATATTTTTAAAAAAATAGAAAAAATATAGGTTTTATAAATATTAAAATATGAAATTAATATTTAAAAACCTTTGAAATTCACTGAAAAAACCATAGGTTTTACAGACGTTATAGTTAGGAATGAGCATTTAAAAAACCTTAGAAATTCACTGAAAAAACCATAGGTTTCAGGGACGTTACATTTGACTCATATAAAACCAGAAAAATGTGCCTGTTATAGTTAGTTTACTTAACTATTACTTGCGCGCCCGCAATGCACTGGTGATGACGTCACATATTGCATCACTCATGACATGGTCAGTGGCATCACTCATGACATCACTGATGACATCATCCTTGTGATAGAGTGGCGGTCGCGCGAGTTATAGTTATCTCAACTAACTATAACGGGGGAATATCATTGTTTTTTTACGAGTGAAATATCCACCTAACTATAACATGTGTGACATCACTGATGACATCTCAAATCACTTCACTGATGACATCACTGATGACATCATGCACGTGATAATCTGACGCACATACTGATGGTCTAATAAAAACTTTGATACACACACTCTAAAATACAGACTACTATTTTTGAAACCATACACACAACAATGCCAGATACTACATACCACCCACTATTTCCTAGGTCTACAGTCACTCACATCCACTCCCTTATACATGCAGTTACTCATCAATACAGTACTATAATATGCACACATACACCTACTCATACAGTGACAGTCTGCCACTCATCCATAGAGTTACTCACACACCTAGTCAGTCATGCAAAGAATCAATCACATAGGCATTTACTCATGTATACAGTTATACACACCAACTGTGTTATTTATACACACACCACATCACTTATTTATGCAGATACTAACACATAGTTAGTGTCTTATACAATCACTGATAGAAGCAGACACTCTTTTATACACCCACTCTTCAAATAACTTACTCTCACGTTTAGTCATTTATATACTCCAACACTCACATATACTGCCTTAAAACATATGTAGTTACTCACACATATACCAGTGAGACATTCATTCACTCACCAACTCACCCATACACATACTAACTCACCCATACAGCCCTTCCCAGATGCACTTTTTAATCCATACATCCAGCGAGTCACCCACTCAGACATGTATGCACAGAGTCACACAACCCCGCACCCACCTAGACAGACACTCAGGCACCCATACAGATAGTCAGACAACAAATCAATAACCCATATAGACACTCATGTAGCTACTCACCAACCCATGGAGCCGCTTATACACCAACTGAGACAATAATATAGACTTTCACACAGTTTAGTCACTAACCCATACATTCAGTAACACATGTTCAATCACACACGTATACAGTCAGTCACGCACCTACTAAATAATCCATTCAGGGACTTGTAAATTCACTCTTTCTTCAATACACCTTGGCATAGATATATATGAAAAATATTTAAACTTTACAGAAACACACATTCAATGGATGATGTCATCAGTGATGTCATTTGAGATGTCATCAGTGATGTCATCAGTGATGTCACTGACCATGTCATGAGTGATGTAATATGTGATGTCATCACCAGTGCATTGCAGGTGTGCGAGTTATAGTTAGCTCAACTAACAATAACAGGCGAATTTCTCTGGTTTTATATGAGTCAAATGTCCAACTATAACGTCCCTGAAACCTATGGTTTTTTCAGTGAATATATATATATATGTATACATATATATATATATATATATATATATATGTATATATATATATATATATATATATTCACAAACAGTTCCATTTTACCGGGGGCCCCGACCCTGCAGGGCGGGCTCTTGAGACAGGAATGGAAATCCTGTCGATATGAAGACTCATCACAGAACAATAAAGAGCCCAACTTCGATAAATGGCAGGAGCTGACTTTAATATATCGTCTGCGCTACAGCATGCGTCGCACTCCAAGTCCTAACGCGTTTCAGCATATCTGCCTTGATCACAGGTGAGTGCATTTGTAAAAACCAAGTGGTCACGTGCCCGTAGTTCGTGCTCTTGACTGCAGGCCCCAGAATGCACCTGCTGGGTATCCTTGTATGTGCACTGGTAAATCCGTGTTTGCTGAATAGCGTTAGTGTCCCAATGTCACAAAATTATTCGGTTCTTAACAGATGCAGATTTAGAATTCTTTCTGCAAAGTGCCTCAAAACTACAGCGCCTTTAAATGTTGCTGTGCTGTTTGCCACGAAGTCGCAAGAGGAAAGCATTCCTCTTCACCCTTTCTCCCCCACAGTTCCAAGTTGCTTCGGAAATCCTATGATAGCTGGAATTGCGGAAAGCGGGTCATCCCCCTCTTTCAAATATTCACAAACAGTTCCATTTTACCGGGGGCCCCGACCCTGCAGGGCGGGCTCTTGAGACAGGAATGGAAATCCTGTCGATATGAAGACTCATCACAGAACAATAAAGAGCCCAACTTCGATAAATGGCAGGAGCTGACTTTAATATATCGTCTGCGCTACAGCATGCGTCGCACTCCAAGTCCTTACGCGTTTCAGCATATCTGCCTTGATCACAGGTGAGTGCATTTGTAAAAACCAAGTGGTCACGTGCCCGTAGTTCATGCTCTTGACTGCAGGCCCCAGAATGCACCTGCTGGGTATCCTTGTATGTGCACTGGTAAATCCGTGTTTGCTGAATAGCGTTAGTGTTCCAATGTCACAAAATTATTCGGTTCTCAACAGATGCAGATTTAGAATTCTTTCTGCAAAGTGCCTCAAAACTGCAGTGCCTTTAAATGTTGCTGTGCTGTTTGCCACGAAGTCGTAAGAGGAAATCATTCCTCTTCAACCTTTCTCCCCCACAGTTCCAAGTTGCTTCGGAAATCCTATGATAGCTGGAATTGCGGAGAGCGGGTCATCCCCCTCTTTCAAATATTCACAAACAGTTCCATTTTACCGGGGGCCCGACCCTGCAGGGCGGGCTCTTGAGACAGGAATGGAAATCCTGTCGATATGAAGACTCATCACAGAACAATAAAGAGCCCAACTTCGATAAATGGCAGGAGCTGACTTTAATATATCGTCTGCGCTACAGCATGCGTCGCACTCCAAGTCCTTACGCGTTTCAGCATATCTGCCTTGATCACAGGTGAGTGCATTTGTAAAAACCAAGTGGTCACGTGCCCGTAGTTCGTGCTCTTGACTGCAGGCCCCAGAATGCACCTGCTGGGTATCCTTGTATGTGCACTGGTAAATCCGTGTTTGCTGAATAGCGTTAGTGTCCCAATGTCACAAAATTATTCGGTTCTCAACAGATGCAGATTTAGAATTCTTTCTGCAAAGTGCCTCAAAACTGCAGCGCCTTTAAATGTTGCTCTGCTGTTTGCCACGAAGTCGTAAGAGGAAAGCATTCCTCTTCACCCTTTCTCCCCCACAGTTCCAAGTTGCTTCGGAAATCCTATGATAGCTGGAATTGCGGAGAGCGGGTCATCCCCCTCTTTCAAATATTCACAAACAGTTCCATTTTACCGGGGGCCCTGACCCTGCAGGGCGGGCTCTTGAGACAGGAATGGAAATCCTGTTGATATGAAGACTCATCACAGAACAATAAAGAGCCCAACTTCGATAAATGGCAGGAGCTGACTTTAATATATCGTCTGCGCTACAGCATGCGTCGCACTCCAAGTCCTTACGCGTTTCAGCATATCTGCCTTGATCACAGGTGAGTGCATTTGTAAAAACCAAGTGGTCACGTGCCCGTAGTTCGTGCTCTTGACTGCAGGCCCCAGAATGCACCTGCTGGGTATCCTTGTATGTGCACTGGTAAATCCGTGTTTGCTGAATAGCGTTAGTGTCCCAATGTCACAAAATTATTCGGTTCTCAACAGATGCAGATTTAGAATTCTTTATGCAAAGTGCCTCAAAACTGCAGCGCCTTTAAATGTTGCTGTGCTGTTTGCCACGAAGTCGTAAGAGGAAAGCATTCCTCTTCACCCTTTCTCCCCCACAGTTCCAAGTTGCTTCGGAAATCCTATGATAGCTGGAATTGCGGAGAGCGGGTCATCCCCCTCTTTCAAATATTCACAAACAGTTCCATTTTACCGGGGGCCCCGTCCCTGCAGGGCGGGCTCTTGAGACAGGAATGGAAATCCTGTCGATATGAAGACTCATCACAGAACAATAAAGAGCCCAACTTCGATAAATGGCAGGAGCTGACTTTAATATATCGTCTGCGCTACAGCATGCGTCGCACTCCAAGTCCTTACGCGTTTCAGCATATCTGCCTTGATCACAGGTGAGTGCATTTGTAAAAACCAAGTGGTCACGTGCCCGTAGTTCATGCTCTTGACTGCAGGCCCCAGAATGCACCTGCTGGGTATCCTTGTATGTGCACTGGTAAATCCGTGTTTGCTGAATAGCGTTAGTGTCCCAATGTCACAAAATTATTCGGTTCTCAACAGATGCAGATTTAGAATTCTTTCTGCAAAGTGCCTCAAAACTGCAGCGCCTTTAAATGTTGCTGTGCTGTTTGCCACGAAGTCATAAGAGGAAAGCATTCCTCTTCACCCTTTCTCCCCCACAGTTCCAAGTTGCTTCGGAAATCCTATGATAGCTGGAATTGCGGAGAGCGGGTCATCCCCCTCTTTCAAATATTCACAAACAGTTCCATTTTACCGGGGGCCCCGACCCTGCAGGGCGGGCTCTTGAGACAGGAATGGAAATCCTGTCGATATGAAGACTCATCACAGAACAATAAAGAGCCCAACTTCGATAAATGGCAGGAGCTGACTTTAATATATCGTCTGCGCTACAGCATGCGTCGCACTCCAAGTCCTTACGCGTTTCAGCATATCTGCCTTGATCACAGGTGAGTGCATTTGTAAAAACCAAGTGGTCACGTGCCCGTAGTTCGTGCTCTTGACTGCAGGCCCCAGAATGTACCTGCTGGGTATCCTTGTATGTGCACTGGTAAATCCGTGTTTGCTGAATAGCGTTAGTGTCCCAATGTCACAAAATTATTCGGTTCTCAACAGATGCAGATTTAGAATTCTTTCTGCAAAGTGCCTCAAAACTGCAGCGCCTTTAAATGTTGCTGTGCTGTTTGCCACGAAGTCGTAAGAGGAAAGCATTCCTCTTCACCCTTTCTCCCCCACAGTTCCAAGTTGCTTCGGAAATCCTATGATAGCTGGAATTGCGGAGAGCGGGTCATCCCCCTCTTTCAAATATTCACAAACAGTTCCATTTTACCGGGGGCCCCGACCCTGCAGGGCGGGCTCTTGAGACAGGAACGGAAATCCTGTCGATATGAAGACTCATCACAGAACAATAAAAAGCCCAACTTCGATAAATGGCAGGAGCTGACTTTAATATATCCCAGGAGCTTATAAAGGTCCAGTATCCATGCTCCATATGCCAATATCAAAACTAAAAAGGGGATACTGTTCCTATTGCATGGTGCAAACAGTCACCATTGCATCAAGGTGCAAAAAGTCACCTATTTATTAAAAAGGAAAATTGAAGGAAGAAAAGAAAAGAGAAGGATATCCTAAGCAAGAGAGACCCACCAGTGAAGTGAAGGGACACATGTAGTCCTCTGTTGCCCTCACACACCCCAAGGAGTGTCATGCTTCATCATCGGGCGTTTGCTCCTCGTGGGGCCGGCGCTGCAATTCCCCACGGGTCCCCCGAAAGGTCTCTTTGTCGGAGATCTTTTTGGACTGCTGGATGGTGCATGCGGGTGTGCGGGGTGGGGGTCTAATGAGGGTCAAAGTAGTGCGTGCATAGTGATGAGTCAGTTCATAAAGGGTAAATGTGCAGCAATTGTTAAGATTGTATATCCTTCACAGACTAAACTACTGTGTGAATTCTTGCCCCTTACAGTGCATTATGCCTGGATGTAAGCAAGGTCTTAGGTCGACATGTTTCGCGCCTTCGTCGCCATAGTGGTCGTTGGCGCTTCCTCAGGGCCAATACTGTAAAGTGCACGTGATATTAATCCAATTAAAATGCCCTCTAGATAAGTCAGGGCGGGCAGTGAGCCTATGTACCTATAATCATGGCTGCAACTGCATGGTGTATCCCCTTTTTAGTTTTGATATTGGCATATGGAGCATGGATACTGGACCTTTATAAGCTCCTGGGTCCCCTCTCTTTGTTTGTAATAGAAGCAAGGAATGGCACGGATAATGATAATGCAGTGGAGCAGCTGGATGGGCCAGTGGGTCCAAGAGGAAGGAGAACCCCTTCCCCTGCCGGTAGCGATGTTTCTGGTAACAGTCTATCTCCAGAGGAGCTGGCAGATAGAAGAGAGGGTAGGATGCACGAAATGGAGCTGACCAAGCTCAAGTTAAAAGGGCAGTTAGAATTGGAATGGCAAATTAGAAAGTTAGCCCTAGAGGAAAAGAAAATAGAAATGGAGCATGAGTTGATTATGAGGAAGCTTGACTTAGAGCTCGAGAGGCTTGAGACCATGAGTGTCTCAGCCCAGCAACAAGAAATGTGTGTAGCTCAGAGATTGAGCTTTGCTGAGTGGGCAGAGGAATCCAGCTCAGATGGTGGCAGCAATATTGAATTTTCTAGTGCTGAGAGAGTAGTACACACACCCAGAGATGTGGCGCCTGACTTGAAGGAGGGGGTTAACATACACCAGGAGGTTCAAGGACATGAGGGAGCTCCAGTAGTGTGCAGTGTCCCTGAGAGGAATAGGGTAACTGGCGCAGGGGTTCATGGTCCTAGTGGTGGGAGGGACACTCTCCTGACTCTACATGAGAGGTGAAGGGAGAGGGGTTCCCCCAAAATTGAAGTCCTGGTATGTGAGTGTGTAGACCGCCCAGAAGAGTGTGGGTTGTGTGACAGAGACAGTCAGATACTGTCTTGCCAGTCTCAGGAGAGTAGTGTGGAGTACGTGTGCGAGGCACTGGATGGTGAGGTGAAGGATAGTTTGGTCAACCCTGCTAGGGGGCTGTGTGATCCAATTATGGGAGAGCATATTGTAAGTCCCTGTTTTCCAGAGCTATGCCAACACCTGTGGGAGAGTGAGTTCTCTGACCAAAGGAAGCTCACATTGGAGGCAGACCTTTTGGTGGAGTCCAAAGGGTCTGGAAAGGCATTGGGGAGTGATCCCAAGATGAGTGGTTCAGGTATCTTCAAACCCAGTGTGGTGGAAGTGGCTCAGAGCAGCCCAACTAGGTCCTGTAGTAGTGAGAGGGGTGTAGGGCCTCACGTCCTGTCTTTAAGGGGAAGGAGTGGGAATGGGTTGTGTCCTGGTAGTGCCCAACCTCAGTCTCAGAGCCTGGATGGTTCTTTAAGGGAACACCAGGTGGGGAGCCTAGTCTGTCCTGAGGGGCGGCCCATTGTGCGGGACCCCCTAGTGTCTGGTGAATGGGGAGTGTCTGTAAGCAGGCCTCCATCAGTTCTGGTGTCTTGCAGTACCGCTCCAGTTGGGAGGGTGCAGAAGTCCAGAGTGAGGGGTGAGAGGGGGAAGGAGTCCCCAGTGGAAGAACCAGTGGGTCAGGGGCCAGCCAGAAGGGTTGCGTCCCCAGTGAATGACCATGGAGACACCACTTCTGTCCTGGGGATCTTTGCGCACTGTCAGGTGGACAGGGGTTGGGAGATCTGCGCCAGGCAGACTGTCACACGACACAGGAGTTACGTGTCACCCTCAGGGGGGGCATGCGTGCTCCCCGGGAAGTCCTGGTGCGCCAGGCGAGCGTTCAACCGCATGCGTTGGTCCCAGTGTTGGGAAGCCAGGTTCAGGTGTTGTCTGACTTGGACGGTGGGACAACTGTAATCAGTGTCCTGACCTATGTTGCTTTTAGGGGTACCACGCCAGTTGGGAGTGTGCAGTACTCTGGAAGGGGGTGCAGAGGGAGGGAGTCCTCGCCTCTGACCCCGGCTCAACTGAAGGGTTTAGACCCTAGGTTGGAGGGCCAGGTTCAGGGTGTCCCCCCTGACCTGGACGCCCAGTTGCAGGATAGAACCCCTGAACTGGTGGGCGAATTGCGCAGGACACGTGCCACAGGCGCCCTGGCAATTCTGGAAGGGGGTACCACTCCAAGTGGGAGGGTACAGAGCCCCAAGGAGGAGGACTGGGTGTGGGAGAGGCCACCCCAGTCTTCAGTCCAGCTGCCGGGTACAGGCCTGGGGCTGGTGGGTCAGTGCCAGGATGTCATACCTGACCTGACAGGAGGGAGAATGGACAAAGGTTGCCAAGCACCTGGGGCTACTGCCCCCCGCTCCCTGGCACCACAGAGGTTTGAGAGCCCTGAGAGGCATACGGCCTGGGTCTCATCCCTGACTACTGTCAGTGGCAACTGTAGCATTTTGCTGTCTGTCTGTTGGGACACACCTGTGAGCCAGTTACGGTTAGGTGCTGCCCAGGTGGTGTCCACAGGTGAGGAGAAGGGTTCCCCATGGATTGGCTTGGTGGGCCCTGAGAGTATGGACAGAGGGATTCCAATAGGTTCAGATTGGCGTAGAACTGGAGTCTGCCCCTGCAGTTGTGGGCCAGGTCCTTGTTCTATCGCCCGAAGCAGGGAAGCCCATCACGGTGGTGATTGGGCTACCCTGCGTTTTGGCTGGAAGGGGGTCGTGTTGGACTTGGCCCTTTTTGCAGGGTCATCCCTGAAATTTTTACCTTCCTCCTGTATTTTTTCTGACTTGTTGTTGGCTGTTCTATGACTCTGGGCACTTTACCACTGCTGATCAGTGCTAAAGTGCATATGCTCTCCCTTCTGTAAAATGTATATGTTGGTTGGATTCCATGATTGGCATGTTTGGTTTACTGTCAGACCCCAGTAAAGTGCACCAGGAGTGCCCAGGGCTTGTAAATACAAATGCTGCTGGTGGGCTTGCAGCACTGGTTGTGCCACCCACAGAAGCGGCCTAGTAAAATGTGTCTAAGGTCTGCCATTGCAGAACCTGCGTGCAGTCTGGTACTGTCATGCTGACTGGGCAAGTGCACCCACTTCCCAGTCCCTAAACCTTCCCTTAACGTCATATTAGTCACCCCTATGGTAGGCCCAAGGGCAGGGTGCATTGTAAGCATAAGGTAGGACCAGCCCTGATGTGTGTGGCATGTCCTAATAGTGAATTACAGCCATTTTCGTTTTTCACTATTGCAAGGCTACCTGTTCCCATAGGCCAGAATGGGCTGTCAGAATTGTTACATTCTATGATCCTAACAGACCCAGGGAACATGGTAGAAATTCGAGTTTAGTATGCCTGAACTCAGAATAATAAAATACATCTTTTAGTAAAGTTTATTTTAATATTCTGTGTTTGCAAATACCACTTTTAGAAAGTTGATATTTGCTTGCCTAACCATTTTAGCCCGCCTCTGCTATGATGTGTATCTGCCTGTCTGGTTTGTGTGAGTGACAGGGCTGGGGAAACCCAGAGGGGCAGGGCTAGGTAGCCTGGTGGTGAATAGAGAGATTGACATCCAGATGGGTGGGAGGAGTACACCTGGACTCTGAATAGGGCTGTGCTCTGCCACCACAATGCTGGCTCCACCTCCAGTGGAGCGGCTGATGTCTCTACCCTGCACCTTGAATAGAAAGTCAGAGTCATGTCATCAAAGTGATCAGGTACTGTTTTGGACTGGGCAAAGGCCTCTCTACCCCAGAGGAACAAAGGAATTAGGGGTATAAGTATTGGGACCCTGCTCCCAAGAAATTAGATCCTGCTTGACAAGAAGAACCTCTGCCTGAGGAGGAGGAACCGGGAAAGCTGTAAGGAGGAGTACTGTCCCTGACCTGGGGGATTGGCCTGCAGTGGTTTCCTTGCTGCTGAAGGAGAGGAGAAAGACTACAAAGACTTTATTTCAACTTGTGATTAAACAGATCTCCAAGGGCTTGGAATAGAGCTTGCCTCCTGCTGAAGTCTCAGGAACAACAGACTTCACCCCCCAGCTCCCCAAAGTTCTTTGGAAGTGCCTGCTGCTGTTGTTGGGCCTTCTGAGGGACTGCGTGTCGCAAGGAGCTGGAAGCGCGACTCAGGAAGGAGAAGCATGCCGCCGTCGGAACTGCTGTCGTCGCATCACGTAAAGGGTGTCGCTGCTGCAGCATCACATCGAGCGGAAGCGTCTCACATCAGCCAAGAAGTGTCTCGCAACGCCGAAGAAGCGTGTCGCCATCGCAGCCATCGTAGCTGACGCATCGCACCGCATCAAGAGAAGAGTCTCGCATCGAGGAAGAAGCGTGTCGCCATCGCAGCCATCGTAGCTGTCGCATTGCACCGCATCAAGAAAAGCACCTCGCATCCACGGAGAAGCGGGCCGCCGTCGGAGTTGCTGTTGTCGCATCGCGTAAAGGGGTGTCGCCGCTGCAGCATCGCATTGAGTGGAAGCGTCTCGCAAACGTCGAAGAAGAGTGTCGCTGCCAAGGCCGCTGTCGTCGCATCGCGAAAAGGGTGACGCCGCTGTAGCTGACGCATCGAGTCGAGTCTTCTCGCAACATCGGAGAAGCGTAACGCATCTGGAAGATCTTCACGTCTTTATTTCTTTGCACCAAAAACTTCATCGCATCAGCATCATTGCAACACTTTCGTTGCCCTGCGTGTCGCATCTAAGGTACATTGACTTAAAGAGTCGCATTTAAGAACTTAAGAGAACTAAGCAAACTTCTACCATCTAAAGTAACAGTATTGTGTATTTTTGTTGTTTAATTGTCTTGTGGTAACTCTATATAAAGAATCCTTATTTTTAATATAAAAACCTGTGTGGTGTCCATTTGTAGTGTTGTCACTTGGTTACTGTATGTGTTCACAAATGCTTAACCTATAACGCTCTGAGATAAGCCTTGTCTGCTCGTGCCAGGCAACCTAGAGGGTGATCAGGGGTTATTTTAGGAGTGTAACCCCTTACCCTGACTAGAGGAAAGGTTTCCTGCTTGTCACAAGTACCTACCTGTGCCAACCAGAGCCTGTCGCACATAATGGTAGTGGAGCGAGCGCATAGGTCATTGTTGGCGAAACCACCGCCGGGAGCGGCTCCACGGCATGTTATAGCTAAAATGTTAAATTACCGTGACACGGCCCTTTGCCTGGCTCGAGAGAAGAAGGAACTAAGCTACCAAGGCTACCAAGTGGCTTTCTATCCAGATTTCATGGCTAATGCAAGGAGAGAGTACCAAGCGGTAAAGAAGCAACTGCAGAAAGAGAACCTCTACCATGTTATAACCGGCCAAACTCCGGATCGAGTATACTGGACAGCACAAAACATACAACTCTCCAAGGGCGGTGCAGGAGTTTCTGAAACAAATCATGAAGACCAAACATGCCGAAAGACTGCAGGATGTCGACAACTCAGACTAATCTGCTGGCTGCAGACCATGACCGCAGCGGCGACATATCGAGGAACTGGGAATAAACCACCACAAGCTTATGCATGCAGAATACTAATGACGACTGGTGTTTGATTTGCCTGACCACCTCCGGTATGGAGGCTGAAAAGGCTCCTGACGACCCCCTAGTGGGAGAAACCCATCATAATTAGGAGGGTTGGGGAGTGGGGATTTGGTTGAGGACACAAGAATGTTAACTATAACTCGCTGACCATCAGTACATTTTCTCCCATTGTAGCTTACTCACACTCACAGGACATATGTGTTCAGGGTAAGAGGTTCATAAGGGACATGGTCAATAAAACAACGCTTTCATGTATGACATGGAATGCACGTGGTCTGAATTACCCCAAGAAAATCAGACAAGTAATGACCTACCTCACTAGACACAATATTCAGGTGGCTCTGCTCCAAGAGACACATCTGACGAGGCACACTGAATCAAGGGTGTGTACACACTGGGCCGTGATCAGGTTCTCATCATCCTACACATCATATGCAAGGGTAGTACTTACTCTTATAAAAAAAGGAACACCGATTACGTTGATTCAATCTATAACAGATGACAATGGGAAGTACGCCATATTACAGAGCAGAATAAATGGGAAACCCTTTACAATGGTGAACGTATATGGGCCGAACACAGACAAGCCAGATTTGTATGTAGAGACACTGAGTTTGCTTTGTTGATGGCCGGATTCCGAAATAATGTGGGGAGGAGACTTGAACAAGCACCTGGATCCCTGCAAAGATAAGCCAGCAGCATTCCCCCAAAGCGGGCCGCATCATTAGGGACAGGATGGAAGAGTTGAGCCTAATAGATACTTGGAGGGTCCGCAACTCCAATAAACTGGAGCATACACACACATCCACCGCACACGAAAGCTGGTCGAGATTAGATTACTGGTTGCTGAGCAGAATTTCTGGTAATAGGGCGGTTAGCCATAACGTTATCAGACCATAACCCGGTCAAGCTCAGTCTGAATGTCCCAGTGTGCACACCCCGCCAATTCACATGGAGATTCGGGGCTGAAGTGCTGCTAGACCCAATTTACAAAGCCATGATTAGAAAGGCTATTACACAGTACTTCACAATAAACAAGGGCTCGGTGAAAGCGTCTGCCACGCTATGGGAGGCCTTTAAGGCCACTTTCAGAGGAACATCCATAAGCACAAATGCTGGCATGCTGAGGGATATCCGGCGACAACTCCAGCGAGTGAAGGTCGCGCTGAAACAGCTGGAGCAGGAACAGGAGACCAGCCCATGTGCAGACATGCTGGCTAAAACTAGAGACCTAGTGACAGACTATAACAAACTGGCAGCGTGAGAGAGATGCTATACCCGTCGAAGAGGCATGCTGCGAGCCTAGGGGGAGGGTGGGAGACCAGGACACAATTTAGCAGCTAGAATAATGATGAGAGGTAGCCAACACACCATAACAAAACTCACAGACGATACAGGGGAGATCACTATGATATGCGGGAAATACAAACACAATCCCGGAGGTTTTACGCTGACCTCTACACTTCGAGGGGGCAGACGGATCCTGGCGAGCCAGACGATAACCTGGTAGATATTGCGCTCCCCTGGCTATTCAACGGGCAACAGGATTACATGAGCCAACCAATTGATGAGGCTGAGATCCATGCAGCAATACAGGCCTTGACGGACAGGAAGGCACCGGGGCCAGACGGACTCACCAGCGAGTTCTATAAAGAGTTTGCTGGTGAGTTAATACCACACATGTTAGACATGTATAAGGAAGCATACAAGAAAGGTAGGCTACCACCCACACTTCGGGAAGCCTTAATAATCACCCTCCTTAAGCAAGATAAGTCTCCGTCGAGAAGTGAGACATACAGGCCATTGTCACTTTTAAATATAGATGCACAGATACTGGCCACAAGACTCCAACCATTGCTGCAAAACATGGTCCTTCCAGACCAATCTGGATTTATTCCAAATAGATCTACATCGCATAACGTGCGTACGATCTTTGCCCTGTATCATCAACTTAAACCCAACCTTCAGGCTGCAGCGGTTATGTTTAAAAAAAAAAACTTTATTTAATATTTTAGTACAGTAAAGAGACAATAGTCATGTGAGGTATCTGTCATTGAAATACAGTTATGGTAGATGACATGGAGCGACATAACAGAAAAGCAATGATGATCACATGCAATAACAAAGGATATATACATACTAGCAGAGTCAAGTGAAAATGCAGACCCTAGGACCCCTCTCACCATACATAGAGCAATCTCCACCCCGCTACATCAAGACCGCAGGAAAGTCCCTATCTTGCAGTCTAAAATCAGACAACACAGTTCAGCCCAGAACCACAACCCACACATGGTAGAGTGACATATAGGAATCAATCAGCCAGAAAGACTGCAGTCCAATTACCCGACCCCTGTAGGAACAGTGCCCCGTTCCAGCTGGTAGTCAGTGGCTTGTCTAGTTGTGTCCACATAAGACCTGTAAGGGCCCCAGTTATCCTTGGGGCGGGAAGAGCTTGGCAACGTGTCGTAATATATTTCGCTATTGACATTAGAATAGGCCAAACTGTTCAGCCAGCCTTGCAAAGTGAGAGTCGGCTGCTGGCCCCAGTGAATAGCAATTTCCCTCTTAGCAAGCAGTAGGCTGAGAGATGCAAACCTCCCGATTTCTTTTAGGAAAATTAACTACATATCCCAAAAGGGCCACTTCAGGCGTGGGGACGAAAGACAGTTTAGTCATGGCGCCCAGTGTGGTGTGTACCCTCTCCCAGTATGACTGTAGTTTTGGGCAGGTACAAGTGAGGTGCGAAAAATCTGCATGCGGGGCATTGCATTTGCGGCAATTGTGAGGTCTGGAAGGGTCTAGCCTGTGGACTCTGGCAGGAGTGATGTACATTCTGTGAAGGAACTTGAAGTGTAGCAGCTTATGCCTGCTGTTGAGAGACACTTCATCCGTCATCTCGCAACATCTAGCCCTTTGATTGTATGTGAAGTTAACCAGTATCAACGCCGCACATGTTCTGTATAATTTAAATATGAGATGAGCCCCACTTTCGTTTTCAATAATAAGCAAGAGTGGTGCGAATGAGTCCGGTTCTAATGGGAAACCAGGAAGAATGGTACGAAGTGCCGAGCGGATTCGGGCAAGAACAAAACTGTTCATAAACGTGATGTTGTGGAAGCGGACATCTTCTATTGCTGAGAAGATGTGACCATTCGAGTATAGGCCACCCATTTTAGAAATATCAAATTTGGCCAGAGTGCGCTGAACTAACTTTTCACCGGTGATGGGCAACCAACGGGCGTTGGGGATAGGAAGGGCCGTGGAATACAGTGTAGGAGCGCCAAAGACACGTGGCAGCTTATCCCAGGCCCAACTGGTGGTGGAGACGGTCTGTATGTCATTAGATTAGACCAAAAAGCTTTATTTGACGTGTTAAGTCATAAAAGCACACAAAAGTACATCTAAATCAGTTCATAAGACATCTAAAACAATTCATAAAACACCTTATCAAATATGATACACGTCCATATGGATGAATAAATACAAATATCCTAAAAACGCTATGTACATATATAAAAATACAATAAAGAATTGTTATGATAAAAACTTTGTAGTTGTTCCATAATACGAGCTACAGATTTCAGGAAAAGTGGTTATAGAAAAGGGCAAATATGCTGCTTAGTTGAGGAAACGTGCTCTTATTGCCCACATCCACCCCAGGTATTTTGCCATTGCTATGACAATCACCTCCACTGTGTTGGTTCTTAGGATTCTTTCAGCTTCACTTGATCTTCTTGTTCCCAAGAGCTTGCAAATAGGTGACAACCAGACACGGCATGGGGCATTATATCCAATACATTCATACAATAGGTGGGCCAGTGATTCTTTGCTATGCTGACATACCGGACACAAGTCATTACTGGGCTTGGATCATTTACTAGTAAAAACTCTTAGTGGCAATGTGCCCACCCTAAACTGGAAATATAATTTTCGGTTGTGTGGCTTTGTAATAAAGTCCCAATATTGTTCCAGCCTAGGGATGGGTTTACAGTCTAGGAATAGCCCTGTTAAAGAAGAGGACTTACAACTTCTCAAAGTAGTAGTCTGGATCTATTCCCAGTATTTGGCTTTCAAAAACTTTTTTGGGGGAAAGATAGTATTTTTAGGATCCTCCTACAGTGAATTCAAGCCGATATTCGGTAAGGTAGCTCTGAGCTCCCCCAGCCGTTTTATTTGGTACCCTTATTATGTCTAGAAAACCAGCTGCATACTCTGTAAGCTGTGGGGTAGACCAGAGACTACGCCAGTACAAAAGGAGACGTAGTTTAGCAGTGTCTGCAATTGGCTTTCTCCCAAGATCGTTCAATAACGGGCATGACGGGGTGCTCTGTGGCAAGTTGGTAATATTTCTAAAGTACTTATTTTCTGAAAGTGTGAGCTTAGCTAAGTTCTCATGTCCCCAAAGCTCAGCACCGTAAAAGGCAGAGCTAATGATTTTCATGTTATAGATCTCGATTGCCGGGCTGATTGTCTTAGAGAATGAGGTATTATATTCCTTGTGCAGCACCCCCACCAGTTGTCGGTGTTTTAGGGATGCTTTATCGACCCGGTGTGTCCAATTTAGCCCCTTCTGGATGTTTACCCCTAGATATGTGAACTCCTTGACTTGCTCTAGCAGGAGGTTGTTCATTTTAATGCCCCCCCCCTTGAAGGCCCTATGTGGGTTAAAGGCCATCAGTTTTGTTTTTGACTCATTGACCTCCAATCCACGCCTCGAGCAGAACTCCTCGAAGATTGTTAAAGCTCTCTGGAGCCCACTCAGAGTCTTGGAAATTATCAATGTGTCATCTGCGAACATTAGTATGGGGACTTTTCCACCTGCTAGTGTCGGGGCATCCGTGGGGGTTGTCCACATGCAATCCACTATTCCATTGATATACAAGGAAAATAGTGTCGGAGCCATCACACATCCATGTCGAACTCCCTTCTCCACAGTGAAAGATTCCGTAAATTCGCCCTGCTTGCCCCATCGGATCTTAGCCTTGTTGTCCTCATGCACCCTAATGATAAGTGTCAATAGGTCAGGTGGTAACCCCATTTATTGTAATGTCTTCCAAAGTTTAGCTCGTGGTACAAGGTCAAATGCTGACCTAAGGTCAACAAAGACAGCGTACAAATTACCCTTACCCTGGGATACCGTTTTCCAAAAAAGCAAAATAAACCTAAACAATTAGTCAATAGTGCTAGTATAGGCTAGGAACCCTGCTTGTAGTGGCCATAAAATTCTAAATTCATCGATCCAATATTGAACTTTGTTGAGCACCAGCCTACCCATTACTTTTTGCAAGGAATCTATTAGGCTGATCGGCCTGTAATTCCCTGGGCACGATTTGTCCCCTTTCTTAAAGACTGGTATAATTTCTGCTCCTTTCCAGGAGTCTGGTACCGGAGCACCCTGGGCAATGGCATTTGTCAATAGTCGAATGTACATACACCATCTCTCTTTATCATAGAGGAATACATCTCCCGGTATTCCATCTGGGCCAGGTGCCTTTTCATTCAAAATGGATTTAAGTGCCACCTCGACATCTGCCTTGCTAAAGACAGCCTCCTGGAAAAAATATTCGGTGATGCCACCTCTATTTTGTACACATTTGCGGCGTATTGTGGCTTAAAATGGTTTACCCACTCCGACTGTGAGACGTGGTTTTGGGGCTGGCAGGCCTGCCCAACTCTGTCCCATTTGTGTACATTCCAGAACTGTTTGGAGTTTTTCCTAACACATGCCTCCTTAAGTTCCTCCCACCTTTTATTATCCCATTCTTTCTTTGCCTTTTCTCGGGCCCCCCTTTAGGTCGCCCTTGCAGCTCGTACTACAGTGGGGACTCCTTCTTTAATAGCCTCCCCTAGGGCTGCACGTGCCTTTTTACATTCTTTGTTGTACCATTTTTGTGTTTTAGGAGTAGCTGCCTTTTTAGTTCTACACTTTTTGGTAAAATACATACGTAACTGGCCCAAAAAAATTTGTTGTGTGTGCAAGTAGGTTGCTCTAAGGCCATCGGGTTTACTATACTGGCCTGGAGCTCATTTATGGCCTGATCCATATCCTTTTCAATGTTAGCTAAAACTTCGGGTAGCTTGATTATCTTAGCCCATTTAAGCCGCCTCAAGTCATTCAATGGAACAACATCGGCGGGGGAATATGTATCCTGTGGTTCATGCGGAACCTTGACCCGTATCAGGTCCAAATCCACACATAAAGGATTATGGTCACTTTCCAATCTGTCTTGAACCCTCATATCCTTTACAGCATGCCATAGTGCTAAGCTAACCAATACGTAGTCTATCCTACTGGCACTATAGCCATTGTCAAAGCTGTTGGACCCCGTTTTATCTGACGGTGTACGGCCATTAACTGCCCGCAATCCCTTCTCCATGCAGATAGAATTAATTTGAATCACTGCATCAGACCATCTTATTATTGGGTCAAGCTCCAGCTTTGGGATACCCCACTTAAGGTCTTCCTCTTCTACCAAATTACCCTCCTCACTCATTAGAGGCTCAAACGTTGCGTTCAGGTCCCCCACGACAATGAAAGTTGTGTCTATCTGGCTGACATCAAGAAGATCATCAAGAGCCGCTAAAACTCCCGACTTTTTCCCCCTGGTGCCTCGCACATAGATATTATATATTTCCATGATCACGTTTGTTCCCCTAGACAATCTAACAGCCTGGTTGTCCTGATTAAAAGTTGAGAGTGCTTGGATGTCTAGCCCTAGGTCCTGTCTCACCCAGATTGTCAATCCCCCTGATGGCCTCCCTTTTACGCCTTTAGTGGCCGGAATGTAAAAATTAAATATCCCATGCAAAAGAGGGGGACTTCTGCCCAAGTCTCTTGAAAGAGACAAATCTCAAAATCCTCAATAAAAGCATGCCACTCTGGGGATCCCAGTTTAGAACCAAATCCTGCAATGTTCCAGGACAACAGGGTTTTCTTTAAGGGTATTGTGCAAGTAGCCAGATGACCACTTAGAGCAGAGGAAATTGGGCTACCCTCCTGCCATACTCCATCGTTTTGTCTGGTTAGAAGGGGTTCAGCTTCTGAGGATTGTTCTAGTTCTATAGGTAAATGTTCAATACTTGTTGGACTGTCCCTTTTGCTGGTATTAGCTAATCGATGTTCCTGCTGCTTTCTTAGCAAATCCGCCTCTAGTCAGTCTATATTTTCTAAAGAAGAGCTTCACTGCATCCTCGCTAGTTTGTGGGTGAGAGAGCAGGCATTTTCACTACTCAGAGGGGAGCATCTAAACTGAATGGCTGACAATCCTGGCGGGCTTGTACGAAACTCTAGAGCGAATACATTTTCTGCTAAATCTGCCCTAGTCATCATGCGCTCGATACAATCCAAATAATTAGCTGGTAAAAACAACCTACGAGCTTTTGTTATATCTTCCCTAATCACCGATCGGCATCCCCTGACATGCCGTATCCAGTGAATGGTTTTATTTATAAGGGAGCCCTCCTTTTCTGGGCTTTACTTACATCAAGCTTTGGTACGTTCACCATAAAAATTCTATGAGTGCTGCGTGAGTCTGCAAAATTTTGAACTGATTGCCTATGTCTCTGCCCAGCTTCCTGCTGAATAGGATGTACTACGGGATTATCGGTATGGCGTGTCGGAACCCTCATGAGAGCTGCTTTATAGGAATTATTAATGTAAGTAACAGTAGGATGTGGAGTGGGTCTAGGCTGTGGTGGAAGTGGCCTCATATTATCTAACCTGGGTCATCCTAATCTGGATGGTTCCTTTTCTACAGGAGTATTTGTTACTTGGGGGCATTGACTGGTGAAGCCCTGGATGTTACCTGGATGGCTGGAGTTGTACCCTGTAAGCATCCAGGGCAGCTACTCTCCCTTATGTCCCCAGTTTGTGATGGAGCAGATGTTAATAGCTTGACCATCGATGTTAGCTTCTCTATCTGGCTTCTTATTGAACCCATATCCTGTCTTAATAGAATCACTTGCTGTACCATATCTTGGTGCTCCTTAGTCATGCCTGGCCCTACATCCTTTCTCTGCACAGGTGAAGTCAGTGTCATCTGTGTTGTCTGTAACCCTCCTTCTCCCCTTATTTCATTATCGGATATGTCTAACAGTGGCAGAAATCTGTTAGTACAATCTACAGAGGAAACAATGTGATCTAAATTAGCTGTGCTCCCATTATCCCTATCTCCGTTGTCATTATTATTAGACAATTTCTTTTTAAGAGTTTTATAGAACATTGCAGGGATGGTGGGAGTAGAGGAATTTGTATGTGGGGACAAGCTAAGGGGAGTTTTAATACAAGTGGGTTGTGTGATAGGCGCAGACTCCAAAGTACCCTCGCACTCTCCTATTAAAGTGTCAATCCGATCTAATACACAGTTACTTCCTGTGTGCAATTGGAGCTTCCTTGCCTTTTTACCCCTACTACCCCGATTTGTTCCATTGCCTCCGGCCCCATCCCCACTTCCACCTGGTAACTTTCTTTTCCCCATAGCTGTTCGTGGGGATAGTGTAACCCCTTCAGACAAACAATTCACCCAGCGTGAGTACTACAACTTCACCTCAATATGATGATGCCTTACAAGCACTACCACTAGTGTAGCAACCAAAAGGTGGAAATATTGCAAGATAACTGTTAAGGCCAGCTATTTCAAACAGACAGTTTTGTCCAAGGCTTGATCGTTTAGACAAAGTCAGGAGGGTGTAGACAGTGCCTTGGAAATTTGTGATAGTCTCCACGAGGTCTCAATAGCGACTCCACAGCTGGGCCAAGTAATCGAAACAGAAGTAAACGAAAGAGGGGTGACCCTGCCCTGCCACTGATGGGCACAGACGGGCCGCCCTTGGCCCGGGCACTGCCCGGGCACTGCCCGCTAGCGTCCCGTGCTCCAGTGGGAGAGGCAGCCTCCCTCCCAATGGCGGCACTTGGCGTGGGACTGGGGACGCTGGGACTTGTAGTCCTCGTTGCGATGAAGTAGCGCTGTGGGTGCCATGATGCGCTGTGGCCAGGTATATCCGCGGTTCTCCGAACCCCAGTTATGTTCAGCGTGATGATGGCAATGGTCTCCAAGCCCCAGTCAACAGGGGCAAAAAACAGCAGGGCAGCAACAGTGGGTCCCACGCTGCGGTGGGAGAGGCAGCGCTGTAAGCGCGATGGCCACGCCTCCCTCTCACCTGCGGCACCTGGCGTGGGGCTGGGGACACTGGGACTTGTAGTTGTGATGAAGCAGCGTTTTGGGTGACGTGAGGCCTTGTGGCCTGGTATAACCGCTGTGCTTCGATCCCCCGTTAGGGTCAGAGTGATGATGGTAATGGTCTCCAAGCCCCAGTCAACAGGGGCAAAAAACAGCAGGGCAGCAACAGTGGCTCCCGCGCCGTGGTGGGAGGGGCAGCGCTATAAGTGCGATGGCCACACCTCCCTCTCACCGGCAGCTCCTGGCGTGGGGCTGGGGACGCTGGGACTTGTAGTCCTCATTGCGATGAAGCAGCGCTGTGGGTGCCATGATGCGCTGTGGACGGGTATATCCACAGTGCTCCGATCACCTGTTAGAGTCAGCGTGATGATGGCAATGGTCTCCAAGCCCCAGTCAACAGGGGCAAAAAACAGCAGGGCAGAAACAGTGGGTCATTAGGGTCTCTGGGTATGTCCTGCAGTAACACAGTGGCTAACTGTTCGGGCAGGACAAAGTTGGCTTCTGGATGGAGAAAGGGAATTCTGGTGTCTGGGTGGTACCATGCATAGGCATAGCAGCATTGGGCCACCAAGTAGTATAAATGGAAATCTGGCACGCCAACCGCCCCCCTGTAGTATGGGAGAGTGAGCACCTGCCAGCGCACGTGAGCATGCTTGCCCCCCCCAGACCAATCTGATAAGGTGCAACCGTAGCGTTGAAAAGAAACTGTTGGGGAGGGGTTTGGGGATATTGTTAAAAAGAAGCACTACCATTTTGATAATGGCCACTCGTCCGGCAATAGACAAAGGGAGCTGTAGCCATCTGTCTACTTGGGTTTCAGGGGAGCTAATTGCCCGCCCGTAGTTGAGGAGTATAATCTGAGCGGTTTGCAAATGGATGTGTATGCCCAAGTACTTGACTGAGTCAGTACACCATTCGAGGGGGAATTCGCAGTCCCATGAAGTGGTGGTAGACGTTAAGGGAAAGATAACCGACTTCCGCCAGTTGATTCCCAGGCCCGAGTGCTGACTGAAATGGATAATCTCTCGGATGAGAGGCTCCAAATTTACCTGGGGCTCTCTGACATAAAGGATGGTGTCGTCAGCGCAGAGTGTGACCAGGAGAGGGGAAGGTGTTGAACTGCAGGCCTCTCTGAAGATGCTTTTCCTGGAAGTGGTGGATTAAAGGGTCCATTGCTAAGATAAACAATAAAAGGGACAAAGGGCAACCCTGCCGGGTGCCGCGTGGGAGAGAGAAGGGACGGGAAAGCGTGCCGTTCAGGCGAAGCCTCACCATGGAGCGGCAATAAAATAGGGCCGTGGTGCAATGAATCCAGCAGGCATGCCTATACGGCACATGACAGAGATGAAAAAAGGCCACTCTAAGGAATCAAAAGCCTTCTTAGTGTCTAGAAGGATTGCGGCGGCAGGGACCTCAGGGCTAATCCTGTGGAGGACAGAGAAAAGCGCCCTGAGGTTCAGGGAGGTGGATTTACGAGGGACGAAACCGGACTGGGCTGGTGAGATGATGAATTCCATCAGTTGGGAGAGGCGATTGGCGATTATTTTAGCTGAAATGCTATAGTCCAAATTCAAGAGGGATAGGGGCCATCAGGATCCACATAAGGACAGGTCTTTGCCCGGCTTAGGGAGAAGTATGACCACCGCCTCACGGAGAGTGGGGGGGAGAATTTGCCTCTTGAGGGCCTCTGCGTATACTTCAATAAGTTGCGGGGCTAAAAGGTCTTTATACGCTTTATAGAATTTCCCTGTAAAGCCGTCCAGCCCAGGGGCTGAAGAACATTGAAGAGTGTCAATGGCACCAATTACATCAGCAAAAAAAACATTTACGAAGGGGGACCCCAAAAGCACAATAGAGAACCGGTTTATGCGGGGTAAGAGACAATCAACTAAGAAAGAAAATCAAAGCCGGTTCAAGGAATATCTATTTGGGCCTAGGGAGTAGGTCCCTATTATAAAGCAAAACGGAACTGGAAAAAGTTGAACAGAAAAATATACATCAAACACCCACTCAAGATATAAATATAAAGATATATATACACCTTTTTTATTTGTTTTTTTGTTATTTTTAATTCAGTGATTTATTTTAGTAATTCATTTTCATTGATACAAAAAACATTCTTAGTCTAATAAATACATATCTGACAATAAAACATACATTTGCAAAACATCAATATATGTATGATCATAAAAAACAAAGTTCAAGGCCCCGTAAACAAACAATCAGATTCATACACCTACTCATTCAATCTAAATCACATTCATCAATACACATCACAAAATAAACTAGATTATCCTTGGGTATATAGGTGGATATGATCGTTGGTGTATCTTCCAACGAAAGCCAGATGGTACTTAAAGAGGAAGAAGGTCGCCAAATCAAGCGCCAACGCGCGTTTCGGTATAGGACCCACTAGGGGATCCCACCTTCATCAGGGCGTGGACCAAGGATAATGGGGGACAAGAACAAACCTGGGAATGGACCCATTGGGCCGTGCTAAATAATTTTGTGATTAATCTGCATTTATCAGTAACTGGAAATTGTTTTTGTATTAATTACATGAATGCCCACTTTCCTTGAAGAAAAATGCGTTCAATATTGCTTATTATTGTTGGCTGTTGTTATATGTGGTTTATTTGTGTTTATTTCCTTAAATTCCCAGGTTTCTTCTTGTCCCCCATTATCCTTGGTCCACGCCCTGATGAAGGTGGGATCCCCTAGTGGGTCCTATACCGAAACGCGCGTTGGCGCTTGATTTGGCGACCTTCTTCCTCTTTAAGTACCATCTGGCTTTCGTTGGAAGATACACCAACGATCATATCCACCTATATACCCAAGGATAATCTAGTTTATTTTGTGATGTGTATTGATGAATGTGATTTAGATTGAATGAGTAGGTGTATGAATCTGATTGTTTGTTTACGGGGCCTTGAACTTTGTTTTTTATGATCATACATATATTGATGTTTTGCAAATGTATGTTTTATTGTCAGATATGTATTTATTAGACTAAGAATGTTTTTTGTATCAATGAAAATGAATTACTAAAATAAATCACTGAATTAAAAATAACAAAAAAACAAATAAAAAAGGTGTATATATATCTTTATATTTATATCTTGAGTGGGTGTTTGATGTATATTTTTCTGTTCAACTTTTTCCAGTTCTGTTTTGCTTTATAATAGGGACCTACTCCCTAGGCCCAAATAGATATTCCTTGAACCGGCTTTGATTTTCTTTCTTAGTTGATTGACCAATTACATCAGCCTCGGAGATTGGTTCCGCCAGGAAATCCTGCATGTCCTTCTCCAGGTATATCAATGCAGTCTCCGAGAGGTAGGCTTCCTGGGCAGAGGTGTCACTTCCCACCCTGGAGGTGTAAAGAGATGAAAAAAAAGTACGAAATTTGTCACGAATTTCCTTGGTGCCAGAGAGCAACTGATCTGTGGAGGAGCGGAGTTCAGTAATGTAGGCCCTACTATACGAGCATCTGGGCCAGTACCCGGCTAGGTCGCTCGCCTTCGCCGTATCTCCTGGCGGTCTGATATTTGCCTAGATAGTGTATCTCATGATCCGCTGTGTTCCTGTACTCAGTAAGAAGGGCCAAACGTTTACCCGCCTTGTCAGTGCCATGGGTGAGTGGGAAAGTGGTATCTAGTGCAGTCAGATCGCGCTCTAGGCGGGAAAGTGTTGCACGGAGACCCTGAAGCACCCCAGCATGTTTGGCGATACAGACACCCCTGATAAACGCTTTGAAGCCCTCCCAGTGGACTGCCCAGGTGTCAACCGAGCCCATATTGATAGCGAAGTATTCTTCAATAGCCTTGCGCACTTCGGTATGGAACAAGTCATCGTTCAGGGCGCGATTTGGGAAGCGCCATTGTCGTTCGAAACCTTCTGGGCGGGAACCTTGAGAAACAGCTGTACCAGGGAATGGTCTGAGTATGTCCTTGGTAAAGTCACCAGGGACTGGACCCAGCTGGCTATGCCAGGGGAAACAAACCAGTAGTCGATTCTGGTCCAGATGTCGTGCTGGCTGGCGTAGTGCGTATAGTCAGTGAGGGATGGGTTGCGCCTGCGTGCAATGTCTAGAAGGGAAAAGTGCTTGCAAAGTTCGAGGAGAGCGCGGTGCGCACGTGGTTTGGTGCTGGGAAAGGAAGCAGTGCTGTCCAGTGCGGGATTCAGTAGTAAATTAAAATCCCCCCCAACTAGAAGTAGAATGGGGTCTCACTTTGATAGCTGCGTGAGTAGAGAGTGGAAAAATTCAGGGAAATCAGTGTTCGGGGCGTATATACACACCAGAGCTGAGCTGTGACCCATGAGAGACCCTGTGACGATCAGGTATCTGCTATCAGTGTCCGTTATGACAGAGCAAGAGTGAAATGGGACTCTCTTGTGAATACGAATAGCCGAGCCCCTGGCATAGTTACTGTAATTGGAAAAGTACCTGTGCGCGCTCCAGCTGGAAGCGAAATTAACAGTGTCCGACTTAGGTAAATGCGTTTCCTGTAGGAAAGCAATTTCCACATTGTGACGCATTAGGTAATGGACAACATGCCATTTTTTACGGTTGTTGTCGTTGAGACCCCTGACATTCCAGGACATCAAAGACAGGCTGGAGGGACCCTCGACATTACCCGGCTGAGCCATCTGCTAGTAGTGTCATAGGTGAAAAGAACAAGCTCCAATCGTTGAATGAGTACAATGACAGTATACCAAGTCGAAACAAAACAGAAATAAAAATACAATAGCAATTTCCCACCCTCACTACCAAAGAAGCAAGGCAACCCCATGGCAAGCAACAATACGTTAAGTACAAATTGACTTTGCAGTGGAACGAGTTATCCCTGAAATGGTACATTTCGTGCAAAAAAGAACTACACCTAATGTGTACACCAAGGGCGGTGGCCATGCCACGTCAGACAACCAGCTAAATGCAATAATTCAACATGATGAGTAACAATATCCCAAATCAGTCCTGCTAGGGGAAAAAGAAACAATGTGGTTATGTCAGCCCGTCCCGGACCCAGAGAAGAGTTCCATGCTAGCATCGGAGCCGCAGTGAGGAGGGGAGGGACCACTCCCCCTCGTGCCCGTCTGAATGTTGGCCTGTTTATAGGAACGGCAGAATTCCTGTACCTCCACGGGATTATCAAAGATGCGTGATCTGCCGTTAACATCGATTCACAGTCTAGCGGGGTACAACATGCCATATTTCAGATCCAGGTTCCTGAGAGTGGCCTTGACACCATTATATTTGCGCCGGGCCTCCTGTACCATGATGGTAAAGTCTGGATAGAGGGATAGCTTGGAGCCCTGCCAGGACGTGTCGCCGCGTTCTCTGGCGAGGGGCAATGCTGTATCGCGGTCCCTAAAGTTCATGATGCAGGTGATAATGGGCTGTGGGGGGCATCCCGGGTTAGGGCGAAGTCCCAAGGTGTGGTGAGCGCGTTCCATGACGAACCCAGGAGTGAAGGAGTCTTTCCTGAAAATGTCAGTCAGCAGTGTTTCGACAAAGAGGTCGAGACAGCCAGTGGAGGTGGACTCCGGAACTCCCAGGATGCGAATATTATTGAGCCGACTGCGCGCCTTGTGATCTTCGTTCGTGATCGCTACATCTTTGAGGATGCGCTCAACTCGTTCCAACCTCTAAAGGGACTGTGCGGTACCATCCTCAATGTCGGAGATGCGCGCCTCGTCTAGGCGCCTGTCATGCACCTGGATTTTAGCACCCAGGTTCTCCAGATTCTTGTCAAGAGCATCAAACCGCCCATCCAGTGCCTTGAAACCCGCTCTCATCTCTTGCAATAGGGAAGAGGATGGGGCAGAAGGGTCCTCGACACGATCCGCCACCTGCCCTCCCTCTACCATGCCGGCGCCGTCCTCTGGGATCTTTTCCACGAGTTTCTCAAAAGGGAGGGTCTTCTGCTTCGGGTCTTTGCGGCCCATGCCGCAGCGCGACCTAGTGTGGCTAACATCAGTGGAATGGCCTCAGTGGGTGGGTGCAAGTGGAGGACCGGGCAAAACCAGGAGCCAGCGGCAGGAAGTGAAAACAGGGCTGTGCACTGGGCCCCGAATGCTGATGGAGTAGAAGGGAGATCGCCACTGGAACTCCGGCAGCGAGCCCACCAGCCAGACCAGGATTCCAGCAAGAGGGTTTAAATGAACAGGTGTCCAGAATTGTCCAGGTATGAGGCCCAGTACGGGAGGGGAATGCAGCCTCAGCAGGAGCGTGTGCCCAGACAGTAACCAGCAGGGGAGGCGCGCTGTCTGGAACTGATCGTGAAGTAGCACGCCAGAAGAGGGGTCCAGGCAGGGGGAAGCTGACAGGCTCTAGGCAAGCCGTATGGAGTAGATGGAGCCCCTTTGTGGGCCCGCATGGTGCAGGCGGCACCCAGAACTTATGGAGTGCACACTAGTAAATAAGCCCTCGTACCAAGGAAATAGCCCGCCCACAGTGCTGCAGGGAAACGCCCTGATGTGTGCAGGTGGCACTGAGTCAGCGAAGTGGAGTAACCCTCCTCGGTTCAATAGAGCAGGCAGTCCTGGGGGCCGGCTGAGACGCTGGCCCCCCTGGTGGAGGAATAAGTATGAATCAGGCACAGTGCAGAGGGGGCCCAGCAGTGGCGAGGGATAGGGTTACGTTCCTCAAGAAGGCCCAGTGATTGAGTAGCTGGCCATTCCAGCGTGTGGGAGCCAGGGCCGCAGCCACCTCAACAGCCCCTCAGAAACTGCTGCAGGAGAGGGCGGGGGTCCGCCACGGGTAGCGAGTCCACTGTAGCCCACCGCTTCGCCGACAGAGTAACAAAGCAGGGCGCCAGTGGATCCCGGGTCCGAGGAGGGCAAGTGTGGAGTTTTACTGGAGGGTGGGAGATCCTAAGCAATAGGCCCAATGTCGAGTGAGTAGGCATAGTTAAACGGGATGCAGGGGCCGCCAGGCGCGGGTACTGTAGGGTCACAACTACCGCTCCCCCACTGCCACGCCTGCAAGCGGCCGAGCGGACGCCTCCCAGGCTAGCTCGCAAGCCCTGTCCCCGCTAGGCCTAAGGGAGAATGCAGGCGCGCTAGGGTGCCAGGGCCGGAGTAAAGAGGCCAGGCCCCAGCAGATGGAGAGCGATTATGCAGGGGGGAGGGTTCCGGAGAGACCCGCGCACTGGGCACTCACCGTAGATGGAGATGTTCTCATACGCCTCACAGCTAATCCGGGCCTCAGCGAGTCAGTCGTCAGCACACGCGGCAGGTCAGCACCTACGAGGCCTGGCGCCGCTCTGCCCCTAATCGCCTCACGAAGATTTCACCGCAGCAGGCGCTCTAATTCCCAGAATGGTAGGAACACAAGCTGCCCCATGCAATGCGGGGTTAGCGCATGTCGGGCAGGAGCAGGATATCGCAGAACTGACGGGGATAATGCTGCGGAGCTGGGGATGGTTGACAGTGCTTCAGTGCCGCACGGCCATTGGTCGGCGGCATGGACATGCCCCGCAGCGGTTATGTTAGATGCTGCCAAAGCATTTGACTCCATAAAGTGGAGTTATATGTTCAGGATATTGCGAAGAATGGGGTTGCCTGAGGTCTACTGTAAATGGGTGCATCTGTTGTACACAGACCCTGTGGCGAAAGTCCGGATGGATGGAGCAACATCTGATCCCATACAGAAGATATGCAGGGGCACGAGGCAGGGGTATCCCCATGCTTTTCTCCCTGATGCTGGAGCCGCTGGCATGTATCATTAGACAGCGCCATTGAGGGTCAGCATTACGATTCACACTGCGACCAATCATTATATCGCTGTATGCGGATGACATGGTCCTATTCATTAGGCTGCCCCAGCAGCATCTCACGCCAATTCTCAGTAAATACACCTGATTTGAGCGATTCTCGGGGCTCAGTGTAAATTGGAATAAATCCACTATGGTCCCTCTGAGTGCACCACACTGCACGATCTTGAGTACCCCCTTGAGTGGATCATACAGCCAGTCAAGTACCTAGGGGTATAGGTACATAGGGACACGGAACTGGTAATAAGTGAAAATGTTGGCAAGGCATACAATAAGCAGGAACAACAAGTGACCAGCTGGATAAAATTGTCACTGGCAGATCGGATCGCACTTAAAAAAATGGTAATACTACCAAGAGTTTTGTACCTATTCAGTAATATACCCATTATATTGCCCAGCCAGCTCTTTAAAAACATACGTTCTCAACTGGTAAGGCTTGTGGGGGGGGGGGGGGGAAGCAGCCTCAAGTAGGGTAAGGAACACTCACTCTGGATTACAAGAACGGGGGATTTAATGTACCAGACCTGTACTTATATTATCTGTGTGCTCAAGTGTAATTGAGGCATTACTGGTACAACTCTCATGCATATACTCCACATCTAGTGGTGGAGGATGGAGATGCACAGCCGATCCCATCACGGTGCATTTGACCACATTCCAAACGTGAGATACCCAGAAGGGAAATCAATACAATAGGCTGTACTGTTGCTGCATGGCAGGTCCTAGGTAGTAAGGCCACTAAGCTCCCACTATATGCTCCATTGCTCACGCTAACGCATCGCCCAGCCTTGTCGGTTACACAGGAAGCAGGCATCATGAACACTTTAACACAGGCAGGCATAGAATAAATGCACGATATGTACCCGAATGGTAAATTTCTCACAACTGATGATCTACAATACATAAGTAACAAGATGCCACTGTTCGCGTTCACGTATCATGGACTTAGGGTAGCTGTGAAGGAGCTCTATCCCACATTCCCAGATGAACCGCAGACACTACACACATTGCAGATGCTCTTAGTTAGCCCCACGTGCCACAAATTAGTCACCAAGCTATATAGAGAGGCCAGGGATAAAACAAAACCTGACCCAAATCGTCGTTTGGTCCGCTGGAATGAGAAGCTCCAACCTCAGCTCACACAGGAGGATTGGGAGCACTGCTGCAGACAGAGAAAGTCATTAAGATCGAACTGCAACCTGTGTATAATTCACTTTAAGTATTTACATCAAATGTACTACACACCAGCTAGACTGCACAGGTATGGCATTTGGGATAATGATGTATGTAAGAGATGCAGAATGCATGGAGCAGATTTTATGCACCTTGCGTGGGAATGTCAACAGATACGCGAATTCTGGGTTATGGTGGTTCAATAAATACAGACCATGACAGCTACCACTCTGCCCTCATGTTTGATCGTTAGGTCTGACACAACACTTGAAAGGTAGAGTGGGCAAATTTGTAATCATAGCTTTGTTAATGGCCAAAAGGAGGGTGGCATTGCATTGGGAGGGGGGGAGGGGGGGAGGGGTAAAGCGTCTCCCAAACCAGAGCAGTGGTTACAGGACATGGTATACTGCAAAGAGAACTTGGGACTGTATTCAGAGGAGCTACCAGACGCCTCGCAGCCCAGAGACATATGGGGGCTGCTCACTGAGTATTTAAGGACGAGAGAACATTCTGCACCAGTTTCGGAAGTTAGACGCTTAAATGCTTTACAGTGTATGAATGTAATGCGCCATTATATGTGTGATACTGACGGGAATGCAACATAGTCAGCAAGCTATACTTTTATTGTTGTTGCTATATTGATAACTGCAAAATGATAAATGAAACAAAAAAAACCTACCATTTATTTTACACTGAAATGTGTGGAATTTCAGGCCATTAATGACAACTGATGATTCACCACTGGATCTTGAGGATACAGTGTAGCCTGAAGTCTGGAACTTAGGGCCCGATTACGATGGCGAGTGGACTTTCGCCCAACTGCCACTCTGTAGCAGATGGGGCTGCCATCACGGCGGTTGCAGTGCCTATATTTTGCATTGCAGCGGGTAGTGCTGGTTGCAGCACCCTTTGCAATGCAAAGAAAATGGACACCGTTCATTTCCCTGCACTACGTGGCAGGCACCATGCAGTGTCTGCCACATGGTGCAGGGATCTGTAGGGGGGCACCTATGGCCAAAGCTTAGGGCCAGGGTGGATTGGGGCCCCACTTGGGCCCCCAAAGTCTCTTTCCACCTGCCTGTTCATGGCGGGTTAACCGCCATGAATAGGAGAGCGGAAAGGGACATCGTGACCCATACGGCGGTGCTTGGTAGACACCGCCACCATTGTAGTGAATGCGAGGCCCTCCACTGCACCAGTGGGTTCAAGAAGCCTGTCGGATGCGTGGCAGTCGGGCTTTCTATCCGCCATCCTTCCACCCGCCATTATAATATGGCGTGCGGAAAACATGCAAATGATGGCGGTGAGACCGACACTGACAGGCTGTCGGTGGCAGTCTAACCGTCATCGTAATCAGCCCCTTAGTTCTGATAAAAGGAGTTGAGCTTGTCCATATAAATATCAAGTCAAATGCTGAGTATCCTAGAACTCCTCAGTACAATCTAATGCCTCAACCGATAGCTGGGATTATTCCATAGACTGAGTCAATGATACAGAAAGGCATCTTGAGAAAGATAATAGAAAGTGTATATAGTGCTTAAAACCAGCAGAGCAACATGATGTGCCGAAATTCTGCCGCTCGCATAGTTTTTATGGAACTCAGGAGTAATACTCTGCAAGTTCCACCCACACTTAATTTTTAACTTGCTAGTAGGCTGCTGTCTTCCTTTTGCATATGAGTTATCATGTTTCTTGTTAGCTAGAGAAAGACTTAGGGACTTAGGGGCGAGCTAGACTCGTATTGGCGCGGTGGTGGCAGTCTTGCAGCCGCTCCATTACCACTCAAGTGGCCCAGAGGCACCTACATGCTTGGCAGGACCGGCACCACAGTGGAAAATCCTGCCATTGACTTAAAAAGTCATAATAGGGCAGGCGGTCTGCACACAGGTCTGGCAGTGTAGCAGCGGGGCAGTCCCACCGCCGCACCATCAAACTCGTTATAGGGCCTTTATTGTTTGTATTAGACGACTGACAGTGAGGCCTGTGGGGAGGAAGCTGGCAGCAACTTGGAGAAATATTGGTCAAAAGAGGCCTTCTATTAGCTGTGTATCAGGATGGTGGGGTGCTTAAGGCTGATCACTGCAGCCCCAGTTTCAATGAGATAGGAACTGAACAAGGGTATGTCGACTCCCACCAATTTGGTTGGTTCTTGGTGATGAGAAGAGAGATATGGATGTTTTTGAAGTTACTGTTATATTTAATTGGTGTTTCCACAGCTAGTTAGGCAGATTTCACCTTGACTAGACATTAATCTCAGCCTCTGGTAATAACTCGCATTCCGGTTCATAATTGTTTTTTATCCTACCATGCCACCTCAGAAAGGAGTGAGCATATGCAATTCAGACTTTGCCCTGCTGAAACAGGAACAATTCAGCTTGAAATGCCATGTCAAGTCCACTTCGAACTAGAACACAAGCAAACCCAGATTGCTGTCAGTGAAGTACAGCTTGAGTGCTGTGCCTGAGTGAGCACTGGATATGGCCAAGTTCATATTTACGTTTTTCACTATAACATTATTTCACTGTTAAGATTTCTTCATAACAATATATACAATGTATGTAAGAATCTTGTCAATGCTCTACCTCAACTGCACATACTAGTATGTAAATTAGACCGAATAAAAATAATGTGGTTAAGTATTTCATGAAAGAAAATACATTCTTATAAATACCCATATTTTCTTTTGAGAGGATGTATGTCTCTTCTTCTAGTTCATAAACTCGGTAATTCACTATTTGATTGCTGAAAAAAGTGAATATTTCATTAAAGTAAAGTGTTGACTACTAGTACTTAGAAATAACTGAGAAACTGAGAAAACATCAGAAAAAAAAGAGCACAACATTGAAAACAGGTTACTGTTACAATATCATATGGCAAAATACTCAGCTGTAATTCTTCTGCACAGAAACTCTAGTAACTAACAAAAACAAAATGCTTAAATATGCTCCTACTCCAGCAAAATCAGCCACCATTATTGCAGTTCCAGCTAAGAGCTTAAGAACAGGCAATCGGTATAGAACATACAGTACAACCAAAATTCAGTAAGACAAAGGGTTAAGTTCAGCAATAGATCAAGATACTAAGTACATCACTGCTCTAGTGTTACAATGGCTCAGACGTTTCGAGATATACGAGGCATCTGAAGGCACGGAGCTAAGGGGACGGCCTGGACTCATTACAGTAGGGGCAGCTCAATTACCTAAAGGTTCTCTTCAGGAGTTTGGGCACAATACAGTACTGCAACTTCCAATCGACTGCACTCCGTATGTTAATGTGTTAGAGTTTATACCCACACTGTATGTTATTGTGTTGGAATCTGTGCGCCCCTCTTTCTAGCTCGAAAATAGAAGAAAAGGACCTAAAGTATCAGGCTTGAATTGGATAAATTCTAATGTAAGTCGCTATGAGGACTTATTTGGTGAGATCATTTTGGTGAGAAGGGTGGGATGGGTGGGAATTGGCCAAAAGAAAAGCATTGTGACTATGTTGTGATTAACTTCAGGAACAACAGCAACTGTGAAAGATTTGCTGTGTTATTTGAATTACCTCACTTTATTGTTGTGAAGAATTCATGCTCATCCCTTAGGTTACTTTTATAAACATGAGGATCTGTCTTCTGTTACAGAAACCGTAATCAGGGCATCTAGGGCCCCTCACTTTAATGTCCCAACTGCAAATTGATTTACTCTTTTGAAGGATATTGCAGATATTGACTGACATGAGAACTGTAAAATAGGTTATGGTACCACCTATGAGGCATTTAGGGGAAGAGTTCATCTGAAGGTTCTGCATGTTTTTTAAACCTTTGCCGCCCGTCTCTAATACAAAGGGGGAAGGTGATCTCAGTGGCATCAAAATTCTATTCTGGAAAATAGACGGAGCTTGATCAAAGTAATATAATACAGACTGGTAACATTTTATCTCAGACTACGATGGGGCCGATTCCGATTCCGGCAGCAAAACGAACCGACCGACACGGACCCGGACCGGATACCGACCGACACGGACCAGCGCCGTACGACTCGTGCAGTACGATGCAACGCGAGTGAATTACAACCGACACGTACGGAATACAAGCCGTACGACCGAGCCGTAGGGAAAATAGTGATCGGGCCGGAAAACCGACGCGATTTTCACCGACCGACATGAACCCAGAATGAACCCGACCGACCCGTACCCGCGATGTCCGATCCGCACAGTACGATGCAATGCGTGTAAAACCAGACGACTCGCACGGAGACCAAGCCGCTAGACCGACATGCACAGACAACCGGGTCCACAAGCAATAGAGACCTTCGCGACCGACGCGTATGAAACACAGAAGATAGGCAGCGTGAACGAGGTGGAGAAGCCTGCACGAGACAACAGCAGCGTCCGTTTCCGTCAGATGAACGTCTCCTTCATGCCTAGAAAACCCAAAGGAAAAAAGACAAAAAAACAAGCAATGACAAAGCCAATAAATATCCACAAAAAAAAACTGGGACAAAGACAAACCCACAACTGCACCTATATAAAGGGCATCAATCACTACCATGATCCTTTGCAAATAGGAGACACAGCCAGCAGCAAACACCATCACACAGCAACCACAGACACACTCACAACTCACCCATCACACAACTCACACACCATTAGCACCTCACCAAAAGCACTCACACATACAGCTAGCTAAATGAACACTAACCCACCCTCACGTGCACCCTCACACACACATCCCTCACCACCACCACCCATCACCATGCCCCCAAAGAAGAATCCAAAGTTCACAGATAGTGAGTTAGAAGTGCTGGTAGACGAGATCATCAGAGTAGAGCCACATTTGTTTGGGACATTGGTCCAAAGGACCCCCATGTCACAGAAAACCAAGATGTGGGCGAGGATTGTGGACAAAGTGAACGCTCAAGCAAAAGCAAGGCGCACAAAGGACGATATCCAGAACAGGTGGTATGACGTGCGCAGGAGGGTCAAGAAACTCATCAAAAAAGATCACGCCCTGAGTCAGTGCACCGGCGGTGGCCCTCCTGCCAAACCAGTCTACTTCAGGACCTGGGAGGAGAAGGTGGGGGACATCCTACCACCAGAGAGCGTCCATGGCCTAACAGACATACCAGAGCCTGGTGAGTACACAAACAACATACCCAGGATTGTGTGGCAAGGGGACAGTGAAACCATGCACCGCAAGCAAAGCTACAGTAACCAATAGATAATCATACCAAGATGTGTATGCCAGTCAGACAAGCACAATACCTGCCATCTCACAGTGACTTGGAACTGTGTCATGACATGCACCAACCTACAAACAAATAGAGCAAGCCAGTGGCACAAAGCTAATTAGATACTGCCAGACAGTTTGCTACCACAAACACACTACCTCACAGTGCAGCTGACTGACAGGAAGGAATAGTGGGGATGCAGGTGAAGAGAGTGTATCCAAAAGCATGATGGGGCCTGTAGTCACAGATAATGCTCCATCTCCTGATTGGCCCATCAAGACCTCTCTGAAACATGCCCACATCACAGGGAGTGGAAAATGACTGACAAGATGGCTGACACTGGGTCCTGCTGTGGGGAGCACAAGGCCCTGGCAGGGGTTGTGTGCAAATCAGAAGCAGGACACCACTGCCTGACATCCTGAAAGACAACTTGCACGCCCTACAATGGAAGCACGTTTCATGATGGGAAGGAGGACTGACAGCCCTGACCATACTTACCAACAAGTGGAGACACCCCCCCCCCCAACAACCTAAACTCCACACAACTCACTGGGTAGAATGCATTGACCCACACCTCAGTGAAATATCAGCAAAAGATACCCCGTACTGGGTGCTGCTGTGTGAAGCACAGGGGCTCTCTTTGGACTTGTAGCCAAACACCAGGATTTCACAGTCAGCCATCTTGCCATTGCTGTCACACCCCCTCACAGGGAAGCAGAGTCAAGAGGAAGGAAGTATGGGCATGCTGGGAAGGGGAGTGTAGCCAAGAGTATGATGGGAGTCGCAGTCACAGACAATCTACACCCACCCACATGGCCCAGCAAGCATACACTGAACCATGCTCGCCTCACAGGGAGTGGGAAGGGACTGACAAGATGTCTGACACTGGGCTCTGTTGTGGGGAGCACAATGCCATGCTGGGAAATGGGCAACAACAAACACCAGGATTTCACAGTCAGCCATCTTGCCATTGCTGTCACACCCCCTCACAGGGAAGCAGAGTCAAGAGGAAGGAAGTATGGGCATGCTGGGAAGGGGGGGGGTGTAGCCAAGAGTATGATGGGTGTCGCAGTCACAGACAATCTACACCCACCCACATGGCCCAGCAAGTTCTAACTGAACCATACTCACCCCACAGGGAGTGGGAAGGGACTGACAAGATGTCTGACACTGGGCCCTGTTGTGGGGAGCACAAGGACATGCTGGGAAATGGCCAACAACAATATCAAACTCTGTCCGTGACAAGCTGGGAAAAAGCAGTGTATAGGCAGGCATCTGTTCGAAAAGTAGAAAATGTCATGTTTGTGAATCATCGATGCATGTAGAAACATAACTCACATTGTGTGTCTCTTCCAAACACAGGTGGTACTGGGCACCCAGCACCAAATGATGAGGATTCCTAGTCCCAGACTCTGGCGGACACTGAGCTCTCTGGTTTGACTCTGTCTCTGTCCTCTTCGGATGACGACGACCAACCTGGCCCCTCCGGTGTGAGGCATCATGCAGCACCAGCAGCATCAACATTTGCACCCCCTGTACCCACGCCTCCAGCATCTGGAAACCGACAGGGCACCCCCGCCAACACGGACAGACCAAGGCCACTGAACACCCACAGCACAGGGACACAGGACCCACCGGAAACTACAGCAATCACCACCAGCAACACCACCCAAGGGGTCCCAGTGTCACCTGTGCGTCTTGCCGCTGGTCCTGCCCTTGAGGATAGGGGTACTGGGAGGGGTGGGAGGCAGAGGGCGCGCCTTGCAGAGGGGTCTGGACTGCATGATGACCCCCACCTGGCACGCATCATAGATGCGTACGAGGATAGCACCAGAGGATTTGGCCAGGTAGTGGGGATCCTCAAGGACATGCAACAGGAGCAGGTTGCCCACCATGCCTGCATGGAGGCCAAGTGGGATGCCCTTACTGCGGTGCATCGGGACATACTCCAGTGCCTCCGCCAGATCAACACAAACCTGTCCACACCTCCCTGTGTGGCCACAACATCTTTCGCAACACCATCTGCTAGTGCCACAGGGAGGGAGGAGGATTCTGGCGGAGAGTCCCCTGCACCGCAGAGGCCTGTACCTGAGGATCCCCCCCCCCCGGAAGAAGAGGGGTCATCCGAAGAAGGACATGTGAGAGGCAGATGTCCCAGCACATCCCCCAGGGCCTCTAAACCTGTTCTGGACAATGTTCTTTGTGCTCAACCCGTTCACCTTGTCCAATCGCACACAACTCGCCCACATGACATGGAGGGTTCATGTTGGGCCAATGTAGCAGATGACTGTGGACTTTACTCTGGACATTTCATCTACCAGCACTTCCAACTCTAATGTGAACTTTGGATTCCAAAAACAATGTACAGCACCCACCATCCTGTGCACTTCCCTCACACATGTTTGAAAATAAACTCACCAGTACACCATACTTGCCTCTGTTGTGATTCCAACTTGTCATGTGTCAGGGAGATGTCGATCTGCTACACAACACAATGAATGCCACATACTGCAACAATGTGACCAACGTAAGGTGAGTAATGGTGATGTGACACATGTGAGGGAGACACACCACTATGGCACCACAACACATACTCACCATGGCCATGTTACTCATCCCACACAATGATGTTGACCTGAAACACATTGGCATGCACAGACACAACACCAGTCAGTGGTAACAAGTCCACAGGTGAGGTAAGCAGATGTCAGTCAGATGTGGGAAGACAGACAACGCACATAACAAAGCGTAGCACATATTCATTACACATCAGCAACACGTTTATTCCACAATAGTTGCACGGTAATTCTATGTAACAGTGGACTAGGGGTGGGCGGAATTTGCGTAATCGCGTTACGCAAATCTCCGCGAAACGGCAAAAAATCTCCGCGAACACGCAGAAATTCCGCGAACACGCGGAATTGCTTGTTCGCGATACTTTTTTCCTGTTCGCGATCGCTGTTTGCGTGCTCGGGGTGAAATATCTCGCGAACACGCATATTGAGACCGCGAACAAGCAAAAAATTTCGCGAAGTCACGTAACGCAGATTTTTGGGCAATTTCGCGTTCTCCGCGGAACGCGAAATTACCCAAATTCCGCAAATTCCGCGAGCGGAACGGAATTTGCCGCCCAGGCCTACAGTGGACACACGCTCACAAAGTGTTGGGGAATTGAAGTCCAGGGATGTGTGGTACATCAGTTGATGGGAATTGACAACTTCCACACTGGTGTTGGATTCTGGGTGTTGGGGGTCAGTGTTAATCAAACACCCTGAGAAGGACAGACACAAGACACAGTCAAAAGCACAGCAGAACAGGAGAGAAATGCAATATACATGCACAAAACATGTCGCAAGAAACCTACACAAAAACAAGTTAGCAGTGCTACCCTGTTGTGAAGTACACACAACCTGAATGGACACATCACTGCACGCATCCAGTCAAGTGGCACACAGACACACTCAGACAGCAACAGAGCTGCCACAACACATTCCAGGCTACCTCCATACATTGACATAACAACCCTGGAAAGTCACATTCAGGTGAAGAAGTTGTTGATGAGCTGTGAGCGGACGTCACCATCATGCTCATCATCACTGGCATCTTGGCCCAGGCTGGGATCCTTCACAGGTGCCGGAGGTTGGTCATCGTCATCGTCATCCTGTATGAGAGGCATCTCCTTCCGCACTGCCATGTTGTGTAGCATGCAGCATACAAGGATTATTTTGCACACCTTTGCAGGCTCATATGGGAGGGCCCCTCCGGTCTTGTCCAGGCAGCGAAAGCGGCTTTTCAGGAGGCCGAATGTCCGCTCAATCACCCTCCTGCTCCGACCATGTGCCTCATTGTAGCGCATCTCAGCTGGTGTCACAGGGTTCCGGAGGGGTGTCAGCAACCACGGCATGTTGGGGTATCCGGAGTCACCTGCACACACAAAAATGAACAATTAGCTGAGTTTTGTAGGAGTGCGGAATACAAAATTCACAAACACACACAATCATAAACAGTCAGTACACACCGACAAGCCAGGCCTGCTGAGCTGGCATCTGTGACATCAGCGTTGCAATGCGACTACTCCTCATAATGTAGGCATCATGCGCAGAACCAGGGAACCGTGCACACACATGTGTGATAGACATGTCAGCAAGACATACCACCAGAGCATTGATGGAGTGGTAGTGCTTCCTGTTCCGGTATGCCTGCTTATGTGCCTGTGGTGGTATCAGGGCCACATGTGTCCCATCAATAAATCCGATGACGTTCGGCATCCTCCCTAGTGTATAAAAGGCATCCTTTATTTCAGGGAGTTCAGCTGGGCTAGGGAACTTGATGTACAAGTCTAGGAAATGCAACATCCCCTCCAAGACATCGCGTAGCACCCGACTAAACATCGCTTGCAACATACCACCCGCAGTAGCCACAGTGTACTGGAAGGTACCAGTAGCAAAGAAGTGCAGGGCTGCCATCACCTTCACCTCTGGGGTCAGTGCTGTAGGGTATGTCTGGCCAGGTAGCAGATGTGGCGCCAACTGCTCCACCAACTCCTCAATCAGTGGCCTGGTGAAGCGGACCGTCTGATGCAGTCGCGTTCCTGCATGGTTGCAAGGTCTGGGAATGGTCTATGGACAGCTGGTGCCTTGCAATACAGAGATGCACAAAGGAAGATTGTCAGTTCATCCACCCATGTGGCCATGACCAGGTTCAATATCACAAGATAGATCATGACATTACACACTGTACTGAGGTGTGTGCTGTTGGGCATGGACACATATGTCACCTACATGACCATCACCTCACATCTCAATTCCACATGTCCACATGAGTCCCATGTAGTGCAATGGCCAATCATCTGGCTGTGTCACCCAACCTATGTACTGCTGCGACGTTCCAAACACACACCACAGTGACAAGTGAGGCCTGATGTCTCCCAGGCATCACAGATCTTTGCCATGCAGAAACCCAGGGTCCCTGCATTGCCACATCGACACTGGCATGGACATAGCGTATCACGTACACACCACAAGGCAAGCGTAAGTCCCACAGGTAGAGGCAACTGTTGTTCCTGCAGGCCCTACATGTACGTCTCTTAGACACACACACACCATCAAGGTTGATGCATATACCACATGGATGTGGAGACTGTCACCCATTGGGCACATTTGATCAGACACATCTGAGACACAACATGCACACAGACTGTGGTTGCACATCAGTATTGTGGCTACAGGTCTCACTGTGACGTACATGCCATTACCCCCTGGACTCAGGATATATATGTGACATGCCCCAAACATATCCAACATGAAACTATGTCCGTGACTCATGCCCATTACTGTACAATTGCACATCACTGTGGTAATGTGCACAACACACAAAGGATTCTGCCACCATGTACACGTGCACAACCTGGGAGTGGCTTCACAAAAGTGCCACCTAGCAAACCAGATGTGGCCCCCCCCAAACACCCAGGTAATGCAGCCTTACATGCCATGGGACACTGTGTGGCCAATGCTGTAGTGTGATGGGTGTGCACAGGTGTCCCTGGCTAGTAATTGTGTGTTGAATCCGTAGAATAGTCACACCAATGAGGTCCGACGTGGGTGACAATGCGTACGCATTGCACGGTTTATGACCGAGCCGTGCGTACGCTTTGTCATTGAATGCAATGAGGTCTGACGCGGTTGACAATGTGTACGCATTGCACGGTTCATGACCGAGCCGTGCGCACGCTTTGTCATTGAATGCAATGAGGTCCGACGCGGGTGACAATGCGTACGCATTGCACGGTTCATGACCGAGCCATGCGCACGCTTTGCCATTGACTGCAATGAGGTCCAACGCGGGTGACAATGCGTACGCATTGCACGGTTTATGACCGAGCCGTGCGTATGCTTTGTCATTGAATGCAATGAGGTCCGACGCGGGTGACAATGCGTACGCATTGCATGGTTCATGACCGAGTCGTGCGTACGCTTTGTCACTGAATGCAATGAGGTCCGACGCGGGTGACAATGCGTACGCATTGCACGGTTCATGACCGAGCCGTGCATACGCTTTGTCATTGAATGCAATGAGGTCAGACGCGGGTGACTATCATGCATACGCATCGGGCAGGCATGGTCCGAGACAGGCGTACGCCTTGGCCATTGAATCGTATGGAGATGGGTGCATGTGTATTTTCAAAATACACATGCACCATGACAGTCCGTTGCACCCATTGGCTCCGGACTGTCATGGAGACGGATGCGAGTTGTGCACTTGAAATTCAGTTGGATGCCTACAACAATGTTGCAATTTCAAGTGTTTCATGAAGGTGAAGATTTGAACAATTCGGATGGCATGTATGAGTCGTACATTTAAATGGATTGGCCAGATTCATAGAATGCAACCGTGTTGGACCTATCACTTTGGACACATGGCACAGATTCTGCCTCTGCAGCACAGATATAAGGCTGGCTGGACCCCAGAGAGCTCACTTGCCTGCACTACATGCTACTGGACCACATCCCTGCGGCCACTGCTGCTGTCTCTGCATCCGCTGGCTCCTTCTATGGCACGTACTCTGGAGAGGGCCCCAGCCTTCACTGAGGAGGAGAACCAGGCCCTGCAGGACAGGCTCCTTCCACAATACAGCAAGTTGTATGGGAAACCAGGGGAGCAGGTGAGTGTGCAGTCCACTGCCTTCCTAATTATGCATGTTGTCTGACTAGCAGTACTAGCAGTGTGTACACCAGTGGCAAGCATTCTCATTGACTACTTTCATCCCCCAAAGTGTGTAGGTACATGTAAGGAACAGGTGTCCTGCTGCTAAAGTGCATTAGTGCAAGCTTAAACTATCCAGGCATTGTTAACATGTCAGACATGCAGGTGATTTTTCCTTCCCCATGGTTGCACTACCTGTGTAACTCATTTCCCTTTGTGATGATAACATGTATATCCAAATGTGTGCAGCACAAATCTGGGGCATGTGTGTGCTAGACCTGGCACCTTGGCGTGAGTTTCCCTTCCACTTTTTGCTGATGTGCCTCATGTGTTTTGTTGGTGTTAGCTGCTCAGGGCACTGTGCCACTGCCAATCAGTGCCACAGTGCAGGTGCTCCCTATGAAAAGTGTATACATTGATTGGTGTCCATGTTTGGCTTATTTGGTTTACTATCAGCCCCTAGTAAAGTGCACCAGGAGTGCCAGGGCTTGTAAATGCAAATGCTGCTGGTGGGCCTGCAGCACTGGTTGTGCCACCCACAGAAGCGGCCTAGTGAAATGTGCCTAGGGTCTGCCATTGCAGAACCTGCATGCAGTCTGGTACTGTCATGCTGACTGCGCAAGTGCACCTACTTGCCAGTCCCTAAACCTTCCCTTAACTGCATATTAGTCACCCCTATGGTAGGCCCAAGGGCAGGGTGCATTGTAGGCATAAGGTAGGACATGACCTGATGTGTGTGGCATGTCCTAATAGTGAATTACAGCCATTTTAGTTTTTCACTATTGAAGGCTACCTGCTCTCCATAGGCCAGAATGGGCTGCTGGAATTATTACACTCTATAATCCCAGCGGACTCAGAGAGCATGATAGAAAGACAAGTTTAGTATGCCTGAACTCAGAATAATAAAATACTTCTTTTAGTAAAGTTTATTTTAATATCGTGTGTTTGTAAATACTACTTTTAGAAAGTTAGTATTTACTTGCTTAGCCATTTCAGTCCGCCTCTGCTTTGTGTGTGTGTGTGCTGCCTAGTTTCAGTGAGGTTTGCAAAGACCTAGGTTTGCTTACACAAGAACCTGTAGCTTGAGAGATATTTTGATTCACAACAGACCCAAGAAAAAGGTCAATCCATCACAAACTACTCTCTGGGGTTTACCACCTGTAAAAGGACATTTCCCCTGCGGCATGTGTACTGTCTGTGAATTCACCACAACTACCAAGGAAGTTACACTACGTTCCAATTTCAAATGGAATATCCAGAAGCATACTAACTGCAACACCAAACAGTGTATCTACTTGATTACTTGCCCTTGTGATTTACAATACATAGGCATGACTATGCGTTCAGTCAAAACCCGCATAATTGAACATAGGAGCAACATACGGTGCCAACGCACCACTACTAAACTCTACAGATATTTCATGGAGGCTCACCACTCCCCTGATTCACTACATTGGGTCATATTGGAATCCCACATTCAGATTTCCAAAGCTTCTCTATTCAGGCTTGAACAGAGATGGGTACATAGACTATCATGCCACACTGAAGGTCTCAATGATGACATCCCATGGAGTACCCTATCTTAACTTGGATCCTGAGTTTGACCCCCCTGAAAATGATATTTATACTCCTGAACCTCTTCAAGTTTTTGCATACACCAGCACCAATATACCAGTGCCAGGTACTCTCACTTTCATTGAAGGGAATTACTCGCCCATGTCGCTACAAATGGCCTTATTATTAGTAATTTTCCACTTTGTCACTGTACAGCGTTTCCACTACCTCCTATTTCACCTCTCCATCACACTGAGATAGTGAGCAGTTTTACGCTATCATGTGGTTTAGTACTCATGTGAATTCAATGTGGAGACTTCGAATAATACAATGACTTTTTGCTACACATCACGCGACTTTAACAAGCAGCGATTTTACATACCCCTGCATAATCATGCTCCTTACATCTAGATAGCGAGTAGTCTAGTCATGTATTAGAACCACCCAGACGCTCCAATGAGACGATAGATCCTGTGTCTTAAGATTAGATGCCACAGCGTCGCTCTACACTACTCTGGACAAACTTTAGGTACCCTATGAGGATCCCCTTCCAATACGGTCGCGTAGCAGCTCTACGCTTCTGTTTTTTACCGTTGTCTAGCAACTTGAAACGTCATCACGTAACGTAAGATAAGTGTCACCTCTAACCACTTGTGATTTGCTCTGCATGCCCAATGAGGATCTCCTCCCATTACGGTCGCATAGCATCCCAACGCTTCTGTTCATTTCCGTTGCTTAGCAACTTGATACGTCATAACGTTATGTCAGTTTAGAGGCCACAGAGTCACTTTAAACGGCTAGTGATTTACTTTACGTACCAAATAAGGATTTCCTCCCTACACGGTGCGTAACAACCCCTACGCTTCTGTTTGCCTTTCATTGCCTAGCAACTTGAAATGTCACAACGTAACGTGACGGCGCAACCATACATGTCACGGTGTACTTCCATGCAGAGTATATCTTGCCGCGGCGGCTTACACTGCTTACCACCCCGGTCCCTGGCGGTTTGGGTAGGTCTTCCGGCAAAGCGTACATTCACGCTGGTGAGTACAGTATCCAGTATCTGACCCCAACTCCCCAAGCAACACTTGCTTGCTGGCGATCGATACCTGTCATGCATTTCTCTCCCCTAACTGATCTTGTCAGTTTCCGTGTGCCTCGGCAAACCCCGTGTCCAGGGCTCCGGTTCCGACTTGCTCTCACGTTAGCTTGGGCTTGGTTTGGGTTGACTGTATCGACTTCCCAGCATTCGGTTGAGACACTTACTTCTACATCCAGTGTGTTAGCGTGACCATAAACCATTTTTACTTATTTTACTTATTGTACTTCTGGTACTTTCCCATTTTTTACAGGACCCAATCGGTGTCCTTTTAACAGCCGCCAGCACCGTTGCTAGTACTTCTAGTTAACGGACTAGGTGAGTGTGTCCTTGTGTCGTCAATGGAGCATTACCAGCTAATTAGCGGTTGTATACGTAACCCTCCCTCACAACCCCCTCCTCCCACCTCCACATGGCACTTTGAGGCATTGCACTACAATTAACTCGTTTTAAACCAACTCTAGCACGGTGATTTTTACTACACCATTCTTCAAATATTATGTACAGAACGAAGAGATTGTGTTGTTATATTCATTACTATTTCATTGTATCTCTACAGGTCAGAGACCTAGGACGTGGGATGTTGAATTCAAGGTACCACGTAATGTAGACAGTTTTTTGATCCTGATGAATTGCCCAGATCCTCCTGACATAGATGGCAAGAAACATGTTGATCTTCTAGAGTAGAGCCTTACGTCTAGACACCTCACTTCTAGTACCTAGCCACTCTACACCAATTTTAATAGGGTAGTTTACCTTCTGAATAAAGCATCAATTAGGACTAACTGACCCTTTTTACTTCACTCTCTGCTACATCCAATTACACCAGGCCCCCCACCCCCAAGCACCTATCGGCAGGAACAAAAGATCCCCGATAAAGAGCCCCGGTTTCGGGAGCCCGTCAAGGATTGCAGCGCCGACTTGACGAGGGGCATTGCTCATATGATGAAGCATAACACCTAGCTTGCTGGGTGTGTGAGAGCTCTAGTTCCACCAAGGGAATTTCCCTGGCTTTCCATTTGGATTCTTCCTGATAACCAACGGGTGGTTAAGCCTCTATTTCCACCGCCTTCCTTATCTCTTCCCTCCTGTACACGAGGAACTCTGTACCCTTTTCGGTAATAGTGTTTTGGGGTATGTACATTGGACCTCTTTAAACAATACCCCCGGTCCCTCCTTTTGGATTATAGTCTTAGCGGGGGTAACCCCCGTGGGACAATATTAAGAGGCTACCAGCGGACTAGCAATTCTAGCCAGCCTGGACCCATTCCTTGTTCCGTTTCCCCTCCCCTCCTTCTCTATGGACAACCAAGGCCTTAGCTTCGGAGATGAAGTAGTCTCCGACATACTTGATAGAATACCATCCCTTCTTGGCCATGATGGCAGTTCTGCATCAGGTTCTCAGTCAGACGATTGGAACTCACTGACATCATTGAAAAGAGAGTGGTTGAAAATAACTCTACATGGCGCTCTCATGACCGAATATCTACGTGCTAATATCGCACCGACAGGATTGATTGTTAACAACTTCCCCAGACTATTCCTTGATGATGCAACCTTTAAAAAGGAGTGGTCCCTAATTGCATGGAAATGCACCAGGGACCTTCTAGTACTCATCATCAACACAGCGAGATGTCTAGCAGAGGCTCTCCTTGTTAGAATACAATTTGCGGAAGGAGCACTCAAAACTACCATTCTGATCACAGCATATAAGAGTAAGCTTGCTGAGATCAATGCGGAAATCTCTGAGAATAAGGAATACCTTATGAGACAAAAAATAGCCAAATTACAGAAGATATCCAAAAATTCGACAAGGATAAAGTATATCCTTATCTAAGGTCAGACTACACATCGGTTAAGAATAGTTATTCTTCTGATGACAATTCAGACAGAAGAAGTTCTTCTGACAGTAACTCCAGTACGGGTAGCTGGGGCAGTAACACTGGCCGACGTAACCAGCGCACCAACTATCACTACAATGTCCCCACTTTTCAGGGACCCCCTTTATTTCCGGGACCTCCACCACCCCCTTACTGGAAATACCAACCATTTCAACAAGGACCTCCTCAATACTTTAACAATGGACCCGCTTTTTTAGACAGAGGCTGGGGAAGAGGAAGAGGTCGCAACAGAAAAGGTCCACAGAAGCAGGTCCATTGGCAGGACCCTCCTACGGGAGGGATGGACACAAGGAGCAAAACTCTGAACAAGAAAAACTAGTAGTTAACCTATCACAACGTGGTCTCTCTGACCCCGAGACATCACTACTACAGAAGGGGTTAGGCTTTGTACCCACTCCTAAAGTTGATAAGTTCAGGGATGTCTGTGAGGTCCAGAAATTGTTCCGTAAAATAAGACTACGATCATACTTTATGGATAAACCATGCAACCAGGAGGATGACTCGGGATTGAGCAACCCGTCCACCTTTACACCCCATAATGCTATGATCCCGGTCGAGATTCTTACTTTTGAGAAGGCGGTATTGAAGGATCTTGCCTTGTTACCTTCCCCCACCCCTTTTTACAACTTATCCAAGACCGAGACAGAAACGGCGAATGCTCTCGCCAGAGACAAATCCATAATCATCAAACAGGCTGACAAGGGTGGGGCAACCGTGATCCAATCTAGAGTAGATCATGATGAGGAATGCAAACGACAACTCAACAACGACAGATATTACGCTCCCATCACTATTGACCCCACCTCTCGCCTCAGTAACACCATCTCCATACTAGTACATGAGGCACTTACCAACGGGTGGATAAACAAAAAAGAAGCTGCTTTCTTAAATGCTACAGAGCCTAGGACCCCCTACTTTTATACCTTACCCAAGATACACAAAGGTATTACTCCGGTTCCAGGGCACCCCATAGTTTCGGGGATTGGCTCAATACTTGAGCCATTGTCTAAATTTGTCTATCACTTCCTGCAACCCTTGGTGAGGAACATACCATCTTTCATTAGAGATACAACTGATGTCCTCAAAATGATTGATTCAATAGAGGACCCTAGTCGCATTGATTTGCTCATAACCCTTGACGTAGAGGCCCTCTCCACTAATATTCCCCAGGGGGACACCCTTACAGTAGTAGAGGCAGCCCTGAACTCTTTGGATTGGACTTCCCCTACTCCAGTCACATTTATAATGGACCTTGCATCCATAGCACTAACTGAAAATTTCTTTGAATATCAAGGGCAGCTATACCATCAATGCCAAGGTACTTCGATGGGGAGTACCTTTGCCCTTAGCCTGGCCTGCTTGTATATGGCAACTTTTGAAAAAGAAATCATCAACACTGACGTAATCCGTTTCACCAGCACCTAGTACTTTGAAAACGGATCATTGACGATGTTTTAATTTTCTGGAATGGTCCAACTGATATAACACCTTTGTACAGTGGATCAACCAGCAGAACCCATTCTTGAAATTCTCCCACACCATCTCGGACACGACAGTTGCATTCCTGGATCTGAACATTAAGCTATCGGAGGGACAGCTCTCGACAAGCTTATACAAAAAGCCCACAGATCGTAACAGCCTCCTCCTATACCAAAGCCATCATCCTAAAGCCCTGCGAGATAATCTTCCCGTGGGGCAATTCCTACGTATCAGACGTAATTGTACATCTACTAATGATTATAAAGTAGAAGCTGCCTCTCTAGCCACCAACCTCAAGACTAGGGGTTACCCTCCCAAGGTGATTAAGGATTCAATGAAGAGGGCTCTTAACAATCCTAGAGAGTCCCTTCTAGAAGTACATCATAAACCACCTGAAGATGTCATGACATGCCTCACTTCCTTTACACCTAACTCCGCACCGACTAAGAAAATCATTCTAAAACACTGGGGGAATCTCAATACAGGTGATTTACAGATACCAAGACCTAGGTTTGCTTACACAAGAAACTGTAGCTTGAGAGATATTTTGATTCGCACCAGACCCAAGAAAAAGGTCAATCCATCACAAACTACTCTCTGGGGTTTACCACCTGTAAAAGGACATTTCCCCTGCGGCATGTGTACTGTCTGTGAATTCACCACAACTACTAAGGAAGTTACACTACGTTCCAATTTCAAATGGAATATCCAGAAGCATACTAACTGCAACACCAAACAGTGTATCTACTTGATTACTTGCCCTTGTGATTTACAATACATAGGCATGACTATGCGTTCAGTCAAAACCCGCATAATTGAACAGAGGAGCAACATACGGTGCCAACGCACCACTACTAAACTCTACAGACATTTCATGGAGGCTCACCACTCCCCTGATTCACTACATTGGGTCATATTGGAATCCCACATTCAGATTTCCAAAGCTTCTCTATTCAGGCTTGAACAGAGATGGGTACATAGACTATCATGCCACACTGAAGGTCTCAATGATGACATCCCATGGGGTACCCTATCTTACCTTGGATCCTGAGTTTGACCCCCCTGAAAATGATATTTATACTCCTGAACCTCTTCAGGTTTTTGCATACACCAGCACCAATATACCAGTGCCAGGTGCTCTCACTTGCATTGAAGTGAATTACTCGCCCATGTCGCTACAAATGGCCTTATTATTAGTAATTTTCCACTTTGTCACTGTACAGCGTTTCCACTACCTCCTATTTCACCTCTCCATCACACTGAGATAGTGAGCAGTTTTACGCTATCATGTGGTTTAGTACTCATGTGAATTCAATGTGGAGACTTCGAATAATACAATGACTTTTTGCTACACATCACGCGACTTTAACAAGCAGCGATTTTACATACCCCTGCATAATCACGCTCCTTACATCTAGATAGCGAGTAGTCTAGTCATGTATTAGAACCACCCAGATGCTCCAATGAGACGATAGATCCTGTGTCTTAAGATTAGATGCCACAGCGTCGCTGTACACTACTCTGGACCAACTTTAGGAAACCTATGAGGATCCCCTTCCAATACGGTTGCGTAGCAGCTCTACGCTTCTATTTTTTACCGTTGTCTAGCAACTTGAAACGTCATCACGTAACGTAAGATAAGTGTCACCTCTAACCACTTGGGATTTGCTCTGCGTGCCCAATGAGGATCTCCTCCCATTACGGTCGCATAGCATCCCAACGCTTCTGTTCATTTCCGTTGCTTAGCAATTTGATACGTCATAACGTTATGTCAGTTTAGAGGCCACAGAGTCACTTTACACGACTAGTGATTTACTTTACGTACCCAATAAGGATTTCCTCCCTACACGGTCGCGTAACAACCCCTACGCTTCTGTTTGCCTTTCATTGCCTAGCAACTTGAAACGTCGCAACGTAACGTGACAGCGCAACCATACACGTCACGGTGTACTTCCATGCAGAGTATATCTTGCCGTGTCGGCTTACACTGCTTACCACCCCGGTCCCTGGCGGTTTGGGTAGGTCTTCCGGCAAAGCGTAAATTCACGCTGGTGAGTACAGTATCCAGTATCTGACCCCAACTCCCCAAGCAACACTTGCTTGCTGGCGATCGATACCTGTCACGTATTTCTCCTCCTAACTGATCTTGTCAGTTTCCGTGTGCCTCGGCAAACCCCGTGTCCAGGGCTCCGGTTCCGACTTGCTCTCACATTAGCTTGGGCTTGGTTTGGGTTGACTGTATCGACTTCCCAGCATTCGATTGAGACACTTACTTCTACATCCAGTGTGTTAGCGTGACCATAAACCATTTTTACTTATTTTACTTATTGTACTTCTGGTACTTTCCCATTTTTTACAGGACCCAATCGGTGTCCTTTTAACAGCCGCCAGCACCGTTGCTAGTAATTCTAGTTAACGGACTAGGTGAGTGTGTCCTTGTGTCGTCAATAGAGCATTACCAGCTAATTAGCGGTTGTATACGTAACCCTCCCTCACGACTCCCTCCTCCCACCTCCACATGGCCCTTTGAGGCATTGCACTACAATTAACTCATTATAAACCACTTCAAGCACGGTGATTTTTACTACACCATTCTTCAAATATTATGTACAGAACGAAGAGATTGTGTTGTTATATTCTTTACTATTTCATTTTATCTCTACAGGTCAGAGACCTAGGACGTGGGATGTTTAATTCACGTTACCACGTAATGTAGACAGTTTTTTGATCCTGATGAATTGCCCAGATCCTCCTGACATAGATGGCAAGAAACATGTTGATCTTCTAGAGTAGAGCCTTACGTCTAGACACCTCACTTCTAGTACCTAGCCACTCTACACCAATTTTAATAGGGTAGTTTACCTTCTGAATAAAGCATCAATTAGGACTAACTGACCCTTTTTACTTCACTCTCTGCTACATCCAATTACACTAGGCCCCCCAGCACCTATCGGCAGGAACAAAAGATCCCCGATAAAGAGCCCCGGTTTCGGGAGCCCGTCAAGGATTGCAGCGCCAACTTGACGAGGGGCATTGCTCATATGATGAAGCATGACACCTAGCTTGCTGGGTGTGTGAGAGCTCTAGTTCCACCAAGGGAATTTTCCTGGCTTTCCATTTGGATACTTCCCGATAACCAACGGGTGGTTAAGCCTCTATTTCCACCGCCTTCCTTATCTCTTCCCTCCTGTACACGAGGAACTCTGTACCCTTTTCGGTAATAGTTTCAGTGAGGGGCAGGGCTGGGGAATTCCAGGAGACAGGCTGGCTGCCAGGTGGTGGGTAGAGAGATTACACCAGGATGGGTGGGAGGAGTACACCTTGACTTTGAATAGACCTGTGCTCTGCCACCACAATGCTGGCTCCGCCCCCTGTGGATCGGCTGATGTCTCTGCCCTGTGCACTGAAAGGAAAGAGCAGAGTCACCACAACAAAGTGCTCCAAAACCGGACTGAGCCAGGCACAGGCCCCCTGGCGACAAAGAACAAAAGAAACTGTGTATAAAAGAAGGACCCCTGCTCCTAAGAAATCAGATCCTGTTTACGCCAAGAAGAAACTCTGCCTGAAGAGGAGGACCTGGGAAAGCTACATGGAGGACTACTGTCTCTAAGCCTGAGAGACTGGCCTGTGGTGGGTGCCTTGCTGCAAGAAGGAGAGGAAAAGACTAAGAAAGACTTTTAAATCTACTTGTGCTTCTTGAACAATTTCCAAGGGCTTGCTGGTTAACTTGCCCCCTGAACTGCGCCCCAGGAACAGTGGGCGCTACCCCTCCCTGGAAGAAAGGAAGCTGCTGCTGGTGATTTGCGAACGCTGACCCCAGAGAACCTGTGTGCCCCCATCTCGCCGAGCAACGTGACCTCTGCCCGACTGTGCTGCTGTGAGCACCGTGACGGCCTGCCCCGCCTGGCCTGAACAAAGTGAACTGCTGCCCCCTCGAGCCGGAGATCGCAACGCAAAGAGAGACTGTGGATTCCAAGCCCCGAGCCTCTGTGGCCCCAGGCCATAGAGGTCACCGTGAGGATCGACGCCACGCAAGTTTGCCACGTCTGGATGATGCCGACAGCACTGCGCCGCTGAAATCACCCCCGAGCTGCCCCTCCTTCCACCTCGAAGTGTGCCGTGAAGTCCTGAGGCGCCCCACCAAGCATCGCTGTCCTCTGACTAAGCGGGACTGCAACGCGACGCGGGACGCCCCTCTGACGACTGCTGCGGCCGCCTCGAACTCCCTGTAAAGAATCAGGTACTGTGTGCTCCGAACGCCCCTGTACGAAGCGTACCCTTCGCTGTACGGTCCGTACTGCGCTGTACGCCACCGTCCCCGTACGCCGCTCACGCGGGAAGCGTGAGGCTTAGCAGGACTCGTACCCGACCCGTACGGAGCGTACTTGTGACTGTACGGCCCGTACGGCCTCAACCTCTGTACGCTTGCTCACGCGGGAAGCGTGAGGCGAAGAAGGAATCGTACGTGTGGTGTATGACGTGTACCGACGCCGGTACGAAGCGTACAAACAGCGCTACGGTGCGCACGGACCCCAAAATAGAGAAAATTGCATCTCAAATTGCCTTTTAAGAACTGTGGCCTCCTGGAACATTGAATACAAGTAACTGGAACCCTCTGTAAAAGTGAAACACTGTATTTTGAAGCCTGCTTGAAGAGTCTATCTATAAAGAGCTTTATTTTTATAAATACAGTCTTGAGTCTCTGTGTGGTGGGTTGGTGGTTATTGTGGGACACCCTAAATGCTTAACCTCATGCCCTCTGGAATCTAGCCTGATTGCTCGCGCTACGTTACATAGAGGGTGAGCAGGGGTTATTTTTCACGAGTAATCCTTTGCCCTGACTTAGAGGAAAGGGTCCCTGCTTGTCGCAAGTGCATACCTGCGCCAATCAGAGACCCCGGATTCTAACATTGGTGGCAGCGGTGGGATCTACGGATTTGCATTTGTGGTGTCTGCACATTGATTACTAGCCATTGCACAGTGAGGACAGTCCAGTAGCTTGAGCCAGCAACTTTTAATTTTTGCTTGCCAAGAAAGAAGATCTCTTGTGTTTGGGGTCATGCCGGGCCCAAACAGCATAGAGAAAACAGCATCTGAAGCCTCTGAGGCTGGAGAGGTTGAATGGGATGAGTCAAAACTGGACAGCTACACAAAAGTTGAACTCAAATACTTCTGCAAGAAGTTCAAGGTTCCACATGCAAGATGCAGGAACAAAACAAATCTCTACAAGGCGCTGAAGGCCTTGATGGAATCAAGGGGTGCAGCTGAGGAGGTTGCACCATTGGAACCAGCAGAGAGTGTTCACAGTTTTGGCAGAGGCCTGTCGCCAGAGGAGCTGGCAGACAGACAGGCCACCAGGGATCATGAAATGAAGTTGGCAGAGCTGAAATTAAATGGCCAATTGGAGCTAGAGAGCAAGAAGATGGCTCTGGGAGAAAGAAAAATTCAGATGGAGCACGACATGAAAATGAGGGAGTTGGAGATAAAAGCCAAAAGTTTGGAAAACCCTCCCTCTGGTGGCAGCGCAATGCCGGTGCAGGTAGAGTCAAGGGTGTACATGCCAAAAGATGTAGTTAAAGAGTACTTTAAGAATGATGACATAGGGCAATGGTTCAAGGCCTATGAGGTAGCCATGTCTTCCCACCGGGTCCCTGAGAGAGATTGGGGAGCGGGGTTGTGGGGACGGTTCCTCAGTGAGGGGCGGGACACACTCTTAGATTTGCCCTCTGACATGTATAACTCTTACCCCCACATGAAGGAAGCTTTAATGACCAGATATGGGCTAACTCCTGAATTATATAGACAGAGGTTCAGGGGGTGTACCAAGATTGTGGGGAGTACGTATGTGGAGTATGTAACCTTTTTCTGCAGAGCACTGGATGGCTGGGTGAAGGGTAGCAAAGTGAATGATTACCACGGTCTCTTTGATTTAATTGCATGGGAGCACTTGTCCCTTAATTGTTTTCCTGAGCTAAGCCAACACCTGATCGATAGCAAGCTAACTAACCCTAGGAAGCTTGCTGAAGAGGCGGACCGCTGGGTCAGCACCAGGGTCAACAAGGGTCAAGTGGGAGACTCCGCCAAGGGTGGGCAGGGTCCCCAGCAGAAGAGTGGGGGGGACAGGGGAAAACAGAAAGGGTTCCCAAAAGGCACCCAAAGTAATACCCAAGGGAACCAGCAGAAAGGTTCTCAGCCTCCCCCACCCCCGAAGCAGACAGGGGCCCGACAGTTAAACCTGTTCCCAAGGGGCCCCCACAGTGTTATAAATGTGGTGAGCTGGGTCACTTTGCCAGTGATCCCAAGTGTCGCCAGTATGTAAAACCAGCACCCACTGGTGCTCTACCCAAGCAGATGGCTACAGTAGCCTTTGGGGAGGAGGTAGAAGTCCAAGGTGGGTGGGACCCCGTCCAGCTGACCCTCGTCTCATTGGGACACAGTGAAATGGTCCCTGAAACCTACTTGCCCTCCAACACTAAGAAATATGGGCAAGTGGTGACCGTCAATGGGAAGAAGGTAGAGGCTCTTCGAGACACAGGCGCCAGTGTGACTGCAGTGCGGCAGCACCTGGTATCTCAAGAGCAGGTTGTACCCCATGCCTATTGTCGGGTTGTCAATGCTGACAACACAGAGAGCCGTTGTCCAATGGCTCAAGTTCCCTTTGAGTGGGGGGCGGTCTCTGGTACTCTGCAAGTCGCTGTGAGAACTGCCATGCCTGTAGACTGTCTCCTAGGAAATTATTTGGAGAGCTCCCCTTGGGAAAAGGTGGAGAAGACAGCTCACTTGCGGATGGTGGGTTTACCTGACTAGGCGTGCGTGACCACCCGGTCAATGGCAGCCAGTAGGGGTGTTCAAGAGATCCTGGAGCCTGAGGGAGAGGCCCAGGAACCGGCCTTAGGGAGAAGGCGCAGGAGGAGCGGGAAACCGGCCCCTAAAGTTCCCACGGCCCAGGAGGAAGCAGACCTTGAGGGGGATGCCCTGGTGCCTACCGGGGAACAGATAGCCGAACTGGGGGACCTGCCTGAGCTGACCCATTGGTAGCAAGGAGGCCCCTCCAGGGAGGAATTCTGCAGGGAGCAGAAAGAATGCCCCTCTCTCGTGAGTATGCGGCAGCAGGCTGTAGCCCAGGCCAATGGTGATCAGTCCGGTACACATTTCATCTACTGGGAGAATGGAATGACCTCCTGTACTCAGAGCCTAAGGTTGCTGAACCTGGGTCAGCCCGTGCTCTGGTGGTACCCCAAAAGTTCAGAGCCTTCCCACTGGGGCTGGCTCACGATGTGCCATTAGCAGGGCATTTGGGGCAGGACAAGACCTATGAGAGGCTTGTCACCCACTTTTATTGGCCTCAAATGCACAAGAGCTCAGATGCTCATCGTAGGACCTGCCAGACTTGCCAGGCAAGTGGTAAGAGTGGAAGGAAGCAAAAGGCTCCACTCCAACCTTTCCCTGTGGTCAGTACCTCATTCCAGCGAGTGGGGATTAACATTGTGGGGCCACTGGACCCCAAGACAGCCATGGGCAACAGGTTTATCCTGGTCTTGGTGGACCATGCCACCCGTTACACTGAAACCATCCCTCTGAGGACAGTGACGGCCCCCGTGGTGGGACGGGCACTGATGGGAATTTTCTCACGAGTAGGATTCCCTCTAGAGGTGGTGTCTGACAGGGGCACCAATTTCATATCGAAATATATGAAATCCCTTTGGCAAGAGTGTGGTGTAACCTACAAGTTCACCACCCCTTACCATCCCCAAGGAAACGGGTTGGTTGAGAGATTCAACCGAACCCTAAAGGGCATGATTATGGGTCTTGAGGAACCCATGAGGCGTAAGTGGGACGTCCTCTAACCATGCCTTCTCTTTGCGTACCGTGAGGTGCCACAGAAGTCTCTAGGATTCAGTCCTTTTGAGCTTCTGTATGGCCACCCAGTACGAGGACCTCTTAGTCTGGTCAAGGAAGGCTCGGAGCAATCTCCCAGGAAACCTCCCCAAAATGTATATAGTTACATGCTGGCCTTCCGGAACCAGACTAGGCTTTTCAGGCAACTTGCTGAGGCAAATCTGGAAGCCAGCCAGGAAGAAATGAAGCGGTGGTACGACCAGAATTTACTGATTACTGAACATTGTTGACGGTTCTTTAAAAAAAATTTTTTTAAATTGTGTATAAAAAGTTAGTATAACATTTGCACCTTATTGGGCTAGTGTACAGTGCGCCCATGAGCCCAAACATTTTTGTTTGAAATCCTGTTGCATTATTAGAGCCTGATGGGGGTTAATCAGGTCACACAAGGGCAGCACCACCTTTAAGAAAGTTTGACTCTGTTTGATTAATTTCGTTACAGTTACTTAAAAACCTTTGGAGTGCAGGTCATCACATTTTAGTTTGTTATTTACATATTAGCCCCAAATTCGATAACCAGCACCCAACCATGGATTTTGATGATATTTCACATCTCACAACCAACCAGGCAGAAACAAAGGGATACTCAGTTGAAGAAGCAGAAAACATATATTCTTTAATTGAAGAAACTAGGGCATTTCAGGCTAAACCCGGTTCTACCAGTCAACTCATTAAACAATTACAATACACACTTAGAAGGGAAGTTAATCAGAGACTTCATGCCACGACACTCATTCAATACCACAAGGCCAAGCGGATACCGAGAGGGTTGCGCATCGCATTACGACCAATGCTGTTTAAGTTCCACAAACCTTTTATGACTAAATGGTTCGCAATTCTTAATAAATGCTCTTTAGATCTTATACTTTTGATTATTGAAGAACTTTCAGTTATACTGAAAGAATTGGAAACTGAAATTCAAGATTTGAAGGATGACTTATCACAAAGATTGACATCAGATGAACTTCAACAAACTCTCAAAGACATTAATGAAAAACTTGATGAACATGCAAAAGAGGTTCATGATCGAAAGTTGCGCAAATTTAGGCGCGATACAATTGACTATAAACTTGATGAGGTTTATACTTGGGCGGACATGTATGCACAGAGACGCACTTTCAAAAAACCAGATTCCTCTACATCTGAAGAAAGCATAGCTACCGAACAAGACACGTTGCCCACACGTACTCCCCTCAATACCACAATGAGGTCCACTGAAGCAACAGAAAATATCGCTTCCACCAGTGGAACATCAAAACAGTCTATTTTAGAAACAGGCCGGACCACGAACCATCCACCAGAAGAACAGCTCATCAGAAAAACCAACGAAACAGGAGGGGACAAGGTTCCAAAAAAAAACAACGGGGCACGTCGGAACCCAAAGAGGAACTAGTGATGAACATCTCTAGTGTTGAGTTAACACCTAACGTCCAAGCCATTTTAAACATAGGAATGCCTTTCGTTCCAACATATAACACCAATGAATTGGAAACAGAAGTAGCGCTGTTTAAGTTTATGCGAAAACTTAGATTACGTTGGTTTTTTCACCATGTAATTCAAGACTCTTCAACTGACCCAGTTTCAAGATATTCCAACCAGGGTTTTCAAACCCAAAAGTATGTTTATGCCTCCTATCTCTCATAATGCTATTGACTTATTTGAACAACTGGTCAAAAAAGATTTGGCATTCATTCATGAAAAAGAGTTTCCAAATAGCAATTTATCTAAGAAAGAACAGGCCACATTATGGAACTTGGCCAAAAATCAGCACCTAACGTTCCAGCCTGCAGATAAGGGTGGAGCGCTAGTAGTTATGAACACCACATACTATGAGTCAAAAGTTGATCAGCATGTACAAGATACCGACACCTATATTGCTCTGGACGCAGATCCCACACATAGTTATCAAACCACTTTACTTCAATTCTTGTCTAAAACCAAAGATCTCAGGTGGATTAATGACAACACTTACAAATTTTTAATTACAGACTATCCCAAAAGACCCCATATCTACATGCTCCCGAAAATGTATAAAGACCCAGTGAACCCTCCGTTCCGCCCCATAGTGGCCGGATGTGGTTCTTTGCATGAACCAGTGGGGAAATTCATAGACCATTTTTTACAACCATTGGTTCAGAAATGGACTACTTACGTGCAAGACACTACAGACTGTCTTAATACATTACAGAATGTCACACTTCCAAGTGACAGTGAAGTTCTATTGGGTACCATTGATGTATCTGCACTATACACGTCGATTCCACATGGTGAAGGCATCGAAGCAGTGGAGTGGATGCTGCTTCAACATGATTATGAAGAATCACTTAATGTTTTTCTTCTTGAACTTTTGCAATTCAGTTTGTACCACAGTTATTTTACATGGAAAGATCAATTTTATTTGCAAAAAACAGGTACTGCCATGGGTTTTACTGGGGCACCTACATACGCGAACATTTTCATGGCCAAATTCGAGAACACACACATTCTGAGCAATAACTCATGGACAGACCATTTGCTGCTGTACCTTCAGTACATAGACGATATTTTGTTACTATGGAATGGCACTCAACAGGCATTGGAAAGTGCCATTACCACATTGAATGACTGTCATCCACAAATCGAGTTTACTTACTCAATTGACTCCACAGCCATTAACTATTTAGACATTCTCATCGAGAAAAAAGGCACCAGCTTGACGACACGAGTCTTCAAAAAGCCGACAGACAGGAATAATGCCTTACACTACAATAGTTTTCATTCTCTGGCTCTTAAAAATCATTTACCATTATCTCAATTTATCAGGGTTCGTCGAATTAGTTCTGATGATGCTCAGGGTAAGTTAGACATTGAAATATTGTCACAACAATACTCGGATAGAGGCTATCCTACTGACGTTTTAGACTTGGCCAAACAGAAAGCTTGTAGCATGGGCAGATCGCAGCTTTTAAAAAAATCCATAAAATCTGTATCAAAAAGAGAGGTTTGCGTTTTAAAATATTCCATAGCAGCCACGACCATCAAAAGGTGTATTCTAAAACGTTGGGAGATTATTGAACATGAGCACGACTTCAAGGAAGTCTTTCATGGTACACCCATTTTCCCATTTTCCAGATCTAAGAACATTAAAGAAATTTTAGGAAAGAAAATCCAACCTATTGGCAAATCCGTTAAATTGGGTATGCGAAAATGCCACAATTGTGGACACTGTGGCAATGTAATGGTTGGGGAAAAGTTTGCGCACCCACATACAGGGAAATTAATACAGCTCAAACACACATCTGACTGCAACACTTCCATGGTCATATATGCTATTAAATGTCCTTGTGGACTTGTTTATGTTGGGAGAACCACCAGGAAAATTAAAACAAGAGTGACTGAGCATAAAAGTCTAATTCGCACTGCGAACATGAAATCTTGTCTCGCAGCACATTGGCTTGAACAAAAACATACCATAACACAACTACGGTTTACCATATTAGAGCAGGTGTCGGTACTGCCACATGTTGATCCCAATAGGTACTTGGCACAAAGAGAAACCTTCTGGATACGATTTCTTAAAACCTTGAGCCCTTGTGGGTTGAATGATAAGATTGAACTCATTTACTTTTCGTGATCTTATATTTTGTGAATTTATTCATTGTGAACATTTTTCCTAGCTGTGTCAATGATCTATATGCTTTTATGCATGGATTCACTTTACTGTTTTTCTTTATAATTTTCGACTTTTAAAAAACATGCAGAATATTACTAGCACTTTTGCATTGCCACTTTTAGGCCACATTTGGTCGAGTACACTCTAAGAAATGGGGTACTCGTGAGTTTGTTCATGATTGGAATGTTGTTTTGTTTCACTCAACAGTGTACATTCACTTTTGTTGGCATTACACTTTTGTAAGTGGATTTGGTTCTTGGTGCTTTCACTCGTTTAAAACAGTGCGCAATACTGGTTAAAACTTTATCAAGTTTCATCAGTCTCCTTTCTACCTTTTATTAGATCTGAGTAGTCCGTCTTTTATGTTTAGGGCTAACACACGTGATTCGGGTAGTCCTTTCTTTATATTTATATTTATATTCAGAGCACACTGACGTTGATACACACGCAGGCGCTGAGTTTCAGAAACGTTAGCGACCTGGCATTGCTGTCGGAGGAGTATAACCCTTGCACACATGTAGCGACACGGAAGGTAAATGAACATTGGTGGACACACTCGTTATTATAACTTCTTGAATTTTAAGCTGGATGTAATTTAGGTGTTATTATTAATTTAAGCCATTTTTCACAGAGACATTTACGGCATTGAGGATTGGCATTACCTTGGGAAATAGCGACCTCCGTACATTCGTTCACGCTGTGAGTAGCTTAAACACTAGGGCTGTTTTGGATCTGTTTGGACTCCTTTTTGATTAATTTATCAGTTATACCGATGTGTGCGTGTTTGTTCTCTCCACCTTTTGCAGAGTGGACATCTCTGAACAACACATACGCAATAGTTCCGCAGTATTGGTTTGAGCATTCATGGAGGTGAGTTCTCTTGAGATACTGCGCAAGAGATTTATGCATATATGTTGGTTGCACACGTTAGATTTAATGGTGACGTGGTTAAGGTAATTGCGACGCTCACTGAGTTTTGTTACACGTTTTAAGGTTTTTTGATGCATCTCACAAATAAAGCGAAACACGGGGCATTCTTAGAATTTAATTTGTCACATAAATGCATTCTGCATGGTTCTTAAAGGTTTTCTGTTGCAATTATTTTTGTAATTCAAATTTTCATTTATATGGCATTTGACTCAAAATCTCTGGTAATGTTAACCGGAGTTTAGACCTGACGCCACTTTTGAGCTTGACAATCCATTTGTTCACAGAAAATATCTGAAAAGTATGTGTTTAGTTAGACACACAAAACTTGTTCGATTGGTTATACATTGTATATAGTCAGTCAGTCAGTCAAAAAGTCTTTATTCGATTCGCATCATAAAAGACATACTACACATATTAAAACAATTCAACTACAATGCAATTCATTTTACAGTACAAAATCAGACTTATAAAACCTTTAAAATATTACATAAAATGGTAGATTAAAATGGTCGCAACATGATAAAAATACAATAAAGTGCAAATTGGGACACGTCATTTCACCCAGGGACCAAAATAAAATGCTAGTTAATGACAGCTAACAACACAGATCACGACTTAAGTTTCCTAGCCCTAAGGATCCATGCCCAGCTAATAAATTTGGCAACACCAATTACTACAGGTTTTGATGTATCTGTTTTCAAAATTCTACTAGCAACCTGTGCAGAACGAGTACTCATTAGTCTGCAGACCGGTCAAAGCCAAACACGTCTAGGGAGTTGGTAGATTGGGCAACAAAAAAGGAAATGATCCATGGTTTCAATCTTGTCTGCACAAAAGGGGCATTTGTCACTACCAAGAGGACTCCAACTTTTGGTGAGTCCTCGCAGTGGTAGGGCGCCCACTCTAAACTGGTGATACAGTTTACGATCAAAAAACTTCAAGATGGTATCCCAGTAGCTTTCATAAACAGACTCGTCCTTAAAAACTAGGAAAGTGACAGTCATCGTGGAACCTATAAGGGAAGCACATCTCCTGTTCTTAATATAACTCCAGTACGCATCCTTGAGGACCTTTTTTGCCGGGAAGACCTCTGTATCAGGGTTAGCCCATAGGTCACGCATCCCGAGATCAATCAGCAGGGTTTTGATGCTAGACAGCCAGGGAATCCTGTGCGACCCCTCCAACCCTTTGATCTCCAAAAGGGCTTTTGCATAGATAGTTAGTTCAGGAGTAGTCCACAAACGACGCCAAAACGCCAGAGGTCTGTACCCTGCCCAGTCCTCTATAGGCTGATTTCCCAGATCGTACAATAGGGGGATGCGCGGAGTGGATTGGGGGAGCCCGATAGCTGACCGGAGGAATTTATTCTGGGCGGTCATCAACTTAGACAAGTTATTAAAACCCCAGATCTCGGCCATAGATCTTCATGAGTGGAGCTATTGGTTTTGTTAAAGAGTGTTTGTGCTCTTTCAGCAAGGCTCCTCCCAATTGGGCATGCTTGAGAGCGAGGAGATCCAGCTGATGGGACCAGCTGCATGTCTCGCTAAAGGTGACTCCAAGATAAGTAAACACTGCCGTTTGGGATAAGTTGACACCACCCAGACACACCTCCGCCTTAACGCGCCGGGGGCCACGAAAAACCATAAACTTGGTCTTCGCAACATTTATCTCCAACTCATGCTCGCGGCAGAAGATCTCGAAGCGAGACAGGGCCAACTGCAAACCCTGTCTCGTCTTCGAGATCAGAAGGGTGTCATCCGCGAACATGAGTAGGGGAATCTTCATTCCGGCCAAGGTAGGTGCATCAGTAGGGCTGTTTGAGAAATAATTTACAACCCCGTTGATGAATAATGAAAACAAGGTGGGAGCGAGTACACACCCTTGTTGAACACCTTTGGACACTTTAAATCTATCAGTCAGCTCCCCGGGTTTACCCCAGCGGACACGGGCATACGTATTTTCATGAAAGGTGACCAAAAAGGAAACCAGATCTTTTGGCATGCCCATATCCAAGAGTACTTTCCATAACTTGTCCCTCGGCACAAGGTCAAACGCAGACCTTAGGTCCACGAATGCCGCAAACAACTTACCGCCCCCCAGAAAAACAACCTTCCAATAGAGAAGTACTACCCTAAATACTTGGTCCAGGGTCCCAGTATGTGATCGAAACCCTGCCTGAAGAGGGGACAACACATCAAAGTCGGACATCCAAATTTGGATACGACCCAGAACGAGGCGGGCCATAATTTTTTGTACTGCGTCAATTAAACTAATAGGTCTATAGTTGCCCGGGGCAGAGCGATCGCCTTTCTTGTAGATCGGCAATATCTCTTCCCCGAGCCACGAATCAGGGACAGCAGCACCACCCGCAAGGGCGTTAGCCAGCAAAGTCAGGTATGGGATCTATACATCTTGCTCCTGAATGAATAAATCAGCAGGGATGCAGTCTGGTCCCGGGGCTTTACCACTCTTAATCGATCTTAACACTAGCTTGACTTCACCAGGGGAGAATTCTATAGTGTTTTCAACACCTGAAGGACAAAAGATCTGCTTGTCCATCAAAACACCAACCTTAAACTGTTCCTCGAAATACGCTACCCACTGTTGTGGTTCAACTTGATTAGAGGGGCGCATATCCGAGGGGGAGTTACCCCATTTAAGGAGATGCCAAAATTGGACCATATTACGGTCGTGGCAAGCCTGATATAAATCCCTCCAGCGATCCTCATCCCAGATTTGCTTGGCCTTAGATTGGGCAGTTTTGTAAGCACGTCTACATTTGTGGATGGTGGAAGGAGAGCCGGGTTTAATGGCCTCTTTCAGAGCACTTTGGGCCAATCTACAGTCCTTGTTGTACCACGTACAGGGTCTCAACTCTTTACCCCTGCCAGTGGCAGGAAGACTTTTCACAAAAAAGGATTTGAGCTCGGCAAAGAGCTTGTTGTGGGTATCCCGGATATTATCCTTGATCAGGTTTTGAGATTTCATCAGGTTAAGTGAGGCCATGGTATTATTAATTAATTTTCTGATGGCTACCCGAGAAGTTTCACAAGTGGCGATTTTCGGCCATCTCACCCTTCTAAGATCATTAGTAAGGATAACATCCAAAGGGGAGCGGCCATCGGAAAAAGCGGGGGAGACTGCAAAGCTATTATCCTTGATACACAGTGCAAGGGGGTTGTGGTCGCTCTCGACTCTACTTACTACCACCATGTCGTCAATGAGCGGCCACAAATCCAAATTGACTAATATATAGTCAATTCGGCTCCCTGATCTACCATTATCAAAAGTCATCTTCCCCATCCTATCAGATTTTGTTCGCCCATTGACTGCTCTCATGCCCTGATTTAAACATAAGCCCTTCATAAAAAGAGCAGCATGAGACCATTTACTCCAACATGGGAAAACCCCAAGTTGAGTCTTCTTCCTCAGTGAAGTCCCCACAGTCGACCCCCAAAGGCTCAAAACAAACATTAAAATCTCCAGCCACAATCTTATTAGTGAACATTGGAACGGACTCTAAATAATTCTCCAAAAGATGGCAAGTGGGAGAGCATTTGCCTCCCGGGAGACCTCTTACATAGATGTTAATTATAAGGAGATTGAGGCCTCTACGGGATTTAACCCTGATGATCAGTATATCAGAACTATCAATTGGAACCTCTGTCACGGTGACACCTTCACATTGACGGACCCAGGTGGTAAGGCCACCCTTGGGTCTACCTCTAAGACCCTTAACAGCAGGTTTGTGAAAATTCAGGAACCCTGTACGAAAGTGGGGAAACAGTGCCCAGGTCTCCTGAAATGCCCATATCTCAAACTCATCAACAAAATTAGCCCAATCAGGAATATCAAGCCTTGACCCCAGCCCAGCAATGTTCCAAGAGCCCATTTTTAATGTAGGGTTTACGACCCTGGTTTTAACTCCTTGACCTGAGACAGCCTGGGGGTCGATCATTTCGACAGATGGTAACGAATTAAAACCAGATGAATTAACCATACAGGAGCGATCTTTGGGGGGAGGTGGCTTAAAGATAATATCCTGGCTCTGATGACAGGTAGGACCCACACGCCCTGGAGCAAGCATTGGGGAGTATAAGGAACCATCCATATGTCAATCATTATCCTCCATTGAAGAGAGGATTTCGAAGCGATTAAAAGTCACAATGGGCATATCTGGCCTGACGGGAATTGTTGGAAAGACACGATTATCCCGTGAAGGTTGTATGAAGCCTGGCCTATAAAAGAAGCCAAATGGGAGGATTTTGATTGAGTTAGGAGCTGGGGGAAGGTGATGGGCTACTTCCAGTATGTATTTAACTAGAGCAGGAGACTTAAAGCTTAGCACAACACAATCCCCAGAAAGAGACTTATAGGACTGACCAATCCAATTAATACGCCTAACCATATTAAAATCATCAAATAGGGCCTTACTATTTCCAATTTTGGAGCTCAAGTAGTGAAGGGATTTGTTCTTAAGGTTGGACCAATGTTCGTAAGATCCTTCCAGGAGGGGTGGAACATTTGCCAAGACTATCGAGTAAGGGGTGGCTTGGGGAGGAAGATGTAGACTAGTGGGCAATGACGGAAGCCCTGCTCCCACCCCCTCAGTGCCAACCCTGTTAACTAAAGTAGGGCGTCTTTGCAAGTCATGATGGCTATTAAAACCCCTGTCGGTAACATCTTCATGACCTAAGTCGGTATTCTTCTCTTCCCCTATAGATGGTAGGGAAGGCATGGCCCCCACTGGCCTTGATAGTCTAGCACAGCCGTCCTCATTGGGCACCTCCACTGACGTCACCCCGTTTAACGGTGTAGGGGGCCCTGGGACTAAGAGCTTATTGCCAGGAAATCTAGCTTCCAATTTGTCCAACCTATCGGCTACAAGGTCTAGTTTTTGATGTACAGGAGCAAGGAGACAAGCTAGATGGTCTTTAAGGCCAACAAGAAGTAAATCCAGTAGAGGTTGTAATTGAGCCTGACTAGAAAGAATAGTATTGTGCTCCAAGCAACGCCCTTCAACAGTGGGCCCACTAGATTTGGAAGGGGGCGGCTCAACAGTAAGTTTGCTCGTTCCTTGACCTCTCTTTGATTTGTTAGTAACTTCTTTTTTTTTACCTTTATCTTTAAGGGCCAACCTCCCTCTTGTTGTAACCCTGGAGGGACTCTGGGTGGAGACACAACCCTGTACGGAATCCAAAGACTCCTGCACAGGGGGAGTGTGTACTGGAGGGGAAGAGTTACCGTCTGTTAAGCTGGAATGAACAGAGGCAGGTGAGCCAGTCTGTAACTGGGCACATGGGAGGGAGGAATTGGTTGGATCTAAGGAGAGTCTACGTTCCACTGCTAAAATCTCAAGGTTCAATGCTGACTCTGCTCTTATTAAATAATCGTCAAGTTTCCCCCCACCCTTAACACCAGCCCTCCTTTTAGACATACTACTGGGGCAAAGAGGGCCGAACTGCTTTGTAGGCACCCCGCCTTCCCCTGTAATATCACAATAGCTTGGGATGGTACACAACAGAAAAATAGTAATAAGTCACTCTGGCCACCCAAACGCCAAACCACAAAAGTTAGGGGGTAGGCCCAGCCCAGCCTTCTCCGGGCTTTGACGGGCCCACCCTTGGCCCGGGCTTCGCCCGGGCGCTGCCCGCGCGCGTCCCGCGCTGCGGTGAGCGTCCTGGGTTTAAGAGGGATTCCCCTCAGCTGTTGATGATCGCGCTGCGTGCGCTAGGCCTTCTGGGGGTTGTGGTCTGGGTAGTGCGGCCGGCCAATGCTGTTCGCTTCGTGTCCCTGAAAACACCAACACGAGCAGCCCAGGAACAGGGGCAGCAACTCAAGACAGAACCGTTCCCCTCATGGTGAGCCTGGAAATCTTCTTTGCGCGTCCCGCGCTGCGGTGAGCGTCCTGGGTTTAAGAGGGATTCCCCTCAGCTGTTGATGATCGCGCTGCGTGCGCTAGGCCTCCTGGGGGTTGTGGTCTGGGTAGTGCGGCCGGCCAATGCTGTTCGCTTCGTGTCCCTAAAAACACCAATACGAGCAGCCCAGGAACAGGGGCAGCAACTCAAGACAGAACCGTTCCCCTCACGGTGAGCCTGGAAATCTTCTTTGCGCGTCCCGCGCTGCGGTGAGCGTCCTGGGTTTAAGAGGGATTCCCCTCAGCTGTTGATGATCGCGCTGCGTGCGCTAGGCCTTCTGGGGGTTGTGGTCTGGGTAGTGTGGCCGGCCAATGCTGTTCGCTTCGTGTCCCTGAAAACACCAACACGAGCAGCCCAGGAACAGGGGCAGCAACTCAAGACAGAACCGTTCCCCTCACGGTGAGCCTGGAAATCTTCTTTGTGCGTCCCGCGCTGCGGTGAGCGTCCTGGGTTTAAGAGGGATTCCCCTCAGCTGTTGATGATCGCGCTGCGTGCGCTAGGCCTTCTGGGGGTTGTGGTCTGGGTAGTGCGGCCGGCCAATGCTGTTCGCTTCGTGTCCCTGGAAACACCAACACGAGCAGCCCAGGAACAGGGGCAGCAACTCAAGACAGAACCGTTCCCCTCACGGTGAGCCTGGAAATCTTCTTTGTATATATGTTTTTGCAGTGTTCCCCTGACGAAGGTACATATACCGAAATGCATTGGGAAACCATGATGCTGTTGGAAAAAACTTTTTCCCATTGAAAACACAGAAAAGAAAAGAAAGAAGATTTCAATCATTGGACTGATATATTTGGTTCCTTGGAGTCATTTCTATGTTCACTCATATTTGTTTCGCATTGTTTTCAAGGCTAATTTGACTTTTTGTAATGACAATCAACTGATGCAAATTGATTGATCGAATGTTTCGATTCATTGTCTTCCAGAATTTATTGATTACTGAACATTGTTGACGGTTCTTTAAAAAAAATTTTTTAAATTGTGTATAAAAAGTTAGTATAACATTTGCACCTTATTGGGCTAGTGTACAGTGCGCCCTTGAGCCCAAACATTTTTGTTTGAAATCCTGGTACGACCTGAATGCCACTCTGGTTGAGCTTCAACCTGGACAAAAGGTATGGGTCCTGGCCCCTGTGGAGCCTTGTGCACTCCAAGACAAGTGGACCGGACCCTTTGAGATTGTGGAGCGCAAGAGTCCTGTCACCTATTTGGTGAACTTGCAGTCTCCCAGGAACCCCTTGAGGGTCCTACATGTCAACCGACTAAAGCCCCACTTGGAGAGGTCCGAAGTGGGCATGCTCTTGGCCACAGATGATGGGGCGGAGGAGGAGTCTGAGCCTCTTCCTGACCTCCTGGTAGCCTCAGAGCGAGACGGGTCAGTGGATGGAGTTAACCTCTCACCCTCCCTGACCCCTGAGCAACAGGATGACTGCCGCCAGCTGCTGGGACAGTTTCCTGACCTGTTCTCCCTGGTTCCTGGTGTCACAGATTGGTGCGTCCATGATGTGGACACAGGAGACAGCTTGCCTGTGAAGCACAAGGCTTACAGAGTGACTGACAGGGTCAGGGCCTGCATCAAAGAGGAGGTCTCAAAGATGCTTGCTCTAGGGGTGGTTGAGTCTTCCAGCAGTCCTTGGGCCAGCCCAGTGGTCTTGGTCCCAAAGGCTGCAGCGCCGGGTGCCACAACCAAACTCCGGTTCTGTATGGACTACAGAGGACTCAATTCAGTCACGAAGACTGACGCGCACCCCATCCCCAGTGCTGATGAGCTTATCGATCGGTTAGGGGCTGCACGGTACCTCAGCACGTTTGATTTGACGTCTGGGTACTGGCAGATCGCCTTGACTGATGGGGCCAAAGAGAGGTTCGCATTCTCCACACCAGATGGGCATTTCCAGTTCCGGGTTATGCCATTTGGGATGAAGAATGCCCCTGCCACCTTCCAGAGGTTGCTCAACCAGGTGTTGGCTGGGCTGACCGAGTTCAGCGCCGCCTACCTGGATGACATCGCAGTGTTCAGTGGCACATGGAAAGAACACCTGCACCACCTCTGGGAAGTGTTGATGGCACTGCGCAAGGCAGGCCTCACGATCAAGGCAAGCAAGTGTCAGATCGGGCAGGGTTCCGTGGTGTACTTGGGACACCAGGTGGGGAGCGGCCAGGTGGCGCCCTTCCAACCCAAGATTGAAACCATCCTGGCTTGGGAGCCCCCAAAGACCCAGACAGAGGTGAGGGCCTTTTTAGGATTCACAGGGTACTACAGGAGGTTTGTCAATGGGGTATGGCAGCATTGTTGCTCCCTTGACAGAGCTGACTTCAAAGAAGCAGCCCAGGAAAGTGATCTGGACTGACACCTGTCAGAAAGCTTTTGACACCCTGAAGACTGCCATGTGCACGGCGCCCGTGCTCTTCGCTCCTGACTTCTCCAAAGAATTCCTAGTGCAGACAGACGCATCAGAGCATGGTGTAGGGGCTGTTCTCTCACAGATGACCGAGGAGGGCTGGGACCAACCTGTAGCCTTCATTAGTAGGAGGTTACTTCCACGGGAACAAAGGTGGAGTGCAATCGAGCGAGAAGCATTTGCTGTGGTCTGGGCGCTGAAGAAGCTAAGACCCTACTTGTTTAGGTCTCACTTCCGGGTTCAGACCGACCACAGGCCCCTCAGATGGTTGATGCAAATGAGGGGTGAGAACCCAAAACTGTTGAGGTGGTCCATCTCCCTACAGGGTATGGACTTTACGGTGGAGCATCGCCCTGGCACAGATCACGCCAATGCTGACGGTCTGTCCAGGTTTTTCCGCCTTAGTGAAGAGGAACTCCCTGGGGTAGGGTAGTTCCCCCCACATTTCAGCTGGAGGGGACACGTGTTAGACCTGGCACCTTGGCGTGAGTTTCCCTTCCACTTTTTGCTGATGTGCCTCATGTGTTTTGTTGGTGTTAGCTGCTTAGGGCACTGTGCCACTGCCAATCAGTGCCACAGTGCAAGTGCTCCCTATGAAAAGTGTATACATTGATTGGTGTCCATGTTTGGGTTATTTGGTTTACTATCAGCCCCTAGTAAAGTGCACCAGGAGTGCCAGGGCTTGTAAATGCAAATGCTGCTGGTGGGCCTGCAGCACTGGTTGTGCCACCCACAGAAGCGGCCTAGTGAAATGTGCCTAGGGTGTGCCATTGCAGAACCTGCATGCAGTCTGGTACTGTCATGCTGACTGCGCAAGTGCACCTACTTGCCAGTCCCTAAACCTTCCCTTAACTGCATATTAGTCACCCCTATGGTAGGCCCAAGGGCAGGGTGCATTGTAGGCATAAGGTAGGACATGACCTGATGTGTGTGGCATGTCCTAATAGTGAATTACAGCCATTTTCGTTTTTCACTATTAAGGGCTACCTGCTCTCCATAGGCCAGAATGGGCTGCTGGAATAATTACACTCTATAATCCCAGCAGACTCAGAGAGCATGGTAGAAAGTCAAGTTTAGTATGCCTGAACTCAGAATAATAAAATACTTCTTTTAGTAAAGTTTATTTTAATATCCTGTGTTTGTAAATACTACTTTTAGAAAGTTAGTATTTACTTGCTTAGCCATTTCAGTCCGCCTCTGCTTTGTGTGTGTGTGTGCCGCCTAGTTTCAGTGAGGGGCAGGGCTGGGGAATTCCAGGAGACAGGCTGGCTGCCAGGTGGTGGGTAGAGAGATTACACCAGGATGGGTGGGAGGAGTACACCTTGACTCTGAATAGACCTGTGCTCTGCCACCACAATGCTGGCTCCGCCCCCTGTGGAGCGGCTGATGTCTCTGCCCTGTGCACTGAAAGGAAAGAGCAGAGTCACTACAACAAAGTGCTCCAAAACCGCACTGAGCCAGGCACAGGCCCCCTGGCGACAAAGAACAAAAGAAACTGTGTATAAAAGAAGGAGCCCTGCTCCTAAGAAATCAGATCCTGTTTACGCCAAGAAGAAACTCTGCCTGAAGAGGAGGACCTGGGAAAGCTACATGGAGGACTACTGTCTCTAAGCCTGAGAGACTGGCCTGTGGTGGGTGCCTTGATGCAAGAAGGAGAGGAAAAGACTAAGAAAGACTTCTGAATCTACTTGTGCTTCTTGAACAATCTCCAAGGGCTTGCTGGTGAACTTGCCCCCTGAACTGCGCCCCAGGAACAGTGGGCGCTACCCCTCCCTGCAAGAAAGGAAGCTGCTGCTGGTGATTTGCGAACGCTGACCCCAGAGAACCTGTGTGCCCCCATCTCACTGAGCAACGTGACCTCTGCCCGACTGTGCTGCTGTGAGCACCGTGACGGCCTGCCCCGCCTGGCCTGAACAAAGTGAACTGCTGCCCCCTCGAGCCGGAGCTCGCAACGCAAAGAGAGACTGTCGGATTCCAAGCCCCGAGCCTCTGTGGCCCCAAGCCATAGAGATCACCGTGAGGATCGACGCCACGCAAGTTCGCCACGTCTGGATGATGCCGACAGCGCTGCGCCGCTGAAATCACCCCCGAGCCGCCCCTCCTTCCACCTCGAAGTGTGCCATGAAGTCCTGAGGCGCCCCACCAAGCATCTCTGTCCTCTGACTAAGCGGGACTGCAACGCGACGCGGGACGCCCCTCTGACGACTGCCGAGGCCGCCTCGAACTCCCTGTAAAGAATCAGGTACTGTGTGCACCGAACGCCCCTGTACGAAGCGTACCCTTCGCTGCACGGTCCATACTGCGCTGTACGCCACTGACCCCGTACGCCGCTCACGCGGGAAGCGTGAGGCTTAGCAGGACTCGTACCCGACCCGTACGGAGCGTACTTGCGACTGTACGGCCCGTACGGCCTCAACCTCTGTACGCTTGCTCACGCGGGAAGCGTGAGGCGGAGAAGGAATCGTACGTGTGGTGTACGACGCGTACAGACGCCGGTAAGAAGCGTACAAACAGCGCTACGGTGCGCATTGACCCCAAAATAGAGAAAATTGCATCTCAAATTGCCTTTTAAGAACTGTGGCCTCCTGGGACATTGAAAACAAGTAACTGGAACCCTCTGTAAAAGTGAAACACTGTATTTTGAAGCCTGCTTGAAGAGTCTATCTATAAAGAGCTTTATTTTTATAAATACAGTCTTGAGTCTCTGTGTGGTGGGTTGGTGGTTATTGTGGGACACCCTAAATGCTTAACCTCATGCCCTCTGGAATCTAGCCTGACTGCTCGCGCCACGTTACCTAGAGGGTGAGCAGGGGTTATTTTTCACGAGTAAACCTTTGCCCTGACTTAGAGGAATGGGTCCCTGCTTGTCGCAAGTGCATACCTGCGCCAACCAGAGACCCCGGATTCTAACAGTGTGTTAATGTACTTTTAACTTTGTCATCCTCACAGGTTGATGCCCACCAGAAGCAGGAGATATGGCTGACCATTGCCCGGGCTGTTTGTTCGGTGGGGGTCTACAAGCGCCGGATCCGCAACGGCCAGAAGAGGTGGCAGGTAAAGTCCAGCTGAAACTGTCACCTCCGTGTAGGAGGGGTGGACACCAGACCCTGACCCCCCACATGCTCCGGATACTGGTGGTGGTCTTCCCAGACCTGGATAGGCAGCTGAAGGCCAGACAGCAGCAGGAAGGGGGTAAGTCCATGCCTAATCTGTGTACTATGTCTGACATGCTAATTGCAGTCTTTTGGCCTGGTCACACTTCCACATTATGTAGGTCTTGTAGTCCAATACTCAGGTCCCTCAATTGTGTGATGCACCCTCCTCATCTGCTACACAGGTGTGGCCCCTACAGTCTGTTGCTTGTGTCACTAGGGAACTGTGTCCCTGCAGTCAGCTTCATCTACCGGACACTGTTGTGTGTTTCATGGGTTGGTCAATTGTTTGCCCAATGCCTGAGATCTGACATGTGATCTGTGTGTGCCCTTGAGATGTGTTCCAATTGCTGGTCTGACTTGCCACATGTGGCTGGGGTATTCCAAACAAACCCATGCAGCAGGGGACTCCAATTTTGGGGCCTCAGGAGTATGTATATCAAGTATGTCACACTTGCTTAGCCACCTGACTACTGTCTAGGTCCAAACACTGTTTCATGGAGACCTGGCCAGTCATGCCTACTCAAGGGCATTTAGGAACACTCTGTAATCCCACTCCTGTGTATCAAATTACAGGTTGTGCTTAGTGACATGTGCCCTCAGGTGTCTGCCTCTGTGTCATTAGGGTGTGGCTTGTTGTTACGTACAACTGGGGTGTCAATGATTCAGAGGGTCAGCAGGACATCTGAGATGTGACTGTGAGAGACAAGATCTGTGTGACATATAGGTGTGTGATCATCTGACAGCGCACAATGGTGTATGCAACTGTGTCCTTCATGCAGCTGGGTTACATGCATGGCAGACTGTGATGTGTTAATGTACAGGGAGTTGTGTTTGCAGAGACTCATATGTCTGATTTGCATGATGTGGGGTCTTCTGGGTCCTGTATATGTTGTTTGCAGGGGATGGGCAAGTGCGCCGGTCATCTGCAGAGTTAGCTTTACCCCTGAGCTAGGATTGTGAGTCAGTGCATATTGTTGTTGTCTGGATGCCCTGCCCCTGTGAGAGGAGACAGTGTTGACTGACTTTCCAGGCATGCCAGTGCAATGGCATTTAACTTGCTATGAGTGATCCTGCATTGTGTTCAAGTGTGCACCATGCACTCCATTGTGGCATTGCCCATCAGGACATGAGAACATCATAGTGTGTGGTGCTGGCATGCATCACAAGCATGTGAAATGAGTCTCTGCCCATCCCTTAATCCGGACACCTGTACTGAGTCAGTAGCAAGAGATGTGCTGTGTGTATAGTGACATACTCCTACATGTTCACTTGAATGTCCAAATGAGGTGTGGGTGGTGCATGTCGGCACATTGGGGTATTAGCATCCAACATGCAACAGACATATGTGTACAAGTCAAGGAGGGATATGTGTGCCATGGTTGATGTTGAGAATGACAATTGGCTTATTCTAAACAGTGTTGGCACTTTGAACTGTGTTCAGCTGATGATGCCAGGGCTTGCCCTGTGAAGTGATGTACTCACTGTGGTGTGTGCAGTCGGTGCAGGTGACGGATGTTGTTCTCTTACTTCCTATTCCTATCCAGATACATCCACGGCCACAGGAGGGGACAGCTCCACGGACCAGGAGGAGCCACAGAGCCTGACAGGGACAGAAGGAGAGGAGTCGGGGGGACCCAGTGGCACGGAGGGCAAGTGGAGCCACACAGAGGAGTCGTCAGCACCATCACCCCCAGCTGAGGGCCACAGCAGCTCTGAGGATGACTCCCTTGTGGAGGCGGGTGTCAGCAGCCACCAAACCCCAGCTAGTGAGGCGGTCCCGCCACCACCACCACCATCACCTTCCCATCGGCTCCCATCCCAAAGGTCCCTGTAGGCTCCCGTGTTCGTGAGCATGTCTCCTTTGTGCCAGGCACCGCACCCCCTGCCCCTGTGTCCCCTGATGCCCTGAGTGAGGAGTCTGTAGACTTACTTAGATAGATCCATGAAGGGCAGATGATGCTGAAGGTCCTCCATGCACACACAAGTCTGTTGACACAACTGGTGTCGTTCATGGAGGGCATTTCATTGGACATGTCTGCCCTACAGAGGACCAATCAGTCCATGGCCTCCTCCCTGACGGCAGCAGTGTCCCTCCTCCAACAGTCCCGCACCCCTCCTACCCCTGCACCACCCACGATTCCTAGCAGCCTACCTGTCCCAAGCACACAAACACCCAAACCAAGGTCTAGACGTGCACACAAGCAAGCACAGGGGACTGATACCACACTCACAGGGGCTGGTTTGCAGACACACACACAGTCATCCACAACCACTCCTCAGTCCTCGAGACCTCTCCCTCCCAGCCCCCTTCCCTTGCCTCACCTGCAACCTCATCTCCCCAGAAGCTCTTTCTCTGTGACCTTGGCCTCTTCCCCACCGACCCAGCAGATCCGGATTACAAGGGGAAGAGAAAGTCCACACCCGGACACCCTCCCCCAGGCACAGTCAGACTGAGACCCCCACCCGCAAGTCCCCCCCGGAGCCGGAGGAGCAAGAACCCCCCCACCACCACGCAGCTCCAAGGCAAAGTCTCCGTCCTCCATCCCCCAGGCCACCACTCCAGAGGTTCCCCCGCCACTCCCTGCCCCGGGTTCGCCCACCCACAGATACACCATCCCCAAAATGCTAAGGCCCACCCCCCTACCACTTGCTCCTCCACACCTGGTCAGACGGTTAGTGCCACTGATGTGGGGACCATGTCCCCTCCCCCGTCCTGCCGACCTCACCTGTACCTCATTCCGCTCCCATGGATGTAGGCACTGCAGTGGAGTCCACGACCACCCCGTCTGACTTGGGCACTGCAGTGGGGACCCAATTCACTCCATCTGACCTGCCCACTGGAGTTGTGCCGGCACCCACCCCATCTGACTTGTGCCCCACAGTTGTGACTGCACCCACCACTTCAGTCAGCTCCACTGCAGTTGAAAGTGTCTCGCCTGCATCCACCACCTCTTCACTGTCTCCTTCTGCTGCGCCCTGATACTGTTCCTGCGGTGCCTGGCCTGCCCCCATGTATGCCCCTCCGAGGGGATGACCCCGGTCCTTGGCAGTGCAGGCAAGCAAGGTGTGACAGTTGTCACTCTAGTTCACTCCTTGGCATTTGGACATGGACTGGCCATTGGCCTTTTGTTTGAACGGACTTTAACTTTTAATATGCTGAATAAAGCTGTTTTCTTTATCCCTGTGAACTTGATTTAGCTGTACATTATGTTGATGATGTTTAACATGCCCTTGCACCTGTAATGCTTGGTTTCCAATGTTAAATACTGATGTGTTGCTGTGAGGTACTCTATGTGGTCCATGAGATATGTATCTTATTCTGGTGGGTATCCATGTCATCCTGTGCAGCTACCTGGGTGTGTCATGATCAACTATTTGTGGTCATCTCTGTGAACATTTCATTTGCATGGTCACATCTCTGGCTTGCACCCATGCACATACGATGTGCTTCCCATTGTCCAATTTGTCAATTTCACAGACTTTGTGCGCATCACCACTGGACCTACAGGTGTGGGCATCATTGGTATAGGAGCAACTGGGTCCTCTGTGCAACTTGCTAGACATATGTTTTGAGTATGTGCAGATGACTTAGGGGAGACTCACGTACCCAGGCTGTTGTGACCAGAGTCTTCATTGTGTGGTAACTGACGGCTGACTGACCAAGTGTTCTGCTGACATGAGTGAGACGTGCTGTGAATATGTTTGGCACAGCTGGGCTTCCACAGGAGTTGGGTCCCCTCAAGTAAATGTGTTGTCCCGTGACATAGCCTGGGCCCATGTTGTGTGTTGTATGAGCATGTGTGTGTGTCCACATCCCTGTTCATACACAGGCAGTGTTCCCTTGATATGTTCCTGTTGTTGATGCTTGCTGAGTGGTACTGGGTTCATCCCACTACTTTGCCATGGGCTACCAGATGTGTGGGTGCATGACACAATACTGTTAATTGGTGTATCATCATTGTGATTTGTCAGTTCTGAGTGGTGATGATGTTGTCAGACACAGATGGGACACAGTCAGGGTTCCCCAAGGCACTTGTTTATTTGCAAAATCATGTAGTTGTCCCTAGGTGGTACCTTTCAGTGATTGAGACATGTGTATGTGTGTGTGACTGCTCCCACTTGTCGGGTTCATGGCTGCAATGTTGGCAGGTGTCAGCATGCGTGCCTTGTGGTTCTCCTTCGCTTCTGCATTGTCCAGGGACTGTGGAAGGTATTCTGAAGGTTACGTGAGCTTTGACGTCATGGCCATGTACCGCATACTGTGCAGTATGTCTGATATTCCCCAGGGTTGTAAACTGTCCTTGTGTGGTAATTTTGTGCACCTTAGTTCCTCCCAACATTCCTGTGTTTGTCATGTCACCTGTCCACGTGGGCTTCACAGATGCACATTGTTGCAGTTCAGGGTGTGTGGTGTTGAGGGTGAGCTGATGTAAATGTTTGCATGGATGGTCCCCTAGCTCCCGTTTGTCCATGGATGACGGGCCATGCTGAGTGATTTGTGTTTGTGTAGATGTGATATACATTTGTGGAACAGAACACATGTCTGGGTTTCCCAGTTTATACGACATCTGCCTTTGTCATCACAGTGGAGTTGTCATGCATGCTTGTGTCACCCCAATGTCCGGTCCCTGGGGGTAGTGCTGTTGTGTGTCAGTCTCTTGCTGTGTTAGTTTGTGTTCATTCCAGCTTGTGTCACATGTGTCTGTTGTGCTCCCTCTCATCTCACAATGCCTGATTGCCCACTAAGGGTGTTCCAATGATGGTTTACTTTTGTATGGCACTGTGTCCACATCTGTGTCACTGTGGTTCAACCCCCCTCATGTATTGTGTAGTTGCCTGGGGACACTAAGACACACACACACACATGTTGTGTCAGATGTGCAGTGTGCGGTTGCCTGTTTGTGATTGTGCATCTGCATCAATGCATTGGTATTGCTGTTGTGGGCCATTGTCTGGATGCTGTTTCTGTGATTTTCCCTGCTGTCCCTGTGAGTCATATCACATCATTGTGCACATTCATCCTGGTTGTTATGTGCCATTGCTGGCATGGAATGTGAGTTTGTGAGCTGACACCTACAGTCTACACAGGTTGTTTTGATTAGTGTGTCTATTTTCGAGATGTGTGTATGCTTTGTGATGGTCACTTCTGCTCTTGTGTCATTGTACACTGTATGCATTGTCAGCCCCCATGTGTGGTGTCTGTCTGCACATGGCCGAGAGTGTGTTATGTTTTCACAGCACTGTTAGCCTCACCACATCTCTGTGGGAATGGGACACAACCACTACTTTGCCCCAGAAGTGTTTAATGTGCTGGGAGCAGGGATCATACATGCTGTTTGTTATTTGCAGCTTTGACCATGATGACACTTACCTTTTGCTCACTGTGATGAGGGGGGGTTTAGACCCCATCACCACAATGCTCAACATCTGCTGCAGTTTGGAACCCCACACGTAACTTTTGTTCTACATAGTGAGGGGGTGTTCTTTTTACATTGACACAGTGCTATGGTGATGCTTGCCTTGTGTAGGGCTCATTTGTTGGTCACACATGTGCTGTTAGTTACATTGTATGTTCGAAGACATTATCACTGTTGTGGGCATTTGTCACAGACTACACACTGTTGTCATGATGTTAGGGGGGATGTATTTTGCTGACATACAGAATATTGGAGTATGATGGATGTGTGGCGCATCACCCATCCTATGAGTGGGGGTGGCAGGGGTGATGGGCACCAGGTCCCCTATGGGTGGGGGTGGCAGTAGTGATGAGCAACAGGTCCCCTATGGGTGGGGGTGGCAGTAGTGATGGGCAACATATGCCCTATGGCTGGGGGTGGCAGGGGTGATGGGCAACATAAGCCCTATGAGTGGGGGTGGCAGTAGTGATGGGCAACAGGTCCCCTATGGCTGGGGGTGGCAGTAGTGATGGGCAACAGGTCCCCTATGGGTGGGGGTGGCAGTAGTGATGGGCACCAGGTCCCCTATGGGTGGGGGTGGCAGTAGTGATGGGCAACATATGCCCTATGGTTGGGGGTGGCAGGGGTGATGGGCAACATAAGCCCTATGAGTGGGGGTGGCAGTAGTGATGGGCAACAGGTCCCCTATGGGTGGGGTGGCAGGAGTGCTGGGGAACATAAGCCCTGTGGGTGGGGGTGGTAGCGGTACTGGCCACACAACCCCTATGGTGGGCTGTTGTTAGTGGCCAGGATGTGGATCCCCTGTGTGTGTGTGCCATTTTGCGGGTACGTGTCGTTTGTTTGTGTGGTAGGTGTCTGACTTACCACCTGCGCCGTTGGCGTCGGTTCCTGATCCGGTCATAGATGTAGAGTACTGGTATGACCTGCGCGATGGGATTCATGATGTGTTCGTGTCGTACACGCTGCTTGTTGCTCTGTCTCGTACCCGCCGCAAGCTGGTCCGTCTCGTAGCCGTGGATTGAGTTGTGGCGCGAATCGTAGCTGATATGCTTGTTTTCCGGATGCTGTGACGTACCGTATGTGGTGACCCATCCGGCGCGTAGGAAGTACGCATCGTACTTGTCAGGCCCGAAACTGCTATGGATACTGCTTCTGGGCGACTCGGTTCAGCGTTAGGAGGTACGGCTCGGACGGAGAATGGATCTTGACTCACAGCCTACGTGTCGGTCGGGTTTTTGGCAGCTATGCGCATCATACTTCCTCTGCAGGACGGACCGGCTACGGGTACGTGTCGGTCGCACGGTAAGGCTACGGACAGCTCACGGAGAGCTGTCCGGCCCGGAATCGGAATCAAGCCCATAGTGTGCTGTCTGGAAACGTGGATGCTTGGAAATTTTCCAATTGATGGGTTTACATTGTCCTGCAATCCTGCATTAGTCACAGCAGGTGAGAGCCAAAGGAGGGTTGGTAGTGTTTATTTCAGTGAAGAGGATTAGTGCAAAGCTGTAAGTCATTAGAAGCACTTTGTGGTATCAAATGTTGTACTTTGTATGTTCCAGCTATTGTGATTTTTTATTCATTATTGTTATACATTTTTTCTATCACAGACACACAGAGGTCATAGAGCAACTTGATGATTTTTTAACTAAGTTTATGGAGGAATTCGGCTCACAATTGTTTTTGTATATTTGGTTTGGGGATTCAATATCATGTCTTATAAATTCAGGGATCAAAGGGTTTGTAGTATGACAGATTTGAACCAGGAGGATTTTTACATTTTAATCATGCCCCATACGGGGATGTTCTCAACAAGTTACTCCTAAAAATAATTTGATAATGGCACAAAAAATTGAATGTTCTGCTATCCAGCCAATACCTACATACAAAAGTCATTATTCTTCTAGAAAAATCTATTTTATCCTTATATCTAGAGGTTTGATTCACATGTTTGGAGATTTAAAGGTAATTGCTCATTGTTCGAGTGATCACAATCCATTGTGCCTGGTCATCAATCTTTACTTGATTATGTCATATGACCTTTCCCAGAGTAGATCCTCAACTTTTCAAGTAGGATAGTTACGTGCATCAGTTGGGACCGTGTAGATGCACATTGCATTCTGAACAAACTGATTGCAGGAAATGCCCCTACTTGTGGAGCCTACTTGTCGCCCGATGAGGACGCAAGTATTATCATGGAAGGGTTTTCCTCACTGTGTATGAGTACTACAGGCATTCTGGTACCTAACAAGTGACCAAATGATTCTTATACTTGCAGATGGTTTAATAAGTCATGCTCAGCAGCCCATAAATCCCTCTTAAAAGCTTTGAAAGCCTCCCCTTGCTCTGCTGTTGATGTGAGGAGAGCCCGGCAGGGCTATACACAGCTTTGGAAGCAAGGAAGGAGGCAATTAGACACAAGGATTAGGATATTGGGAGGAGCATTTTAGAACAGTATTTCACAGTGCTGCTGGAAACTCGCTACTGGATGAGGGTGAGGTTTTCAAAGTGGATATGGCATCTGCCCGTGTCTTTAGCCAGTTAATCAGCCTCAGTGCGGTAATTGATGCCATTAACAAGTGTGCTTTCAGGAAAGCTCCTGGACCAGATGGGGTCCTGGAAGTTAACATGGACCTATGAGTGCCTCTATTGACAAATCTGTTTTGTGCAATAATAACAATAATAACTGGCCTGCTCCCGTGCTCCTGGAAAGAGGCAATCATCGCCCCCATTTTTAAAAAGGGAGCAAGAAACAATCCTTCTTATTATCGTGCCATAACTTTACATGACACTTCATTTAAAATACTGGGCCGTTTGTTATTGTGCAGGATGGAGAAATGGGTAGAGGATAATAATATAATGTCTTATATTCAATTTGATTTTCACAGGGATTTGGTGACAACTGAGCAGTGTCTTAACCTGTCTCTGATTTCAGGGAAGTATGTGAAGGCCAAAACACTTTAGTTGACCAATCACCCACCTCTTATCCTGTACTGTTTCAAGAACAATGTAATCTTGATGTATGAAGTGTTGGTTCATTTTAATCATGGTCAATCTCTAAACATTTAAAGGCTAGAGACTGGTCCTTCTCACTGTGACAACTGCTACAGCTGCACTGAAGACACTCAGCAGACACACTAACTATTGGACAAGCCAGATACTTTATTGCAAGTATTCTGAGCTCTAGCCATTGGTGCACTTTCTCATACCAATAGGCTATTGGGATTTGATCCAGGTACACCTCTTTAGGGTCATCCGGAAAGTCCTCTGAATGGGCATTGGTGCTGCTAGTTGCTCTACCTCTGCTGCCTCCGCCTCTGCATTTGACTTAAGCCCTGCCTCTTGAAACCAAACAAATGCAGAGGTTGGATCCGATTCTTCTGTTGCTGGTGTTGCTGCTGATGTTGGCTTCTGTGAGACAACAGCACTGCCCTCTCTGGAGGTTGCAGGCTGCACACTAGAACTTCTGCCCACCACTCTAATTTTCAGCCATTCTTCTTCCAGTCTTGTATTGTGAAACATCACCTTCTGAAAAAGGAATAAAAGTGGCCAGTATTTTTTGAACCGTGGATTAAATATTGTGGTACAGATCTACTCTTTGGAGGACACATTCTCTCTTTGCAAACTTGTCTTAACAGCCATGCGAAGGATTAATCTCTGAACTAATTCATATGCTTCTTTGTTTTCCACGGCAGAACCTTTGCGACAATTTTTTTCACTGGTCCAGTAGCAGATGCAACAACGGGATCGTTTGGCTCATCATACTGTCCTTTTTGCTGACTTCCAATGTGAAAACTAAGCCTCGGTGGAGTCTGCATAGCCACGCGATACTCAGTGAAGTGAAAAACCCACTCAGCAGCGCTACACGGAGTTCCGCTAGCAGGCAGAGTTACATAGCATGTACTGACTGAGGTACTTGTAATGTCACCAGCCAAGTGTATTACCAAGTATACCGCCATATTTTCACCACTCACCACTGCTCTTCACGGAGTGGATTGACCTTGCGGTGTCCTCAGTTGTGGCCCTCACCACTGCACCTCTCCTGCGCATGCAACATCCCAGTCCCTCTCAGTACTTCAGGCAGCCACAGGGCCCAGGCCTGATCAGAGGCGTAGCTAGAGCTTCTGACGCCCGGGCCTATCCCTCAGATTGCCGCCCATGGCAGGTAGCGGGGGGGGGAGTGAGGGTGCTGGGGAAAAACGATGGCGAGCATTTGAAAGAGGTCCGAGAGACACGTAGTATCGCCGCTAGTAGTTACCTCGATCATGCAAGTTACATGCACATACAGGACACGGTCCAAGGCTACACAGTAGGTAGAAAGGCACATCTTTTATACCTTTCACCAGCTCCCTCTGTGTTCTTCACTTTTCAAACAAAGCAGGGGATGCAGTTGGAACTTAGAGCCACATTATGCCAAGACCCCTCCCTATTATCTCTTCCTTTCAAGCATCCTCAAGCTCTCTTCCTCTTTTCCATCCTAGTGACTCTTGTTGGACGGACTTAACTCATTTAGGACACCAAGGTAAATATACGTCATGAGAGAGGATGCAATACAGAGAACACAGACACTTGCCTGAAGTGGCTAACCAATTGCATTTACTGTTGCATTGTACCAGAAATGATATTGACCAATGAAGGCACCCAAGGTATTCCTGTTGATCAGGTATGGTCAGTTCATACAAGTAAATAATTGTGCATAATAAAACATATTTTTTCCGAATCTAAAGTCTGCCTTCTTAGCTGTAAAATGCTTTCAAATTCAAATATAGGTCTGAATGATGCACATAAACAACAGCACAGCAATGATTTACATACATAAGCACAAGAGGTATAGTATCCTATCAAGAGTATCACAGGGCCATAGAACAGATATAGCTGTAGGCATACCACTGACTAGGTAAGGTATACAAAGTGTAAGGACAGATGCTTTGAGCAGCCATGTAGGCAAATCTCACATACGGTAGTTTAATCACAGTATTGTGAAAAAAGCATTTTATAGCAAGCAGAACTGCAGACGTAGATCTGTTAGTGTGACAAGAAAATGCAAAAGGCATAGGATTCGTCCCCAGTTGTCCACACGTGCAGTCTCCGGGTCAGGCACTGTCACTTCACTGTTATGGGACATTGTCATTCACTTTTCCAATTCCACAAATTCTTCTAGTAATCAGCATATGCAGGGGGTTGCACATGACAATGATACTCGTTGCTCCACAGTGGGCACAACAGCCTTTGTGTTCACACCTCGTGATCATTTCCAAAAAGTAAATACTCAACTTGTGAGAGTTTCCACAAGTACTCATAGTGGAACAGGGCAATGTTCATCGCCTGAATCCAAGGGGCCCGATTCACAGAACTAACTTAGGACAAAATCCTAAACTTACTACCATTTTCGTATTCACAGAAGGCACTTACTCATTTTGGTATTCACAGAAGACACTTAGGGCCCGATTCACAGAACTAACTTAAGACAAAATCCTAAACTTACTACCATTTTGGTATTCACAGAAGGCACTTACTCATTTCGGTATTCACAGAAGTTAGGAGTCCTAACTTTAGGACTCCTAAATGCCTTCTGTGAATACCGAAAGTCTTAAAATTGGGATTTTTCTCAGTTTAGTAGTAGTATAGTTAGGACTCCTAACTTTAGGACTCCTAAATGCCTTCTGTGAATACCGAAAGTCTTAAAATTAGGATTTTTCTCAATTTAGGAGTCCTAACTATACTACTACTAAACTGAGAAAAATCCTAATTTTAAGACTTTCGGTATTCACAGAAGGCATTTAGGAGTCCTAAAGTTAGGACTCCTAACTTCTGTGAATACCGAAATGAGTAAGTGCCTTCTGTGAATACCAAAATGAGTAAGTGCCTTCTGTGAATACCAAAATGGTAGTAAGTTTAGGATTTTGTCTTCAGTTAGTTCTGTGAATCGGGCCCTTACTCACTTCAGTATTCACAGAAGTTAGGAGTCCTAACTTTAGGATTCCTAAATGCCTTCTGTGAATACCGAAAGTCTTAAAATTAGGATTTTTCTCAGTTTAGGAGTCCTAAAGTTAGGACTCCTAACTTTACTACTAAACTGAGAAAAATCCTACTTTTAAGGCTTTCGGTATTCACAGAAGGCATTTAGGAGTCCGAAAGTAAGGAGTCCTAACTTTACTACTACTAAATTTAGAAAAATCTAAATTTTAAGACTTTTGGTATTCACAGAAGGCATTTAGGAGTCCTAAAGTTAGAAGTCCTAACTATACTACTACTAAACTGAGAAAAATGCTAATTTTAAGGCTTTCGGTATTCACAGAAGGCATTTAGGAGTCCTACAGTTAGGACACCTAACTTCTGTGAATACCGAAATGAGTAAGTGCCTCCTGTGAATACCAAAATGAGTTAGTGCCTTCTCTGAATACCAAAATGGTAGTAAGTTTAGGATTTTGTCTTAAGTTAGTTCTGTGAATCGGGCCCATGGAGTTTACACCTGGAAGCCTGACCCCTGACGTTACATAGTCCCAGCATCTCCATATAAAGGAGGCGTGTAGTACATCAAGAGAGATGTGTGATGCTGCTAAGTGGACTCATGTTTAAAGTGGTGTCTATATAATAATATGCCGGAGGACAACACAGTGGAGTGTCAGTATACCAAATATAATGCTTTCACTAAAGATGTGCATCTCACAGCATCACACGAGGTTCAACAAAAGCTGATGTTTTCTGTATCTGTCCTAAAGTGATTTTGAGAAGGAGCGAAGAGAGTGTGCGCCTTACATACAATACCCACACCAACTCGGAGCTTAAAGGAAGTGAAGGTAAAGAAGCTACCCCTGAACAAGTCCATAAATCAAATCTAAAACACTTCCCTGCATTTCTAAAGCGCTATTACAGCACTACATAGAGATGGTGAAATGCAGCTATTAACAGGGCGAGAGCTTTAGAATGCATAAGGACAAAGTGGTCACGAGAACTAATCTAAGATGTATTCCGTAGGTAGAATCAAACTTACATGTCCATTAAAATATACATCAACCCTCTTTCTTCTGGCATACAATTATTAATGAAAGGGCGGGCGTTCCATATATTGGATGTCAGAAGAGTCACGAGCCCCATTCAAGAAACAAAACCAATGCATAAACCTGCATTGTACATAACAATCCATGAAACTGACTCATTTTTCATTGCCCCTGCACCACAAGTACCAGCCTCACTAGTAATAAACGGTATATATCAAGATGGATTATAAAAACTATGCAGTTAAGCCACACAATGGGACGATCATTAGAAGGCCAAAAGATCACAGAACAAGAAAAAAAGGCAATAGTAGCATACTTTGGTGACGTTTCAATCAATGACATTTATGTAGCGGCCAAATAGTTGTCAGTGCACAGATTTGCTCAACATTATTGTTTGATCTTTATTATAAGGCACCACTCACTCTCCACTCATCCCCCGGGCGGGCAAAACTCTGCTGTGTAATCGCTGCATAATTTGAATCTACAATATGTTTATGATGCAAAAGAAACTCGTTTTTGCAGCACGAAATTGTTGGCGAGTCACATTTGACCCTCTCTGCTCATCTCCTGATGAAGGAGAGAAGTTAGTGCACAAGAAAAATTACTTATAAACAATGCACAAGACACTCACGGCCACCTAGAGTCCTTCGTTGTGTGTTATTTTACCCCAAATCAGGACACAGACACCGTGGGTAACGTATGTGAATCCTCACTGACGAAATCACTCTAATTCGGGTGAATGCAAAAAGTGATATACGTTTGAGCGTAGGGCCAATAACACAAGCGTCTGGTACTGAGACTCAACCAAACTGGATGGAATTGTCCGATAAAATAACTTGTTCGATTTACATTCCTTACAGAAATATGAGAAAAGATTTAAACAAGAAGACGTAAAAACCCAAACAGTATTCCCAAGGATCTACACCTACCTGAATATGTGTTTTTCAAAAAAGCGAGATAGTGGTATTTTAATACACCTGATAAGAAATAAGGACCTGCACCTTACGGCCAAGCAGGTGTCTCTCTAAAGAACAGGCCGCCTTGCTCTTGTCTTGTATACAGTAGCTGGTCTGTCCCAAACTTCCAGAAATTGTTCACGAGAGTGGAGCACGTGACGCATCACTGGGGCTGGCCAAAAATGATGCCCAGGGCCGTCATTGGTAGCGCTTTCGCGCGCTACAAGATTGACGGCCCTGGGAAGCCAAGGGTTGTGTCGTAAATCGATTTCTGAGGACAGGAGCCGGGTCGGCCCCATCTCTCTGCCTGTCTGCAGCACCCCATCCGGGGAGGGCTGCTGTCACTAGCTGACACCTGTCCAAACCAAGGCCTTGGCTGTGTCCAGGAGGTTGTCCGACATATCCGCTTCCAAAGAGTGAAACCTGGCCTGCGTTTAGGGAGGAGGGAGTCAAGATGCTCCCTAATCTAATGGAGGCTGGGGTCAAGTGCCAAAGTTAAAATCAGGGTTATTAGTCTCTTGGGCAACAGGGAGCCCCGAGAGAAACAGGAACACGTATGGCATTGTGTTTAACCCCTGAAGAGACAGGTCGGGCTGGACAAAAAGGAAATCTCTGCCTAGCGGCATTTCATTTTCAATACTACATGATGGGGTTTTTATTTGTTTATTTACACAGTTTTATCAAGCTCACGTGTCACCTTGGGTCACTTCAGGGCGCTAGGATTGTGAATTGAAGACAGTCCAGTGCTGTCAAAGAGGGCTTACGTTTAAACAGGATATGAGTTATTTCCTTTCAGTATTCTGCCTTTTGATGGCCTTGGCGAGGTGATTAGTTGTAGCCCATCTGAACAGCCCAGTTTCAGGCTTTATCTTCAACACAGATGATTTTGTTTTGTCATACCCGATATGCACGTTTTTAGGACCTCCTACATTTTATTGCACGAGAGTGTGTCTCTCTGGCCGTGTCTAAGCGGACATGGACTCTAATACCGTTTTGCCAGCGCTGTTCGGACCTTGTGCTCATCTTTAGGGTTTGCGAGGTCAGCCATGCTGGGACCCACAAAAGTCAGCATTTGCAAGCAGGTCCACAGTCATAACTGCACGTCACGTGCGCAGTTGCTCCGTGCCGTGCTCAGTGACAGCCGCACGTGTGGGGGTGGTGAGTGTACTGTGTACATCACTCTCACTTTCAGGGAGGAGGCGACGCGGCACTGGTCGCCCTTGGAGGCGGCCTTTATCGTTTATTTGGGGACACTGACACTACTGTCAGTGATTAACAGTAGTCAGTGAGTGTCCCCAAATAAATGATAAAGGCTGCCGCCAGGGGCCACCACTGCCTCGCGACCGCCGCCCCCAAACTAGTGCCGCCTCTGGGCGGACCGCCCCCACCGCCCCCCCCTAGCTACGCCACTGGGCCTGATCCCGCCACAGGTGCACTGCCAAATGTCCGCTCTGAACCCTCAGGCTCTTCTTGCATTGCGTCCGCCACCTCTCCTCTCACGTACCGTATCAGGCATTTGACTACCCCCCATTTGTCCATCTCATGGTCATGCTTTTCCCAGTTGCATCACCTCCTCTTTGAAGGACACAGTCGGGGATTGGTCTGTACTGCTCAAACAGCCTTTCAAGATGTAGTAGGTCTGGCTCTAATGTGTTGGTACCTTCTGTATGAGGGCTTTAAATGGTACTCTATTAGCACGCTGAATGATACTCAACTGCTTCTGGGCTTTAAAAGAATGACTGAAATGAATGCTGATTCTTCTGCAAGTGGCCAGGATGTTGCTAACTGTGTCTTTCTTTGAGAAAGTCATGCACAATCAGGTTGATGCAAAGTGTCAAACACAGGACCCTGAAATATCCACCACCTGCCATGGCCTTGACTATATTATTGCCATTGTCCATGGCAAAAAATCCAATTCTGAGATCTCAGGGTTGAAGCCATTGAAACACATTGCTGTTAAAGTCTTCCAAGATTTTGCAGCTGTATGGGACTTCTCCATGGTGATATATCGCCACTGTTGCATGCTGCTGAACGCCCGTAGAACGTTCTTCAGCTCTGAGACCTGCAGATAGCTGTTTCCTTGCCCCCACAAAAGATATCCAGTGTGCAGTGATACACATGCAATCGGTTGCTTGACAGCTGATCCGCATTTCTGTCGGCAGGTAAATAGTGTGAATAGAACAAAATGTCACTCCTTCCACAAAAGAAAAAGTATTTGCAATGCAATCGGTCTCGCCTTTGGGGCTTTATAAGTATGTATCCATGCAGCCATAGACTAAATTCAAGCAATAACATTAAAAATGGGCAATTAAATCATGTTGATCAATACATTAATTGACTTTTTCTGCTTTAGGAAAAGATGCTCATACCACAAAACTGCAGAATACCAATACTATTGACATCAGAAATATGACCAATTGAGTCAGTTGTGACACGATTACAACCTGTGTCCTACTTATAACAGATTATAGGATACAGATTTTAACAGGATACCTGTGACATGCAGATTACACTTTCAGTAGTGAGCACTTAGCTTTTTTGCCAAAGGACCAGCACACTAATGATCATCTAGAATACAATGGTTCTCTATCTTGGGGCTTACACTACAATTTGCTAAAAGAATACAGTTGGCTTCGTATGGATTCATTTTATTTAGCATCAAGTAGACTTTGTAAATTTCAATATCTCACTGATATCCTTTATGTTATTGAACTCTAACCACTCTTCACTATCCATTAACGCACCTTGGACACATATTCTTACTTTGTTACATCTTCATTGTTGTTTTAAAAAGACACTGATGATACTAGCTCAACATTAGACATTTGCATTTCTAATAAATATTGCTAAAAGTGCATTTGAAAAGTCAACTTTACATACAAGCATAGGCCATGCAGAATGTATATTCATCAGTTTTTTGTAGCATTGCCTTCTCTAGAGAATGGTCTTATACTAAGTAAGGGAAACAGTAAATATGATGTAAAACTTTAGGGTTTGGTCAGAGTGGCAATTAAATTGTAAAACACTTACATTTTGTTTAACTCTTAATACACAGAATTGCGCGGTTCACCACAAAAAGTGGCTTTCATAAAAAGATGACTCAAATGAGGTAGAGAGTGACAGCCTTTATTAAAGTTTTAATTTAGGGAACAAATAATATATGCATGTGGCGTGTTCCATCTGTCAATCTAAATGCATACTAAATACTCATTCAGCAATAATCAGTACTGACCCTGCCAGCAACTGTCACCAAATGGTTGCAAGACTAATGAACAACATATCTCAACACCAGCAGGAGATTTCGTTAAGGGGACGGTGCCTCAGGAAGGGCAGGAGGGGCATTTACAGTACAGGGTGTAGCACACGGCCCTGGAGGTTGTGTAATGTAAACCCCTCGTCCTTCCTCCCTCCCTGCCCCTATTCTGCCCCTCGCCCCCTCTGTGGCCAAAGGCCCTAGCGTATTGGTGAAGTAACCTAACGAGAGCACATAGTACTAGCACTTCCAATCTCATTGGCCACAACCAGCATTTTGCGGGGCGGGGAAGAGGGGTATCATTTTGGGCACATCAATCACATTTGTTGGCTAAAAAAAAGTGTTGGAAAGTTGAAAGTGGTGCCACGAGCAAGAAATGAAACTCGGCCACCTATTAGTGTTTTAAACTAATCATCCTCCCGGTGGGAAAAGAGGGCAGTCCCACTCCTTTGATTGATATAATCATAGCAAATTATTATTTCCCTGGCAAAGGAGTAGGTTCGTCAAGCCACCAAATCTGCAAATGCATGCATTCATTTCACTTTCATTCCACTAAAGCTGTCAATCATATGCTTCGTATAGAAAGGATTGCTGTCCAGTTAAAAAGAAGTCCTAAAAAATACACAAAGGGAAAAATGGAAACAATCCCAATGCTTTTTACTAGTGAATGGCATAACTCGACTTCACAGGCTAGCACCGATTAGAACAGCGTGAGAAAACATAGAACCACCTAATTTTCTCTAGAGAGCAAAACGGTCAGATCGCTGGCTTCCACAACTTAACACAATATTTTACTATCAGCACTTCATAGTGTTTGGCCATATATTGAAGTAACAACACGCGTCCATATGACCGCTACTATGACATTTTAAAATCACTCACTCAACATGCATCGGATATAAATACCTCTGTTTGCTGTCAGGTGTGCAGCTCGGCTGAGGCAAAAGCAGTAGTAGCGTCAGGGAGGTTTTATTTGTTGCGTTAGATTTAAGGAAGCTTCGACGGGTGGGTGTTGTTGTGGGAGGTGTGAGGCACAGGGAGATGACGTGAACTGAAAGCAGTGCTGTGTGAAGGGAAAACTAATGAAGTGTAAAAGACGGAACAAAAGATCACGGGTGGCACAAACACTTGACATAAAACAAGTCTATAAATAATAGCCAGGTTCGATCCCTTTAAATATCAAATTCGAAGAGGCAACCTGGTAAATAAAGAATGATGAGCTACTTGAGTTTTGTGTGCAACACATTAAGCAAAGAAGCTGGGAAGGCCTGCAGGTTTTGTGGGAAGGGCGGTGGGAGGTGTTGAGGGGGTAGGCACGAGGAGATAAAGTAAACTGAAAGCAGCACTGGTGAGCAGTGAGGAGAGGGCTAAAGAAAAAGTAGTGCTCTCAAACAAAATATATAGCCACCAATGAAAAGATCCATGTAGCAGGGCCAGTAGCTAGGATGGTAACAAAACAGCCACAAGGCATGACAAATATACTGTATTTACCAATGACAGAATGCAATTTGTAAATACAGACAAAGCAACTAATAAAACAGCAGTGGGCGTGTTTGCACTTGTTCAATCTCCACAGAGGGAATACAGTCTCCTCGCACAGCAGCGCATGAGTGCTGACTCTTGGCTCGACCTAGAAAGGGAGGAGATCCAGTGCTAACATTTTAGTCAGCTTCCTATTGTACAAAAGTGCCATTAGGTGATTATATTTGTAGGGCCCCTAATGCCTAAATTTGCCTGTACTAATAGCTTGGATGTTTTTCATTTGTGGTGCCATTGACACAGGCGACTTCCAGAGAGAGACACAGGATTGGTAGACTGAATGGGCATCTTGGGGGAATCTCTGCAGTGGTGTCTGCATCTACGTTTTGTGCCATTTGAAAGTTGCTGATGCAAGCGATGCTGGCTAACTGCAAGGGACAGGGAAAAGCTGTCATCCTCTTCTTCCTCATCACCTCCTTCTATCACCGTGCTCGGCGCTGCTTCACCTCTTTCATCACCATAACCACCACCAGCTATCTTTTTAAAGGTATCCTATGGAATGCATGGGTGCAGGGAAAAATGACATAATCTTTACAAAAAGAATACTGGTGGATGCCTATGGTCTAAGAGCCCTATGGCAGGCAGGGGGTGTAGGGGAAAATGGAAAAATCCTTAAAAATAATTAATGCTGGTATGCGTCTAAGACAGGCAAGGTATGCAGGGGAAAATGACATAATACCTAAAAAGTAGATGCTGGTGTGCGCCATGGCAGGCAGGGGGTGCAGGGAAAAATTGCTAATATTGCTGTGCCAATGGGTAGACAGGGGGCTGTAAGTGAAGTAATGGGGATCACAATAACAGGTGAGAGACCGAGTAAGGAGGTGAGGAGGAAGGTTGTGGATCAGAATGGAAGAGAGTAATTGGGGGAAGTTAAAGGAGCGGGGCATGCAATACAACCCACTACAAATCCCCAAATACCATGGAAACAGGCAATATAAAATAGTTCCCTAATATTAGTGGTGGAAGAATGAAACTCATCCAATCAAAATATGGTAAGACCAAAATACTCCTGTGGGTGGAAAAGAAATAGGAAGAAAATATTAAATCAGCTCGATCTTGATTCGACAAGAACAATATTGAACCATGAGAAAGAGGCAAAGCCAAAGTCTTCTTTAAGCATGTTAAAGTATTGACAACAATATGTCTGCAGCGTATATTAAATCTAAGAAAAGGAGACATTCTCCCTGCATTGTCAATGTAGCCCCTGTAATATTATCGCTTGTACAAAGACTCATTTGGCTTATATTTGTAATCAGCCCTGCCAAGTGCCATGCATCCAGGGTTAGACTAATGCATTTTGGAGTTGTGGCCCACATCACCACACTAAAGTTATTTAGTCATGCATATATATATAGCACCTGCAGACACCATTAGCACTGCGTGACACTAACCGTGATGTTGGTGCAGCTGTATTAGCAACACGAGCTGCCTACTGCTGGTAGAGTGCCCGCTGTGCTATCAACACATTTAGTCTGCATATGGCTCCTTTCTCAAAAAAAACCTAACAATAGTGAGTAATGGACACAATTGGAACCACGCGCTGTACTGCCGCTGCTTTTCCCTTTTTGTGGTTTAACTTCCCCAACCTGCTTTGAAAGGAAGAGGTGTTAGTACTGTGCCTGAAAGTCAGGTCTCTTAACAGGTACCCTTTTCTCTCCCTCTTTTTAGTAGTGTCCTCACATTTTAGTGATTTTGCAGCACTCTGAAGACATGTTTAGAGCTAAGCATTGCTCAAAAGAGGGTCATATATGATATTACCTTACAGTGACTTCAGTGCTTGATTTTACTCGTAAGAATGTGTCACACATTTGGCAGTAGAATGTCACTCTTAAGTACACTGAAACCATAGGAATGTCAAGACCCATGGGAACAGTTCAGAACCCGGGCATTAAATTTGACAACACTCTCCCTTTTCAACCACAGATTAGGTCTGTGATTAGAACATGTTTTGGGCTTCTGCAAACATTAACTATGTTTTTACATTTTCTTTCTTTGTCTGCAATAAAGGTGGTCATCCAGGCACTTATAACATCTAGGCTGGATTATGGAAGTGCCCTATATCTGAGACTCCTGGACTATCTGCTTAACAAGCTTCAAGTGGTCCAGAATACGACAGCTCTCATTCTCCTTTGCCTGCCACCAAGTGAGCCCTTCATTAGCTTCCGAAAAAGAAGAGGATTCTCTTCAAAACGATAGTCTTGGTTCACAGAGCACTGCACCATTCTGCTGCAGTTTATTTTAGGGTGAGAATCAGTTTGTATGCCCCCTCCAGAAACTTGAGGTCAGCCTACACACTTCTTGCTAGGATTCCTAAGATTTGCTGCATGAGAATGGGTGGACGGACCGTCTCCTACCTCAGACCAGTGGCATGGAACAAACTCCCTTTTGAGCTAAACTCAGTAGCTGTTACCACTCTGTTGAAGAAAAGGTTGAAGACCTAGCTCTTCCAACAAGATTGTATGATCTGACTGCACCTTGTGGATGACTGAAAGGCTCAGCGCCGGCACACTCCATTGAGTAGCTATGAGCTTTATAAATCACATTTAATTCAATGTCACACATGAGCAATCTCAAACTTGGCAGTTATGTGTAAGGGTCCAAGAAGTACCCCAATAGGAGTCCTAGCAGGGGCCCTGAGACCCCTTATACCCACAGGGAGCATTCTTAAAGTGTGCTAACTTCCAGATGAAACTCAATCAACATGTGCTGCCCCAGGTGTATTGCATTAATGCATACGCCAGTGGCATGGCACTGGAAATTAAGAGATTCCCTTTCAGGTTTACTTTACTGCTAACATTGCGCTCCTGGTTCATGATTATAGCACAAGCCTTATAAGCAGCACCTTCTATTAACATCATTATGCTGACACTCTACAAGCACAATACGATCTGGAGCTTCTAGACATCTCTCAGTGTTTCCAAGGGCACTGTGTGGAATTATGACCACAGAATGGAAACATCACGTGCTAGTGGTATTGATTTGTCGGGTTTATAATGAAATGTTAATTACTGTGTAGTTTTAAGTCTGATGAATAAGTGAGGCAATACTGAACCAAGTCACAAGAGGGTGCTCAAGGTATACGGATACACATTAAAAGTTGCTTATGTAGCATTAAAACAGCAATATTATGTTTACATACCTAAAGGAAATTGCCATAATGTGGGGGAAGATACACCGGAGTATATTTACTAAACATCCAACAATGCAGCGCAGCAAGCAACGTTAAAAAGGGATAGAAAATAGGCCCATGCACCAAATTAAAAAAATGCCTCCTATTAACGAATCAGATAATTAAGAAAGTGGTACACCTTTGCAAATCAGGGATGTTTTAAATGTGTAAAGAAAATCTGTATAAGTGTTTTGCAGATATGGGAGACTGCATGCATTTGCACTTTCTGCAGGCAATGCTTGTGGTAACATCAAGGATATCGACAGTAAAAAAAACAGCCCTCCAGACCATAAAACAGGCTCACAAACAGCAAAAAAACCAACCCACACACTGATCTGTGAGACCACCCCATCTTCAAGTGGCTACCAGTGAACACCAGAAAAACAGTGACACAGTCCCTGATAGCCAACAGACTCGACTACAACAATGCACTGTACACTGGAATCAACAAACAGCTCCTGAACAGGCTCCATACCGTCCAAAAACACTGCTGCAAGACTCAACTCATGAGCTTTGCTGCCAGGATGCTGCTTTTGCGCACATTACTACATGACTTTATTTTGCAAGACTCTGTGCATTTCACACGAGAACTGTCTGCTTTTCACATTCTCTTCTAGTTCCTGGAGGTTAGTCTGAACACGATGTGCAAGGTCGATAAACAATGCCCCTTGTTAGGTCTCGCCTACGCAGCGCGCATGCGCTGCGTAGGAAAGAGACCTTTAGAAATCGCTCCAGGCTTGCAGCCAAACACGTGCATGCGTTCCATTGCCTTCAATGGCAAAGCGTACACGTGAGGTGATTTACTTGCGGGAGTGAGCGCCCGCCATATGGTAGCAATTATCGCTCCCGCAAGTAAATCGCGCAGGCCCCCCTCCTCCCCCTGCTTCTAGCGCTCGCGCGCACACACACAACTCCAGGGCTTGTTTTTTTTTTTTTACTTTAAGCACGAGCTATATCTGCTTTCCTCATGACTGATTTTTCTGTAATTCTTTGCTAGTGATGTAGCAGTTTGTGATCCGGATTGAACAGAACGATCACCGTAATCTGCAGAATGCACTTGGAGTTTATTGATAATTGCATGTGTTTTGGTCTTTATTACTCTGTACGCTAGACTTAATTGTTTTTGATTCTTATTTGTTGATAAAGAGCAATATTTCCGGGTTTTAAACTTTATACTCAGGACATCAGTTAGCCTGGCAATGATTATGTCAATGTTTGTATACAGAGCACAGTTTGACAGTGTTTAGAGGTAATCTGTTGTGAGGTGTGCTGCAGCGGCCAGGTCAGTTGACGTCGAAGCACAGGGCTCACGGTTCGATCCCTGGCTCCGGTGGCAGCTCAGCTCAGCCCAGCACTATGTGACTCTGGGTAATAGCTTAATTTCCACGACGGCCCCCAGCACTTTGAGACCCGTAAGTGTGAGTAGTTAGCACTTTACAAATACGGATTTACATTTACATTTTTTAATCTATAAAATATAGACTTTTTTCTGTTAGCCGTCTCAAACTTAAACTGATTGTATAGCGCCAAGCATGATAGACTGCGTCAAGCTGAGCCTAACAGACTGTGAGGGTTGTATTTTACACAAGAGACAGATTCTGACAGTTCTTGAACTTTTAGTTAGCCTGTCAGAATGTGGAGAAGTGATTTTTTAAAGCTGCCACCTTCTCAATTGGCTCTGTCCTAGGTTTTAGTCTTTCATGAGAGATGGACAAAAGTCCTGGTTTGTGGCTGAAGCAGGTCTGAGTAAGTGATTCTAGTACTTGTAACACTCATCGGCAATATACAAAAGGTCCATCGCTGATAAAGGCACCCTTGGTGAACCTGTTTGTGTCAAATCTACCCCTGGTTTTCCGTCATTCTTTATGATCTTGCATTTTTGGTGAGCTCTGCAAATTCCTCTGATACATTCATGTAGGATTCTTAGGGCCATTCTGGACACAGATATGACATGAGATTTTCGTCAAACACAAAGTGTAAAATGCATCGAGGAGACAGTGGATATGCCACTTGCACCTGGTAGTTCCAGAGACCTCGAGAACAGAGTGGCTCACACGTGGGCTGTTTTAATGTCTTTTTTTTAATATTATTTTTTAGATTGACGTACTTTCGATTTCACTCAACTTGTGTAGTGACTACACCAAGAAGCAACAAAAATGACCTATCCGTTATAACTGCATTAAGGCATATATGAGAACGCAGTTAAAGCTGGAGGGAAAATACTCTGGTAACTCCAGGGCCCATATTACATAACAGGTGCGCCTGTTTGCACCATGGTACACCTTAAAACCGGTGCACTGGGTGCAAACCGGAACAGTAATGTGCTGCTCTCAGAGCAAACAGGAACCTGCACTGCCCTGGGGACAGCACATTAGTGAACACACTTCAGTCAGCCGATTCTTCTTCCTCTGTGAAGGTGACATCTGCTTGCACTTCAAAGAGGAGGCAGTGATTCCCCCGAGGCGGGTGCAGTGAGTTACTTTACTTTTTCCTCCTTGTAGGGTAGCCCTCAGGGGTGCTCTATGTGCCACCTTTTTGAGGTACTTTGTGTGCCTGTAAACAGCTTCTTTGCCTCTGCGCCTGTGCCCATAAAAGGGAACAGCTGTAGAGGTAAGTGTTTCCCTCATTAGCGCCGGGATACTCACCCATGCAAAAGAGGGAATACCTCTTGAAGACGGCGCTGGTGCTTTGTGTGCAACGGCGCTATCTGTATTAGAGAAGAGGCCACATAAGTATCTGAGCCTTATTCTGTAATACTTCAGTGCCCCAGGGATGCAGAAAACTAGCGAACACGCCCATTGTCCCCCCATGGTACTGTTTGTAATACGTACCCTGATAATCCTGGCCGTCAAGCAAGACCGAGCTGAAGACGTTGTCTTCTAAAATTAAGTCTCCTGGAGAAGGCAGCAGCTTCAGAAAATGAAATCCTAAAACGGAATTTCTCTTGTTCAAGCATCCCCCCCACCCCCCCCCCCAACTACACTATATTTCCAGTCTTGTTGCTCTACTCTTTTTTCGGGGTATTTTCACCTGCTTCATTGTTTGTCTACGCACAAAGGTTTCCTCTTGAATATGTGACTTGTATGAAAAACAGTGGTAAAGATTATTCAATTTTGTCATTTTTAACACATTTTCAAGGTCAAACAAGCATTGGCATAGCCAATAGGTCTTGCTTTTGGGACCCTATAAGTATTTAGCTATGCAGCACAATATCCTTGGTGCAACAACATCAACTGTTGCATGGCTAAACACTTAGAAGGTCCCAAAGGCGAGACCTATTGGCTATGCCAATGCTTGTTTTTCTGTTCTGGTCAGTCCGTAGCACCTAGACAAAACATGCTAAACACAGCTGCACTGCTGGAAACTGGTGCCTTGATATTACGGGGATGCATGTTGTAGGCACTAAGGTATGGGTTCTGCTGACAAATCCCAGAGATCTTGCCTTATATTATAAAACTCAACCTTACCAAGGGGAGGATGGTTAGGCCATATAGTCCTTTCTCCACTGTCTGTATATGATGACATCCCCCTTTATATTCTATGGAATTGTAACAATGTTAATTGTACTGAGTTTATGCACTTCACTGCTCTGGTGGATCGTATACTGCACTATAGAGCACGATAGTTAAAATAAACATTTTTGAACTATACAGTGACTGACAATTCCTATTGTGGACAAGTACGAGTGAGTGAGCGAAAAGGAATGTCTTGCTACCGCGATTCCTTAGAGAGTCGGGACTGTTGTGCTCTGGGTTGTCTAATCATTTGTAGCTTCGTGATTATGTAGGAGAACGAATGAGACACTATAGCTAGTCGGTTTTGGGATTTTGGGTACTAAGGTGGTAGGAAGGTACAACCCCTATACACTGAGGTCCTGTGTTCCTGCGCATAGTTCTATGTATGTGCAGAATCCCCGCAACATGGCGCCGCCAACGTTTGGTCTGGTTCTTATCTGCGAGACTCCTGAGTAGTGCTTGTCCACAATCCCCTCACTTCTGTTTACGGAGACGGTTGTCACGGTATAGCCTCCTATATTGTGATAATTTATAGGTTTTTCAAGCTTGAATTTTAAAAGGTCTTTCTTTTTCTATTTTACCCGTTATTGCGCTGCCACGCATAGGTTGTTATTCTCTAACTATTGATTATGGTGACAGTTATTGCGCCGCCTAATCGGGCAGCAGTCACAGCCTATTTGACTCAATATGGGGTCTCTAATGCGGGTATTGAGCTCATTTTTGTTGTAGAAGCAGACGAAGCATACCCCTTCAATTTGTTCCACGAATATACTGCAACGGCCCTTCCTCAAAATTATCGTCCTTAAAGGTCTCTTGAAGTTACGCTAACAGCTTGGCAACATCAAATTTGGTTTAATGGCGCCCTTCTTCACCCGTTAACACCAGTCCGTTTAGGCCCCATATCGATAGATGGGGCCACGTGGCCCATTTTGGCTGGGTATACCCCACACCCACGTTACCTAACCGCAACAATCGCAGAGCTTCGCGTTTTGCATACTTTGTTAATACATGTACATAGAGCTGTTATTCAGTTCATGTCATGCAACTTCCAGGTGGGACCACCTGGTGTGGCTGCACAACCACCTGCACTTGGTGGTGTGATAAATGCAAAAACAACAGTTGATGGGCAGAATGCAGAACAATGTCATACATTCACCCCAGTACAGTCCTCCCTGGACCGGAAACAAGCATCCTAGGACCGGTTTCGGGGTTTCACCCCTCTTCAGCCAGGATAGCTTGATTCCAGTGGCATGGAGATCACGGGACCCACGTCTGGGCATACCCGTCCCACTCGGGGTGACAAATGCAAAAACAACAGTTGATGGACAGAATGCAGAACAATGTCATACATTCACCCCAGTACAGCGATCTGGGCCTAAATCCATCGTTTTTTTGCTCACAATGCCATTCCAGTTTTGACCCAGCCATATGCATATCAGTCTTGACCCTGTGCCCAATGGGAACAGTCCAGCCTGAACTGCCAAGCCATGTCTTCCCTAGACCGAAATCAAGGATCCTAGGACCGGTTTCGGGGTTTCACCCCTCTTCAGCCAGGATAGCTTGACTCCACTGGTGTAGTGAGCACAGGACCCACGTCTGGGCATACCCTTCCCACATAGGGCGAACAGCAAAACACACAAGATGATGGACGGAATGTTGCACATTGGCAAAACATTCACCCCCAGTCACAGATCTGGGTTTAATCCATCGTTATTTTGCTCACCACGCCACCCCAGTTCAGACATGGCCATATGCAAATCAGTCTTGACCCTGTGCCTCATGGGAACAGTCCAGCCCGAACTGCCAAGCCATGTCTTCCCTGGACCGCAATCAAGCATCCTAGGACCGGTTTCGGGGTTTCACCCCTCTTTAGCCAGGATAGGTTGACTCCAGTGGCGTAGTGAGCACGAGACCCACGTCTGGGCATACCCTTGCCACATAGGGCGAACAGCAAAACACACAAGATGATGGACGGAATGTTGAACATTGGCAAAACATTCACCCCCGGTCACAGATCTGGGTTTAATCCATCGTTATTTTGCTCACCACGCCACCCCAGTTCAGACATGGCCATGTGCAAATCAGTCTTGACCCTGTGCCTCATGGGAACAGTCCAGCCCGAACTGCCAAGCCATGTCTTCCCTGGACCAGAATCAAGCATCCTAGGACCGGTTTCGGGGTTTCACCCCTCTTTAGCCAGGATAGGTTGACTCCAGTGGCGTAGTGAGCACGGGACCCACGTCTGGGCATACCCTTCCCACAAAGGGCGAACAGCAAAACACACAAGATGATGGACGGAATGTTGAACATTGGCAAAACATTCACCCCCGGTCACAGATCTGGGTTTAATCCATCGTTATTTTGCTCACCACGCCACCCCAGTTCAGACATGGCCATGGTCGTGACCCTGTGCCTCATGGGAACAGTCCAGCCCGAACTGCCAAGACATGTCTTCCCTGTACCGGAATCAAGCATCCTAGGACCGGTTTCGGGGTTTCACCCCTCTTCAGCCAGGATAGCTTGACTCCAGTGGCGTAGTGAGCACGGGACCCACGACTGGGCATAACCTTCCCACATAGGGCGAACAGCAAAACACACAAGATGATGGACGGAATGTTGCACATTGGCAAAACATTCACCCCCAGTCACAGATCTGGGTTTAATCCATTGTTATTTTGCTCACCACGCCACCCCAGTTCAGACATGGCCATATGGAAATCAGTCTTGACCGTGGGCCTCATGGGATCAATCCAGCCCGAACTGCCAAGCCATGTCTTCCCTGGACCGGAATCAAGCATCCTAGGACCGGTTTCGGGGTTTCACCCCTCTTCAGCCAGGATAGCTTTACTGCAGTGGCGTAGGAAGCACGAGACCCACAACTGGGCATACCCTTCTCACATAGGGCAAACAGCAAAACACACAAGATGATGGACGAAATGTTCCACATTGGCAAAACATTCACCCCCAGTCACAGATATGGGTTTAATCCATCGTTATTTTGCTCACCACGCCACCCCAGTTCAGACATGGCCATATGCAAATCAGTCTTGACCCAGTGCCTCATGGGAACAGTCCAGCCCGAACTGCCAAGTCATGTCTTCCCTGGACAAGAATCAAGCAATCTAGGACCGGTTTCGAGGTTTCACCCCTCTTCAGCCAAGATAGAACGGCGGGGCCGGCATCGGCCACGCCAAAAGATATGGCAGTCGAGCCGGCCCCCTCCGCGACGGTGGGGGGAAGGGGGGGCGATCCTTTCACGCACAATGTGACGCGGCGGCCGCCCCCCCCTCTCCCTCATTGGTCTCGGGCGTGGGCGTGACCCGGAAGCGATTCAAATCGCTTTCAGGTCGCGCTAAAAGGGAACAACATCGCAGGGCTATAAAGGGCTGGGGAGCCCAGGAAACCTCCTCTTGGTTCCTGGCTCCCCAGCTTGACCCCCCACGCCTCGCTAGGAGGCGGTAATAGTTGTTTTTGTTTCCCCAGATCGCCGGATTGTGGAAGGAGCGTCCGACCTTCGCCGTCGCGTGCTGCTGGGAGATCGTCGGGGGCAAGGAAGCATCGCGGAGGTTGAGGCAGAAGCATCCGGGTGATCGTCGAGTGCCGAGACTGAGGCGGGAGCGTTCAGGAGATCGGGATCGGAGCATCGAGGCGGGAGCGTCCAGGAGATCAGGATCGGAGCATCGTTGTACAGCGGCGAGGCGGGAGCGTCCCGTGTGAGGTACCCGGTGGGGGTTGTGCAAGGCGCTCACCCCTCTGGTGTTAGAACGCTGTAACCTGCATTGTGGCTCCTTTGATGCGCTCCGCATCGCGCGCGCTTCCATACAGGAGGGTCTGTCTCGTTTAAATGCGGTGTCGGGCATTGTGAGGATAATCGTGCTGCAACTGTGTGCCGTACGTGCGCAATTTTGCTTGGTCAGCTGCTCAGGGGTTTAGAAAATTCTCTTTCATTTTAACCATTGAAATAGCGCCAGAGCGGGGCAGCTTGAAACAGAGTTATTAGAAACGCACAGGGTTGATCAACACATGCATCAACAGGGTTAGAGTCCCCTCGTTTTGATAAGGAGTAGACGCACACTTTCTTGGTGGGCCACAACAATCGATAACAATTGTTTTATGCTGTGGTTTGTGTTTTAAAAGTTCTGGGCGATTTCATGCCTTATCGGTGCAGAGTATTAGCATAAGTGGTTTGGGTGGCTGTGGCTGGGGTGCAGATTGGCCAGTTGCTCTTGATGATCTGGGAGGACTAACCTGCGTACAGTAAGCACAAATAGGCTGCGTGTGGGTGTTTTGTGGTTTTATTGTGGTGGTTTTTGAGCACAATGGCAGGGAAGGCTAAGAGAGGGGAACAGGGCTCTCGTATGGAGAGGCTAATGGTAGAGATGATGCAAAAGGTGACAGAGATGGGTCAGGATCTGGCTAACCTCAGGGAGAAGGTGGAGGGACAGGAGGGTGGGAGGCCTAGGCGCCCGCATGTGCCCCCCCCAGGCTGCTTTTCCAGCAATCCCCAAAAGGGTCAGAACCAAGAAATGCGTTACCACAGTGATACCCCCCCCACCCCACAGACCCCTGGGTGTGATCATGTGCCACCTACCCCTCTACCAGCTCCGGACTTAGGGAGTCTGTTGGTACCAGTGCCGGCAACACCAACGCCGTTACATACACTCTCAGTTGAGCCACTGGCCTCACCCCTGCATCCAGGTACGCCAGCGATTCCGGTGGGCCCAGTGCCGCAGCCCGCCCCCCTAGGGGTACCAGTCCCTCCGACCACAGGTCCAGTCCCGGTGCCGACACCTTTAGGGGGGGTGCCACCGACTGGGGGAGAGGTCCCTCAAGATGTAGTGTCGCATCTGGCGGCGATATTGCCTTGGTTGGGGAAGGCAGGTATTTTAGCGCCTGCGGTGGGAATGAAAGAGTTGGGTACCGATGCGCTAGCAGAAGCAACGCGAATTGTGTGTGAGTTTAACGCAGGGCGCAAGGAGCAGAACATTGCTGGTCCTGTTGCTTCGTTACCTATCATTGCAGGGGTGGGTACCGCCACTCTGGAGAACAAAGGGGCGTCAGTCGCCAGTTCGTCAACTGTGAGTCCACCGGAGGTGCCGGGGTCCACTGTAACAGGTAAACTGGCTACATTGCCAATGGTGGGTGTGGGCGAGATCAGCTCCGAGCACGAGTTCTTGGGCAGGCATGTGTCGCAGGAGTTAAAAAACAGAATTTGGGCTGATGAATATATTAACATGTTTTCGCTACTGATCTGCGAGAGGGAAAGGGAGGAGTCAAGGAAGAACAAGGATTACATGCTTCCAAGGGAATGGGCTAGTGAGATGCAGAAATTCAGGGTGGAAGAGAACTTACTTAATTGGATTAGAGCCTTTTCCGTATTCATGGCAGTCACAGCTGAGCGTTTTCCAAACTTGCAGGCGCAGATGGCTTGTTACCAGAACAGAAAAGTGTTGGCCCACGATAAATTCGCGGGCGGGGGATGGTTGGTGTATGACAGAAATTTCAGGGTGGCTAAGGCATCTGACCCAACCCTGTCATGGGATCGAATTTACACGGTGTCTTGGTTAGATCTATTCGGGGGTGAGGGCATAAAGAGTCAGTCCTTTCAGCCAGCCCAGCCTTTCCAGCCCTTTCGTTCTCAGGGTACCGCAAGCTACACCACGAATTCAAGCAATAATAGTGGAAGGAAAGGGACGTGCTGGGATTTCAACAGGCGGACTTGCACCAGGCCACAGGGTCAGTGCAGGTTCAAGCACGCGTGTTCCATTTGCGCCAATCCTTCCCACCCTGAATCAAAATGTCTTAAAAGATCAAAAGATAAGGGCAGAAAGAAGCAGGAGTGAGGTGGGCTTGCCGCTTAAAGCGCGCTCACCCATCGACGCCACGGCACTGACTCCATGGCTCAACAAGTATCCATGTCATCTGACAGCCAGAATGTTGTTGGAGGGTTTCAGGGATGGGTTTAGGATACCAGCTCCAAATTATGTGGGGGCATCTGAATGCCAGAACCAACTCTCCGCCCGGACCAATCCAGGCATAGTCTCCACAAAGATTGCCAAGGAGCTGCGCCTGGGTAGGGTGGCCGGCCCTTTCAAGTATGTGCCAGTTGAGAATTTTGTGTGCTCCCCTTTGGGCGTAGTCCCCAAAAAGGTAGAAGGGGAATTCAGACTCATACACAACTTGTCCGCTCCCAGGGGTATCTCTCTGAAGATGCTATTAACGATGAGTTCTGCAGTGTTAAATATGCTTCATTTGATCAAGCAGTGGAGATTCTCAGAGGGTTGGGCCCAGGGGCACTGATGGCGAAATCCTACATTGATTCGGCCTTTCGGTTACTCCCGGTACACCCGGACGATTATCATCTGCTTGGCTTTAAATTTCAGGATAATTTTTACATGGATATGTGTATGCCTATGGGATGCTCTGTTTCATGTGCATACTTTGAGAAATTCAGTTCTTTTTTGGAATGGGTTTTCAGACAGAATTCAGGGCACCAGTGGGTCATGCATTACCGTGATGACTTTCTTATCCTGGGGTCACGGGGCTCCCCAGAGTGTGGGTGGGCGCTGCAGGAATTTTGCGCGCTTATGCAGGCTCTGGGGGTTCCTTTGGCCCCGGGGAAGACGGTGGGCCCTGCATCTACTATAGAATTCCTGGGTATTGAGCTGGATTCTGTCCAGAAGTGTTTTAGGTTACCCTTAGACAAGGTCAACAAATTCAGGGCATGTTTGCAGCTATGCTTGAGCAAGCAGTAGGTCACACTTCATCAGTTGCAGCAGACAGTAGGGCAACTCAATTTCGCCCTGCCGGTCATTCCAATGGCCAGACCCTTCTCCAGATCCATCTCCCAAGCCATGACTGGCCTCAAAGAGAAACATCACCACAAAAGGCTGTCAGCTGAGGTCCGGCAGGACATGCGGATTTGGATGGCATTCCTGCAGGATTTTAATGGCAGGGTAGTGTGGCCGGGTCCGCCCATTGCATCCGCAGAGTTGGGTTTAATGACTGACGCCGTGGGCAACGAGGGATTTGGCGCCATACTCGGTACCGAGTGGGTTGCTCAACGTTGGCCAGCGTGGTGGGTGGATAGCGGTTTGACAGGGAACGTTGGCTTCCTTGAGATATTCCCTATCTGGGTGGCATTGATTGTATGGCCGGAACAATTGTCTAATCAGTCAGTGATTTTCTGGTCAGATAATATGACCGTTGTGGAGTGCATCAATCAGCAGGTAGCCCGATGTAAGATGATTCTCCGCGTCTTGAAAGAAATTGTTCTCACCTGTAGGAAATTGAACGTACAATTTAGAGCAAAACACGTGCCTGGTGTACTTAATCATGCGGCTGACGCGCTTTCTCGCTTTAAGATGCAGGTTTTCAGGGCTCATCTCCCAACAGCGGCAGAGCGGGCAACCCTCTTCCCAGAACGACTTTGGCAGATTGGTGCCCCCGCTTACCAGACCTCGTGGCAGCGAGTCTAGCACCCAGGACCAGGAAAGCATACGAAGGGGCGTTCTGGCAGTATTGTTCTTTCTTGGGTGAGGGATGGGTGGAGCGTTGGCACGACACAGGGGCACTCATTTCATACTTGGGTTGGCTAAGGGCCAACGGGCGCTCGGCGGCCGCAGCTAGGAAACAGGTGGCAGCAATTTCCTTCTTCGCTCAGAGCAGGGACAGGGGTGACCCCACTAACAGTTTCACGGTAAGAAAGGCTCTGAAAGGGTGGCGAGGCCTCCAGGTGTCGGCCCCTGACACGAGGCAGCCAATTGAGGTGCAGCTTCTCACGTCACTACTAGCGGCCCTCCCCGCAATTTGCAATACCTCAAGTGAGGTCAGGCTATTCACTGCTGCCTTTTCATTAGCCTTTTATGGTGCTTTCCGTATTGGGGAGTTGGTGGCCCCAAACAAACTGGACTTGCTAGGCGGCCTGCAGTTCGAATGCCTTAAAATCAGGGTCGATGCCCTATTAATATCAATCAGGAAGTCCAAGACTGATCAGGAGGCCCAGGGTGATGGGGTGGTTCTCCACCGGGCACAGGGGAACCCATGCTGCCCGGTAGCACACGTTGAGAGCTACTTGCAGGTTAGACCATTGAACGTAGGGGGGCCTTTCTTGATCCATGAAGATGGGGTCCCACTGACACGCTTCCAATTTAAAAGGATGTTGGACATGGCAATTCTGAAGGTAGGTCAGAATCCAGAGTGTTTCGGCAGCCACTCCTTTAGGATAGGGGCTGCCACTGAAGCAACCGCCAGGGGCCTATCAACCGGCGAAGTACAGAAGATAGGGAGATGGGTGTCTAAATGTTACAAACGTGATGTGCGCTTACACATGTTGTGACTAAGGGAGGCACACAACGCTGATGCATGGTCTTTCTGCTTTCTTTACAGTTTCTCGAGCCTGTCACGCAGGGGAGAAACTCAAGATATTACATCAGCAACAGTCGACAGAGCGGATACCATCACCACAAAGGCAAACTTTTCGGACAGTGTGGATCATAGGGCATTCACATGTGAGGCATCTGTCTAACCCTTTTTCTACAGGAGATTACAGGGAAAGAGCGTGGCAGGCAGGGTTTGAGATAACATGCCATGGGAAAGGAGGGCTATGCTTTGATCGGTTCTTCAGCCAGGATAGGTTGACTCCAGTGGCGAAGTGAGCACGGGACGCACGTCTGGGCATACCCTTCCCACATAGGGCGAACAGCAAAACACACAAGATGATGGACGGAATGTTGAACATTGGCAAAACATTCACCCCCGGTCACAGATCTGGGTTTAATCCATCGTTATTTTGCTCACCACGCCACCCCAGTTCAGACATGGCCATGGTCTTGACCCTGTGCCTCATGGGAACAGTCCAGCCCGAACTGCCAAGCCATGTCTTCCCTGTACTGGAATCAAACATCCTAGGACCGGTTTCGGGGTTTCACCCCTCTTCAGCCAGGATAGCTTGACTCCAGTGGCGTAGTGATCACGGGACCCACGTCTGGGCATAACCTTCCCACATAGGGCGAACGGCAAAAGACACAAGATGATGGACGGAATGTTGCACATTTGCAAAACATTCACACCCAGTCACAGATCTGGGTTTAATCCATCGTTATTTTGCTCACCACGCCACCCCAGTTCAGACATGGCCATGTGGAAATCAGTCTTGACCGTGTGCCTCATGGGATCAGTCCAGCCCGAACTGCCAAGCCATGTCTTCCCTGGACCGGAATCAAGCATCCTACGACAGGTTTCGGGGTTTCACCCCTCTTCAGCCAGGATAGCTTGACTCCAGTGGCGTAGTGAGCACGGGACCCACGTCTGGGCATACCCTTCCCACATAGGGCGAACAGCAAAACACACAAGATGATGGACGGAATGTTCCACATTGGCAAAACATTCACCCCCAGTCACAGATCTGGGTTTAATCCATCGTTATTTTGCTCACCACGCCACCCCAGTTCAGACATGGCCATATGCAAATCAGTCTTGACCCTGTGCCTCATGGGAACAGTCCAGCCCGAACTGCCAAGCCATGTCTTCCCTGGACCGGAATCAAGCATCCTAGGACCGGTTTCGGGGTTTCACCCCTCTTCAGCCAGGATAGCTTGACTCCAGTGGCGTAGTGAGCTCGGGACCCACGTCTGGGCATACCCTTCTCACATAGGGCAAACAGCAAAACACACAAGATGATGGACGGAATGTTGCACATTGGCAAAACATTCACCCCCAGTCACAGATCTGGGTTTAATCCATCGTTATTTTGCTCACCACGCCACCCCAGTTCAGACATGGCCATATGGAAATCAGTCTTGACCCTGTGCCTCAAGGGAACAGTCCAGCCCGAACTGCCAAGCCATGTCTTCCCTGGACTGCAATCAAGCATCCTAGGACCGGTTTCAGGGTTTCACCCCTCTTCAGCCAGGATAGGTTGACTCCAGTGGCGTAGTGAGCACGGGACCCACGTCTGGGCATACCCTTCCCACATAGGGCGAGCATCAAAACACACAAGATGATGGACGGAATGTTGCACATTGGCAAAACATTCACCCCCAGTCACAGATCTGGGTTTAATCCATCGTTATTTTGCTCACCACGCCACCCCAGTTCAGACATGGCCATATGGAAATCAGTCTTGACCATGTGCCTCCTGGGATCAGTCCAGCCCGAACTGCCAAGCCATGTCTTCCCTGGACCGGAATCAAGCATCCTACGACAGTTTTCGGGGTTTCACCACTCTTCAGCCAGGATAGCTTGACTCCAGTGGCGTAGTGAGCACGGGACCCACGTCTGGGCATACCCTTCCCACATAGGGCGAACAGCAAAACACACAAGATGATGGACGGAATGTTGCACATTGGCAAAACATTCATCCCCAGTCACAGATCTGGGTTTAATCCATCGTTATTTTGCTCACCACCCCACCCCAGTTCAGACATGGCCATATAGAAATCAGTTTTGACCCTGTGCCTCATGGCAACAGTCCAGCCCGAACTGCCAAGCCATGTCTTCCCTGGACCGAAATCAAGCCTCCTAGGACCGGTTTCGGGGTTTCACCCCTCTTCAGCCAGGATAGCTTGACTCCAGTGGCGTAGTGAGCACGGACCCACGTCTGAGCATACCCTTCCCACATAGGGCGAATAGCAAAACACAAAAGATGATGGACGGAATGTTGCACATTGGCAAAACATTCACCCCCAGCCACAGATCTGGGTTTAATCCATCGTTATTTTGCTCACCACGCCACCCCAGTTCAGACATGGCCATATGCAAATCAGTCTTGACCCTGTGCCTCATGGGAACAGTCCAGCCCGAACTTCCAAGCCATGTCTTCCCTGGACCGGAATCAAGCATCCTAGGACCGGTTTCGGGGTTTCACCCCTCTTCAGCCAGGATAGCTTGACTCCAGTGGCGTAGTGAGCACGGGACCCACATCTGGGCATAACCTTCCCACATAGGGAGAACAGCAAATAACACAAGATGATGGACGTAATGTTGAACATTGGCAAAACATTCACCCCCAGTCACAGATCTGGGTTTAATCCATTGTTATTTTGCTCACCACGCCACCCCAGTTCAGACATGGCCATATGCAAATCAGTCTTGACCCTCTGCCTCATGGGAACAGTCCTGCCCGAACTGCCAAGCCATGTCTTTCCTGGACCGGAATCATACATCCTACGATCGGTTTCGGGGTTTCACCCCTCTTCAGCCAGGATAGCTTGACTCCAGTTGCGTAGTGAGCATAGGACCCACGTCTGGGCATACCCTTCCCACATAGGGCGAACAGCAAAACACACAAGATGATGGACGGAATGTTTCACATTGGCAAAACATTCACCCCCTGTCACAGATATGGGTTTAATCCATTGTTATTTTGCTCACCACGCTACCCCAGTTCAGACATGGCCATATGCAAATCAGTCTTGACCCTGTGCCTCATGGGAACAGTCCAGCCCGAACTGCCAAGCCATGTCTTCCCTGGACCGAAATCAAGCATCCTAGGACCGGTTTCGGGGTTTCACCCCTCTTCAGCCAGGATAGCTTGACTCCAGTGGCGTAGTGAGCACGGACCCACGTCTGAGCATACCCTTCCCACATAGGGCGAATAGAAAAACACACAAGATGATGGACGGAATGTTGCACATTGGCAAAACATTCACCCCCAGTCACAGATCTGGGTTTAATCCATCGTTATTTTGCTCACCACGCCACCTGAGTTCAGACATGGCCATATACAAATCAGTCTTGACCCTGTGCCTCATGGGAACAGTCCAGCCCGAACTTCCAAGCCATGTCTTCCCTGGACCGTAATCAAGCATCCTAGGACCGGTTTCGGGGTTTCACCCCTCTTCAGCCAGGATAGCTTGACTCCAGTGGCGTAGTGAGCACAGGACCCACATCTGGGCATAACCTTCCCACATAGGGAGAACAGCAAATAACACAAGATGATGGACGTAATGTTGCACGTTGGCAAAACATTCACCCCCAGTCACAGATCTGGGTTTAAGCCATTGTTATTTTGCTCACCACGCCACCCCAGTTCAGACATGGCCATATGCAAATCAGTCTTGACCCTCTGCCTCATGGGAACAGTCCTGCCCGAACTGCCAAGCCATGTCTTTCCTGGACCGGAATCATACATCCTACGATTGGTTTCGGGGTTTCACCCCTCTTCAGCCAGGATAGCTTGACTCCAGTTGCGTAGTGAGCATGGGACCCACGTCTGGGCATACCCTTCCCACATAGGGCGAACAGCAAAACACACAAGATGATGGACGGAATGTTTCACATTGGCAAAACATTCACCCCTTGTCACAGATATGGGTTTAATCCATTGTTATTTTGCTCACCACGCCACCCCAGTTCAGACATGGCCATATGCAAATCAGTCTTGACCCTGTGCCTCATGGGAACAGTCCAGCCCAAACTGCCAAGCCATGTCTTCCCTGGACCGGAATCAAGCATCCTAGGACCGGTTTCGGGGTTTCACCCCTCTTCAGCCAGGACAGCTTGACTCCAGTGGCGTAGTGAGCACAGGACCCACGTCTGGGCATACCCTTCCCACATAGGGCAAACAGCAAAACACACAAGATGATGGACGGAATGTTCCACATTGGCAAAACATTCACCCCCAGTCACAGTTACGGGTTTAATCCATCGTTATTTTGCTCACCACGCCACCCCAGTTCAGACATGGCCATATGCAAATCAGTCTTGACCCTGTGCCTCATGGGAACAGTCCAGCCCGAACTGCCAAGCCATGTCTTCCCTGGACCAGAATCAAGCATCCTAGGACCGGTTTCGGGGTTTCACCCCTCTTCCGCCAGGATGGGTTGACTCTAGTGGCGTAGTGAGCACGGGACCCACGTCTGGGCATACCCTTCCCACATAGGGCAAACAGCAAAACACACAAGATGATGGACGGAATGTTGCACATTGGCAAAACATTCACCCCCAGTCACAGATCTGGGTTTAATCCATCGTTATTTTGCTCACCACGCCACCCCAGTTCAGACATGGCCATGGTCTTGACCCTGTGCCTCATGGGAACAGTCCAGCCCGAACTGCCAAGCCATATCTTCCCTGTACTGGAATCAAGAATCCTAGGACCGGTTTTGGGGTTTCACCCCTCTTCTGCCAGGATAGCTTGACTCCAGTGGCGTAGTGAGCACGGGACCCACGTCTGGGCATAACCTTCCCACATAGGGCGAACAGCAAAACACACAAGATGATGGACGGAATGTTGCACATTGGCAAAACATTCACCCCCAGTCACAGATCTGGGTTTAATCCATTGTTATTTTGCTCACCACGCCACCCCAGTTCAGACATGGCCATGGTCTTGACCCTGTGCCTCATGGGAACAGTCCAGCCCGAACTGCCAAGCCATGTCTTCCCTGGACCGGAATCAAGCATCCTTGGACCGGTTTCGGGGTTTCACCCCTCTTCTGCCAGGATAGCTTGACTCCAGTGGCGTAGTGAGCACGGGACCCACGTCTGGGCATACCCTTCCCACATAGGGCAAACAGCAAAATACACAAGATGATGGACGGAATGTTGCACATTGGCAAAACATTCACCCCCAGTCACAGATCTAGGTTTAGTCCATCGTTATTTTGCTCACCCTGCCACCCCAGTTCAGACATGGTCATATGCAAATCAGTCTTGACCCTGTGCCTCATGGGAACAGTCAAGCCCGAACTGCCAAGCCATGTCTTCCCTGGACCGGAATCAAGCATCCTAGGACCGGTTTCGGGGTTTCACCCCTCTTCAGCCAGGATAGCTTGACTCCACTGGTGTAGTGAGCACAGGACCCACGTCTGGGCATACCCTTCCCACATAGGGCGAACAGCAAAACACACAAGATGATGGACGGAATGTTGCACATTGGCAAAACATTCACCCCCAGTCACAGATCTGGTTTAATCCATCATTATTTTGCTGACCACGCCACCCCAGTTCAGACATGGCCATATACAAATCAGTCTTGACCCTGTGCCTCATGGCAACAGTCCAGCCCGAACTGCCAAGCCATGTCTTCCCTGGACCGAAATCAAGCATCCTAGGACCGGTTTCGGGGTTTCACCCCTCTTCAGCCAGGATAGCTTGACTCCAGTGGCGTAGTGAGCACGGGACCCACATCTGGGCATAACCTTCCCACATAGGGAGAACAGCAAAACACACAAGATGATGGACGTAATGTTGCACATTGGCAAAACATTCACCCCCAGTCACAGATCTGGGTTTAATCCATTGTTATTTTGCTCACCACGCCACCCCAGTTCAGACATGGCCATATGCAAATCAGTCTTGACCCTCTGCCTCATGGGAACAGTCCTGCCGGAACTGCCAAGCCATGTCTTCCCTGGACCGGAATCATGCATCCTACGATCGGTTTCGGGGTTTCACCCCTCTTCAGCCAGGATAGCTTGACTCCAGTTGCGTAGTGAGCATGGGACCCACGTCTGGGCATACCCTTCCCACATAGGGCAAACAGCAAAACACACAAGATGATGGACGGAATGTTCCACATTGGCAAAACATTCACCCCCTGTCACAGATATGGGTTTAATCCATTGTTATTTTGCTCACCACGCCACCCCAGTTCAGACATGGCCATATGCAAATCAGTCTTGACCCTGTGCCTCATGGGAACAGTCCAGCCCGAACTGCCAAGCCATGTCTTCCCTGGACCGGAATCAAGCATCCTAGGACCGGTTTCTGGGTTTCACCCCTCTTTAGCCAGGATAGGTTGACTCCAGTGGCGTAGTGAGCACGGGACCCACGTCTAGGCATACCCTTCCCACATAGGGCGAACAGCAAAACACACAAGATGATGGACGGAATGTTGAACATTGGCAAAACATTCACCCCCGGTCACAGATCTGGGTTTAATCCATCGTTATTTTGCTCACCACGCCACCCCAGTTCAGACATGGCCATGGTCTTGACCCTGTGCCTCATGGGAACAGTCCAGCCCGAACTGCCAAGCCATGTCTTCCCTGTACCGGAATCAAGCATCCTAGGACCGGTTTCGGGGTTTCACCCCTCTTCAGCCAGGATAGCTTGACTCCAGTGGCGTAGTGAGCACGGGACCCACGTCTGGGCATAACCTTCCCACATAGGGCGAACAGCAAAACACACAAGATGATGGACGGAATGTTGCAATTCGGCAAAACATTCACCCCCAGTCACAGATCTGGGTTTAATCCATCGTTATTTTGCTCACCACGCCACCCCAGTTCAGACATGGCCATATGGAAATCAGTCTTGACCGTGTGCCTCATGGGATCAATCCAGCCCGAACTGCCAAGCCATGTCTTCCCTGGACCGGAATTAAGCATCCTAGGACCGGTTTCGGGGTTTCACCCCTCTTCAGCCAGGATAGCTTTACTCCAGTGGCGTAGGAAGCACGAGACCCACAACTGGGCATACCCTTCTCACATAGGGCAAACAGCAAAACACACAAGATGATGGACGAAATGTTCCACATTGGCAAAACATTCACCCCCAGTCACAGATATGGGTTTAATCCATCGTTATTTTGCTCACCACGCCACCCCAGTTCAGACATGGCCATATGCAAATCAGTCTTGACCCTGTGCCTCATGGGAACAGTCCAGCCCGAACTGCCAAGTCATGTCTTTCCTGGACAAGAATCAAGCAATCTAGGACCGGTTTCGAGGTTTCACCCCTCTTCAGCCAAGATAGAACGGCGGGGCCGGCATCGGCCACGCCAAAAGGTATGGCAGTCGAGCCGGCCCCCTCCGCGACGGTGGGGGGAAGGGGGGGCGATCCTTTCGCGCACACTGTGACGTGGCGGCCGCCCACTCTCTCCCTCATTGGTCTCGGGCGTGGGCGTGACCCGGAAGCGATTCAAATCGCTTTCAGGTCGCGCTAAAAGGGAACAACATCGCAGGGCTATAAAGGGCTGGGGAGCCCAGGAAACCTCCTCTTGGTTCCTGGCTCCCCAGCTTGCCCCCCCCCACGCCTCGCTAGGAGGCGGTAATAGTTGTTTTTGTTTCCCCAGATCGCCGGATTGTGGAAGGAGCGTCCGACCTTCGCCGTCGCGTGCTGCTGGGAGATCGTCGGGGGCAAGGAAGCATCGCGGAGGTTGAGGCAGAAGCATCCGGGTGATCGGGTGATCGTCGAGTGCCGAGACTGAGGCGGAAGCGTTCAGGAGATCGGGATCGGAGCATCGAGGCGAGAGCGTCCAGGAGATCGGGATCGGAGCATCGTTGTACAGCGGTGAGGCGGGAGCGTCCCGTGTGAGGTACCCGGTGGGGGTTGTGCAAGGCGCTCACCCCTCTGGTGTTAGAACGCTGTAACCTGCATTGTGGCTCCTTTGATGCGCTCCGCATCGCACGCGCTTCCATACAGGAGGGTCTGTCTAGTTTAAATGCGGTGTCGGGCATTGTGGGAATAATCGTGCTGCAACTGTGTGCCGTACGTGCGCAATTTTGCTTAGTCAGCTGCTCAGGGGTTTAGAAAATTCTCTTTCATTTTAACCATTGAAATAGCGCCAGAGCGGGGCAGCTTGAAACAGAGTTATTAGAAATGCACAGGGTTGATCAACACATGCATCAACAGGGTTAGAGTCCCCTCGTTTTGATAAGGAGTAGACGCACACTTTCTTGGTGGGCCACAACAATCGATAACAATTGTTTTATGCTGTGGTTTGTGTTTTAAAAGTTCTGGGCGATTTCATGCCTTATCGGTGCAGAGTATTAGCATAAGTGGTTTGGGTGGCTGTGGCTGGGGTGCAGATTGGCCAGTTGCTCTTGATGATCTGGGAGGACTAACCTGCGTACAATAAGCACAATTAGGCTGCGTGTGGGTGTTTTGTGGTTTTATTGTGGTGGTTTTTGAGCACAATGGCAGGGAAGGCTAAGAGAGGGGAACAGGGCTCTCGTATGGAGAGGCTAATGGTAGAGATGATGCAAAAGGTGACAGAGATGGGTCAGGATCTGGCTAACCTCAGGGAGAAGGTGGAGGGACAGGAGGGTGGGAGGCCTAGGCGCCCGCATGTGCCCCCCCAGGCTGCTTTTCCAGCAATCCCCAAAAGGGTCAGAACCAAGAAATGCGTTACCACAGTGATACCCCCACCCACCCCACAGACCCCTGGGTGTGATCATGTGCCACCTACCCCTCTACCAGCTCCGGACTTAGGGAGTCCGTTGGTACCAGTGCCGGCAACACCAACGCCGTTACATACACTCTCAGTTGAGCCACTGGCCTCACCCCTGCATCCAGGTACGCCAGCGATTCCGGTGGGCCCAGTGCTGCAGCCCGCCCCCCTAGGGGTACCAGTCCCTCCGACCACAGGTCCAGTCCCGGTGCCGACACCTTTAGGGGGGGTGCCACCGACTGGGGGAGAGGTCCCTCAAGATGTAGTGTCGCATCTGGCGGCGATATTGCCTTGGTTGGGGAAGGCAGGTATTTTAGCGCCTGCGGTGGGAATGAAAGAGTTGGGTACCGATGCGCTAGCAGAAACAACGCGAATTGTGTGTGAGTTTAACGCAGGGCGCAAGGAGCAGAACATTGCTGGTCCTGTTGCTTCGTTACCTATCATTGCAGGGGTGGGTACCGCCACTCTGGAGAACAAAGGGGCGTCAGTCGCCAGTTCGTCAACTGTGAGTCCACCGGAGGCGCCGGGGTCCACTGTAACAGGTAAACTGGCTACATTGCCAATGGTGGGTGTGGGCGAGATCAGCTCCGAGCACGAGTTCTTGGGCAGGCATGTGTCGCAGGAGTTAAAAAACAGAATTTGGGCTGATGAATATATTAACATGTTTTCGCTACTGATCTGCGAGAGGGAAAGGGAGGAGTCAAGGAAGAACAAGGATTACATGCTTCCAAGGGAATGGGCTAGTGAGATGCAGAAATTCAGGGTGGAAGAGAACTTACTTAATTGGATTAGAGCCTTTTCCGTATTCATGGCAGTCACAGCTGAGCGTTTTCCAAACTTGCAGGCGCAGATGGCTTGTTACCAGAACAGAATAGTGTTGGCCCACGATAAATTCGCGGGCGGGGGATGGTTGGTGTATGACAGAAATTTCAGGGTGGCTAAGGCATCTGACCCAACCCTGTCATGGGATCGAATTTACACGGTGTCTTGGTTAGATCTATTCGGGGGTGAGGGCATAAAGAGTCAGTCCTTTCAGCCAGCCCAGCCTTTCCAGCCCTTTCGTTCTCAGGGTACCGCAAGCTACAGCACGAATTCAAGCAATAATAGTGGAAGGAAAGGGACGTGCTGGTATTTCAACAGGCGGACTTGCACCAGGCCACAGGGTCAGTGCAGGTTCAAGCACGCGTGTTCCATTTGCGCCAATCCTTCCCACCCTGAATCAAAATGTCTTAAAAGATCAAAAGATAAGGGCAGAAAGAAGCAGGAGTGAGGTGGGCTTCCCGCTTAAAGCGCGCTCACCCATCGACGCCACGGCACTGACTCCATGGCTCAACAAGTATCCATGTCATCTGACAGCCAGAATGTTGTTGAAGGGTTTCAGGGATGGGTTTAGGATACCAGCTCCAAATTATGTGGGGGCATCTGAATGCCAGAACCAACTCTCCGCCCGGACCAATCCAGGCATAGTCTCCACAAAGATTGCCAAGGAGCTGCGCCTGGGTAGGGTGGCCGGCCCTTTCAAGTCTGTGCCAGTTGAGAATTTTGTGTGCTCCCCTTTTGGCGTAGTCCCCAAAAAGGTAGAAGGGGAATTCAGACTCATACACAACTTGTCCGCTCCCAGGGGTATCTCTCTGAATGATGCTATTAATGATGAGTTCTGCAGTGTTAAATATGCTTCATTTGATCAAGCAGTGGAGATTCTCAGAGGGTTGGGCCCAGGGGCACTGATGGCGAAATCCTACATTGAATCGGCCTTTCGGTTACTCCCGGTACACCCGGACGATTATCATCTGCTTGGCTTTAAATTTCAGGATAATTTTTACATGGATATGTGTATGCCTATGGGATGCTCTGTTTCATGTGCATACTTTGAGAAATTCAGTTCTTTTTTGGAATGGGTTTTCAGACAGAATTCAGGGCACCAGTGGGTCATGCATTACCGTGATGACTTTCTTATCCTGGGGTCACGGGGCTCCCCGGAGTGTGGGTGGGCGCTGCAGGAATTTTGCGCGCTTATGCAGGCTCTGGGGGTTCCTTTGGCGCCGGGGAAGACGGTGGGCCCTGCATCTACTATAGAATTCCTGGGTATTGAGCTGGATTCTGTCCAGAAGTGTTTTAGGTTACCCTTAGACAAGGTCAACAAATTCAGGGCATGTTTGCAGCTATGCTTGAGCAAGCAGAAGGTCACACTTCATCAGTTGCAGCAGACAGTAGGGCAACTCAATTTCGCCCTGCGGGTCATTCCAATGGCCAGACCCTTCTCCAGATCCATCTCCCAAGCCATGACTGGCCTCAAAGAGAAACATCACCACAAAAGGCTGTCAGCTGAGGTCCGGCAGGACATGCGGATTTGGATGGCATTCCTGCAGGATTTTAATGGCAGGGTAGTGTGGCCGGGTCCGCCCATTGCATCCGCAGAGTTGGGTTTAATGACTGACGCCGCGGGCAACGAGGGATTTGGCGCCATACTCGGTACCGAGTGGGTTGCTCAACGTTGGCCAGCGTGGTGGGTGGAGAGCGGTTTGACAGGGAACATTGGCTTCCTTGAGATATTCCCCATCTGGGTGGCATTGATTGTATGGCCGGAACAATTGTCTAATCAGTCAGTGATTTTCTGGTCAGATAATATGACCGTTGTGGAGTGCATCAATCAGCAGGTAGCCCGATGTAAGATGATTCTCCGCGTCTTGAAAGAAATTGTTCTCACCTGTAGGAAATTGAATGTACAATTTAGAGCAAAACACGTGCCTGGTGTACTTAATCATGCGGCTGACGCGCTTTCTCACTTTAAGATGCAGGTTTTCAGGGCTCATCTCCCAACAGCGGCAGAGCGGGCAACCCTCTTCCCAGAACGACTTTGGCAGATTGGTGCCCCCGCTTACCAGACCTCGTGGCAGCGAGTCTAGCACCCAGGACCAGGAAAGCATACGAAGGGGCGTTCTGGCAGTATTGTTCTTTCTTGGGTGAGGGGTGGGTGGAGCGTTGGCACGACACAGGGGCACTCATTTCATACTTGGGTTGGCTAAGGGCCAACGGGCGCTCGGCGGCCGCAGCTAGGAAACAGGTGGCAGCAATTTCCTTCTTCGCTCAGAGCAGGGACAGGGGTGACCCCACTAACAGTTTCACGGTAAGAAACGCTCTGAAAGGGTGGCGAGGCCTCCAGGTGTCGGCCCCTGACACGAGGCAGCCAATTGGGGTGCAGCTTCTCACGTCACTACTAGCGGCCCTCCCCGCAATTTGCAATACCTCAAGTGAGGTCAGGTTATTCACTGCTGCCTTTTCATTAGCCTTTTATGGTGCTTTCCGTATTGGGGAGTTGGTGGCCCCAAACAAACTGGACTTGCTAGGCGGCCTGCAGTTCGAATGCCTTAAAATCAGGGCCGATGCCCTATTAAGATCAATCAGGAAGTCCAAGACTGATCAGGAGGCCCGGGGTGATGGGGTGGTTCTCCACCGGGCACAGGGGAACCCATGCTGCCCGGTAGCACACGTTGAGAGCTACTTGCAGGTTAGACCATTGAACATAGGGGAGCCTTTCTTGATCCATGAAGATGGGGTCCCACTGACACGCTTCCAATTTAAAAGGGTATTGGACATGGCAATTCTGAAGGTAGGTCAGAACCCAGAGTGTTTCGGCAGCCACTCCTTTAGGATAGGGGCTGCCACTGAAGCAACGGCCAGGGGCCTTTTAACCGGCGAAGTACAGAAGATAGGGAGATGGGTGTCCAAATGTTACAAACGTGATGTGCGCTTACACATGTTGTGACTAAGGGAGGCACACAACGCTGATGCATGGTCTTTCTGCTTTCTTTACAGTTTCTCGAGCCTGTCACGCAGGGGAGAAACTCAAGACATTACATCAGCAACAGTCGACAGAGCGGATACCATCATCACAAAGGCAAACTTTTCGGACAGTGTGGATCATAGGGCATTCACATGTGAGGCATCTGTCTAACCCTTTTTCTACAGGAGATTACAGGGAAAGAGCGCGGCAAGCAGGGTTTGAGATAACATGCCATGGGAACGGGGGGCTATGCTTTGATCGGTTCTTCAGCCAGGATAGGTTGACTCCAGTGGCGAAGTGAGCACGGGACGCACGTCTGGGCATACCGTTCCCACATAGGGCGAACAGCAAAACACACAAGATGATGGACGGAATGTTGAACATTGGCAAAACATTCACCCCCGGTCACAGATCTGGGTTTAATCCATCGTTATTTTGCTCACCACGCCACCCCAGTTCAGACATGGCCATGGTCTTGACCCTGTGCCTCATGGGAACAGTCCAGCCCGAACTGCCAAGCCATGTCTTCCCTGTACCGGAATCAAACATCCTAGGACCGGTTTCGGGGTTTCACCCCTCTTCAGCCAGGATAGCTTGACTCCAGTGGCGTAGTGAGCACGGGACCCACGTCTGGGCATAACCTTCCCACATAGGGCGAACAGCAAAACACACAAGATGATGGACGGAATGTTGCACATTTGCAAAACATTCACACCCAGTCACAGATCTGGGTTTAATCCATCGTTATTTTGCTCACCACGCCACCCCAGTTCAGACATGGCCATATGGAAATCAGTCTTGACCGTGTGCCTCATGAGATCAGTCCAGCCCGAACTGCCAAGCCATGTCTTCCCTGGACCGGAATCAAGCATCCGACGACAGGTTTCGGGGTTTCACCCCTCTTCAGCCAGGATAGCTTGACTCCAGTGGCGTAGTGAGCACGGGACCCACGTCTGGGCATACCCTTCCCACATAGGGCGAACAGCAAAACACACAAGATGATGGACGGAATGTTCCACATTGGCAAAACATTCACCCCCAGTCACAGATCTGGGTTTAATCCATCGTTATTTTGCTCACCACGCCACCCCAGTTCAGACATGGCCATATGCAAATCAGTCTTGACCCTGTGCCTCATGGGAACAGTCCAGCCCGAACTGCCAAGCCATGTCTTCCCTGGACCGGAATCAAGCATCCTAGGACCGGTTTCGGGGTTTCACCTCTCCTCAGCCAGGATAGCTTGACTCCAGTGGCGTAGTGAGCTCGGGACCCACGTCTGGGCATACCCTTCTCACATAGGGCAAACAGCAAAACACACAAGATGATGGACGGAATGTTGCACATTGGCAAAACATTCACCCCCAGTCACAGATCTGGGTTTAATCCATCGTTATTTTGCTCACCACGCCACCCCAGTTCAGACATGGCCATATGGAAATCAGTCTTGACCCTGTGACTCAAGGGAACAGTCCAGCCCGAACTGCCAAGCCATGTCTTCCCTGGACTGCAATCAAGCATCCTAGGACCGGTTTCAGGGTTTCACCCCTCTTCAGCCAGGATAGGTTGACTCCAGTGGCGTAGTGAGCACGGGACCCACGTCTGGGCATACCCTTCCCACATAGGGCGAGCATCCAAACACACAAGATGATGGACGGAATGTTGCACATTGGCAAAACATTCACCCCCAGTCACAGATCTGGGTTTAATCCATCGTTATTTTGCTCACCACGCCACCCCAGTTCAGACATGGCCATATGGAAATCAGTCTTGACCGTGTGCCTCCTGGGATCAGTCCAGCCCGAACTGCCAAGCCATGTCTTCCCTGGACCGGAATCAAGCATCCTACGACAGGTTTCGGGGTTTCACCACTCTTCAGCCAGGATAGCTTGACTCCAGTGGCGTAGTGAGCACGGGACCCACGTCTGGGCATACCCTTCCCACATAGGGCGAACAGCAAAACACACAAGATGATGGACGGAATGTTCCACATTGGCAAAACATTCACCCCCATTCACAGGTCTGGGTTTAATCCATCGTTATTTTGCGCACCACGCCACCCCAGTTCAGACATGGCCATATGCAAATCAGTCTTGACCCTGTGCCTCATGGGAACAGTCCAGCCCGAACTGCCAAGCCATGTCTTCCCTGGACCGGAATCAAGCATCCTAGGACCGGTTTCGGGGTTTCACCCCTCTTCAGCCAGGATAGCTTGACTCCAGTGGCGTAGTGAGCACGGGACCCACGTCTGGGCATACCCTTCTCACATAGGGCAAACAGCAAAACACACAAGATGATGGATGGAATGTTGAACATTGGCAAAACATTCACCCCCGGTCACAGATCTGGGTTTAATGCATCGTTATTTTGCTCACCACGCCACCCCAGTTCAGACATGGCCATGGTCTTGACCCTGTGCCTCATGGGAACAGTCCAGCCCGAACTGCCAAGCCATGTCTTCCCTGGACCGGAATCAAGCATCCTAGGACCGGTTTCGAGGTTTCACCCCTCTTCAGCCAGGATAGCTTGACTCCAGTGGCGTAGTGAGCACGGGACCCACGTCTGGGCATACCCTTCCCACATAGGACGAACAGCAAAACACACAAGATGAAGGACGGAATGTTGCACATTGACAAAAAATTCACCCCCAGTTACAGATCTGGGTTTAATCCATCGTTATTTTGCTCACCACGCCATCCCAGTTCAGACATGGCCATATGCAAATCAGTCTTGACCCTGTGCCTCATGGGAACAGCCCAGCCCGAACTGCCAAGCCATGTCTTCCCTGGACCGGAATCAAGCATCCTAGGACCGGATTCGGGGTTTCACCCCTCTTCAGCCAGGATAGCTTGACTCCAGTGGCGTAGTGAGCACAGGACCCACGTTTGGGCATACCCTTCCCACATAGGGCAAACAGCAAAACACACAAGATGATGGACGGAATGATGCACATTGGTAAAACATGCACCCCTAGTCACAGATCTGGGTTTAATCCATCGTTATTTTGCTCACCACCCCACCCCAGTTCAGACATGGCCATATGCAAATCAGTCTTGACCCTGTGCCTCATGGGAACAGTCCAGCCCGAACTGCCAAGCCATGTCTTCCCTGGACCGGAATCAAGCATCCTAGGACTGGTTTCGGGGTTTCACCCCTCTTCAGCCAGGATAGCTTTACTCCAGTGGCGTAGTGAGCACGTGACCCACATCTGGGCATACCCTTCCCACATAGGGCGAACAGCAAAACACACAACATGATGGACGGAATGTTGCACATTGACAAAACATTCACTCTCATTCACAGATCTGGGTTCAATCCATCGTTATTTTGCTCACCACACCACCCCAGTTCAGAAACCCCGAAACCAGTCCTAGGATGCTTGTTTCCAATCCAGGGAGGACCTGGCTTGGCAGTTCGAGCTGGACTCTTCCCATGATGCACAGGGTCAAGACTGATTTACATATGGCTGGGTTCAAACTGAAACGGCATGAGGAGCAAAAAAACGATGGATTTAGGCCCAGATCTCTGTACTGGGGTGAATGTATGACATTGTTCAACATTCTGTCCATCAACTGTTGTTTTTGCATTTGTCACCCCGAGTGGGAAGGGTATGCCCAGACATGGGACCCGTGCTCTCCATGCCACTGGAATCAAGCTATCCTGGCTGAAGAGGGGTGAAACCCATACACCGGTCCTAGGATGCTTGTTTCCAGTCCAGGGAGGACCTGGCTTGGCAGTTCGGGCTGGACTGTTCCCATGAGGCACAGGGTCAAGACTGATTTGCATATGGCTGGGATCAAACTGGAACGGCATGGGGAGCAAAAAAACGATGGATTTAGGCCCAGATCTCTGTACTGGGGTGAATGTATGACATTGTTCAACATTCTGTCCATCTACTGTTGTTTTTGCATTTGTCACCCCGAGTGGGAAGGGTATGCCCAGACGTGGGTCCCGTGCTCTCCATGCCACTGGAATCAAGCTATCCTGGCTGAAGATGGGTGAAACCCCGAAACTGGTCCTATGATGCTTTTTTCCAGTCCAGGGAGGACCTGGCTTGGCAGTTCGGGCTGGACTGTTCCCATGAGGCACAGGGTCAAGACTGATTTGCATATGGCTGGGTTCAAAGTGGAACGACATGGGGAGCAAAAAAACGATGGATTTAGGCCCAGATCTCTGTACTGGGGTGAATGTATGACATTGTTCAACATTCTGTCCATCAACTGTTGTTTTTGCATTTGTCACCCCGAGTGGGAAGGGTATGCCCAGACGTGGGTCCCGTGCTCTCTATCCTGGCTGAAGAGGGATGAAACCCCGAAACCGGTCCTAGGATGCTTGTTTCCAGTCCAGGGAGGACCTGGCTTGGCAGTTCGGGCTGGACTGTTCCCATGAGGCACAGGGTCAAGACTGATTTCCATATGCCTGGGTTCAAACTGGAATGGCATGGGGAGCAAAAAAAACGATGGATTTAGACCCAGATCTCTGTACTGGGGTGAATGTATGACATTGTTCAACATTCTGTCCATCAACTGTTGTTTTTGCATTTGTCACCCCGAGTGGGAAGGGTATGCCCAGATGTGGGTCCCGTGCTCTCCATGCCACTGGAATCAAGCTAACCTGGTTGAAGGGGGGTGAAACCCCGAAACCGGTCCTAGGAAGCTTATTTCCAGTCCAGGGAAGACCTGGCTTGGCAGTTCGGGCTGGACTGTTCCCATGAGGCACAGGGTCAAGACTGATTTGCATATGGCTGGGTTCAAACTGGAACGGCATTGGGAGCAAAAAAACGATGGATTTCGGCCCAGATCTCTGTACTGGGGTGAATGTATAACATTGTTCAACATTCTGTCGATCAACTGTTGTTTTTGCTTGTGCATCAGTGCATAGTTGAGTTGTGGCTAATGCTTTTAATCATTGTGTGACTTATTGGCACATTGATGTGTCCTCAATGTCATCAGTCAGCACAACATATGGATGCCATATGCCAGACCCTAGGTATTGTCACACATTAGCTGTCCTAATGGATACCACCAACTTCATCACCAACAGCAGACACAATCCTGCCTTGGATCAATGAAGTACTGTCAGGGACTTGGGGACATGTTGGTATGTGACATGTCACAACCTATGAAGGCCTTGTATTCATTTCCCATTCTCATGTTTAAGTGCTTTGTGACTACATTGTGCAATGGTGCTCATTGGCACTTCATTGACAGATTGTGACATATGCTGCAGTATGAGTATCATAGATATAAACTGGCAGTGAACAGCAGTGAGCATCATGTTAGTGTGCACTCATAGATGTGTGCTGTGCACATCGGATAAATTGTAACATCTACACAGCTGACACCAATGGACAACTGTAGTTGTGCTTTGAAGCCCAACATGTTGAATATCAGGAGCTTGAAGCCCTTGCAAAAGGACAGATTAAAGTTTGTATCTGTGGTGTTCCCTTAAAGAGACTCCATATGTGACAGAGGCAACATGTTTTGATGTATAGCTATCTCACCTAGAAGAACGTAGGTATGCTTACAGACAATGGTATGAGCGTTTACAGGGAGGCACAGGCCCAGCTATTCGGCTGTGTCAACGCCACATGGAGTATTACTATCAACTATGCATATTTCCATGCATCATCTGAAGATTGCATAAATGTGGCATATGCTGAAAGTACATGGACTAGTTAAACATGGTAGATTAATTATCAAGATTGGAGTTTTGATTGCATATGATGATTGTGAGTATGGGACTATACTGAACCTATGTCTCTGTCTCTTGCAGCATCTACCGAGCGCAGGGAAGGACGGGGGATCGACACCAGTGGGGAAGCTACTGGCACAACTGCTACACAGGAGTTCACTGACACTGAGGGGACCAGCGCCTCAGAGGGGGACAGGAGTGTCCTGGATGATTCACGCCCAGAAACACCAACCTCCACATCTTCAGACTCCAGCGGTGACTCCTTGGTGTTGGTGGGCACAAGAAGTTCCAGATCTGCATCTTTTTCCTCCACACCTCGTCCAGTGTCCACCCTCCCGGATGCTCTTCCAAGTGCTGTCCGTGCATGCAGCCCTAGGAAGGGTAGAGTCTCCTTCCTCCCAGGCACCGCTGTCTCTGCCCCTGTTTCGCCTGCTGCCCTCAGTGTGGGGGCAGTAGACATGTTGCACCAGCTGTGTGTGGGTCAGACTACTCTCCTGAATCCCTTCCAGGATCATGACAAGGAGTTGGCTCAGGTAGTTGCGTTCATGGAGGGCATTCATTCGGACGTGGGCGACCTACACCAGACTGTCCAGTCTTTGTCCTTCACAGTGATGGCAGCCATTCAGCAGTCACAAGCTCCCAGTCCAGCTCCTGTCCCTCCAGCAACCACCCTGCCAGTGGTACCACCTGACGAGAGTGCACACATGCCAGAGCCCTCAGGCACCCAGTCCTCCACACGCAGCACACAACAGCAGCACTCTAAGCATACCAGACCACAGACACCATCACCACAACACAAAACGGACACACATGAGTGCAAGACAAAAAGCCCATCACGTGACACAAAGGGACATCAGGCCAAAAAGCAGGCATCAACATCACATTCATCAAAATCACCACCATCCAAGGGCACTGCCATCCCCACACCTACTCCCAAAGACCCACAAACACATGCCCTGTCTGCTCTGAACCTGGTGCCTGCCACAACTAAGACCAAACACATTTCTGAGGCAGATTCACCCAAAACGTCAACCCACACCCCTGTGAAGCAGGGACAAGAGAGCAAAGTGGAGGGTTTACCTTGACAACAGGGAAAACAGGGGAAGAGGCAAGGCCACCCCAAGCGTACCACCAGGTCCAGCAAATCCCCATGGGGAGAGCCACCTGCACCTGCTACACCTTTGGGGGAGAGTGAGGCTGTTGTGCCCTCCTCACTTCCCACTCCGGCCAAGACACCTGTGGGCTATCAGATCCCCAAACAGTTGAGACCCAGCCCTCAAAATTCACCCTCAAACACTGTGCCTCCACGCAGCATGTCTCCACCTCCCTGTACCACCACTCCACCCAGTCCAAGCAGCCCTTAGGCTTCCACAGCCACAGAGGCCTCTACCTCAGCTGGTTCTCTACCTACCAGGTCCAGTCCTCCAACTGGCCCTGACAATCATCCCCCTCCCAGTCCAACTTAAAGCCATTTTCTTTAGCCAAGTCCTCCTCCCCACACCATTTCTCCCACAGCGGTGCCTGGACTGCCCATATGCAGCACCTGAGCTGTGGTGATTCCCATGGCAGTGGAGGGTGCTACCGATTTGATGTGCAAGTTCTCATGCACACATGTGCGTACTAGAAATATGGACTGGCCGATGGCCTTGCTGTTTTGTACTTTTGATGCCCATTTCCTTTGCAGTTTGTCATGCACACATGTGCATAATAGAAATATGGACTGGCCAATGACCTTGCGGTTTTGATCTTTTGATGCCCATTTCCTGTGCAGTTTGTCATGCACACATGTGCATACTAGAAATTTGTACTGGCCAATGGCCGTCATGTTTTGCACTTTTGATGCCTATCCGGAGATTATGTAATAAAGACTGTTACTCATATTGTCTGCTTTGTCGCTGCCCTTTCTAAATAAACAGTTTAATGTATGGGCATATGTTCATGTGACACATGCTCTGTATCCCACATTCACATTGGCAATTACTTGATTTACTTTTACAGAGTTTGCCAGACGTTACAGGCACTTTTGTGATTCTTGACTCTGAGGCTTGAGGGTGCAATGATGGTTGTTTGTGATGATCTACTTTTATCCTAATCATTCTATAGTTAGGTTAGCAAAATGTAGACATGTCATATTAGTTTGCAGTACCACAACAGAGGGGAATTCAATCCACAGGATAACTAGCGGGGTGGCAAGGGTCCGTCATATCTGTGTGATCTTTCTTGACGTGTGAACAGCAGTGTTGATGTGTAGGCCTGTCTTCATAGTCACATGGGTACATTTCAATGTGTGCACTTGAGTAGTCATACAGTGTGATTGGCCTGTCATTGTCAGAAGTGTTGAGGTGTATGTGCCCCTGCACATGACACCTACACACATGTATGATCCAGGTAATGAGTGCCTATTTGTTTATATTATCAGACATGTGCTTCAGATTGTGGGCACATGTAGGAGTTGTAGGTTGAGCACTGTGCAGTGTGTCGGTTTGACCTTGCAATCCTGGGGTACACCTACTTGTTGTCGCCGTCAGTTGTGAGTATGCAGAGTGTGTCACTGCAATGTCTGTGTTGTGTTTTGTTGATCAGCCATGGGTCTTATTTAAGTTAGTGCTCACTGTGCTGACCTGTTCAGCCACACTGACATTATATGTGACTTTTCTCATACATTGCTGTCCCTTAACACATTTTTGGGACAAGTATAGTATGTGGTACAAAGAGTCATACCATCCCCTATAGGTGCTTCTAATGCCTACACATTGTGAATTACTCCTCTATGTGTTTTTGCACTGTACACTCCTCACCTGTCCAATACTGATGTACACACCACTACAGTCTCATGTCTTCCACCCCATGCCTTGCCAGTGTGTGGCCCTCCCCACCACCTCATAGTGTGACACTATACTGTGGGAGGATGATCTGTGTACAGGACCAATGTGCCACTCTGGACATTATCACAATTAGTTATGTGGTATTTTTTTCTAGTTGATTGCAGTCATGGTTGCTCATGTGCAGTGCTTATGTTTGAGCAGCACTGTCCTCTAGTCATGTTTCTGCATCTGGATTTTCCTGAGTTGTGCAGCTGTGGGTGATGGCTAAGGTGTGTGTCTGCTTGCTGAAGTACTGCTACCCTTCCTGACTGTGATGATGTGATCTGTGTGCTGTGATGATTGTGGTGTGGAAGTTCATGGTGGAGCACTGAGATATGTCTGATAGTGGTTTTGTTGGTTTTCACACACTGCTTACTGTGCATGCACTGCTGTCAGTGTATGTTGCCTTGTACTTGCCTGGTGTGCATCCCCTTGATGTCCAGCTGAGTTTGCTATGTGATGAATTGGTATGTGCATATGTTGTGTTTTTGCTGTTGATGTATGCAGTGTTTGGCCTGTGTTGAGTCTTTCTACTGATAGGTGCATGTGTGTGTAATGTTCTATTTGCATGACATTGTGTGTGAATAGTTTGTGCATTGTAATACATTCAGATGTGTGTTGACATTGTAGTGAGCATTTCTTGTGGGAATGTCACATGCAGCAATGTGGATTCATGTTCATGAGCTTCTTTTGAGTGCACATTTGTGCTATGTCCTCCTATATTTGACCTGTCACTTGACAGGAGAGTGCATGTGCATGCTTGTGCTACACATTGATACCATGCTCACTTGATAGCTGCCGTGGTGTCTATGTCTGTGTTGGCAGATTTGTCCTATTGATCACAGTTAGTATTCATGATTGGCATTTGATAATGCAATTTTTAATTGGGTTGGGGTATGGTGTCTGTGCATTTGTCCAGAGTGAACATGTTGTGTATTCCTGTTCTGTATAGGGTCACATGACTGTTTGCCTGCACATGGCTGAGCTTGTCGGACTTCTTTGGAAGTTGTTTGTGAAATTTGTGTTTGGCTATTGGTTCAGACATCCCTGAGTGGGATTCTGACATTTGCAGATACACACCAGGGTGCTTAATTGGTTGTCAGGAAACTCACAGGAGCTTATTTGCACCTTTATCTGTGTTTCTCACAGGTGTTGAGTAGTGCAGGTGTGAGATGGGTAGATGAGGGGTATGTGTGAAGGTCCTACTTGGGTTTGACAGTCAGGGAGTCTGACAATGAGCCATGTGTGTTGTGCTGGTGGCATACACATGTCAAGGTAGTTGACACCGATGTGGGGCTGGTCACGGTATGGGTTCTGACAATTCCTATCAAATCAAATCAAAAATAGCTTTATTTGATTTAAGAACTAAATCATAAAAGCACAGTTTTAAACATTCATTTAAATACATTTCTAAAAAATATTTTTCAGGAAAAAAAATACAATTCCTATCATTCCTGTGCTATGCATAGCTTGCATTGCTGTATCGCAGAGATACTGCACAGATGTTACTTTAGTTTAATTTCACCCATGTCTGATTTGATGGCCTAATGGGTTGTATGATATGTTCCTCCTCTTGCATGTCATGTACAAATGCTATATGGCTAGCTCAATGGTTTTCCTACACTGTGCACTCCACTTTGGGCCAGGTATTTATTGTCATACATTGCTGCTGACTTATGATATGTGTATGTGGCAGAGGTTTAGTGTGTGATCTGTCTGAGGGACTTGACATGGAGTGTGAACAGTTCCATGGTTTTTCTTATGCAGAGTGACTCTTCATTTCTTAAGTTACTCAGTTTGATTCACATGAGTGGAAGGATGGTGTGAGGAGGAGGGTTTTCCAGCCCCATACCTTCTGTGTAGTGTTACTCTTCACCCCCACCTTCCCAGTCAATCTACCTTGCCCTTTGAAGTGTGAGGTGCGAGGTCGAGCCACACCTGGCTGCTATATAGTGCTTGGGGTGGGGCACAAGAGGAGCACACACCATGTGCAGAAATTGATGTGGGAAGCGTGCTGTGAGCTGTGACCAACTGATGCGGGACACCATGCGGGTAGGGTGAAGTTGGACTGCCCATGCCTGGCACCAGGTTTTCCCACGTCTTCACTGCTGCAGTGACATGACCGGGACATTGCAGTGATTTCTATGTTGATGGGTGACCCCGATGCAGAGGTGTCAATTTCTAGCAAGTAGGACATGTGTGGGTACACTGGGGGATATGTTCCTGTCTCCACCAGGGTGTCTGATGTAGACAGGAACTGTATTTCAGCACAACAGGTGTGTGTTGTGGTTGTATGCAGAGATGTGTTATTTACATACCTGTGGTGTTGACCGCGGTGATGTCTGATATGCTGGTAGTGGATCAGGTACAGCAGCGGAAGGGCTTGAAGAGCTGGATCCATAGCGGTCAGGAACGTGTGGAGGTGCCCGGGATTTGAGTTTCGATCTCTGCAGTAGTGCTTCCGCCGTCTCCGAGTGGCTGGTTTCTCCGCTGCATTCTGATGGGGTGTTTAGGCATCCTGATTTGTCCCGTAGTCGTAACGTCATTCCGCACGGCGGTCTTTCTCTATTGGCTCCCTCCGCAACCGTTGCGGAAGGAAAATTCTGGCAGATCCCGAAACTCCGCAGCGGACGGGAAATGCGCTATCTTTGCCAATTGTAATATGGCAGACGCGAGGACCGCCGCAGGAGTGAAGAAAAGGATGTTTACCACCACTGCCAGCACTGCGGATGTGCCAAAATCCGCCATCCTAATGAGCCCCTAAGGTGGTAGGAAGGTACAACCCCTACACACCGAGGTCCTTTTTTCCTGTGCATAGTTCTGTGTATGAGCAGAATCCCCGCAACAATCTTTCCACACTTCAAATAATTTCACTGCCTCTCTATACACAAGTACACTCAGTTCAAACTAGGCACAAACACATACAAAGCATGACACAATATAAGCCCTGCCTACCACAATAGCCACACACACTTCCACCACCCCTCTAGACACATCCAATCAGCAGGGCTCTCATTAGTACATGTATCCCGCATACACAAACAAAGAACCAGGTATCATGCCTTATCTCAAATTTCCCCCAAAGCCTCCTCATTACTTCTTGAGTTCCGCATGAAGTAGAAAACCTGACTCTTCGAGTAACTTCAACTTAAGAGTGTGCATCCTACCTACCTGTGAAACGGCCAGATGCACTCATGGGTGATCAGCGCAAAATACAAATAGTCATAACATAATAGGAACTGTCAGATTGCCCTACAAACCAGGCTGATTGTGGCAGCAAAAAAAGTTGCCGATCTGCATTGTGTGAAGGGAACAGAGCAGAACTCTGCCATATTTGAAAGGATATGGTGCATTTCTGCTCTCTCCTGGCACTGGCACACTTGTGGCTGCCTAGAGCTATCACAGGCACCTTTGAATTATGCTGCAAGGGTGCTTGTTTTGTAATCAGAATAGTTTTTGTGCAGGTTTTGTGTGGTTATTTTCTCTTTGCAAGTGTGCTGCAAAATGCAGCACACACGCTAAGGGGTAAAAACAAAGACAAATAAAGGTATTTCTCCTCATTCCACAAGCCTCAGGGAGGTTCACTATGTTAACGCAAACCCATCTTTCCAAGTCATTGTAAATATGAATATGCATCAAACACATGGGTGAAATCAAGGGAACACCAATGCTCAACCTATGTAACCTCAACCTGACACAAGGTAAAGCGAGGCAGTGTTGTGCACTGCCTGATGTTACATTCTCATTTATTTACAAAGTCACGTAAAGCTGTACAAATTAGGCTTTGCATGGCTTTGTAAATCCCAAAATGGATTTTGAGTCGGGCTGCGCTAAAAGAGTGATGAAACCCAAAGCAAAATCTTAACAAATCTGACCCTAAGTAGGGAGATGAGGAGAAAGGGATGAACAGTAGCGAGCGACAAGGAAGGTGGTGGAAGCGAAGAAAGGAAAAGACATCAGAAAGAAGGAGGTGTAGGTGGTAGCAATGAGAAGTTGATACAAAGGGGAAAAATGGAGGTGTGGGAGCTAGCAACAAGATGCAGAGATAGGGAAGAGAAAGAACCATGCCCTCCCTTGGAGTTCTGAATGTTAAATGACATCAAAAAGGGCAAACGGAAAAATAGTTACCTGACATCAGCAGTGGAAGCATACAACTCAACCAATCAAAACACTATGGGCCACATGCATCAACGAGAAAACTGGTCGCAAACGGGCAGATTAGCAGAATCTGCCCCTTTGCGACCGGGATTTTTGCATTTGGGATGCATCATCCCAAATGAAAAAATCGTAATTTAAGGAATCTCTAAATAGCGATTCCTTAAATTGCGATTGCATTTAAGGAATCCCAAATTGATATTTCTTAAATGCAATGCATTAAAGTTAAAAACTTAGCGATTTCGCTAATAGGGGGAGCAAATTACCATGAAGTTGAACTTCATGGTAATTTGCAAAAACTTTGAAAAATGCACTTTTGTGCATTTTTCAAAGTTTCATGTTGCGCACACACATGCCCTTAGAGCATGTGTGTGTGCAACATATGTGCACAGATCAATTTCAGGGGTGCAATAGGGTGTCATTTTGACACCCTTGCACCCTTGAAATTGCATGAGCAATTTGCGAGTACCTACTGGTACTCGCAATTTGCTCATGCAATCTCCAATTCATTCCTATGGGCCTGGAGGCCCATAGGAATGATTGGGACGGCATTCCTTAATTGCGACTCGCAATTTGCGAGTCGCAATTAAGGAATTTGTAGGAATCGCTATTTTTATAGCGATTCCTACATGCATAGGCTTTTGCTATTCCTTAATTGCGATTCCTTAAAAATCGCAATTTAGGAATCGCAAAAGTCTTTGTTGATGCATGTGCCAGTATAAGACTAAAATGCTCCTGTTTTGGAGAAGCACAAGAACTGGGTGGAACGCCATAGAATCAAGAACAGACAACTGAGTCACGACAACAAAGCCATCCAATCACGGCCATGGGGCTGACCAAAGCCTTACTTTAAGTAAATGTTTTGTCCTGGAAACAATAGGTCTGCCTACAGACAGCTAAAGTTGTGTGTAGCCAAAACCTAGAAACGAGGAGTGTCCTGACTGTACTACATAAGGTCAGAGCTTGTAAAACACTCATGACTGATTTGGGCATCATTTGTCAGCAATTTTTGCCAGGCATGACAGTGACCTAGTGAGCATGTGACAGAAGAATTAGTGATCTGCCATTTTGTAGTTGTCAGTTTAGTGCGACTATGGAAAGTGGAACCACCTTAAGACTGGACAATCAAAGTGTAATGGGCAGCGTGATTTCAGCCTAAAGTCTCCACAAGACACGATGCTGCTATGTAGTTTGTTATTAAACTTATCAGGAAATGTTATTGAAGTTTTAACAAAAAAGAAACTAATGGGAAGTGGCCATTCCTACATTATTCTGCTTACAGTATAAGACAAGCATTTGCAATGCAATAGGTCTCGCATTATTAAAAGTTGGAGCTATTGACATTGTAAATGACACTGTTTTTTAATTATATTTATTGTTTGCAGTGGAGTGATAATTTGCCTTATATATGCAATTACACCACTGCAGGACACAATCGAAAGAGCACATATGGGTGTGATTACCTGAATATTATATGCACGCTAAACTTGAGAGCATTATGTTACAAGCAGCTAGCTAGACAGGGTGCTGCGAAAGAGGCTTGATATGCAATAGTCAGCCAACTGAGAGGTCCTGCACTCAAAACACCAGGCCAACACATGACCATGTGAGACACAGGGGAAGTGGCCTTTCAGCGATGTGAGCATCTGCGCCCATAGACATGAGACTTGTGTGACCCTTAGGAAGGAGGTTTGTCCTGGCAAAGGTTTGCTGTTTAACCGAGGCCAACACAAAGAAAAACTTCCAAGCTTAATCCAAGTGGTTGTCTTAAAGTAAGTCACAATAAGGATTCTGCATATAATGCGCACAAAAGGTTGACACACTTATGGGACCGAATTACATGCAAATCACTTTGCTATTAAAAGTAAGACGAGCTTGACAGCCAATAGTTGCAGAACCTGTCATAATAAGTGCATTATGGGGAAATGCAAAATATACACTCATGCTGCATCTATAAAATAAAGAAAGCATTAGCAAAATAAAAAAAAGTCGGTGTGTTGCCTTAATGACTGTATAAAGAATAGGGAATATATACGTAACAACACAAAATCAGGCTGCAGGCTAACTCCTAAAACCTGTAGCTGAAATAATGACAACGTTTTTGTTGTAAAAATACAACTGATAAACAGTTGGCATTAGTATTAAAACAACTATGTTGCAGAGCCATTTAAGTCACTAACAATGTAAATAAACACCACATCTGAACTTTATTACATGCTGATTAAAGACAGCAGGAAAGGAACAAAATTGCCATGTGGTTTTAATTACTCACTGAGACTGCTATGTTACGATTATAATAATGCAGTTAGTTAATAGATTTGACTATATTTGAGATATTTATGAGGTGATAAACAAAGAAAACCGAGCATTTCATACTAAGACTGGAATTATGCGGCTCAGAGACTCAGCAAAACTGTATCATTTAAGGGCTGATAGATATAATGTTGACATAACCATAAAATTGCCTTTAAGCAAATTATTGAGGACCTTTCTTGTATGCAATTAAGCATGGTATCAACATTTGTTATCTCCGAAGGAAAGAGTGGAAAAGTGCTGTGTCAACAACTTAATATTGGAAGATATGAACTACACCAGCCACAAAGTACACCAGAACTACAAGTCTGATGGTGTAGCAGGTAGCTGACGAAACAAAACAGACCAGGAGAGCAGTCTCGTAGGGACAATAAAATCCTTGACTCCTAAGCGAACGGACTCAGCTTGACATATTTCCTGTGTAATTGCAAGTACGTCTCAATCTATCCAGATAAGAGGTTGACCATAAATCTATCAATTAAGTGTCCACAATGCCCAAAATTCGTGCAGTTAAAAAATAACCTTTTTTATTGGAATGATTAATAAGGTTGGAGTCGTGGGAAAGCAAAGGGGCACAAATTAGCATGAAAGGGATAGTATTTAGGAACATTAACTTACTAGGACAGAGTGTGCGATTGACTACAGAGCGCGCCTGCACTTAAAAAGCAGCAGAGCACCCCCGTTGCAGCAGCTGCGACCGGAGTACAACAGATGGTCATTTCTGACAACGGCAAAGGGAAATTAAAGGAGCGTGCTGTTAAGACAGGAGGATTCTTAAAGGGGCAGTTACAAACAAGAAACACTAAACTGCAGCTGTGAAAGTAAACTAGGCGGTGGCCCGCACCTTCAGTTCGAGCTTCCTTGTACTCTCGAGACCCCCAGTGGACATGAGCATCGACGTCGGAATTGGCGTTGAGCGACGCCGTTCCGGCTCTGTGTCCATGTCGGGGCTGAAACCGGGGGCGACGTCGTCCGGTGCCATGGGCGACATCGGAGGTGGTGCCGGTGGGGTCCACGTCGGTGGAGGTATAAGGGGGTCAACCGGTGTCGACCGGGATCCAGGCCTGGATACTTGGGGGCACTGCGGCGCCGGAGCCGACAGCGATGCTGGAGCCGCCGACAGTGAAGTCAGCAACCTCGCCGAGTTTGTGAGCATTGGAGGGGTGAACTTTCTTTGTTTGCGCCCTGCCTGCTGGGGAGTTTCGCAGCGGCGATTCAAAAGCCTGGGCTGCAGGGATGGATCTTAAGACAAACTTAGGACAGACTTAAGACAGACTTAAGACAGTCTTAAGACAGACTTAAGACAAACTTAGGACAGACTTAAGACAGACTTGACACAGACTTAAGACAGACTTAAGACAAACTTAGGACAGACTTAAGACAGACTTAAGAAGTCTTAAGACAAACTTAGGAGAGACTTAAGACAGACTTAAGACAGACTTAAGACAGACTTAAGACAAACTTAAGACAGACTTAAGACAAACTTAAGACAGACTTAAGTCAAACTTAGGACAGACTTAAGACAAAATCCTAACTTTACTACTACTAAATGCCTTCTGTGAATACCAAAAGTAGTACGTTTAGGATTTTGTCTTAAGTTAGTTCTGTGAATCGGGCCCTGCATTACCCTGTACACAAAAAGTCTGCATAGCAATGACAGCAACTGGATAATGTTAGAAACTTAGTTTTCCTAATATGTTTTGTCTGCCTATGTATCTTATTAACCTCTAACTAAAACAAAGAAGAGAAGTAGATTTTAAGGAATTTGTAAAACGACATATAAGAATTTTTTATTTTCAGTACAATTGCTTGCTATAAAACCACACAGGAAATATAATTTAGTTATGTCATATATTCACCTTTTGACATCATGAACTTCCGATATGCTTTTCTTTTCACTTTTTCTTTTACTAAATTTCACCTGATAAATGTAAGATACATATGTATGTATTATATAGTAAGTATTTAGCATCTACCTAACTCACATTATTTTTCAACATATACATTGTCAGCAAAAAATGTATTTCATGCATTAAATAGGGGAACACGGAACGCATCTCTTAAAGATCCTGGGTGCATTCATTTTAAAAGTGCTAGTGATTTAGCCTTACTGAGTACTATTACAGTTAAAAGTAAATTTAAAGGGAACGGTTGATTAATTGTAACACAGAATAATGGACCATACTCTTGATACAGCAAATCTTCTTAACAGAGGCAATGGTTGATAAAGGGTGCACTTACAGTGCTTCGAGAGACAATCTGGTACTCTGTTGAAAAGGCCTTAAAAGTTTACATTAAAGTGCACTAATCCTTTAGTAGATCAAGACATGTATGGAGTTTAGAAATGTAGTAATGAAAATTCACTTACCTGTAATCTTAATCCTCAATTACATGGTGTAGATTTTCTATTGCTAACTCCATTTAGGTTATATTTTTGAAAACAACATTTAAAACATGATATTTATGCCAAATCACATTCTGTCAGGGATATTAGGATCTGAGGAAAGAGAGAGATTGTTAGATTTATGTGAAATTGGACAAAACATTTAGGCCCTTTTTATAAAGTTACTGATTTTGATAAAGAGAATCCCAGATTGCAGCTTGTATCCAAGCACCAAAACCTGGCAATTATGAGTTTGAGCAGATGGAAAATTTCAGCAGGAGGGTTATTGTACTAGGAGGCAGGATGTGGGGGTTGAAGGATCGAGGCAGACTTGACCCAGTCTAGGGGAGCACTGTCTGCTCTGTCCTTGCTGCTGCATGGGTTGAATGGGGGCTGAGTGTGATACTACTCACAGCCCATGCAGCATGTGACAAATATCCGGTGTCCTCTGACGTGGAAATATTGGGTCTGGAGTCCGGGAAACCAATAATTCTGGGCCTTGGAGACACTCAGAATTGTAGATGAGGAAATTCCACCTGGTGTTCTCATTCTAGGATAGGACTGTCTTATCTTTTTATGTGCGGAGACTCCACACTCGTAAAGATACTACTCATAAATCCCTTTGTGAATAGCAAACAATCTGAAACTTACACAAAAGTATAACTTTACCTTTGTGAATCAGGCCCAGCATTCTCACCTTTAGTAAATTCCATAGGCATCAGACTCAATCAATCAATCAATCAATCAATCAATCAATCAATCAATCAATCAAGCATTTATATAGCGCACTACTCACCCAGAGGGTCTCAAGGCGCTGGGGGAGGGGGGTCCGCTACTGCTCGAACAGCCAGGTCTTGAGCTACTTCCTGAAGGCGAGGTGGTCCTGGGTCAGGCGGAGGTGGGTCGGGAGGGAGTTCCATGTCTTGGCGGCGAGGTAGGAGAAGGACCGTCCCCCTGTGGAGGCTCTTCGGATGCGGGGGACGGCGGCAAGGGCGTGGCCGGTCGATCGAAGCTGGCGTTTGGGAGCGTAGAAGTTGAGGCGGCTGTTGAGGTATCCTGGGCCTTGGTTGTGTAGGGCTTTGTGTGCGTGGGTGAGGAGTCAGAAGGTGATTCTCTTGTTGACCGGGAGCCAGTGCAGGTCTCTCAGGTGTCCGGAGATGTGGTCGCGCCGGGGGATGTCCAGGATGACTCGTGCTGAGGCGTTCTGGATCCGCTGGAGTCTCTTCTGGAGTTTGGCGGTGGTTCCGGCGTAGAGGGAGTTGCCATAGTATAGACGGCTGGTGACGAGGGCATGGGTGACCGTCTTCCTGGTCTCGGTGGGGATCCACCGGAAGATCTTACGTAGCATGCGCAGGATGTTGAAGCACGACGAGGAGACGGCGTTGACTTGTCTGGTCATGGAGAGGGAGGAGTCCAGGATGAAGCCCAGGTTGCGTGCGTGGTCTGTTGGTTTGGGTGCGCTGCCTAGGGCGGGGGGCCACCAGGAGTCGTCCCAGGCGGAGGGTGAGGAACCCAGGATGAGGACTTCCGTCTTGTCCGAGTTCAGTTTCAGGCGGCTGTTCTTCATCCATTCGGCTACCTCTTTCATCCCTTCGTGAAGGTTGGCTCTGGCGGTGGCGGGGTCGTTGGTGAGGGAGAGAATCAGCTGGGTGTCGTCGGCGTAGGAGATGATGTTGAGGTTGTGCTGGCGTGCGATGTCTGCGAGAGGGCTCATGTAGACGTTGAAGAGGGTTGGACTGAGCGAAGAGCCTTGAGGAACGCCGCAGATGACTTCGGTGGCTTCAGATCTGAACGGGGGGAGGCGGACTCTCTGTGTCCTTCCTGCGAGGAAGGAGGTGATCCAATCCAATGCTTTTTCCTGGATTCCGATGTTGCTGAGACGCTGTACTAGTGTACGGAGGCAGACAGTGTCGAAGGCCGCGGAGAGGTCTAGGAGGATGAGGGCTGCTGTTTCTCCGTTGTCAAGCAGTGTTCGGATGTCATCGGTGGCTGCGATCAGGGCGGTCTCGGTGCTGTGGTTGGCCCGGAAGCCAGACTGCGAGAGGTCGAGGGAACCGTTCGTCTCGAGAAAGGCGGCCAGCTGCTTGTTGACGGTCTTCTCGATGACTTTTGCAGGAAACGGGAGCAGCGAGATGGGGCGGTAGTTCTTGAGGTCGGTGGGGTCGGCTGATGGCTTCTTTAGTAAAGCTGTGAGTTCGGCGTGCTTCCAGCTCTCCGGGAAGGTGGCGGTGTCGAAGGAGGAGTTGATGATGTCCCGCAGGTGGGGTGCGATGACAGCGTCGGCTTTGTTGAAGACGTGGTGAGGGCAGGGGTCGGTAGGAGATCCGGAGTGGATGGAGTTCATCGTGCCGGCGGTGTCTTCGTTGCTGATCGGGATCCAGGCGCGGAGGGTGGTGGTGGGGGGCGGTGGTTCGGTCGTGGCGTGCGTCGGTTGAGTGCTGAAGCTGTTGTGTATGTCAGCGATCTTGTTGTGGAAGTAGGAGGCGAGGGAGTTGCAGAGGTCTTGCGAAGGGGTGATGTTGTTGTTTGCGGCGTTGGGGTTGGAGAGCTCTTTGACGATGGTGAAGAGTTCCTTGCTGTTGTGTGCGTTGTTGTCCAGTCGTTCCTTGAATGCGGTTTTCTTGGTGGCGTGGATGAGTTGGTGGTGTTTTCGGGTGGCGAGCTTGAGGGTGGTCATGTTGTCTGGTGTCGGGTCTCTGCGCCATGTTCTCTCGAGGGCTCGGCAGTTCTTCTTGGAGCTCTTGAGTTCGTCGGTGAACCATGGGGCTTTCTTGCTCGCGGGTCTGCTAGGCGGGGTCTTCAGAGGGGCGAGGTCGTCTGCGCAGTTGCTGATCCACTTCGCGAGGTTGGTGGCCGCCTGGCTTGGGTTCGTTGCGCTGGTGGGAGGGTTCATGCTCAGGGAGATTGCGAGCTGGTCGGCTGTGATCATGTTCCAGCTTCTGCGTGCAACCTGTTGCTGGTGGTGGTGGATCGTGGTCCTTCTGAAGCTGAAGTGGACGCAGCTGTGGTCCGTCCAGTGGAGTCCGGTGGCGTGGCTGAAGGCGATGTCCTTACTGGATGAGAAGACGGGGTCGAGTGTGTGTCCGGCGTAGTGGGTGGGGGTGGTGACCAGCTGTTTGAGTCCCAGGTTTGCGAGGTTGTCCAGCAGGGTGGTGGTGTTGCGGTCGTTGTTGTTCTCCAGGTGGAAGTTGAGGTCCCCGAGGAGGATGTAGTCAGCGGAGGGGAGGGCGTGCGGGCTGATGAAGTCGGCGATGTCTTCGCAGAATTGTGTACGTGGTTCCGGGGGTCTGTAGACGAGGGTGCCTCTGAGGGTGGTCTTGGGGTTGATGTGGACCTGGAAGTGCAGGTGCTCGGCGGGTGCGAGGGTGTCATCGGTGTAGGTTGTGATGCGGATGGTGTTCTTGTGGATGATGGCGATGCCTCCTCCGGTCTGGTTGATGCGGTCCCTTCGGATGATCTTGTAGCCGTCTGGGATGGCTATGGCGATGTCGGGCGCTGAAGATGCGTTCATCCAGGTTTCCGTGAGGAAGGCGACGTCTGGTGAGGTTGTGTCGAGCAGGTTCCAGAGCTCGATGGTGTGTCTGTGGATGGAGCGGGTGTTGAGCAGGATGCATTTCAGGTGGCTGTTGCTGTTGCTCGTCTTGGTCGGTGCTGGAGCGGTGCAGGTCTGGAAGCAGGTGAATTTGCAGGAGAGGCAGCAGAAGGGTCCGTGGGTGCGTCTCGGGGTGGCTCGGTGGCATCCCGGGATTCGGCCGGCGTTGAGTGCGTTGAGGGTGGCGGCGTCGTACGTCCGGCGGGTGGGCTGGGATCTGCGGGGGCCAGGGTCCTGGCGCTGGGCGTGGTCCAGGTGCGGACAGGCGCAGACGGGCTTACCTTTGGCGCACCTTCGGCGCTAAATCGGTGCTCCCGCTGCGCGGTCGCTCTGGGGGCGTCATAAGAAGGGAGCCGGGAGGGAGGGTCTGCTGGGTGGCGGGAGCGTGGGAACCAATCGGCTGGCGGGGGGGCGGGGCCGCAGGGAGGCAGCGGCGGGAAATCGAGTGCGGGCGTCAGGTGGCTCTACGGCGGCTGGGGCGCTTGCAGGAAGCGAGCGGCGCTGGTGAGGATAGCAGGTGGGTCAGCTGGTAGGCAGGAGACACCAGGAGCGTGGGGGCGACCAGGCCGAGGCAGGCGCTGTGGTCGCTACTCAAGTGGAGGCAGGGTCCCCTTAAGAAGGGAGCCGGGAGGGAGGGTCTGCTGGGTGGCGGGAGCGTGGGAACCAATCGGCTGGCGGGGGGGCGGGGCCGCAGGGAGGCAGCGGCGGGAAATCGAGTGCGGGCGTCGGGCGGCTCTACGGCGGCTGGGGTGCTTGCAGGAAGCGGGCGGCGCTGGTGAGGATAGCAGGTGGGTCAGCTGGTAGGCAGGAGACACCAGGAGCGTGGGGGCGACCAGGCCGAGGCAGGCGCTGTGGTCGCTACTCAAGTGGAGGCAGGGTCCCCTTAAGAAGGGAGCCGGGAGGGAGGGTCTGCTGGGTGGCGGGAGCGTGGGAACCAATTGGCTGGCGGGGGGCGGGGCCGCAGGGAGGCAGCGGCGGGAAATCGAGTGCGGGCGTCGGGCGGCTCTACGGCGGCTGGGGCGCTGGATTTGGAAGACTTCACTACAGTGCTCCGGTGCAATGCTAGGTGGGACCATGCAGCTTCGTGTGGGCTTTGTTCCAAACCAGTTGTGACAGAGTGGAGCCAATCATAACCACCACCCCTGCGCGCTGACATTAGTTTCTTTCTTTCTGCACCTTTGAATGTGGACCTGGAGCTCCAGTCCCTTGTTTGTCAGTTGATGAATTTTGCAAATTTGAATTCCAGTTTGAAAGGGAACGATATCTTCACCTAAAACTACAGGGTTCAAACCATGCTGTGACTATCAAAAGCAGGTGACAGTGACAAACCATCATGAGTTGTGCCTTTGGTGTTTGGGCTCAGGCTCTAAGTCTTAGATTAATGTGTCCTCAGGCACCCGGATGTGGTCTGGGACCTGAAGAGAAGCTATACGTTTCAGACCATCAGAAGAAGTAAGAAACTTCTTGTAAGTCGCACTCTAAGTGAAGGGCATGGACCAATCCCGTGGCACGACTTCTTGGCAATCAAAGTCATTCAGTAAATCAAAGTCCAAGGCAAAGAGGAAACACAAAAGGTAAAGTGGGACTCAACCACATCCCGCAGACTTCGATATAAAGAGAATCATCATAAAGCATCAAAGTGCCACTCAATCTTGCTCCTGATCTCTGACTGAGCAGCCAATCTCACCATCAATTCAAATGTGCCTCAAGTTTCCTGGGCCATCTGTGACACTATAGCAGGTTGAGGACTTTAATGAGGCCATGCTGAATATTTTTGGCACTCTTCTGGCTCCCACTGGCATGCCCTTGGGTCCAAGGATCTGCAGGCTACTGCTGGAAAATCCATCCTCTGCACCAACTGAGCCCATGAAACCTACCTCAGGTTCCGCACAGACTCAGGTGCGACAACCATTCTGGCTCCAAGACCAGCGCTGGTCCCTTTTCCATCGAAAAGAGTCACTGGCACCAGAGGTGGATCCACTAGTGACTCTAGGCTCTGCCCCCTAAGCCAAAACTGTCTGGACACCAACCAAGGTCTTGCAACCAGTTCCTGTACAACGTGATACAGACAATACACTTCCACAGATGTACCATCAAAAGCTCCAGCAGCTTTTTAGTTCTGATTCAGACCAGAGTTTGCAACCACTCAGATGTGCAGATGATGGGTATGATTTGCCTCATATTATGATGATAACAGGTTATACACGGATTAATAGGAGGCCACTGGGCCTAATACTTCCTCAAAAGCTGGGTTGATTTTCCCCCTGGGCCGCCAATGCAAGAGAGTGCTTCATTTGCTGTTGTAATCAAGCACGCTGCTGAAGTCCTGGACCAATAGCTACTGTCTGCTGAAGTTAAGACAAACATAATTACGGAGGTTATACAATCTGTGCCTGCTTCCTCTGAGCCCCTACTCCCATTCAACAAAGCCCAAATTGACATTCTTATGGGCACTTGAGCTAAGCCTTACTTTTTCCCACCGGGGAACACGCACTTATGAAAATGCCTTTTGATGGATCCAGCCTTTTTGGAGAGAATGCTGATTGTGGCTTGCAGTGCTTCAAGGAAAGCCGGACCAAGGTGTGTTCTTTGTGCCTATTGACACTGCCAGACAATATCCTCATCAATTTAAGCCTTCTGAGGTTACTGTAGAGGTATGGCATATGGGAAACGCTAGTTCCCATACCCCAGCTGCAGACACTTAATCACTTCCATGGCTGTCGATGGAGATCAGGCAGACGACTTGTAGGTCACCAATGGCACCAATTGTCTCAGCCTCCCTCCGCTGAGGCATCACCACCAACCATTTTAGTTTGCCATTAGTTGCGCACAACTACCCTGTAGGAAGCAGGATCTGACCTTTATTCCCATGGTGCTGTTTATCACACTCAACAGATGGATCCCACTGATCACCCAGCAGGGCTTTGGCCTTCCATTTCTATCCGACACACTACTGCTTCCTCATACAACGAAGCGGCTTTCAGAGCAGCACCTATCCATCTTACTGTAAGAAGTGTCAGCTCTACTGTGTACAGGGGCCATCGAGAGGGTGCAGTTCTGAGAAATAGGAATGTGTTCTTACTCCTGCTATTTCCTTATGCAGAAGCCTTGAACCTACAATAGTCATACTTTCCTGTGCCTGTCCACAGATGTTCCCTGCAGTACAGGGTCAGCCAGGAGCATTTTTAGTTCGGCATGCCCTCCTTTGGCCTTATCAGTGACTTTCTGGTGTTCCTGAATTTGGCTCACCACAATCAGTAGTAGTCCACCTTCAGGTGATGGCATATCTCCTGTCATCGTAGTGGTTGTCCATCAGCGAGCCAAAGTCACACAGGACCCCTTCTCTGAGGCTTCCTTTTATTTGTAGTTATCTTGCACATAGTGCAGTCCAGGGTCTTTCCTCCATTGCAGCGAGCCCAGGACATTTGTGCTGTGACCCCAGTGTTTCAGCCTCAGTTCTGGATCTCACTGAAAGTAGCTCCAAGACTTCTTGCCATGTTGGCCTCATGCATTTAAAGCAAACACAAGGAGATGATGGACGGAGCGCGGAAACTTTTCAGACAATCACCCCCGTCACAGATCTGGGTTGAATCCATCATCATTCTTTAGCTCACTTTGCCACCTCAGTTCAGACTCAGCTATGTGCAAATCAGTCTTGACCCTGTGCCTCTTGGAACAGTCCATCCCGAACTGCCAAGCCAGGTCTTCCCTGAACCGGCAACAAGCACCCTGGGACTGGTTTCTAGGTAGCACCCTTCATCAGCCAGGCTACCTTGAATCCAGTGGCAAAGTGAGCAAGGGACACACATCTGGGCATATCCTGCCAACTTAGGGTAAACAAAGCAAACACAAGGAGATGATGGAGCGCTGAAACTTTTCAGACACTCACCCCCAGTCACAGATCTGGGTTGAAATCATCACCATTCTTTAGCTCACTTCGCCACCTCAGTTCGGATTCAGCTGTATGCAAATCAGTCTTGACCCTGTGACTCATGGGAACCGTCCAGCCTGAACTGCCAAGCCAGGTCTTCCCTGAACCGGAAACAAGCATTGTGGGACCGGTTTCTGGGTAACCCCTTAAATCAGCCAAACGTATTTTGCTTTGTGCCACACTGTACTTTCACACAGAACCTGCAGTTGTTTTTATGTTCTGTTCTTTCCTGGGATTTTGTCTGCACATCATAAACAAGGTTGAACACCAATGCCCCTTGTTATTTTGTTCTAGTCAGGCCTCAGCACCTAGACAAAACATACAAATGCAGTTGTTGTTTTGGAACACATACTTCTGCCATATAAGTTTGCAGAAATAGGTAACAAGACACTTGGGTGTATATTCACAAGAACGTGTGCTAAACATCACCAAAAACTGCTAACACAACTTTACACAACGCAGCACATCACGGGAAAATAACCTCGTGTCAATGTGGAATTCACAACACGGCGGTACCATGCGATAGTCCGCCGAAAACACGGCCAATGTCTGCGATACAACTACCTCAACGGAGATAAAAACACAAACCCCAACGCGAAAAAAGATGTGATGGGCCAAAGCGCAATGAAGAAATCAGCGATAAGGAGCGCCAAGCCTGCAATACACACCAGGAAGGCAGGAAAAATCACTATAAAAGTAGAAAAAACACTCAAACACAAACTGACCAACACCCAAGCACCATGGAGGCAGCCGGAGCATGCGCAGAGGATGAGCGCAACCCCACAAGCACCCCGGACGACCAGCCTGGGACCTCAGGGACAGGGAAGGGCAAGGACAAGAAGAGGAAGACGAAGTTCAGTCCACAGGAAAACAGGACCTAGTCACGGAGGTGATGGAACACCATCAACAACTGTTCGTCACCTCCGTGGACAAGGTGAATTCTGTCGGAGAGCACAAGAGGTCAATGGATGAGGCCAAGAGGCGATGGATTGACATCAAGCGGAAGACCAAGGAGAAACTTGGAGCCAACCAGAAGGCAGCAATGCAGACTGGAGGTGGGAGCCCAGCACCACAGCTGGTGCTGGATGACATGGAGGAGCTGGTGTTGACAGTCGGGGTACCGGACACTGCTCGACAGGACACAACACAACCGCAACAGGGTGAGTGACCACCATGTACTGGGGGGACGGGCGGAGATGGCCACAAAAGCACACATGCACGATTAAGCAGAGCACAGTGCACACCCACAATGACTCTGGGTCATGGCCCTGATCCACAGACTGTCACAATGGACAATGCCATGCTCTCTGAGTGTCAACATGTACCATGCGGCTACATACATGTGGACACATTGTAATACACCATCTCCCCTTCACATTGCAGGGGCACTGTCAACACCTCCTGCAGAGCAGTCCCAGCCACTCTTCACTGATGATGAGGAGGACACCCCCAGCATCGACACCCAAGCCCTCCAAGACATCATTGACATCATCCGCAACTCACCTCCAGGATCAGGGCAGCCCAGATGCATCGAGGAGACCCCACCCACTACCCAAACCACCCAGCAGGAGACACCCACAGCCCCAGCAGTCTCCCAAGACCCCCAGGAACAACACATGGCCTTCCAACGCCATGTGCTGGAGGGCCAGAGGGAGACGGCTGAGCAGGTGCGGGTGGGGTTCAGCATCATGGCTACCAAACTGGACGCCATCCATGGGTGTATAGGCCCGCTCCATGGTCTCCAACGAGCCCTGACTGGCATCGCTGGAGTCATGAAGAACACCTGTCTGCTCAGAGTGGCTCCAGCGATGCCAGCCGTGAGCTGGCTCACATGCAGAGGCTCATGGAGGACATGGTGCGGATGGAGGCAGAAAGGATGGCAGCCACCGCTGCACATCAGCGAAATGTAGCTGGGAACTACCATGCCCTGCAGATCCTCATCATGGCATTGCTACCACAAGGCGGGGCGCAGATGAATGCTGCTGCCCCCACACCATCCACATCTCTGCCCCCTGGTGTGTCAGTGCCTCACAGTGCGGCAGGCGTATCCACTACAGCACCTGATGTGTCACTGCCACACAGTGTGGCCGACAATCCTCCTCCGGCCCCTGATGTGTCAGTGGCACACAGTGCCGCAGCCGGTACTGCAACACCCACAGGTGGGGCAGAGCACACATCCAAGGACGAGGACATGGATGGGTTTGAGTTCAGAAGGAGGCACTAGCATTCATTTCCGGCACCTGGCCTGTTTCTGCTTGGTGCCGCACATGGCCCCATGATCTTCCACTGACCCCCAATACACTCCGCTGCACTCACCTTGGACTGCGACATGGACTGCCATTTCCTGTTCGATGACCAATGACACGGCGCCCAGACTGCGGACTGTATCCTTCCTCTTCCGCAGTACTTGTCATACCCGGATGGACTCTGACTGGCCCTCCACGGGCCCATATTGTGTGGTCTGCTTGGCATGGTCCTGTACCGCTCCAGCTGAAAAACTCCACTGGATAGGCAATAAACATCCAGTAACGTACTGCTGTGTCATGTCTTTCATCATTCATGTATGAATGCATGGATGGATGTAGGGACAGTGATTCCCCTTATGTCAATGATGCTCATCTAGTGGGATGCCAGTCACAGTGTGCTACATTACCTATGGTGTTCCGGGTGCCTTGGACACTATAGCAGGGACACACGCATTAGTCACTTCCTTGTCTAGACATGGAATGAACCACGCCCAGAGCCCCCGAGTCATTGTTGCAAGCCCTGCGCTGGTCCCGCGTACGCCAGGCCAGACAACTCCACTTACGCTCCGAGGGGTGGTCCCACATAGCTACCTGTCGCAGGTGTACTCGCTGGTGGTGTGCAGGTCACTGGTCTAGTTGTCAGCATGTCGCGGCCACTCCCTGAGGGCAGGTTTGCACACACACCACACCCATCCCGCACAGGCGTCACAGGCCATGTGACCCTGCAAATATAAGATGCCGACAACGTCACATTCCCCTCTGCCGGTGGGGACTGGATGACGGACGCTCCAAGGATTTCAATCATAATGGGCCCATGAGTTGTTGCGCACAGGGTTAATGGCACCCGAAGCCTTGTGGCCGTCACAGGCCTACCACCACATGGTGCTGACTGGGGTTGCACAGGGTTAGTGGCACCCAAAGCCTTGCAGCTGTCACGGGCCTACCACCACGTGGCACTGACTGGGGTTGCACAGGGTTAGTGGCACCCGAAGCCTTGCGCCTGTCACGGGCCTACCACCACGTGGCGCTGACTGGGATTGCACAGGGTTAGTGGCACCAAAACAGCTGAGCCGGTGTGTAGCCTGCGATGATGACGTGTGCACTGATGTGGTCTCCGCCATTGATGACTCAGCATCATATGTGGGACCTGCAGGGCCGCGGGGCGGGTCCGCATGATGTGGACCATGCCATGGTGGCGGGACCGGGGCCTGGAGCTTGCATGGGCACGTGGTGTGCCCACTAATGGACACACCGGTGGCAGCAGATGAGAAGTGGGGCCTGGGTGCGCAGGGGCGGCGGTGTCTCTCTCGCTCTCCCTTCCCTCTCTCTCTCTCTCTCTCTCTCTCTCTCTCTCTCTCTCTCTCTCTCTCTCTCTCTCCATTCCTTTTCTCTCTGGCTTTCTTTCCTTCTCTGTTTCTCTGTCTCGCTCCTTTGATGTGCGCATGACACTCATCCTGATTTTGTGCTTTATTTTCCATGCTGTGATGTCGAGTTGTCCCTGAAGGACCCGACAGGAGTCTTCCGCATTGGTGTTTTGTGTTGTGTTTCAATAAAGTTTTTGGTTGTTGCTCCACCCATTTCTGGAGGTGAAAGCAACTGATACCTTTGTAACTGTTGAAACCACTGATAGACTTTACCATGTAGACATTCAAATTGAAGGTGACATTAAATGCACCATTAGTGCAATTTTAGGGACAACTTGACTCCGACTGGCCTCCCTCATTCATTCTAGCATCTCCTCAAGGCAAGGATGTGGCTCTACCTTCCTTTTCGTAGTTTGTTCTTGATGAGCCTAGGCATGCTTATGCTGCTGAATGGGCTTTTGCTTTGGCCCCTGCCCTTTACCGCAACCAGGCTGGTTGGGATAAGGATTCTGCTTGGCATGTTGTTCCCATACGTTTTACTCCACAGCCACAACCTCAGTATCTGATTAAATGTGACGCTAAAGCGTCAGTGAAAGAAATTCTTACTCAATTAGAATATGAGGGTGTAGTTGAACCCTATATCTCAGCCATTAATAATCCTCTTTTTCCTATTTTGAAACTGGATAGTTCATATCACATAGTTTTGGATTATAGATATTCGAACATTCATACTTGCAATTTTGCAGTGCAAAACACGTAAAGTACAGACATTCTATGACATCAATGGGTGTGCAGGGGCATTTCTTGTCTCCGTATAGGCCCAAGGACAATTCTGTTGTGGAGCGGAAGACCTGTGACTTAAAGCAATCTTTACTAGCAAGGGTATTGGTTACAGGCCATGGCGGGTTAATCACCTTTATGAGGTTCAACGTGCTCTTAATAACCTCCCCCGAAGATCTCTGGGTGGCCGGTTCCCGTACAAAATGCTCTTTGAGATCAAGATGTTTGTTCTGGACCTTGATGGTCTAGAAATTCTGGCAGCTGCTGCAATCTTTAACTTGGATACAACTGTGCTGTCTTACAGGATCTACAAAATTGTTGTGACGCACTGGCTAAGACCAATTTGCCTTCGACTCAGCCTTCTGATGCAGAGCCTCTGATTCCTGTTTCTGGCTAGCTTCCTAAAGATCGTGATCTGGCCTGTGAAAAGGTTGCAATCCTGAAACAATTTGGTCTCTCCTACTGTGCTCCTGTTCCAGTACTTGTTCTTCAGGGTATCCGAACTGTGATTTTACTTCCGCTTTGTCTCGAATGAACATGTCAAGTTACACCATGTGGCTAATACTCAATAGTATGCCTCAGAGTGTCTCCAGACAGGATATTCCTTTACAGCCTGTGAGCTCCATTCCTGCTGATCCTCCCCGGCTGCCGGAGGAGGATGTTGAGTCTTCAGTTGCCCTGGTACCTGTTTTACCGTCTTCACACTTAACTATGGAAATTGTTTCTTCTGATCCACCTGTTGAGGCCCCTTTGGGAGTGCATGCCTCAAACTTACATCCAGAATCCCAGCCTCCATTATTCCAGCTGAGTTCTTCTGGTTACTATATCGATCATTCTGCTGGCTCCACATCCCTCCTCTCATAAAATGAAACAAGACCCGTCACTTGTTAACATTTCAGCGGTCCCCATCACTGATGGAATTGTATGGGATAAAGTACCATGTCCTGCAACCGCGATTCCTAAGAAGGTCGGGAGTGTTGTGTTCTGGGGTGTCTAATCACTTGTTCCTCTGTGATTGAGTAGGAGGGCAAGTGAGATACTATAGCTAGTCGGTCCCGGGCTCATATGTACCTAGGTAGTAAGACAACTCGGTCCCTGCCTACTAAGGTCCCATGATCCGAAGCATAGTTCTGTGACTCCGCAGAATCCCTGCAACACTGTTGTAAATTGAAACTACGATGTGATTAAGCATTTACTAAAGACATGAATTCTCCTGCCTTACACATGTCTCTTTCGTTATGTTGACTGAAGTTTGGACTCCATTTTGTATTGTCATGTCTCCACGTGCTCAACACGAGGAGAGTCCTATCTTTGTGTTAGTTGCTCTTGTAATCTGCCTAGTAACAGTCTATAAATAGTTCCTTTGTCCGTCTGGCGCATGCCCAGACTTGACCACATCTGTTATCAGTTAGTCCTTGCTTGACCATGTTTTCGCGGGCTCAAGGAGTATGTCAGCTCCGCCCACATATTGATCTTGTATTGAAAATGTCCATAAAAGGTAACATTCTTCGCCTCATGTTGTATCCTCCCACTTATGAGCCCCTCTGTTGTGTATAAAAGGGGACCGTGTACGAAAGTTCTTTGTGCTACTCTATGCAATACTGAAGGGTGTTGTATGGATTGTAGGACCACCCTTAAGGGTTAATAAACTCTGTCTTTGTACTTTGCAGTTTCCGTGCCAACTTCCTTATAGATTCCATTACAGGAGAGCGAACCCTTGTGTCCTGCGGGCCTAGCTGGGGCCTGTATTCATCAACACGGTGTAACACGGGATTCCTGTATGCCTTTCTGACTCTGCCTCTCGAGTGCACAGGTCTGAAGAAAGTCAGGAACAACCAGGCCCAAGTAATCCTGTGGCCCTGGACTGGGCCAGGAGAGTATGGTAACTGGAACTTTTGTACATGACCGTCTGCCCTCCGATCAGGCTTTTACTTTGGGAAGGCCTTCTGTTGTGGCAGCACAGCAGGGCTCTCTACCCGAGATGTACAATCCTCACCCCCGAACACCCAAAAAGAAGCTGATCAGCCACCAGGTGATTTTTGGTGTGATCAATGTAAATGCTTAAGGCTCTTTTTTGGTCCACCCAAGAGAGTTTCTCCTCCTCTTTTGAAGCATGAGGTGAAGCAAAAAAAAGCTAGGATGAGACGGATTTCCCAATGTGAAAAGAAACTATGATATTTGGTAAAAAGACTGTTTTTATCCTCAACTTCAGTTTGGGAAAAGGGTGGTGTAGTGCAGCTGCACTGCAAAAGCCCTGTTATTAACTACTGCAACGAGCTGAAGTAATCGCGATGAGTAACATAGCTTTTAGTCCCAGAAGACATAACAAGCAGCTGTGAATCTCCTCTATGAGACAACACATGAAAAATGTCGGGAACACCTGCATACGTGCGGATTGAGCAGCGGCAGTTGATGGCATTTGACTTGCCAACCGAAATGGTTGATGTCATCTGGCTGCTAGTATCCCTTCTGTCTATGCAAGGCACTGGGACAAATGTGTGGCCTATGGTGGAGTCCACAGAATATATCCTCTACAAGCCAAACTGTTGGATATTTTATAATTTGTTTGCCTTTGGCCCAGAAAGGACTTGTTATGGGCATTATGAAAGGTTACTTATCGGGCCTTTGGCTTTTCTATGTTTACCGGACCAAACACCCTTTTTAAAACCACCTTTTGTGATGTGGTTTATTAAAGGTTTAACACACATTTTCCTTTCCAAACCGTTTGTGATGCCACGGTGGAACTTTAATTTGTTCCTGACATTTCTCATGTGTAGTCCCTTAGAGCAGATTCACAGCTGCTTGTTATGTCTTGTTATGTCTTCGGGGACTAAAAGCTATGTTCCCCATTGCGATAATTCCCATAATCCAAGCAAGAAAGAATTAAAGCCTGGACCATGAGTCTCCTTGCTAGGGGAGGTAGAAGAGACAGAACCTTCCAGAGCGTCCTAAGGATTCCGTAGAAGGTGGCCGCTAATTTCAATGTTTGGTGTTTGAAATTCAACTCACAATCCAACCAAAAACCCAGACTTTTTATCTGGTTTTTGGGGGTGGGAACAGGGACAAGACAAGCAGGCCACAACAATCTTGACTTACAAATTGAGGAATACCTAAGATCATCAACTCTGTTTAATTTTTACAAGCATTTGCAATGCAATAGGTCTAGCATTTGTGAAAGTTAGAGCTGTTGGCATTGAAAATGACTATGCTTTTTACTTTTGCATTTTTATTTGCAACAATAAATAGACTCCTCGCACGCAAAGGTACCCATTAATAATCAACCTATATGCAATATTATAGAGCAGGCTATCCGGGAATTAGAACAGCATTGGACTGTAGTTTTGCTACTGCATAACTTGAAATAAATACTAGACTAATTTTAAACTTTCCTAAACGTATCTTAAATGTGAACTCTTGACCAGCAACTAACAAAAGATGTCAGGGGCGAGCGCTTAACTCACTGACTTATCTTACACTGTTGTTCTGACAGCTAAAAACGGATATGGTGTGGTAAATAATTTAATTACCGGGACTTAATTTGGTACAGAAACATAATAAAACAGCTCAGTAAATAAGAGGCAGAATCCGTGGTATTAGAGGTTCGGAATGGGCTTTATTCCAATGATCGATTATAATCGGTTGCTCCAAGTTCCGTCACCACGAAGGTTCAGGAAGTGAAGTACATACATTATTGACAAGAAATGACTTTTATAGAACATATATTACAATGAAGCGAATGCGGTAGGCGTAACAATTGATAAGGAAAATGACGATTCACATGCGTAACCGAAAATGGGCGTAATGAGGAGTAAAAAGGAACATAATTGGTTATGATGTCATATATAGGTGGATCTATAAGATTATACTTGGCATAGATGCGTGCGCAGCAGCATGACGTGTGATTGACGTGCAACTAGGGGGTGAAGGGGACTTGACATTTAGCTCTACATGTGGAGACAAGAAGTCTGGAGGGTCAAGTCAACCTAATCCCAAATCATATCTAACATCCTATGTTTAAAGAACTATGTTATCCACAAAGGGAGGACTCTTGGGCAAAATCTATTCTATACTGACTGTGTGTGCGTGCACAAGCGTCTAAGTGTCTGAGTATCTATATGAGATGCAAGGGGCAGAAACCTTCCATGGTAACAGGGCTATGAATTACTTGCATGAGGACAGAGAGGCCGGGCCCTTTGCTCGGTAGCTGAAAAGGAAATGTTTACTTAAACTACTAGACAGGAATGCATCAGGCAGGGAACGGAGCAGATAATTTCGAAGGTGAAATACAGTTTTTGGCAGGCAGCAGGCTGATGTCAGGCTTCGTGAGCCGCACAGAGAATGAGGCAAAGTTCATGGTCACAGTTGCAGGCTCAGACTGGAGCTGTCAGAGGCAGAGAGCAGAGAAAAACTTGATGGCAGAATCGGGCCTACTCGCCTGAACTGCAAAAATGGAGTAACTGAGCCATATAAAGTCGGTGGCCTTTCGTACTTAGGAATTGAATATCCAGCCCATTCATGGCGGATCTGACAGAGGACATGTTGACGGTGGACGCACATGTGTTTGCGTCTTCAGAACTAGAACTGGAGGGAACATACATGTACTTGTGATTCATACATGGAACCGTTGGGGTCCAAGATAGGGGACATAACTGATCGGAAAAATCCATATTTCCACATTCCCTCCTTGTCCCCTACTTGCCCGTTAAGAGATATCAATCTTCATCAATCCATTGATCTGTTCATATAACATCATTTGTTCTTCTTTCTTCTTCCGTGACGAATGAATTCTTGGTGGTGGAATACACGATGTGGCCCACAGATCGCTGGTCCACATTGTAGACATAGACAGCAACTGAATAGTATGAGAAGGCCAATACCTAGGAAAGATAGGACCTTCCATCCAAAGGTAGATAATACACTCCAAAACCAACCGGACCAAGTCCAGGTGCCTGGATTCTGGTGTATCTGGCTTACAATCTTATGAAGGCGAGTTATGGCCTTATATACAGATGGCGAATTTTCTGGTATGAAAATGCAACAGCTTGATCCGATGACCCTACAAGCTCCGCCCCTATCAGCCAGGATGACGTCAAGGACAAGACGGTTTTGAAGCACAACAATCCGCATAGCAGACTGCTCTTCTGTTAAATTGCCTAAAGCGGAAATAGTTTCATTCACTACTGCTTCAAGGGTTCTAGTTAATCTACGTATCAGCTTACTATTAGTAACAGTACCTATATAGGGAAAGAGACCCTTATTGAAATCTGTGTATTTTTCCCATGCTGTTTCAGTGTAATCGACTATCGGGAGATCTCTCCTTACTCTACTATTTACTAAATGAATATTTCTGTGATAATCAGGAGGAGCTAAAAAAACAGGTGGCAAAAGGAATCCAATATAGCAAGTACCATCCCAGTCTAGAGGCAAACGTACATATGCCGTCTGACCACATATGAAATAGGAATGGCGGGAAGCTCTAAATGTGGACTTGCCTTGATCACTAAACTCTACTACAGTCGTGCATTTACTATGGCCCATATGTATGGAACCATTTTTTCTTACACATAGTTCACCCTTTACTGGAAATATTGACATAGCGGGCAAAATTGGAGTAGCTTCGGATTCGACATTTAGGATCATAAGATTAAGCGTGAAATTACCTAATCCATACACTTCATTTTCTAGATCAGTTCCTGTTCTCTGGGGAAGTCCCTCCTTGTTGGGGTAGCAGACCTTAAGCAAAATTAAGTTCAAATTTCCCCATATCCAGTTATCTTGATAAACTGCAGAATTCGAATCTAGAGAATTAATTAAACTAAACCATGCTCCACAGGAGCCGTTGTGTGTGAACGGGTATGGAAAGAGAGGTAAAATTCCTTTATAATTCTGATAGGGAGGGAGTCGGCCACATATCCAACAATTTGTAGCATTGCTAACCTGATGGGAATGATGTAACATACTAATAAAAGTGTTATTGCGCAGCGCAAATCTATAAGACAACTCAAGCGGAGGTAATTCACTAAAAGAATGTTCAGCAGTAACATTGTAAACATGTCTAGAAATAGGATAATATATGTGCAACAATATACTTGCAGTAATTATTAAAAGACTTAAGAAAAACAAAATTAATAGCGTCATTATGCAATGGCTACGCAGTGATTTACAGTACGCATGTCGTTTCAACATTTTTCGCGATTTTCCATGATTCAGGTCTAAGGGATACATGTCGGAGACAGATTCAACCGCTTCACCTTGGAGAGGACTTAAACAATCAAATCGTCCGACGGTTTAGGCCTGAGTTTCAGTTTATAAAGTTCCTGACTGTTGGCCTCAGCCAAAGGTAGTTTTGAGTCAATGGGTGAAGACACACGAGGTGGGCTATTTACATCTGAAAGAAGTCCATGAAATTTCTTGATATGACTTGAATGCACCCATCCTTTTCTGCCTTCGATCTTCACGGCTGTCCTTGTGGTGAGCAGGACCAATTTGGGTGATTTCCACCTGGGCTCCAGCTGAGTCTTTCGGTCGAAATTCCTCACAAGAACGAGGTCCCCCGGAACTACGTCAAGGGGTTTCACCTCAGTGTTGTCGGGAAAGGCTGCAGCTACCTGTGAACGACAAGATTGTAGTGCAGACATCAAGGAAGCCAAGTAATCTGTCAGCATATTACAGTCAATATCAGTTATTTTTCGTGGCATAGGCGTCCCCCACATATTTGGTGGTCTGCCTAAGATCACTTCATACGGGGATAGCCCTGTTCGAGAGTGTGCTACCATTCTCGTGTAAAAGAGTGCAACTGGTAGTGCTACTACCCAGTCGACACCTTTCTCCCTGCATATTTTGGACAATCTAATTTTCAGGGTCTGATTATGTCTTTCTACGAGACCTGCTGCCTCAGGGTGTCGGACACAGTGGAATTTCCACTGATAACCTAACAGAAGTGAAACATGTTTCATTAATTCGGATGAGAACGGCTGGCCGTTATCTGAGTGAACAACACGTGGTAAACCGTATCGTGGGAAGAATTCTCGAACCAACTGTTTGGCAGTAGTCGGGGCAGTGTAATCTGAAACCGGGTATGCCTCCGTCCAACGGGAAAGAGCACAAACAACTACAAGAACATATTTGAATCCTCGACATCGTTCCATCTGAATATAATCCATCTGGAGGACTTCAAAAGGGTGATCAGGAGGATGAAATCCACCCTGTTCTACGGGAACACTTTTTCCTGGGTTGAACTGGCAACAGATCATACAGGTACGGACCTTTTGTTTCGCTGCTGCTCGTAAATGTTTATTGAACCAAATGTGTTGAATGCTATCTAGCATAGCTTTTTCTCCTAGATGTGCTGGACTATGTATAGTGTTAATTATAACTTGGACCATTGAATCAGGAAGGAACCACACAGACTTTTCCTTCATCATCCATCCTTGATCCGTTTGGATCCCTCCTAATTCGGTCCATTTCTTTATTTCATCTGGTGTAGCATGTGTCTGGATGTCAATTACGTCAAAAGTAGGATCTTTAACTGTCATACAATGTGTCGGCGTCGGGACTATTGTCTTTGTCATGTCGGATGTTTGTGTTTGAGCAGTCTGTTTAGCTGTTCTGTCGGCTAGATCATTGCCTTGAGAAATGATATCAGTGACTTTCGTATGAGCTTTACATTTCATAATTGATATTGCAGTCGGTAGATGTATCGCATCCAATAAAGCATGAATGAGGGGTCCGTGCTGAATGTGGGCACCGTGGGAAGTTAAATAACCTCTCTCTCGCCACAGCACGCCGAAGTCATGTACAACTCCGAATGCATAACGTGAATCAGTGTATATGTTGACTTTTTTATTTGTGGCTTGAGTACAGGCTTGTGTCAGAGCGATGAGCTCTGCGGCTTGAGCTGACAAAGTATTTATACGATTTGTTTCAATGATTTCAGTATCTGTTGTGACTGCGTAAGCAGCCACTAACTCTCCTGTATTTGTTCTCATACATGAACCATCTACATACAATGTCAGGTCTGGATCTGACAATGGGACATCGGTTAAGTCTTGTCTGGGTTTCGTCGTTATAGTAATAACTTCAATACAGTCATGGGCTAGTGGGTCTGTTCCGATTACTGGCAAAAGTGTGGCAGGATTCAATGTGTTACAGCGTCTGATTTCTATATGTGGCTGGAACAATGTAAGTTCGTACCCTGTAAGTCGCGCTATAGTCAAGTGTTGTGTTTGCGTTCTATTTACAAGAACCTCTACTGCGTGAGGTACTTGTACTGTCAATGGATGTCCTAACACTATGGCATCGCTTTGTCTGATTGCTAAAGCTGTCGCTGCCACTGATTTTAGGCATGCAGGCAAAGCCTGAGCTACTGGATCTAATGTACTAGAAAAATAAGCACATGGTTTGTGTGCTCCTGCTTGTTCCTGTGTGAGTACTGACAAGGCAGTACCTTCGCGTTCTGTAACAAAGAGTGTAAACTGTTTTCTGTAACATGGCGTTGCTAAAACAGGTGCTTGACATAAGGCTGTCTTTAGGCTTTCAAAAGCTTGTGTATGTTCTTGAGTTCAAGGGAGGACAGTCGATGTGGCTGCCTCCTGTGTTGTCAACTGAATGAGCGATTTTGCTAGAAATGCATACTGAGGGATCCACTGCCTACAGTATGAAGTGAGGCCTATGAAAGCCCGTACTTCCTTTTGTGTCTTGGGTATTGGCATGTTAGCTATTAACTGAATGCGGTCGGGTGTAAGCTGCCTTCCCTCCTTGGACAGCGAGTGTCCAAGATAAACGACTCGCTGGACACAGAATTGCAGCTTAGAAGGGGACACCTTGTGTCCCTTTTCAGCTAGAAATTGTAAAACTGTCAGTGATCCTTTCTCACATTCGGGTTCGCTTCTAGCGGTGATCAACAGATCATCGACATATTGAAGCAAGGCAGTGTTAACTGGCATGTGGATACTGTCAAGTTCTCGTTTCAGTGCTTGGCTATAGATGCTGGGGATTTCTGTAAATCCTTGAGGTGCGCGTGAGAATTTAAAGCTACGTCCATTTAAACTAAATCCGAACAAATATTGGCTTTCCGGATCTATTGGGACGCTGAAAAAGGCATTTTTAAGATCAATTACAGTAAAGAATGTTGCTTCGGAATCAATGGCTGTCAATAATGACGAGATATCAGGGACCACAGGGAATTGTGGCACAATGCACTTGTTTAATTCGCGCAGATCAATAACCAATCGATATACTGGCGGGGCCTTTGGATCTGTTCGTTTAAGAATCGGAATTATTGGTGAATTACATACATTGGAGTCTGTTTCCACAACTACTCCTTGGGCAATGAGCTCGTCAATGATTTGCAGCAAAGCCACTACAGCATCTGGTGGTAACTTGTATTGTCGCATTCGTGGTAGTACCACTCCTGCCTTTAATGTGACTCGATATGGTGTAATATTCATGCAACCAACATCAGTAGGGCCTTGTGCCCATAGATGTGTAGGTAAAGTCTGCAGTCGGGGATCCATGTCCCTAGATACATAGTGACCTTTAAAATCACGTAAAAACAATCTTACTCCTTCCGGAGAACAACATATTATAGCTCCTAGAGCTTTCAGTGTTTTTATTCCTAACAGATTTTCTGGACATGATTTAGTAAGCAATAAATCTGTAGTTCGGGTCAAAGGTCCTATCGTAAGTGGAAGAGGTTGTGACACTTCATTAACAATAGGTTTTCCTGAAAAACCAAGGGAAATATTCTGAGAGCCTGAGAGGGGTGCCCCTGGAACTTCACTACGTTTTATGGTTGTTCGACTTGCCCCTGTATCGAGTAAAAATTTTCTGTCTTGGCCTAATAATTCACTATGTACATAAGGTCCTTCTTGATCTACAGGGATCTCGATAAGGGGTAAGTCAACTTCCCTCTCTAGGCTGGTTCATGCGTATCGTTGGTAATCAGGATAGTCGTACTGTGCGGTCTGGTACAGTTGTCGTGTCGTAGTTTGTGTGGCAGCGACGGGCAGCGCTGGTGCAGCTGGCACAAACTGTACAGACTGTGGTGGAGCTGGCATGGACTGTGCGTGCTGCGGGGCTCCTTGTTCATTCTGATCCTGTCTAGGTGGCCGTGGTCTTTCTTTTGTATTACCTATGGCGATATTATGTTTCAAAACTGGACAATCGTGTACGTAATGACCTGGCTTTTTACAATAATTGCATGTCCCTTTTACAGGTCCCGCTGAATCACCGGAATGTGTTATACCCTTTTTATGTCCTTCAGCTGGAACTGTCTGAGAAACTAGCATTTTCATTTTCGTGTCTTTCATGCGTCTGTGTTCATGTTCTTGTTCCTCTCTAATTCTATTGTGATGGTACTGTAACATTTGTAACATTTGTGATGGAGTGTTACCTTGCCAGGTACTCTCGAATTTTAATACTCTATTCTTTACTTGGGGCAGGGCATTTTCTACTAATTTTGTTACAAACAGATGCGGGTATGATTCGCTACTTGCTTTTATGCCACTATTTATACCAAAACATTTTTCAAATCGGGCATAGTAATCACTAGTATCTTCATCTTGCTTCTGTTTACAGGCTGAAATTGTACCCCAATCTTCCTTTTTCGTAGTTAATAAACGTGGCAGTACCTGTACTAATAAACCTGGTAGTGCTTTAGTTTTATCCCCAAGTCCTGCTCCTGCAGTTCGGGCCCTTTCTTCTGCTTCTAATGCTGACCATTCTATCTTTTGGTCTCATACCTCCCACTCTTTTTCCCTGAGTTTCTCATAAATGCCAGCAGGCATCAATACCTTTAATATTGTCATAATGTCGGGATAGGTATACTCTCCCATGAGTAACATGTCTTTAATTTCTCGGTGAAAACCCGCTGGATCTTTGTCATGACTGGGTACCACTTTCTTCATTTCTAACAATTCTATTTTCGATATGGGCGTGTATACAAATACGCGTTTAAACTCATTGTCCTCGCCCTTTATTGGGTGTACTTCTCGTAAAGGATTCTGTCTGTCCATGTAATACGTGGTTCTTTCCTTAATGGGTAGTGAAACATGTTCTGAACATACAAAAAGAATGTACTGCTTTTTTGATTCTAGTATTTCTTTAATTAATTTAGTACCTGAACCTTTCCATCTATTCATGAGTAATTCAGTCAATATATCAGGTAAGGGACCAGGGTCCGAATGCTGACTCTGATATAGTATAAGGAGTTGTTGAATCATATAAATCCCAGCTAAACGCTGTTCATCTGGGGTGAGATTCAAAAATGTGCGTGCTACTGTATCATCACTATATTTTCCGGGACTGTCCACCCAATGGACAGCTGACCTAGCTAAATCTTGTTCATCCATAGAATCGAGAAAATGATAACCCCTTCGTTCTCGGAGTAATTTGTCGGCGGCTTGGAACGAATGCTCGTTAGACCTTATATTAATTATAGGTATTTGGAAATTCCTGTTATTATCTGGACATATCGGACGTATCGGGTCAATAAGACATCTATTACTATTACAAGCTCTTCCTCTACCTACATAGGCTATGGTGTCTGACTGTCCTGTGGGCAGTCCTGATCCTTCTTCCTCGCTTTGTTCGAACTGGTCTACCGCTAATCTTTCTTCGTGTAGGCGTTCTATTTCTTTTCGGATCTTTCGGCACATGGCTATTATACAATTCTGCTTATCATGTCTTCCTTCTGATATATTCTGACTCCATCTGGTAAGAATTTGCATTGCTTCCGGGTCTACCCCTGGTCGGTCTTGATTTCTGATCACACAATTTATGAGGAAACGTAACAGTTCCCCCTGTATCTCCACTTTCTGGTATTCCATAGCTCTGTTAATACTTTCAGAATCTCGCCCTGTTTGAACAAAATGATATATATTATCTAGATGCGCAGTCATTCCTGGTAACTTCACTAAATACACCGCGGCTCGTCTGATACGTAATGATGCCATGATCATTTCGTCCTCTTTGCCGGGCACAGGGTCATATCTACAATCTACAAGAAGTTCCTTAAGCGTACGGGCATTTATGAGTTTGGGGGTACGTGAATGTGCTGACTCTTGAAAGGTAAGTTTATTTATTCTGGGTGGCGTAGAAAAAATGTTGCTAGTACCTCCCGTAGCCCCATCTGGGGTGTCGGGCGTGAAAGGATTCGTTGAACGTGATACAGCAACTATAGGTGTGGACACAGCTATAGAAGTAGCTGTAGGAACAGATGTAGAAACAGATGTGCTTGCCGGAACTTGTTGCTGTAGGGATACGGGTACTGGATCTTGGCGTTGAACCTCCCTGGCAGACGGTCTATGTGGGGCGAAATTAGCATACTCGGGAGCTGCGTCATCTAAATATGAGGAAAGAAAAACATCTTCTGCGGTTCTAGGATGCCCCTTAGGATGTACCTTTATTGGAAACAATGGGGTTGGCAAGTCTTTTGGTATCTCTGGAGTAGCCTTAGGTAATCCTTCGGCCAGAAGGGGATACATACCATTCATAAGGGCATTTCTTTGTCTGTCTACTTGTTCTGATTTCACTCGGATACCTTCTTCAATTAATAGATTTTCTCGAACTTTATTTGAACTCTCTTTATTCTTCTCTTCCTGTCGGAGTGCTTTTTCTGTACGTCTATGAGATTCTTTACGCCATAACTCAACGGCATCTTTCTGTGACTGTCTGACTTTCCTTTTCCATAACTCTTCCTCGACTTTCATGATGCACTCTGCATCCCAGGTCCCCGCTGCGGGCCACCTCTGACTTTCTGGTAATTCCTTGGTGTAGTCTACCCATAAATCAAGAAATAATATAGCGTCTAAGCCATGTTTATGATACATGAAGTATCCTGGAGTGTCCCTAGGAGGAATAGGAACGGCTTCTTCGAGTACCCCTTTTCTTGTTGTGATCTGTCTTAATTTTGAAAAGAGCGGCATATTGAGAACTGATCTGATACTTGATTTAAAACAAACTTAATACAGTAAACACGATAATGAACAGTCATTCACACCACAATATGCAGAACGTACTTAAAGCATTTAACATTTAACATTTACCTGAACAATCAATAATGATGACGATCTAAGGAAAACTTAAATCACTAAACATAATACTCGACATTAACTGAATCATTCTGAATTATATACTTGATATACTGCTAAACAGTACAGATACACTGCTGAAACAGTGCAGACCGGATTTGTGTACCCAAACCCGTCTTGACCGGCACAAACTATGTGCACGTCAGAAAGCCTCCCCAGTAATGGTACTCACCGGGTAGCTCGGAAACGGAAGGCCTCGGAAACTGAACTGAACTTGAACCGGACTGGACTCGACTCGAACACTGCGGAGACTGGACTCGACCTGGGACTTCGGAAACTGGTGGGCCTCTGTATACCTCGGATCTTGCTCTCTCAGCTAGGCTCTGGTCGGGATACTTCGCACTTCTCACCGCCTCGTCTGGGTGTTGATCGCAGCCTCAGTCGCCCCCGCTTGACCGGAGGGAGATACAGGAAATCCTGCTGGTACGCGTTATTGTCCGTCCAGCTGTGGCAGGAGACCGGGTCTGCAACTCACCGCCGGCGCGTGAGATGAGAAAGTGTCCCTGTTCGGGCGCCATTCATGTGGTAAATAATTTAATTACCGGGACTTAATTTGGTACAGAAACATAATAAAACAGCTCAGTAAATAAGAGGCAGAATCCGTGGTATTAGAGGTTCGGAATGGGCTTTATTCCAATGATCGATTATAATCGGTTGCTCCAAGTTCCGTCACCACGAAGGTTCAGGAAGTGAAGTACATACATTATTGACAAGAAATGACTTTTATAGAACATATATTACAATGAAGCGAATGCGGTAGGCGTAACAATTGATAAGGAAAATGACGATTCACATGCGTAACCGAAAATGGGCGTAATGAGGAGTAAAAAGGAACATAATTGGTTATGATGTCATATATAGGTGGATCTATAAGATTATACTTGGCATAGATGCGTGCGCAGCAGCATGACGTGTGATTGACGTGCAACTAGGGGGTGAAGGGGACTTGACATTTAGCTCTACATGTGGAGACAAGAAGTCTGGAGGGTCAAGTCAACCTAATCCCAAATCATATCTAACATCCTATGTTTAAAGAACTATGTTATCCACAAAGGGAGGACTCTTGGGCAAAATCTATTCTATACTGACTGTGTGTGCGTGCACAAGCGTCTAAGTGTCTGAGTATCTATATGAGATGCAAGGGGCAGAAACCTTCCATGGTAACAGGGCTATGAATTACTTGCATGAGGACAGAGAGGCCGGGCCCTTTGCTCGGTAGCTGAAAAGGAAATGTTTACTTAAACTACTAGACAGGAATGCATCAGGCAGGGAACGGAGCAGATAATTTCGAAGGTGAAATACAGTTTTTGGCAGGCAGCAGGCTGATGTCAGGCTTCGTGAGCCGCACAGAGAATGAGGCAAAGTTCATGGTCACAGTTGCAGGCTCAGACTGGAGCTGTCAGAGGCAGAGAGCAGAGAAAAACTTGATGGCAGAATCGGGCCTACTCGCCTGAACTGCAAAAATGGAGTAACTGAGCCATATAAAGTCGGTGGCCTTTCGTACTTAGGAATTGAATATCCAGCCCATTCATGGCGGATCTGACAGAGGACATGTTGACGGTGGACGCACATGTGTTTGCGTCTTCAGAACTAGAACTGGAGGGAACATACATGTACTTGTGATTCATACATGGAACCGTTGGGGTCCAAGATAGGGGACATAACTGATCGGAAAAATCCATATTTCCACATAACGGATATGGGATGCCGTTTACGACAGCGGATAGGGTGGGAAGGCTACGTCAGAGCCACTGGCCCACAGCCGCCTGTGCTCTATAACAATTAAAGTATCAGAACGTCAGATCTCCTGAGACCTGTACCTTTACCCACCTATTGATGAAGGACCTTTTTTCCAGCCACACAACTGACCTCACTGACTCTGTGTTGCATGCATGCGTTAACGTGCCTGTCTATTTTGGCAAGCAGGCGCACTCACAACACAATTAAATGGAACTACTATTATCCAATGTAACGGTACTCAATTCATCCACCTTAGAAGCTGGAAGTCTGAGTTGGCCCTGCCACGATGTGAACTGATGACCTTCATTACATAACTGCAGATGTCAGCAGCAAACGTTTAAAACACAAAAAAATCTTGCTAGGAATGTGAATGTGTGTGTGTGTGTGTGTGCGTGCGTGTGTATGTTTCACTTTATAAGAAAGTCGATTTCAAGTAATCGAAACATCTTTCTAGCCACAGTTACTATGAAAGCACCATTTAGATACTAAACTACAGATAGTAACTCTGAGAGACACAGTTTGGCACACACTCTGAGTCCCAGACACTCCTCTTAAACACTATCTTTTATTGATTTTCTGCTGGAGGCAGCATGCTCCTCAGAAGCAGTTCCCAGGTAAATGGAGGCTTTGTGCAAGTTGCATTTCAGGCAATTTACAGTGACGGGATGACGAAAGAGGCAGAGAATGTGATGAGAAATGGCTGACCGCAAGCCTCTGTTTTTGCTGATGCGCATGAATCTCAGTAATTAATCTGCACACAAAGTGATATATTTATCCCCCCTCGTCCGGAGCCGTTAAACCACAAAAATAAACGAGGTAGGATTTGTTTCAAATAAAGCATACTTATAACATCACTGTAAACGATTGGCCCGAGGATGACAGTGCAGGAAATCGGATAAGTGCTGTTCAAGTTGACTCGATTCCAAACTGCATAACTTGAAATAAATACTAGACTAATTTTAAACTTTCCTAAACGTATCTTAAAACAAGTGGCAGTGAAAGCGATCGCGATCGCTATTGTAAAACAAATAAGTCCGAGAGTGGTGCGCGTAGGCGCCACAGCGAGACATGTGGTTTCACTTATCGCGCCTGTGTCTGGGCACGATAATTGAAACCACATGGCGGTGGTGCAGGTAACCGACACCAATAGGCCATGGGCGGAGGAATGCGCCCGCCTTTGGCCAATTGCGTGCTGTCTTGTTAAAAAGACGCACGCAAAGGCCAATAGTGTAGCACAAAAGGAAAAGCACATGCTTGTGCGTGTGCTTTTCCTAGGTCAGTTTTCAAACCCCCTACAAGAGGTCTCTCGCTGCGCGAGCAGTTCTGCGCACTGCAACGCTAGGCGCGAGACCTAAAAATAAGAGCATCATCCACCGGGCCACCTCCTCCAAGCATCGACCAAGACCAGGAGAGAGGTTAATGCACTTTGAGGATTGGGGGACAAACAGAATTTAAAAGCACAGTGGGAGCAGCTAGAAGCATCGTTAGAAGGAGAAATGGATGACTCTTTACCCTCTTAGGTGCAAAAGTTGATCCGAACTAAAGACACTATCTGTAGTAAAACGGGCAGGGTTGGTGGCCCCTGGCCTCGGTCTGGCGCATATGGGCTCAGATGGGCTTGCCTTTGCTGCACCTTTGGCGCAACAGCGGCGCTCCCTCTGCACGAGTCCGTCGCGTCATAAGCCCCTTTTAAGCATCAGCTTCAATAACTAGACGGCTGACCGAGGGCCAAACTGCCAGAGAAGTTCTGCGGTGAAAAATGGCAAAATAAGTGCCCCCAGATCTATAACACAGCTCCTGCCAGTCAATTTCTACAGTAAACATGCACGTAAGTAGTTAAAATCAGCTAAGAACAGATAAAAATAGCCCCCCCCCCCGAGCTTTAACACAGCTCGTATCAATCTAGTGCTAACGCTGCGCGGTTGCGTCATAAGCCCCTTTTAGGCGTCAGCTACAATAACTAGACCTCTGACCGCTGACCAAAATGGCGGAGAAGTTCTGCGGTGCAAATTAGCAAAAGAAGTGCCGCCGGAGCTATAACACAGCTTATGACAGTCAATTTCCACAGTAAAGTGCACGTAAGTAGTCAAAATCAACTAAGAACAGATAAAAATAGCCTCTGAGCTTTCACACAGCTTGTATCAATCTAGCGCATAACGCTGATGATGAAAAAGATGATGGAGGTCATTAACGCTGTAGCCAATGCTTCAATCTTAAACCTCTGAGCCGCTCTGTTTATCATTTCTTGAAAAGTCATGCCATCATTAACTGGAGACATCCTAATTGTAGGCGAGTGTAAATTCTTGGCAGTATGTACTCTTTTGTGATGACATGAGTGGGAGTACCACCAATTTACATTGTTCCTCCCAATCTGCCAAACTGTATTACTCCAGCAGCCGTAGTCTAATTACATATTTTGACGTTTGATGTTTCAACCCATTCAAGATTTTCTGACTCATCATCCGAATGGCATTAATTATGATTCACAGTGGACACTGAGCACTAAACACCTGCACCTACACCATAGATTGGTTTTAAGCATCTTTTGGTGTGCTTAGCTGTCTTAGAATGTTTTGCCTACATTTAATGTCCAGTCCCCTCATTTTTGGATTATTGAATCTTGGCAGAACAATTGTTTCCTTACATGAATATCTTAGAACTAATTCAAATATTTCCTGCTTAAATGTAGATATTTTACACCATATAACCAATTTAGACCATCTCTTAATCATTCCCCATATTGGATATTAACAAGACAATTCTCAATATGGCTAATAGGATCAGGCAATATGGAGTAGTTGAATGCTGCTGATTTTCTATGAAAAGCTATGATAATTCTCACTCATGATGCTCATGTCTAAAACATCAATGGAATGACTATTGCATTTATACATTAAAGATTCACAATAATTACGCGTTCATTAAACAACTTATAAGAAAACCCCTATGTAAAATGATTATTGTTAATATAGGAGTCTTTGTTAGGTCTTACAAAAAGTGTATTATGGGCTTGATTCTTGCAGCATAGATTAACAATGCAAATTAGGTTAACATTACTACTTTACTACTAACCTAACTGATGAAAAAGCTCAGAAAGATATTGTAACCAGTACTACCACTATGATCAGGAGATGCTGAGAGGGCTCTAAGTGAGATTTGGCCCTGTATATAGAAAAGCCTATTTGAACAGCAAGAATGTTTTGGACTGAAAGTGGTGAGATACCATCTTTGGTGACTGAACTTTTAGCAGCCAGTTGTCTAAATATGGAAAAACTGGTATTACTGACCTTCTTAGATGGGCTGCTATCACAGCCATCATGTCTTACAAATGCTTGAGGTGTGGTAGTTAGACCAAAAAGAGGACCCATAAATTGGTAGTGGCTGGATCCCAACTTGAACCGTAGGTACTTCATACGTTTGCAGTATCGGTATATAGAAATATTCACCATGCAAGCCCAAGGACTTCATACAGTATCGTATTTCCAGCAACAAAAGTACCTGAGACAAGGACAGCATCCTAAATTTCACCTTGTCCGGAAACATGTTCAAGGCTGTGAAGTTATGATTGGCAGGAGATCCCTATCTTTGGTGGGAATCAGAGCAGATTGTGAATAGCATCCCTGCCCAATTTCCTGGTGTGACACCGGTTGAACTGCTCCTTTCTTTAACAATAAAGCAACTTATTGTTTCAAAAATATGAAGATGTTCGATTTGACTATCGCAGGACGGAGAATAAAAGAGGGGGGTACTAAATGAAAGGCAAAGTGTAGCCTTTTTCTATTATTTGCAGGACCCACCAGTCCAAATGTATGGCCTTCCAGACCTGATGACAAAATTATATTCTTCCCCCCACACCCTCACTGGTCTTCTATGATCCGACTAGACAAGTCTAAAACTGCTTCATGACTGAATTGTGGAGATGGAGGAAAAGGTAGACTGCTGTGTTGAGTGACCTTTGGACATATTCCAAACCCTGCATTGTCTTTGGAGGAAGTTCTGCGATTGCTGATGTGTTTGATTTTGATGAAACCCAACGGTGCTAGAGAATCCCCTGGACTTCCGAAATTACAGAGGTCCTTTTGGAGTGTCTGAAGGCTTAAAAATCAAGCAGTGGCTCTGCTAGATTTAAAATGTTCAAGTGCAGAGTTTGTCTTATACACCCAACTAATTCTGTTCGATCAAAAGGGAACTCCATGAGGTTCTCAGTCAAGCATGGTATCTTGAAGAAACTGAGGCATTCACTGCCCTGGGTATTAAATCAACAATGTTCTGTCCTGATTGTATTTTCTGCTTAGAGGCAGTGTTGCTCAGATATGGATTTACCTTAAAGAAATGAAAAGACAAGAGGCATTTGGCAAAACAAGAACAAGTTGGTTTAATTATACGCAGCGGCTGTGAGAGTCTCGACAGAATGCATTTGTGGAACGTATCTCGGTGTTCAAAGCTTTGGCTTGTTTTATAAACATCTTGAGAAGTACCATAAAGCAATTTCTGCATTCTTAAAAGGAATTACAGTCGTAAATTAACAAGTTTGGGCATCTGATAATGACACAGATGGCTCTCAACCGAGGGGAGAGCTAGTGTGGGCAAGTGTGTATGTGTCCAGATGTCAGGCATGAGGAACATGTAATCACTATGTGTGGTGTGCATGTCCTGTCCTGATTGGCTGAGTGTTTCTATTTACATGTGGCATCTAGCTTTCTGGTATTTTTAGGGAATGCAAGCCTTTGGCCAAATGTGTTTTATTGATGCCAATTGCTGCAGGTCTGTTTTTGGTGCAACTATCTACCTGTGGGATCGATCATGGTATTCCTTGGGTGTGCATTTATCTTGGTGTTAAGAAAGACCACACCTTTGACCTGTTATTCAATAGGCGTGGGTGCGGTTCACAGGGCCGGCCTGACCATGTATCTCTGACTCAGTGTTGGTATGGAGGTCATCCTGAGTAAATCCAACAGCAATGGTGATAGTTCACTGGAGCTCCTGAAAATAAAATGTCAGCCACTAGTGTCATTTTTATCGACATTCTCAATAGCTCTTGTACAGTTGTCATAGAGTAGGTTGGTATTGTTTTTACCGATATTGACATTGTTATGCATTCCTAGATCATGACATACATTGAAATCGCTTTTACTGGTAACAAAATTGTTGTTTGTGCGTGGATTATGGCGCACATTGACATTGCTACCGAAGGTATCATCACTGTTATGCAGGCATAGATTATGACATACATTCACATTGTATTTTCAAGCATTGACATTGTTATATAGGCACAGGTTGTGGCATACGGTGGCATTGCATTTATTGGTATTGCGGTTGTCTGGCCTGCATACATCATGGTACTCATTGACATTGTATTTACCCATTCTAACAGCAACTTGGCTATTCTTTACCAGTTCACAAAAATGACCCTGCAGGGGATTCTATTTGCTTCTTGGATCGACGTGGGACTGCCCTTTGCTCCTCTTCACTGCTTCCTGTGACAGAAACTCGCCGGACACGCTACGCGGGTCCCGCAGCGCGCCTGATCGCTGCGGGAGTTGTTTAAAGGGGCTGCTTGTCAACTGGGGTGAGTGATTGTGGACCTGGGCTGCGAGCAGCGGGGACTCCATTGCCCAGGAGTCCCTGCGAGCCCAATTAGTTACACCTGGGCTGCTCTCCCTGGCCGCCACGCCCCCTCGCCCACGGGAGTAAAAGCGGACTGCTATCTTTCAACTAGAGGGATTCTATTTGCCTCTTGGATCGACGTGGGACTGCCCTTTGCTCCTCTTCACTGCTTCCTGTGCCAGCAACTCACCGAACCCGCTACGCGGGTCCCGCATCGCGCCTGATCGCCGCAGGAGTTGTTTAAAGGGGCTGCTTGTCAACTGGGGTGAGTGATTGTGGACCTGGGCTGCGAGCAGCGGGGACTCCATTGCCCAGGAGTCCCTGCGAGCCCAATTAGTTACACCTGGGCTGCTCTCCCTGGCCGCCACGCCCCCTCGCCCACGGGAGTAAAAGCGGACTGCTATCTTTCAACTAGTGGGATTCTATTTGCCTCTTGGATCGACGTGGGACTGCCCTTTGCTCCTCTTCACTGCTTCCTGTGCCAGCAACTCGCCGGACCCGCTACGCGGGTCCCGCAGCGCGCCTGATCGCCGCGGGAGTTGTTTAAAGGGGCTGCTTGTCAACTGGGGTGAGTGATTGTGGACCTGGGCTGCGAGCAGCGGGGACTCCATTGCCCAGGAGTCCCTGCGAGCCCAATTAGTTACACCTGGGCTGCTCTCCCTGGCCGCCACACCCCCTCGCCCAAGCATCTCCTTAATTTATGAGTACAGCCCCCCGCGGCGCGGGAGCGCGCGGGAGCGCCCGGGGCTAAGCCCGGGCAAAGGGCGGGCCGTCTGTGGCTGTCCGGGGCCGGAGGAGGCCGGGCTGGGCCACGGATCTTGGTTCGCCGCCCTCGTTGCCTGCATTCCCTATATCCAAGTGAGACTCTTATACAGTGCGGACTCTGTTTGATGATGTATTAGTGTGAATACTGTAGCCTCGTATCTCTGTATCCTGGTATTAAGTTATTGTTACCTTGCTGCTGTTTTATCGCTTTAAAATCCTTGGCAAGGGGTTATCACCTGGTATTAACTATGCCTAAAGCAAACCATGATAAGTTTACTCCTGGGGCAGGCACAATTGATAATTACCTGGTCAAAATTGTTAATAAAATTAACAATGATCGGAGAGCCTCACTCGGCAGAGGGAGTCCATCTGCCTCTACCGAAACTACCCTTAATTCTTTGGTGGACAGCCCAGGAGATGACACACTTGACCTGGGCAATCCGGTGGTCACAATGGCTGAAGCACAGGTCCACTCTGAGTCTCAAGAGGAACATCTCGATATATCTACTGTTGATATAGAGGAAGCTCCGCCTATTCCCAGACCAGTGAGAGCCTGTAGGAAACAACAAGTTAAACGTGGGTGCAAGCATAGTAAAAAAAGAGCGGAAGCTTCTCTTCCAGCTCAAGATAGCTGTGCTGCCGGAAATGCCCCCCAGGAAGGAAATAATGCAGCTTGTATAAATTTATCCCTGGAGCAATTTGTTTTATTAGTATGTACTCTAGAAGCCAAATTTGAGGCCAAGTTAGCTTTGTACACCCAATCCCTAGTGCTCCAACTAGATACTGTTAACACGGAAGTTAAGAGACTAGGAGATTTGGTAGCGACTCACCTGGCCACGGCTGAAAAGTTATGGAACCTGTAAAGGGTTCTGCTGGAGCCGCGCAGGAAACTATTCAAGGTATCCTGCAGCAACCCACCCAACAAATTACTGCACCCGTAATTGTCCCCCCTGCCCCTACGCCATTAAATGGTCCTATAAAACATTCCTTGTCAGGCCCAGAGGGTCAACCAAGTTCTAGACAGGGAAGAAAAAATGGTTTAATAAATCTTCCCCCTGACTGTGCACCATACGTGGTTGTTTTAACAAACGTCCCCCCTCCAGATAGCCACTTTGCACAGACCCACGAGGAATCGCACGAGTCACTAAAAAATAAAACAGTGTCATGGCTTAACAGAAGATGTGGCTTCCCGATTAATTTCTCAGATCAAATTCTATCAACCAGAAGGACCAATTGGATTGGCCCGTCACGTAAGAACTGTAGTGGGGATTGCATAATAGTAAGCTTTAAATACCCCCAACATGTTGCTACAGTTCTGCTACGGGCAGCTTCACTGGTCTATGACACTAACAGCGTTTGTGCGCGCCCTCTGGGTTATTTTTATACGCATTTAATTAAAGCGCCCCTGAATCATGTGAGACTTAGACCATTCACTTTCAGTGAGCCTCGGGCCCCTGTAGTTTCCCAGATCTATGATGTTGACAACCTTTGTAGGACTGATTCTAACATCATCACCCATAATAGATTTGAGGTACTCTCGGGCCTAGAGGCTTGTGACTGACGCGAGGACTTGGAGGGCCAGGGAAGGGATAGCTCGGGGGAATTGGGATATACGGAACCTGCACAAGCAACAATGAGTAGTGAAGACCCCCAACCCAATTCTGCTAGTATTGCCAATGACAGGGGGGAAAAGGTAAAGTTGTTAAGCTGGAACATTGCGGGTTTGCGGTCAAAAAGGGATGATAACGGCTGGTTAACTTTTATTAAACAGTATGATATTGTTGCTTTCCAAGAGACATGGGATAAGGAATGTGACTTTTGGATTGACGGTTACACATCCTACTTTGTTCCTGCTCTGAGCTCGATAGCAGGGAGAGTCAGAGGAGGTCTTATGTTCCTGGTTTCAGTAAACATTACAGGAAGTGTCAAAAAGGTTGTTTGTACCTCCCATAATTGTCTCATACTGGAAGCAAGCTTGGCAAATAATACTAAGTTAATTCTTATCAATTGCTATAATTCACAGCAAGGGGAGTTCCCTAATGAGCATATCCATTTCCTGTCAAACTTTTTAGAAACCTATAAGGTAAATCGTACCACTTTTTGTCATTATATCCTGATGGGAGATTTTAATGTGCACTTATGTAATCTAAATTGCCATTATAGAGATAATGATGGCCCAGATTTCACATCCCCTCAGCATTTTGAACATAGCTCTAAGGGGGAAGCATTGGAGATTCTCTTGTCTAATAATGAGTTGTATGAGGCAGGGTTCTTCGATAAGAGTAACCATGTTCCTACGTATAATGCTAGGGATTGTGAATCCATCATAGATTATATATTTTTATCCCCAGAACTTTTAAGATACGTGATTTTTTGTAATGCCATTCGCTCTTCTTTTAGTGACCAAAACCCGGTGGCAATTGTTTTGGTTAACGGTTTTTCCCTTATGGACAATACTGTCTTGCCACCTGTTACAGTTGATGTAAAAGCTAAAGATCAGGGGAGGAGGTTAAATTGGAGCAAGGTTACCCCCGAAGATTTTCTACACTCTATTATAACAAAGGTTGGCCCGGATTTAAATATATGTTCAGACCCGCTTCATTATGGTGGGGATGTAATAGCATCCTATGAAGCTATTTGCTCTCAAGTGGCCAAGGACCTTACAATTAATAGCCGAGTTGTTAAAAATAAATCTGCATTTGGCTGGTTCAACCATAATTGTACTAAAGCCCATAGTTTACTTAAAAAGGCTCTTAATGATAGTCCTAGGAATAAATGGCTAGTTACTCAGCTTAGGAAAGAGTACGCAAAAGCAATACAGGCTCGGAAAAAGGAAATTAAACAAGATGCGTGGGCAGCTCTAATGGACAATGCTATCTTGAAAGATAGTTCTAAGTTTTGGGCAATTATTAATACTCCTTTGTTATCTGGCACCCAGAACTCTGTATTAGAACTCAACATCTCAGAGGAGGACTGGTTATGCCACTTTGTAAAAATTTATGGAAGTAACTTAGAGCTGGAAGCCTTTGAGACACCAATTTCTAATCCTCCTACGACATCGGTTAGCTTTAACATAGAGGAGGTGGAGAAAGCAATCGAGGGAACGGCTGGGCGCAAGGCGCCAGGCCCTGATGGAGTGCCCTCTGATATGTTCAAGGCTAACCTTAAGTACTGGGCCAAAATATTGATGAACGTTTTTAACACTGCGGCTGCTACAGCTTTCCCGAAGTCATGGTCCCGTTCAATCATAATCCCCGTGTTTAAGAAGGGTCAAAGGGGAGATCCCAGATGCTATAGGCCTATATCCTTGCTGGACTCCTCAATTAAAATCTTAGGAAAGGTTATTTTAGCTAGGATAACGAACTGGGCCACAGAGAAAGGTATAATAACCAACGCCCAGTATGGCTTTAGATCTGGGAGGGGTACAGAGGACCAATGTCTTAACTTACATTTAATCGTATCTAAATACACGAAAGCTGTAGGGGGCTCGATCTTTTTAGGTTTCATGGATCTGTCCACGGCTTTTGACCTGGTTAACAGGTCAAAGCTATGGTCTATGCTTTTGGAACTGGGACTTGACCGGCCCCTTGTGTATTTTTTGGCCGATCTACACAAAGACCTGAGAGCTTCAATAAGGATGACTCAGGAGGGGAAATGTACCGCTAGCTTTAAATCTGGAAGAGGGGTGCGCCAAGGCTGCATCTTTGCCCCGATGTTATTCACATTGTATATAAACTCTTTGGAAGATAATCTGCTAACAGCTACTCCTGATATTCCGCGTATGGGAGGAACACCCATCCCTGTACTCCTCTACGCGGATGACGCAGTTTTATTGGCACGGACTCCTCTCGGTTTACAAAGATTACTAGATTCCTTTGGGGATTTTATTAAATCATTGGATCTTGTGGTCAATAATGGTAAATTGCACATTATGTCATTAGGTAAGGGAAAAAAACATGTTAAAACCTTTTACTGCGGCGGGGAAGTAATTTCCAGAGTCAAAGTGTTTACATACCTGGGAGTTGTTTTCGATGAAATAGGATCCTGGGTACCACAACTTTCGACAAAGGTAAATGCTGTGAGAAATTCCTCTGCTGCAGTATTGGGTTTTGCGAAAAGACTGGGAGGAAAGCTCTGTGAGGCTATCTTAGCTATTTATCAAGCAAAAACTATTTCAATTGCTAGGTATGGGGCTGCAATATGGGGGTACATTAAAGCTGATCACATACAAAGAGAAGAAAATACATTTTGACGTGCCTTACTCGGCCTCCCACAATCTGCTGCGACCCATTCAGTCCATCTAGAGCTGGAGATTGGCTACATTTTGGACATAATAAAAATTGCCCCAATCCTGTTATGGATCAGAATTTGGTCAAATCCGAATCTCACGCTAAATCATAAAATCTTGAAGGATTGCATTAAACTTGACAACACTAAGGAAATCCAGTGGCTGTCCTACATTAAAACGTCAACTAAGCAATTAGGGCGCCCAGAGATATTTACCAATCCTGAAGGCTTATGTAAAGCTGACTTAAAGTGGGTCAAAATAAATTATATTAAGCATAGTGAAGCTGAGCGAGAAGCCCAGGAGTTAAGTAAACCTTCAGTCAGGGCTCACTTCCTGCTTATTTTGTCCTTGGCCATACAACCTTATTTGTCTACAGTTATGAATTCCTTTCATAGATGGTTACTGACAAAATTTCGTTTTAATCAGATTCATCTAGTACTAAGTGATTCACAGGGTTGGTTCAGGCCGGAAGACATGCCTCCTTGTAAATGTGATAACGTTTCTCCCCAAGATACCATGCACTTTATGTTTTTTTGCCCCCTGTATCTTGCAGCAAGAAAAAGGTTTATTTTCCCAATACTGAAAGAGAAAGCCTTTATACAGACTAAACCTGCATTACTGTTTTTACAATTAATGGAATCCCCTGTAACCATGTTTGGTGTTGCTAGCTTTCTCGTTGCATCTATTAGGAGTAGGAGGAATAGACATGCAGCTTTACTGGAGGAAATTAATTAGTTTTTATAAGTTTATTGCCTGTGATTAACTGCTTTTTAACAATGAAAATGTTTTCAACTGTTTTTTAATGTACTGTATACTTTTATGATTTTAAATAATCAAATAAAGTGGTTTTTGATTGATTGATTGATTGACCCTGCAGGTGATCTTGCAAATTAGGAACTATTAAATTAGTCATGCCCCACATAACATGCATATCTACTCAATAAGCAAGTGGAGTTCAGTGATTTTATTGCTACACTCCAGCAGAAAATATTTTCTAGTTTCCTGTATTCTCAGCAGTGGCTACAGTGCAGCCTAAACAACTAGGTGCCTGTGGGAAGAAGGACTATACCCTCTACTATACTTTTATTTAGAGACGGGTCAGAACAAGGTCTATTCCAGGCACAAAGCACTGACTCTAACAATGCTTCCTTGGGTGGTAAAAAAAGGCTTTGCAGAATGTGAAGGAGATTCTAGAACCTCAGTCAAAATATTACACTTTGCCACAAAAATGGTAGGGGTAATTCCAAATCAATCACTCAAGGGTTGGCAAAGCACAACTACTCACCCGTGAGGGTCTCAAGGCGCTGGGGAGAGGTGGGGAGCATATCAGTCTAAGTGATGGGGTAATTCAAGAGCCAGGTCTTGATATCCTTCCTGAACTGGGGCGGCGTGGGAGATAGTCTGAGGTGAGGGGTAGGGTGTTCCAGGTTTTGGCAGTGAGGCAGGAGAAGGACTTTCCTCCAGGTCTGGTCTTGCGGATCCATGGGGCGGTGGCCAGGGCAATCTTTCTCAGCTTTGTAATAACTGAATAATATTAAGGAACCACCTGAAATAAAGATCCATCATAGCAAGCTCAAGAGAAGTGTCCAAACTACTTGCATCTCTTAATTTCTGAAATAAATCAGAATCAGATGAATGGCAATGTGCAGGACCTGTATTTCCATCAGGAAGAGGATTCTCTAGTAGATTTAAATCTGTATCAAATAAATCATGGAGAGTTTCTGCTCTCTCATCCTGACTTTCTTCTACAAGTCTTTGAGCCTCTGTTTTAGAGCTACGATAAGAGGCTGAGTTTCTGATACAAGTTCCGATATCAATGCAGACGGAGAAAAAATCAGTATTGATGCAACAGCAGTGAAGGTGCTTGAGACAGCATCAAGGAGAAAGGCTTAGGATCTACAGGTAATGGTGCAGGCTGTGGAGTTGGCACGGATGGAGCCAAAGGCTGGGACAGGAAGGAGACGGAAGGAGGGCCTAGGGGACATGTCAAATGGGATCATAGGCATTCTAAACACCTTGAACATAGCATTCCAAAAGAATGCTAGATCTGCCCCAGGAGCAGGAAACTCAGGAATGGTTTTAGAACCACCCGACACCAGAGTCTGATCCTGAGGCACAGTCGACCGTATTGGGGTTGAGTCAGTCGGTGCCAATGGTATTGGTTCCAGAGGAATCACAACCAATTCTGATTCCAAAAAGGAAACTCAGGGAAGAGGAGCCTTAAATAGTTTCTGTACATGCCTTTTCTTCTTCTTGTATTTGTTTCCTGGAAAACTTAGGAGGTGCAGAAGCCGGATATCTTGAATCTTTTGACCTGGCCAGAAAGAGCTTTGCTTCCCTCTCATTGATGGCCCTGGATGCATACTCTTGCAGGGATCACAAGAAATGGTGTCATGGTCAGAGACTAAAAACCACAAGCAAATGTTATGAGGGTAAGTGAGGGACATCTGCTAGATGAAAAGTTGAGTGAGCTTTTGATCGGCATTAGTGGCACAGAAAAAGGAAACTGCAGCTGGAATGTTGGGTGAGTAAGTAACGAAGTATAATTTTTCTAAAGCATGTAAATATCAAGGCGTCTTAACGGTAGAGAGTGCTAAGCGCTAGTGAATGAGCATCTTATACCTCCAATAACGACAGCCGGTGTTCAGTAGCTGCTGTCTTAATGGAGTCGGTGCCCTCAGCGGATAAGGAGGAGCGATCGCAGAAGACTTTCCGGTCCAGACTGGTGGCAGATGTTCACACGGTGAGGAATAGGCTTGCAAGGTGAGGAATCTGCAAGTAGAATTATCTGTAGGAAATCACACTTTTTCGCCTTCTCTGGGTATAACACAGCTGTCTGGCAGGCAGGCTATGCCTCTATCCACTGCTACAAAAGAATACACTAGCTGGTCTACCAACCAAATGGATACCCACAAATTTGGAGTATCTTGGTCAACAATGTCAAATAAACCATGGCAAATGAAAACATTGCAGGTCTCATTGATCAAATGAATAGAGACTTTTCCAAGTGGGAAAAGCCTAAGTTATTCGTATGGAGTAGAGTTCAAATTGTGAAAATTGTGGTGGCCCCATGCTTTAATTATGTCTTTGAAATGCTATCTACAGGGTTCCCATAAACAACTCATAAATCCATTGGAAAACGAATTAAAAGATACATGCAGGGCACAAAAGTACTCTGAATGTTCAAACTTTATACTAAGTGGTATTTTATGGGCTTGCATCTACCCCACTTAGGATAATATTATAAATGGCAACATATCTCCCAAGTGGCATATCACCTGAATACTAACCTAATAATACAAGACTGGTTTATAAGTGACAGATATATGCAGGACACTGTAGATGGTCCTCACACTCTGTACAAGAAACTCAATTGGTTGGATGATCTGCATAATCATATCCTGAGGGGAAAGCTTCTGATGTGGACAATCACTGATCAACTATTTGACAAGGAAGGGGACCTGCATCTCAAAGCACCTATTTGGAACAATACAGAGCTAACAATATACAAATTTAGTGGAGCCAACTAAGTCCCAAAGTAAACAACCTCGGAGGGGGTCCATCTACTCCACTTATGATCATATTATAAATGGCAACATCTTTCACAAGTGGCATATCACCTGACCACTGACCTAGTAACGCTAGGCTGGGTTATCATGGAAAGATATATGCAGGAAACGATCCTTAAATTCTGCACAAACTGTTAAAAAAAAGTTAGATGATCTGCATCATCAGATCATGAAGGAAATGATGTCGCTGTGGACAACTACTGAGTTACTTTACTGCATGACTATCTTATCAAATAGGGCCACTATAAAAAAAAGAAGACATTGATAACAGGGGCATTCTCCAAACCTATGCAACAAACCTTTAAGGACAGGTGGCAAGCAAGACTGCAAAAGGAATATGCACATGGCGAATGAGTAGTTCTTCTGTGAACCTTTGCTAGGAACGTTCGAGAGGCAAGTCTCAAACTGAGTTTCTACAAAATAGTACAAGAACAACTCTTGTCTCTCAATAAACTCTACAGAACAGCACTAATGTGAACAATGCACGATAAAACCTACTGGAAGAAGATTTTGCACACATCCTCTGACATTAAGTGAACATTACAAGTTACTTGTCAAACATATGGCATACCATTGAGATACAATGCAACAATACTTTTACCCCATCTATAGAACCTTCTTACACAATGATTGTTAGAACCACAGACCGGGGTCCACAGGGCACACAGAAGTTACTGGGTCCAAGCGAGGTGGTTGAGGCCCTTTCCTCCAGATGTCCTGAGGCCCACCATACTATGGATCTCACTCAACTAGGTCAAGCACCCCCTTCTGCACCTGACTCTCAGCTGGGTAGCGTAGCTCGAGCAGTCTCGGCTCACTCAGGGGGTGCTCAGATGCAGTTCAGTCAACATGACTCATATCTCAAAATGCGGGCAATGCGGCAATAAATCAATGTCCAGTGAAATACTTGTTTTTGTATAGAAAGAAGTACTGTTATTCTAACTCCACACATGCAAAGGTAAACAGCATTCAAAAAGCCATAAAATAATCCCTTTGGGGTTGGGGCTCTCGTAGTTGTCAGGCTACTCCCTATCCTCCTACCGCTGGTGTAACGGGTTTGGTGTTATTCCCCATTCACTAATAGCCACATCCAGGGAATGTAAAGTAATAGGCCGTACTCAAGAGTTCTTCCCTCGGACTCTGCAAGTACATACAGTTTTTCGAGTCTATGGTTTAGCAGCACCAATGGTGGCATGTCCCCCGGGACCCAAAGGCCCACAATGGCTGCCCCTCCTGGCATATGAGACTGCCCAGTTAGTTGAGCACACAAGCAATGATCCAATGGGTGCAGAGACGGGTTTCTCCTGCCGCAATTCTCGGGCAATTAGCAGCAGTCCCCCTGGCATATGGAATCGCTCAGTTAGTTCGACACACTGGCAACAGCCCAATCGGTTCAGGGAGCAGGTGTCTCCCACAGCACTCCTCTAACTCAGTTCACAGTGGCCCCTCCTGGGAAAGGGTTCACCAATGAAGTCCAACACACGGGCTACGGTCCAATCGGTGCAGGGCTGAATCCCTCACACCTCGCTCAGAATATTCTCATGCCTGGGCTCTCTTCTGGACCTCCCTCCCTCCAACACTCTCCTCTTCCTCACAGGCACACAGGTAGGAAGGCATCAGTGTTCCAGGTGATCCTGGCTTCCCTGGGTGATGTTCCCTCACCCAGAAGGGAGACTAGCAGGCGGGGCCCCTAGTCCTGGTCACCTCCCCATACTCAGCCATGCTGGCTGCTCAGCAAATAACAATGTTTGGGGGGTCTCAGACTCCCCTACTTATAGTTCTTTTCCAGACACAAAAATGTGATTTAGGATCTGGACCTTTGAAGTTTTGTATTGGAGTTCAGCTTCTTCCTCCTGAAGGATGTCTGTCATAGTAGGCAGGTCTCTGAAACAGATTAACCCATATCAAGATTAATGGGTAAGACCGGAGTTCACATCTGGATGTCAGTCACAGTGATATATGCATCAAAGGCTAATTCCAGGCCCTCAGTCCTACTCTTTATGATTCTCTTATCAGCCCCAACTCCCTCTTCCTGAGATGTGTCCCGGCCCTTTCCTTGTCATCTGTCACTGAATCAAAGAGCCCTTTGAAATGCACAGGGGGAGCCTGGCTCTCCCCTCATCCAGTGCATATTCCTCCCAGCTTACAGGAATGCAGCAATACACAATTTGGTCTCGGGGATTCCTCTACTTCTCATGTTTTCACCCAGCAGGTCTGGCTTTCCCAAAATGTAACCCAAGGTACTCCATGTCATGTTTTAGTGCAGGCACTCCTGCACTCAGGGTGCATTCACAGCGCACTCACTGCCCAGTACTGCTGTCCTCATGTATTATGCTACCACCACATTCCCACATGCAGCTCACGCACTCAGTCTGTGCACACTGTTCAGTACTGCAGTCTCTGTACTGCATCAGAGTGCATTATTTTAAAAGCGCACCCTGCCAGCACACTCACTTTATCATATGCGCACTGTACCACATAGAGTATTCCTTGCGAGTGTACATGTGCTCAGGATGTTTTCGTTACGCATGCACTATCACATTAACATGATGTAGGCCACAGGTGAGTTAAACATACAGCAGCTGAATTTTTAAAAAGTGAGTGAACCTGTAAGTCTCACTCCAGTGACACAGGGTAAAAGGGACCTGTTCACGTCTACTGATTACTACACAGTATGCTGCCAGACCGCACATGTGCTGTTTAGCGGAAGCCTTCCACCACTATAAGGGTAGGGCTTTGGGTGCCCCTCTCGGTCTAACAAGACCACAATCCGTGAGACAGGCCTATGTCATGGCGCACATGCATGATCCATGTTCGCCTCTGACATAAAATCTCCATTAGGGATCCAGACATTAATTCAGTTGCCTCCCACCATGGAAAGGACTTTTCGGTCCCAACAAGGATATACTAGCCATAGTGGGAATGACCAGTCAGAAAAAAAAGATGACTTGACATGGCCCTGGAAATGGTAAAACTTTTCACTCTTTAATACTGTAAGGAAAAAAGCACCAGCACATGAGGAATATATGAAATCCCATCTGGACAAAACTGTCTATGAACCGATGATATATAACATAAATAATGAAACACAAATATTTAATTATATCTAGCGCTCCCTCTGCCAACATACTAGATAATTAATAACTAGTACTGTAATTGGCTCTACCCACAACTGTCTACCACTATGGGCTGGTAAAACTTATGGGACCTGTTTTATTAACTACTATAAGAACTATTACCATAAGAGAATTTCAACCTGCATATCGAATAATAATTCTAGACGATACTTTGAGATATAGTCTGACACTACTCTGTGGATCACGCTCTATAGTTCCGAATGCTAGATTCTCTCCCTTATTCATTTTCTCTTTATGTGTTTCTACTTTTTCTACAATCCTGCATTTTACTTCCTTTTTCCCCCATTTTTGCTCTCTCCTTTTCCTCTTCTGTTCCTTTCTATCTCTGTTTTCCCACAGTTTTTATGTATATTCTGAATATGCATATATTTTAATAATAAATAATGTATAGATTGAATTGTGCTTTAATACTCGCTAGAGTGACAATAGAAAATAAACATTATACAAATCAAATAAATTGATCAACACATGCAGACTGGTGGAGTTGTCTGCAATAATGCAGCTGCAGTTCTTTTTGCCTCAATGGAGGATGCATTAAGCTTTTCTTGGAGTACTTCTTTGTCTTTGGATAGTAAAGCATAAAAAAAAATTAAAATGTACCTAGTCAATTTTTGAATGTTGGTGGTGTAATAGAGAAAGAGCCAACTCTGTGCGGTGGAAAATAAGATCTACAAGAATGTTTCATTTCCAGAGTCTAGGGTTGCTTGTGTTTCCATCTAGAGGAGACCTAGCATGGCCATTTGGACTGGACTGTTCCTATTGGAGCAATACCAAGAATGAGTTGTGTAAGGCAGTTCTCTCTAAAATGGCACAGCGGCCAAAAAATGATGGTCTAGGAAGCGGCCCAAACGATCGCCAGTGGCTGAGATTAATTCAAACATTGCTTCCATCACCTTGTTGTTTTTTCAGCAGACACCCTAAGTTCGACTGATACGCCCAGACATTGCCCTGTGCTCACTGTGGCATAGAACTCAAGCTATACCTCACTGGCGAGAACCTAAGTAGATTGAAACCAGTCTGGGGTTGCTTGTGTTCCCATCTAGAGGGGACCTGGCCTGGCAGTTTAGGTTGGACTGTTTGCAATGGGGCATGAACAAGACTGATTTGCAAAAGGCATGTTTCTGACTAGAATGGAACCATGGGTGAAAATGTATGGTCTGAACTTTGCCCTGCACAATAGCCAGTGGCTGAAATAAATTTGAGTATTCCTTCCATCATCTGCTTGTTTCTGTGTCTATTGTGGCATTAGAATAATATTAAAATATATTACTGAAACATAACATAAATTTGCATGCTGCCTTTTTTCAGTAGCAATTTGTTTTGATTTTTTTTATATGTATCCCAAGGAAAACAAACACCGACGCAACCAAAGGAGACGGGAAAGGCGGAAACTCTGAAAAACAAAAGCATATGAACAAAAGAAGAGGCAATTGGAGAAAGAAATGAAGAATGATACCAAGACTATTATAAACTTGAGCACAATGGATCTCACTAAAGCGGAAAAACAGCTCCTCACGTTGGGCCTCGCCTTTTGCCCTGAAAGCTCATTTGATTACAGCAACACCCGGATTGACGTCTTCAAATTCATTAGAAAATTAAAATTGATTAAATTTATCAGACTCAAACAAAGCAATGCCACCGCTATCGACACATCACCCGCTGGTCAAACAGTTGAGCAACCACTCACGGTGGCGGACATCCCGACATTGCGCATCTTGGGTGAACTAGCAGTGCCTTGTACACCGAGGCCTACTCAACAACTTCTACATGATGAGGGTATTGAAAGTTCATGCCAAATCCCTAGCCCTTTCAAGCCGCACTCCACCTTTACCCCAATGATGCCGAGGGATGCAATTGACATATACAGTGATGTCATCATTGATGAGCTCAAGGCGCTACACTTCAAAACCAGGAGTCGTGCTACCGGAAAACGCATGCAGAGTCTCAAATACAATGAACTTATGAAAAAACTACCAAGCAATAATGAAGTCATCATCAACAAGGCAGATAAAGGAGGGAACATTGTGCTGTGGTCACGCAATTTGTATCTGGAAGAAGCTTACCGACATCTGAGTGATTACCTTTGCTACAGGCTCTCTAACCACAATGAAATGGCTAGCAGTAATAAGGAACTCAGGAAACAACTCAACGAGTCCAGATCTCAAGGCCTGTTGAGCAAAGAAGAATGTGCATTCCTTAACATTGAGACTCCAGTCCTCCCTATCATTTACTTTCTGCCAAAAGTGAACAAAAAGGTGACCCCCATTCCTGGTCGACCCATCATCTCGGCCAGAAAAAGCATCTGCGAAAATATTTCCAAGTATGTGGATTTTTTCTCCTAGATCTTGTATCCACCCAGACAACCTACCTCAGAGACACAAGTGATTTCTTGCTCAAAGTAAAAGACATTCCATGGCATGAGGACTATTTGCTAATTTCCATGGACATTACATCGCTGTATACCAGCATACGTCACCATGATGGTCTAGCTGCATTGTAGGAGAGTAGGATCTGCACTTATGTTGCCTCCATTTTTTTTTCTGATGTTAACACTGGTTTCTGGCTATAGTCTGGCAGGGACCCTGCTAATCAGGGCCCCAGCCTCTCTGTTCTCTCTAAACAACTTTGAGTGCATATTAGATGCACTAGTGATTGGATACTGTGGTAACTTATGAGTTACTAGTATATGGTACCTTAGGTACTAAGGGCATAGGTACTTCACAGGCCTACCAGGGGCTGAAGCATGTATTATGCCACTCCTGGGAAGCAGACTAAATCTGACACCACAGGCCTGCTACTGCAGCCTGGGTGAGGTAGTGTTAGCACTCCTCACAGAGATATAGGTTCCCTATATCTCACCTTACACACACATATAAACCTATCAGTCACCCCTAAGGCAGGCCCTATCAATCCTGAGGGAAGGGTGCTTGGTTTACATGTGAGGGGGTGCCTCTGCTTGAGCAGGGCCCCTCTGCAGCACTCAGAGTCTATTCTCTGTGGCCGTTTGTGGATGCGGTTAAACCATATACTCTTAAGTGCATTATAACCTCGCGGTATATGCTAACTCTGGGAGGGCTGCGACAAAACATGTCGTGTTTGGTGTCAAACGCTTTGGAATCATACCCCCACACCAGTAACTGGTGTGGGAGTATGATCCCACCCATCTAGAGGGGTAGACATGTACCCACTGTGAAAACACGGTAGATTCCTGAAAGAGCCCTGGCATCACAAAATGGATGCCACCAGCACAGACACTGGGCTGCCCTCCTGCTGCTGACCGAAACTCACAGTGGAGGAGGCCCAACAATAGGCATCCTGTAACAGGGAGGTGTCACCACCTTCCAGACAGGATTTAGTGTATTGGGGCTGGGTGGGTGCACTCCTAGAGTGCTTTGAAGTCCTGAACTGGGGGAGCAGTAGGCTCCTCTGTGCATATGCCAGCTCAAACCGGTTCAGGGGCTACCTGCCCCTGCTCTGGCGCGAAACTGGACAAAGGGAAGTGGGTGTAACCATCCACTCCCCTGACCCTCCCAGAGGAGTGGTCATAGAGCTAGTCCCTCCCTTTCTTTTGGTATAAGATAGGGAACCCTTGCCATTGCAAATTAGATATCCCTGGACGACGCTCTACAAGAAGAATCCTGGACCTTCGATGTTCCACTACCTTTGGATGACTGAAGAATCTCCCTTGGAGTCAAGGAGTGACTCTCCTGCAAGGCAGGCACCAAAACTTTGAATCAACGGTCGCAAACTTTCCCGCTCCCGCCGGAGTCCGAAGTCCCTGCAGCCCCGGAAGTGGAGTTCCTGACTTCTTGACGGCCATCGTGAGTCTCCAGCAGAGCTGAGGCAAGTGGACCCCACGAGTGAAGAGGAACAGCAATACCCGGGTACCGTGCACTATTTTTGAGTGCAATCCCTTCACGACATTCTACGAACTTGTGCATTGGACCACGTGTGGTCCAAGCCTCCAGCAGGATTTCCACCAAAGATCAGAGGTCTTCCTTGTCTCGAGTGACCGTGGGCTCCTGTGAAGTGAATCCTCCCAAGGCGTCTTCACGGTCCCTTGCCCGTTGGCTTGTGGGTCCTCTGAAGACTTTCTTATCAAACCAAAGGACTCCCCTGGTTGCTCATGGCCTGCCCTGACTTACCCTTGCTGGGTGAGCCCCTCAGACCTTGCTGGTCTGCACCGCTGACTTTCTTCACATTCCACGAGACTTGCTGTTGCCAAAGCTTGTTGGCTCCAATCCGGTTACCGACACTGCAGTAAGCTGCAGACTTTGTGGTACACTCCGAATACAGCTCCTGGTTGTTGTCGATGCCTCCTGGACCTCGTGGCTGAAGAGTCAAGACACCCGTGAATCACCTGAAATCACCCGACTACCGTGGGCATCCATCTTCCTGGCCCCGGGTCACTGGCAAGTGACTGTGAACACTGTCCCTTCTGCTTTCAGGTCTTCCTTCTTCTGAATCCAGCCTTGGATTCCACCGGACACTTCTTCTGTCTTCACAAGCAGCAAGTCTTCTTTGGCTCCCATTGAAAACGACGCCGCAACCAGACACCAAAAGACACCTATGCACCCGGCTTCCCTGGGTGAGGTAACTCGTGCACTCCGGTGCTCCTGTGTGTGTTGGTTCTCGAACTACTTACCCTGTAAGTGACTTGCTTGTAGACCCTCCAGAAGTACCCTAGAACTTTAAAATTCCTACCGCGACTTGCTGCATTGAAGTCTATTGGGATCCGCGGCTGTGTTCTCACACTGCAAGCGTCTCCCGTGGGTCCTTTACTTACCTGCCTTGGGTGGATTAGTGAGGCCCCAGCGCTTCTGAAGACCTTAGGCCTTCTCCCTTTGCAAGTCAATATCCTTATACCTCTTTTTTAGTATATGGTCTGGTACGCAACTAGGGCCCCAGCCATATAAGTGCTTAACTTGTTGTGAAACATTGATTTGTGAATATGTTCCTGACCTCTAATCGCATAAAGAGATTAGTAGAGTGTGTCTAGAAATAAATACATATATATTTTATATATATACCTGTGTGGTGTCCTTTCATTTGGTAATTCAAGAGATTATAAGGTAAAACAAGCTGCTTTACATTCCTCTGAGACTTAGCCTGAAGGCTGCTCTCCACAGCTACCACTAGGATAGCTTTCATTAAAAAAAGGTTGTCTTACACCTATCTACCATAAGAGTCGAATTGGACTGGTGCAAGGTGGCCACTTTAACTAGTGACCAGCATATGCCAGGCCAACTTCTCACATTGGTGGGCAGCGTGTGGGATTCCAGCATGCCATTGTTTCACCAGAAAATCTCTATTTGAATTACTAACTGAAAACCACTAAAGGTACTCAAGGTACATATAAAGTCAAGCTTAGTATCAACAAGTTCTACTGAACTTAGAGCTGTTTGTGAAGGGATAGCATACCCTTGCTACAGCTCAAGCTAGGATCAGTAGGCCACAAACTAGTGTAGGTAGTACAACACTGCACAACACTAGCATGTCCTTAAGGACTGGAGCCAGTGGGTCCACCCAACCTCAGTATAAGGACATAACTTTCCTTGACTTGAAAGCCATGTGTGCTGCAAGGCACCTGAGGATAGGACAGAGTCCCTCCACACTACACCTGATAGATCTGTTGACCACAGATGATTTTAGATTAGCTCTAGGAGCTAAGGGGTCTGAATCAGGGGGTGGGTCAGCCATAGTCTCTGGGTCAGATGATGAAAATCTATATGATCTGGACTCTGTGATTGAAGGGCCAGATCCACAGGGATCTGAAAAGGACAGAGGAATTCTCCCTAAGAGAGCTGACAAAGTGGAAGAGAGGCCTAGGTCCCCTTCAAGGGAATCTGACCACTCATATCACTCTGGCAGAGAATCTGTCCAGCCGAGGAACTCATACTTTAATAGAAGAGAGGCCTCCTCTGAAAGAATGTACAAACTGCTGCAGTATGAGGAAGCAAGAGTAGCCCTCAGGGCCAAGCAGTTGGCATTAGACAAAGAAGCCTTTGAGATCCAGAGAGCTTCTAGGAAAGAGGGGTTAGAACCCCCTGGTGGCAGCAACAGTGTCCCTAGAGTCAGAGATTACATTCCAGACCATAGGAACCTGTCCAAGGTTGTTCCTCCCTACCAGAGTGGGGATGATATCCACAAATGGATAACTGCTATGGAGAGGGCCTGTAGAGTACAACAGGTCCCCAAGAAACAGTGGGCAGCAATCTTGTGGCTCTCCTTTTCTGATAAAGGTAGAGACGAGCTCCTCACTGTTAGAGAAGAGGATGCTGATGATTATGAAGTCCTGAAGAGTGTACTGATAGATGGGTTTGGCTTAACCACTGAACAGTACAGGTTGAAGTTCAGGGATACCCAGAAAGCACAGACTCAGGACTGGACTGACTTTGTTGATTGTGCAACCAAGGTTCTGGAGGGTTGGCTGGTTGGTAGTAGAGTTACTGATTTTAAGGGATTGTATAATCTTATGATGAGAGAACAGATCCTTAATAATTGCCAAAAACAGTTGTTGCATCAGTACCTGGTGGACTCTGATCTGACCTCTCCCCAAGAATTGGGAAAGAAGGCAGACAAATGGGTCAGAACCAGGGTGAGGCGGCAGAAAACCCAGAACCAAGGGGGTGACACTAAGAAGCAGGATTCTAAGGGCTCTGAGAAAGGTGGGGGTAAGTAGCCCTGGTGCAAATTCTGTAAACAGAAAGGGCACTGGACTTCTGACTGTAACAAGTCCAAAGACCAAACCACCACCACTCCTGCCCCTAAGGCAACTGTTCCCCCTAGTACAGCTACTGGTGGAGGTGGTAATCAGAATAAGGGTGTAGTAGGGTTGACCCTGGGTTCTGAAGTGGACTCTGGCCTAGTCAGAGTACCCACTCAGGCATTGCTGATTTGTGTTGGAGACATTGATATGTCCTTCCTAGTGAGCCCCAGTAATCTGGGCAAATACAAACAGCAGCCTGTAATAAATGGCAAACAGGCTTTGGCATTCAGGGACAGAGGTGCTAGTGTCTCCATGGTGGCAGGGGATCTAGTGGACCCTGGGCAGATCATCCTGGGTGGAATGTACCAGGTTACCAATGCAAGCAGTGTCAGGTCCAACCATAGTCTGGCAGTTGTGAATTTCTCCCGGGGAGGGGTAACTGGCCTCAAGAAAGTAGTAGTCAGTGCAGACCTCCCTGTCGAATGTCTATTGAGCAATGATCTAGAGACTTCAGCCTGGTCTGAAGTAGAGTTATGGACTCATGCTGAGATGTTGGGCATACCTGCAGAGGTATTTGCTGTGACCAGGTCACAGGCCAAAATGCATAAAACTGAACCAGCTCTGGATCCTGAAACTATGGACCAGATGCTACCCAAGAGGAGGAGCAGTAGGGTTAAAGCAGTGCCTTCCCCTCTGTCTCAGATCTCAGATTCCCCTCCTGAGGGAGGAGAAGCAGATCCTGAAGAAGGAACTGCCCCAGAGGGACTTGAGCCTGATCAGGTTGAGTTATTGGGGGCAGGGGGACCTTCCAGCGAAGATCTGAGTAAGGAGCAACAGTGCTGCCCCTCTCTTGAACCCCTCAGACAGCAGGCTGCTGCTGAGGCTGCTGGGAGTGCTAGTGGGTCCCATAAAGTTTATTGGGATGAGGGACTCCTATATTCTGAGGCTAGAGATCCTACCCCTGGAGCCACCAGGAGGTTGGTAATACCTCAGAAGTTTAGAGGGTTCCTCTTGACCCAAGCACATGATATCCCTTTAGCATGACACTTGGGCCAAAACAAGACCTGGGATAGGCTTGTTCCACATTTTCATTGGCCACACATGCCAGAGGACACAGAGGAGTTTTGTCGCTCCTGTGTCACTTGCCGAGCCAGTGGCAACTCAGGTGGCACAACAAAGGCCCCCTGATACCACTACCTGTGGTGGGGGTGCCCTTTGAAAGGGTAGGTATTGACATTGTTGGTCCCCTTGACCCTCCAACAGCATCTGGGCATTGGTTTATCCTGGTGGTAGTGGATCATGCCACCAGGTACCCAGAAGCAATTCCCCTGAGGACCACCACAGCCCCTGTGGTGGCAAGAGCCCTCATTGAAGTCTTCTCCAGACTGGGTTTCCTAAAGGAGGTTATATCTGACAGCTGTACCAACTTCATGTCAGGGTATCCAAAAGCAATGTGGAAGGAGTGTGGTGTGAACTACAAATTCACTACTCCCTATCACCCACAATGCAATGGGTTAGTTGAAAGGTTCAACAAAACCCTAAAGGGAATGATTAAAGGCCTCCCAGAAAAGCTTAGGTGAAAATGGGACCTTTTACTTCCCTGCCTTCTGTTTGCATACAGAGAGGTTCCACAGAAGGGGGTTGGTTACAGCCCATTTGAACTTCTGTTTGGGCATCCTGTAAGAGGTCCATTATGTCTGGTGAAGGAGGGCTGGGAGTTACCTCTCAAACCTCCCAAACAGGATGTGATGGACTATGTACTTGGTCTCCGCTCCAGGATGGCTGAATACATGAAGAAGGCAACCAAAATCCTGGAGGCCAGCCAAGAACTACAAAAAACTTGGCATGACCAAAAGGCTGTGCTGGCTGTATACCAGCCAGGACAGAAAGTGTGGGTGTTGGAGCCAGTGGCCCCAGCAGCTATCCAAGACAAGTGGAGTGGCCCCCATACAATTGTTGAGCAAAAGGGAGAAGTCACCTACTTGGTGAATCTTGGACCTCCCAGGAGCCCCCTTAGGGTGCTCCATGTCAACAGATTGAAACCATATGACAGGGCTGACATGGGCTTGCTGATGGCAACTGATGAGGACCAGGAGGAGGAGAGTGACCCTCTCCCTGACCTGCTCTCAAGGAACCCTGATGATGGGTCGGTAGATGGTGTTGCATTGTCAAGCAGCCTCACTGATCATCAGCAAACTGAATGCAGACAAGTTTTGCAACAGTTTAGACATATGTTTAGCCTAACCCCTAGTCAGACTTCCTGGTGCACCCATGAGGTGGACACTGGCGACAGTCTGCCTGTCAAGAGTAAAATCTACAGGCAACCTGACCATGTCAGGGACTGTATCAGGACTGAAGTCCAGAAAATGTTGGAACTAGGTGTGATTGAGCCTTCAGATAGCCCTTGAGTTAGTCCAGTAGTCCTTGTGCCAAAGCCTCATACCCAGGGTGGTAGGAAAGAAATGAGTTTTTTTGTAGACTACAGAGGCTTCAATGCATTCACCAGGACTGATGCCTATCCAATTCCCAGGGCAGATGAACTGATTGATACTTTGGCCTCAGCCAAGTATCTGAGGACATTTGACCTAACAGCTGGCTACTGGCAAATCAGGTTAGCTGAGGATGCCAAGGCCAAAACAGCATTTTCAACCCCTGGTGGGCACTACCACTTTGTGGTGATGCCCTTTGGTTTGAAAAATGCACCTGCCACTTTTCAGAGGTTGGTGAACAAAGTTCTGACAGGTATGCAAACTTATTGCTCAGCTTATCTAGATGATATTGCTGTCTTTAGTTCCTCCTGGCAGGATCACCTGGTCCACCTCAGAAATGTTTTGGAGGCCCTGCAAAAAGCAGGCCTCACTATCAAGGCCACTAAGTGCCAGATAGGGCAGAGTCAGGCTGTGTACCTGGGCCACCTTGTAGGTGGAGGCCAGGTTCAACCTTTACAGAGCAAAATACAAACCATCATGGAATGGGTAGCTCCAACCACCCAGACACAGGTGAGAGCCTTTTGGGGCCTGACTGGGTACTATAGGAGGTTTGTTAAGGGATATGGATCTATAGTGACCCCCTTAAATTATCTTACCTCAAAGAAAATGCCAAAAAAGGTTCAGTGGACAGCTAGCTGTCAAAAGGCATTTGAAGACCTAAAGAAGGCCATGTGCACTGCCCCCATCTTACAGAGTCCAGACTACACCAAAAAGTTCATTGTCCAAACAGATGCTTCTGAGCTGGGTGTGGGAGCTGTACTGTCTCAACTGAATGATGAAGGTCAAGACCAGCCAGTAGCTTTTATAAGCAGAAGGCTGACCCCTAGAGAGAAACGTTGGTCAGCCATAGAGAGGGAGGCCTTTGCTGTGGTGTGGGCCCTGAAGAAGCTGAGGCCATACTTGTTTGGCACTCACTTCATAGTTCAGACTGACCACAAGCCCCTCCTATGGCTCAAACAGATGAAAGGTGAAAACCCAAAACTTTTAAGGTGGTCCATTTCCCAACAGGGGATGGACTATACAGTGGAACATAGACCTGGGACCCAACATGCTAATGCAGATGGACTCTCAAGGTATTTCCACTTAGAACACGAAGACTCAACTGGTCAAGGTTAGTTTAGTGTCCCTGCGTTTGGGGGGGGGGGGTTGTGTAGGAGAGTAGGATCTGCACTTATGTTGCCCCCATTTTTTTTTCTGATGTTAACACTGGTTTCTGGCTATAGTCTGGCTGGGACCCTGCTAATCAGGGCCCCAGCCTCTCTGTTCTCTCTAACCAACTTTGAGTGCATATTATTATGCACTAGTGATTGGATACTGTGGTAACGTATGAGCTCCTAGTATATAATACCTTAGGTGCCAAGGGCATAGGTACTTCACAGGCCTACCAGGGGCTGAAGCATGTATTATAACACCCCTGGGAAGCAGAATAAATCTGACACCACAGGCCTGCTACTGCAGCCTGGGTGAGGTAGTGTTAGCACTCCTCACAGAGATATAGGTTCCCTATATCTCACCTTACACACACATATAAACCTATTAGTCACCCCTAAGGCAGGCCCTATCAATCCTGAAGGCAGGGTTCTTGGTTTACATGTGAGGGGGTGCCTCTGCCTGAGCAGGGCGCCTCTGCAGCCCTCAGAGTCTATTCTCTGTGGCTGTTTGTGGATGCGGTTAAACCATATACTCTTAAGTGCATTATAACCTCGCGGTAAATGCTAACTCTGGGATGGCTGCATCAAAACATGTCATGTTTGGTGTCAAACGCTTTGGAATCATACCCCACACCAGTAACTGGTGTGGGAGTATGATCCCACCCTTCTAGAGGGGTAGACATGTACCCACTGTGGAAACAAAGTAGATTCCTGAAAGAGCCCTGGCATCACAAAATGGATACCACCAGCACAGTCACTGGGCTGTCCTCCTGCTGCTGACCAAAACTCACAGTGGAGGAGGCCCAACAATAGGCATCCTGTCACAGGGAGGTGTCACCACCTTCCAGGCAGGATTTAGTGTATTGGGGCTGGGTGGGTGCACTCCTAGAGTGCTTTGAAGTCCTGCACTGGGGGAGCAGTAAGCTCCTCTCTGCATATCAAAAACACAAGAACTACAGAGGGGTGAGAGGTAAATCCCTCTTCGACCTCCCGCTTAGAGAATCAATATCACAAAAAGAAGAGGGATAAAGCAACATATGTTATGTGGAGACCAAAAGGTGAGTGGGGGATACACCAAAATTGTAAAACTGCCCTCACACACAGCAAGCTGTGTCATGCTTCATCATAGGGCTGCTTCTACACCTCGCGTCAGCCAAACACTTGGAGGTGGAGCAATAGGGGAGGGGAAAACAACACATACAAACAAAAAGATTTTTTGTGAGAACTAATGGTGAGTTGAGAGTGCAGAACCAGTGATAGACAGTGATTAAAAACCAAAAATGGGACTACCTTGATCCAATTGTAATATTAGGTGCCCAGTTTTGGATTTAGAAAAATCGTGGGTGTTGGGTTTGGAGAGCTTATGATGAGGTTCCAACCCCCCCACTCTGCATAGGTGTCGACATGTTTCAGCCAGTAATAAGAAAATTATGACCCGGCTTTCTTCAGGACTTCTCACCACTGTTGTTTCCCAATTTGTAAAAAGCCTTCCTACTCCCAATTTGGGAAGTATAAGGAAGTATTACCTCAAATGAGGTCTCTCACCTTTAGGGAGGAACCTATAGTAATGACAAAAATAATAAAATGTAGAAGAAATGTTTAAATACACCTTCACCTAGTAAATTAACAATCGTGATAAACCCACACTCATACAAGCAAGACTCCTCACGAGCATACCCAAAACCTTCCCCATTCGGGATATAGGTGGTAGTTTTATAAAAACAACTAACCCATATAATATTATGGTTGTGTACTACCTCCCTTGACAAAGCATGCCGGGATGTATGTTTGTATCCAATAAAAATTGTAATGTTGCACCACAGCAACCAACAGGATCGTCAGCACACTACTTACCGAGTTTATTGAAATTATAAACTCGAACTGGCGGGGGAATGAGGACAGCCGCCCACACGCACTCTCTAAAAACAAAGAATTACCTGCAATGAAATATGGCTTGAAAACAGGGAGAATATGTTATACACACGCAAAGAAACTCAACAGTTATCTGAAGCTAAGTCAGTTAGTTGAGACGTGTGTTCTGATGCTAAGATCGTCTCAAATGTAACGATCGTCAAAAATGAGGGTTCTCTCCTCATCTCTTAAGTGGTATCTTAGCGCCGGTTTATGTTGCATCGCAAGAAAGATCTATATCTAGAGGTATTGTTATGTCGATGCACTACACCGCCAAATAGCCCGGGTCTAAGTGACTCTGCCCTCAATGATTAGCCCCTCTTATCTAGTTCTAACTCGAAGGAGTGATAATCTCCTAACTGTGTACTCCTTCAAGACTCATCCCCTCAGAGTGACCCCCTTACTGCTTTCCAGGGCTGCCGTCCGCCACCGAGTAATGCCTCCTTCTCCGCCGTGCAGGATGCTCCGGTGGCGTTTCCTCCATGCTTATGAGGAAATCTCTGTAAACGCTACTGTACGTGCGTCAACCCACGTGTTCCATCGCGTGTGATGCTAAAGCGCGGAAACACTAGACCTTGTTTAGCAGTAGGAGAGAACTCTATCCTTCCTAAGCCTTCGTCAAGGATCCGAGTTCGAGACCCCTGAGCAGCAGCTCCTTGCGAAGTAAAACAAGGAAGGAAGGAAAAAAGGTCTTTCCGTTGAGGCAGTTATTAATTTTATTTAATCGTTAGTTTTAAATTTTGATTATCATTCAAGAACGATTGTATGTAACCTGGTGTGGCCTCGCGTGATGGGGGCGATGTAATAATTATGCCTGATATCTGCCAGGTCGTACTGGGATAAAAATACGTGGACCCTCCCAACTTCCTCTCCTACATACATAAGATGCATTTCCTCTCTGCATATGCCAGCTCAAACCGGTTCAGAGACTACCTGCCCCTGCTCTGGTGCAAAATTGGACAAAGGGAAGTCGGTGTAACCACCCACTCCCCTGACGCTCCCAGAGGAGTGGTCATAGGGCTAGTCCCTCCCTTTCTTTTAGTATAAGATAGGGAACCCTTGCCATTGCAAACTAGATATCCCTGGACGACGCTCTACAAGAAGAATCCTGGACCTTCGACGTTCCACTACTTTTGGAAGACTGAAGAATCTCCCTTGGAGTCAAGCAGCGACTCCTCTGCAAGGCAGGCACCAAAAATTTGAATCAACGGTCGCAAACTTTCCCGCTCCCGCCGGAGTCCGAAGCTCCTGCAGCCCTGAAAGTGGATTTCCTGACTTCTCGACGGCCATCGTGAGTCCCCAGCAGAGCTGAGGCAAGTGGACCCCACGAGTGATGAGGAACAGCAAAACCCGCGTACCATGCACTATTTTCGAGCGCAATCCCTTCACGACGTTCTATGAACTTTTGCATTGGACCACGTGTGGTCCAAGCCTCCAGCAGGATTTCCACTGAAGATCAGAGGCCTACCTCGTCTCGAGTGACCGTGGGCTCCTGTGAAGTGAATCCTCCCGAGGCGTCTTCGCGATCCTTTGCCCGTTGGCTTGTGGGTCCTCTGAAGACTTTCTTATCAAACCAAAGGGCCACCACCTTCCAGACAGGATTTAGTGTATTGGGGTTGGGTGGGTGCACTCCTAGAGTGCTTTGAAGTCCTGCACTGGGGGAGCAGTAGGCTCCTCTGTGCATATGCCAGCTCAAACCGGTTCAGGGGCTACCTGCCCCTGCTCTGGCACGAAACTGGACAAAGGGAAGTGGGTGTAACCACCCACTCCCCTGACCCTCCCAGAGGAGTGGTCATAGAGCTAGTCCCTCCCTTTCTTTTGGTATAAGATAGGGAACCCTTGCCATTGCAAATTAGATATCCCTGGACGACGCTCTACAAGAAGAATCCTGGACCTTCGATGTTCCACTACCTTTGGATGACTGAAGAATCTCCCTTGGAGTCAAGGAGTGACTCTCCTGCAAGGCAGGCACCAAAACTTTGAATCAACGGTCGCAAACTTTCCCGCTCCCGCCGGAGTCCGAAGTCCCTGCAGCCCAGGAAGTGGATTTCCTGACTTCTCGACGGCCATCGTGAGTCTCCAGCAGAGCTGAGGCAAGTGGACCCCACGAGTGAAGAGGAACAGCAATACCCGGGTACCATGCACTATTTTTGAGTGCAATCCCTTCACGACATTCTACGAACTTGTGCATTGGACCACGTGTGGTCTAAGCCTCCAGCAGGATTTCCACCAAAGATCAGAGGCCTTCCTTGTCTCGAGTGACCGTGGGCTCCTGTGAAGTGAATCCTCCCGAGGCGTCTTCACGATCCCTTGCCCGTTGGCTTGTGGGTCCTCTGAAGACTTTCTTATCAAACCAAAGGGCTCTCCTGGTTGCTCCTGGCCTGCCCTGACTTACCTTTGCTGGGTGAGTCCCTCAGACCTTTCTGGTCTGCACCGCTGACTATTTTCACATTCCACAAGACTTGCTATTGTCAAGGCTTGTTGGCTCCAATCCGGTTGCCGACACCTCAGTAAGCTGCAGACTTTGTGGTACACTCCGAATCCAGCTCCTGGTTGTTTTCGACGCCTCCTCGACCTCGTGGCTGAAGAGTCTAGACAACCGTGAATCACCTGAAATCACCCGACTACCGTGGGCATCCATCTTCCTGGCCCCGGGTCACTGGCAAGTGACTGTGAACACTGTCCCTTCTGCTTTCAGGTCTTCCTTCTTCTGAATCCAGGCTTGGATTCCACCGGACACTTCTTCCGTCTTCACAAGCAGCAAGTCTTCGTTGGCTCCCATTGAAAACGAAGCCACAACCCGACCCGACACCAAAAGACACCTATGCACCCGGCTTCCCTGGGTGAGGTAACTCATACACTCCGGTGCTCCTGTGTGTGTTGGCTCTCGAACTACTTACCCTGTAAGTGACTTGCTTGTAAACCCTCCAGAAGTACCCTAGAACTTTAAAATTCCAACCGCGACTTGCTCCATTGAAGTCTATTGGGATCCGCAGCTGTGTTCTCACACTGCATGCGTCTCCCGTGGGTCCTTTACTTACCTGCCTTGGGTGGATTAGTGAGGCCCCAGTGCTTCTGAAGACCGTAGACCTTCTCCCTTTGCAAGTCGATATCCTTATACCTCTTTTTTAGTATATGGTCTGGTATAAGTGCTTAATTTGTTGTGAAAGATTGATTTGTGCATATGTTCTTGACTTCTAATCTCATAAAGAGATTAGTAGAGTGTGTCTAGAAATAAATACATATATATTTTATATATATACCTGTGTGGTGTCCTTTCATTTGGTAATTCAAGAGATTATAAGGTAAAACAAGCTGCTTTACATTCCTCTGAGACTTAGCCTGAAGGCTGCTCTCCACAGCTACCACTAGGATAGCTTTCTTTAAAAGGTTGTCTTAAACCTATCTACCATAAGAGTCGAATTGGACTGGTGCAAGGTGGCCACTTTAAGTAGTGACCAGCATATGCCAGGCCAACTTCTCACATGCATGCAAATACTTCTTGGGTAAAAGACCCATCAATTGTCACAAACACAACAAACTCATTTTGTTTCTAATTGACTGGTGTCTCACACATAATTTTTTCATGTTCAATAGGAAGGTATACCAGCAACTCAGGGGCGTGGCCATGGGAGCCTGCTACTCGCCCAGCTACGCATGTTTACATCATGGCTGGTGGGACGAGCGGGTTCTCATAGTCAAGCACCAGACAGCTTTTAATAACAACATTGTGTTTTGGCTGCGTTACATAGACAACGTCTTTTTAATTTGGCGAGGTGATGTTAACAGTGCTAGAATTTTCATTAGAGAGATCAATGACAATGATCTTAATTTGGAATTCAATGCCAACATTAGTGCCACCTCTACAGAATTCTTGGACGTCAATCTGTACATCGCCAATGGCGCTTTGCATTCCAAGCTTCACCGTAAGCTTACCGCAGGAAACTCCACACTGCACGCCTCCAGCTTTCACCCTAGGCACCTCATAACCAGCATTCCCTATGGGGAGATGTTACTATTGGCCAGAATTTGCAGTACCCATGAAGATCTCCTTGAGTGCCAGGGGGAAGCAGCCAAAAGATTCAAGGCACGTGGTTACTCAGTGGCTGTCATACGTAAAGCCATTGTCAGAGCCAATGCCATCCCTAGGGAGGAATTGTTAGTGGTCCCATCCACCCCTGAGGTCAACAGTGCGACCAACATACTAAGTGAGCCAAATAACAAAGAGAAAGAACTACCTGTCAGAATAATTCAAAAAGGCCCTATAAAGGGTCCGGGGATGGGTAACCATACACCGTAGGCAAACCAGGACAAATTTCAGATAAACAACAATGTCTTTGAATCACACACAACTTTATTCATTTTCTAGTGTAATCAAGATTGTTTAATTGATTTAATAAAATAACATTTCGGAATTCACAAAAATGTAACAAACAAAGTCCCACACATCTCATTTTCAAATCGCAATCATACTAACACTCATTCAACAATGACATCAACATTTTCACCACAGCATATAATATACACATTTGGTTCACATAAATAAAAACAGGTTGAAATCGTAGAACTGCCATAAGGTGATTAAGTGGCAGTTTAGTGGTTGACATTCACAAGATATGGCTAGTAACGTTTCAGCTACCCAGTGATCTAAAAAACGCCAACACGCGTTTCGGTGTCAAGCCCCAGCCGGGGCTACACCTTCATCAGGGCGAAGATAAGCAAATAGTGTGGGACAAACACACCTAAAGGTCGAGTTCTTTAAGGGCAATCGGTTTCCAGTGGTTCCACAGTATATGTGGTAAACCTCAGGGGAGGTAAGACGAGCTTGCAGTATATCAATATAGGTCAGAGGAAAAAGATAATCAGTTTCCAGGATACGAGATGAGTATATGGGTTCTCATCAATGGATATAGTAGATAGGGAAGACACTTAGTTTCTCTTTCTTTCCTCGCCAATCCACCAAGGGATCCAGGATTGGTACCTGGGAAGGCCCTTCTGAACAAGGAGGGAGGTATCACTGCTGGTGGCAGGACCTCAAGTGCCGTCACAGCCCTGCAGGAGCATCAGAAGCCATCACAGATGGGGTCAAGATTTGAAAAGTATAAACCGGAAGAGCAGAGCCTCTAACTAAAGAACATCATGAATTTGTGTTGACAGGATCTTCGCAGTTACCACTGGATGCACAGAAAGTAAACCTGGCTGGTCTCCTGTGGCTCCCAGGGCGCTCCAGACCGGCCGCCACAAACTGCATGCGGCTCCCAGTCCTGCTCGCCAAATAGCCTAGTCACCCCGAGATTGATTAAAACGCACAACACTGAGGAAAGAGCTATCAGAGCAGTAATCAACAAGCATTGGGGTATTATTAAATCAGACCCCGCACTAGGTCTTGTAGTAGCCCACAAACCTGACATCACATACAGAAGAGCTTTTTCCATGAGGGATGCACTAGTCAGAAACAGTCCGGAGATCGCCACGTCACAGAATTGGCTAGCAGACGGAAAGGGTTTTGTTAAATGCCAGAGTTGCAGGGCATGCAGGTTTGGTAAGAACATCACGAAGGTAGACTCAGACTTTAGACACGCGCCACTTACCATCAGACATAGACTCATGTGAAGAACGGAATTTGCGGTGTTCATGCTCGAATGTAACTGCGGGCTGCGTTACATCGATAGTCAACAATGACCCAGCCTACCCCGTAGCCAGGCATTTTAAGGAGATGGATAATAACAATCTAGAGCACCTCCATTATTCAGTCATTGATTGCGCCCCACCACTTAGACGAGGTGGCAACAGGGAGAAGCTTTTGAGGCAATTGGAGAGTAGATATATTCTGCAATTTAACACCAAGGCGCCCATTGGTCTCAACACCACGGAGGATCTGCACCATTTCCTGTAACATAGCATTGCATTCACACCCTTAGTGATCATACTATTGCATTGTAACTGTATATTAATGTTATCACTTGTATATATTTCACTGTTTATATCAGGCTCTACCTGTACAATCTCAGTATTCACATAGAGTTGGGTTTCCTGTCATCAGGCTATGTGCAACCACGAAGAGAATACCCTGTATTCATACTGTCATTTTGGTTGTCTATAGTCGGTCTTTAAGCATAGGCACTACAGACTTGTAACCAATGCTGCGGCAGGAATGGCAACACATGTATTTAGACCATGTTTGCGTATGATTATGAATTAGAATGTCACTTTTTCACAATACGCTATGCTATACACCCGTTGCTTCATTGCAAGGGATACTTTGAACAAGCACTGGCAGACTCTAGAATATTTCCTGCGCTTTCACACATTTTTTATTAGTACATTCTATGCATTTTTATGTCACTCAAATGCTCTTGAGGAGGTACAAACACCACACTTATATATTTTGGCTTATATGCGCACTAACGCCTTCCTCAACATGTATATACACACCTATGTGCACATTTCACCCTCACTCACACTTTCAACTTTTGTTGTATTAAGTGGCAGCTTTGTTTTGCATTTATGCAGTTATTTAGTTTGTTTGCATTTTTACTGTACCGGGGCTAGACGTGCACATCTTATCACTAGCCTTTGTTCACATGCAGTGCTTTCACTTTGTGCTTCATGAGACGCGCCGAGAGCAGGGAGTTACGGACACACACACTGTTGTGCTAGGTCTCGCGTTTCTAGTTGTGAGAAATCAGTAACACTAACATGATTGCTTACGAGGGGCATGCTTTCCGTTTTAATGTGTACCTACACGATCGGTTGGCTGCATCTGGGGACGCCATATGCTCTTGTACCAGCTTCCACGATGCATGTGCGGGAGGACTGAGGCAGATAGTTGACAGTTTTATAGTCTGTTTACACTGGTGTTACTAACTCTAGTAAAACATGATGTCACACGTGCTTTACTGCGTCTTGCCCACAGTCACACGCTGCAAAACTACTCAGTCATTGCAATGAACATAGTAAAAACACTGCCACTCACACATATATATAAATACCACTCATTCACCAGTACAGCGCTATGTGATCAAGGCCGCATGTCTGGCGGCCGAAACGCGTCTTTTGGACACTTGATGCTTGAATAAATCATCATTTAACTCTCAACTTTGCCTTTGGAGTCTGTTTCTTGGTGTTGCGCCTTTCTCTGGATGGTGGTAGCCCTGGGATCCTGCTGTGGAATATATATATATATATATATATATATATATATATACATTTCGCCCTCTCTGACCAAGACATTACTTTATAGTTGGGCACTTGCCCCATTACACATACAGCCTACGAGTATCATGTCAATCACCGGTGGGGTTTACAGTGGAGCCCTTTTGTCAATACACGATTTCAGAAACACACAACGTGAGGGATCATGGGAAATAAAGTCCACAACTATGAACCTGTCATGGTAAATGCCAGTCCAATCCCAACCATACAATGTTGATTACGACATTATAAACTACAGTTTTGGGTGTGGTGACGGCACAATTTTAAACTAAGGTATTTAATTTCTCGCTTAAAAATACAAGAATATTTTCCTTTTGTTCTCAAGAAATGTAACATTTATCGCTTGAGGGGTTATCGAGCAAAAGTATTTCTATCATTTCTTTTGAAGTCACATCATGTGTGACGCAGTATATGTGTGCTTTCTGTATGAATTGTGGTCATTTGACCAAGACCTATTTAGGTCGAAACGAGTTATCAATCCTCTGCCTCAATAAACTTATATTGAGAAACTGCTGAATCGGAGTGGCTGGATCATTTCACCGGGATCGGGTGAGAGACTTTTACTTACACACACACACAATCATTTTAGCTAAAAAACACAGAAATTCACCAGTTACAGTTAGTAGCACTAACTATAATTTGCACCCCCACCATGCACTGCTTATGACCTCACATATAACATCACTCATGCCATCCTCTATGAAATTTACAACATCACTGACTGGTGTGTGGATGAACTGACCTCTTCTTTCAGACCTCTCTCTCAAGTGGCAAATGTACATAGTAGTTTGTGGGGAGTGACAGGTCCCTCCTTTCAGACATCCCTCTCAGCTAACAGGTGTGTGTAGTACAGTGTGTACATGGACTGGCCTCCTTTCATGCCAGTGGCTCAGATGATGGGTGTGAGTAGCAGTGGTTTGAAGGACAGCCCTCTCCTGTCAGACTTGTCTGACACATAACAGGTGTGCGTAGTAGGGTATGTGGATGAATGGACCTCTTCTTTCAGACCTTTCACTCAGATGAAAAATGTGCATACTAATGTGTGGGGAGGGACTGCCCTCTCTTGTCAGAACTCTCTCAGCTGAGGGGTGTGCATTGTAGTGTGTGGATAGACTGGCCTCTCCTTTCAGATATCTCTCACAGATGACAATTATGCATAGTAGTTTATGGGGAGGGACTGACCTCTTCTGTCAGACCTCTATCACAGATGATAGAGGTCTGACAGATACTATGCACACTATGGGTGTGCATAGTAGAGAATGTGGAAGGACTGGCCTCTCCTGTCAGACCTCTCTCTCAGATGAAGGGTGTGTAGTGGAGTGTGTGGATGAACTGGCCTCTCTTTTCAGACCTTTATCAGATGATGGGTGTGCATTCTAGTATGTGGGGGGAGACTGCCCTCATCCATCGGATGTCTCTCACAGATGGCAAGTGTGCGTAGTAGGGTGTGTGGATGGACTGCCTCTCTTTTCATACCTCTCTCTCACGTGATGGGTGTGCGTAATAGTATGTGGGGAGGGACTGTCCTCTCCTTTAAGACCTCTCTCTCAGATGACTGGTGTGTGTAGTAGTTTGTGAGAAGAGACAAGCCTCTCCTGTCAGACAGGCGTCCATTTTTAGGTCAAGCATTCGAGACCTCTTGTATATAATTTAGTATATACTTATGATATACATATATGTGTAGGTACTTTGTGGGCTCTGGAGATCAGCCTTAGGACTTGTCTGCTTCCGCTTAGGGACTTTTTTCTTTTCAACTGCCTTTATTTAACTGTCTGTATAGAAAACAACCAGCAGAGGTCAGTAAAATACCAGAATTGCTTTCTGCTGAGGGACTTTATTTTTTTAATTTTTCTGGCAACTGCCTCTAATTAACTTTTTTGATAGAAAACGACCAGCAGAGGTCAGTAAAATACCAGAATCACTTTAGCATTCTCTAGATTCCAGTCCATAGAAATTGTCTTCCACGAGCACCTGTAGACAATAATATTTTTTCAAATCTTGTATTTTTAGTGATATGACCACCGGAGGTCTTGATATTATATTAAAACAGAGCTTTGGACTATACCATTTCCAAGTGAAAGGCAATATTTCTCTCCATGTGTACCCATACCTGGTGTGTCACGCAGTTTGGTGCTTACTTTCCATCCATGTTAAAGAACAGTAGATGTTTGAGCACCCAGGCTAATATGCTGCATAGCTAACTACATATAAGGTCCCAAAGGCGAGACTGATTGCATTACAAATGCTTGTTTAATTTGCGCTCTTGCAGGGCTCTCGCAAGACTCACGAGCTCAACTATGTCTGTCCCTTAATATCTCAAAAACTACTGAATGGATTTACACCAAATCACAAAATCATTAAAAGACAATCTGCGGACCAAAATCTAGCTTCCTGCAAATTTGGTGTAATTCCATTCAGCTGTTTTTGCTGTAACCTGTACTAAAGCAGTCTATGGAAAATGCATGCAGATTTTGCATTTTGGGCCCCCCCATTTTTCTCAGCCCCCCACTTAACAGATCACCTCGGGAGGAGCTGAAGTGGATGAATGGTAGTTTTGGAAAGTTTTGTGAAGATTCTTCACACAGGTCTAAAGTTATTAGCAAATCAAAAACTGCTCTTTCTATGGAAAAGCAGACCTAACTATAGCTACCTAATGGCGGACTTCGCTAGGTTGTGTGTGTGTGTGTGTATGTATATATATTCATATACACACACACATATATACACACGCACACATATATGTGTTTGTGTATATATATATATATATATATATATATATATATATATATATATATATATATATATATATATATATATATATACGTTTCCAACTTTTCACCAATACTGCTGCTCGCATTATATGCTGGTGCTGCTACTCTACGGTGGTGAAACCGCAATTTGATGATTAAAAAATTCCTTGCCGTCACAAACTTTGTAGCGCACACTTGAGTCAAGTTGAATTGCTTTCTTTTTTTCACCATAGCTAACAAACGTGTTTCGGTCATAAAGGCCTTTATCAAAGTCAGCGTGCCATACCTCTCCACACATTTTAAACATTGTTTGTGTTACAATATTGGAAGAAAGACTCAAAATTTCCAAAACAGGATATCCCTTCACAGAAGGTCGTAGCCATTTTCAATGGTAAAAATTATTATCAAATGTAATTCAGTCAGTTCAACATTATATATAACACAACCATTTGTGTTAATTTCAAAACATTTTTTTGTCCTATTTGATCGTCTCTTTTCACAATCAACATGTTTCGGACTGCCCACAGACCTTGATCACACGTCGTTGTTTTTTTTTTCTTTAGAGTCACTAAGTCTTTTATTTCCTGTTGTGATGCATGTCCTCATTTCCTGTTGCTACAATGCATTCGGGTACTTACTTGTAGTTAACTGTACTCTGAAGACAATGTTTTCATAAAGTGTAATCGTGCCATTGTGCAAAAAATACTAATCATGTGCAATAAAGTGATCTGTGTAAAGAAACTAGTGTTGCTGAATAAAACATGATACGGGAGGATTTGTACCTTTTTGATTATTACAATCTTGTAACTATACAGTGTTCAAATACACTGATTCCATTCTATAAACGCTTTTCTTTTTATGATGTTATTACATTTCATTTCCATTTAGTGTCCTTATATGCTCTCTGGTGGGCCCTGGTATCCGTATGAGATTCATAGGTTTGTTATACTTTTTCCGTTATGTGCCAGAAGGCATTTCTACTTTGCTTCATTTGCCTCATTTCACATGCAATTACATATACCGATTCCATGAAGTTTAGATGTTTCCTTGCGAATGACATGCCCTTTCCATGGGTGTCCAGTGTTCAAATTTACAGATTTTATTCTGCTTGAATGACATTCTTTTTTTATTAGGTTCTTTCCTTTCTTTTCAATATAATGAACATTGATGCCGACTAATGGGCTGAGACGCCAGTATTAGATTTATATCATGAATTTCAAGAAATTGTTAATTTTTCTATTATGCATCAACTGGAATTCTTTTGCTTCATTTGCAAATGCATATGATGATCAATTCTGATTTTTTTTTCATTTATTTACTTGCAAATGATATCACCCTCCCTTGGATGTACATTTTCATATGCTTTATTAAAAGAATTATCTTCTTTTTCTTTTTTTATTGTCCTCGTCTTCATGGGGTTATTCTATCTCTGCTGTTTATAGATGCACATAAATTTCTTTATTTTGATTAAGACCCCTTGGATTTCCAGTTCTCAATGATAGGATGTGTTTGGATTCTTTTTGTTGCAATAATTTCTCTCAGTTTCCTCCTCTTGCTGATATTGGTTTTTGTTCAATTACGTACTATTTTAGTTCTTCCCAGTTGCTCTTTTGTTGTTCCTCCATGTGTTTAGCCACTGCGTTGTTATGCTCTCTATTGATTGCACGTTGCCCTGATGTATTCAAGAATTCTTTTTTTCAGGTCACATATAGTACTGCCCACATATTTCTTTTCACATGTACATTCAATCACATAGATGACAAATTTGCTTTTGCAATTAACATGTTTTATTTTCCACATTAGTTAGTTTGACATTTTTACTTGCTTTTCGTTTATAGCCATTTTACAAGCTTTACAAATTATTACAGCTCCAAAACCCTTCAGTATTTAGCCATGTTTTTTTGGGTCATTCTGAAATGGCTGTGTGTTATCTTGTCTCATAAATTTGGCACTCTTCTGTATGTTATATTGGGATGATTACCAATTATTTTGGCTACTGTGGGATCCAATTGCAATATTGCCCAATGTTTTCGCAGGCTTTTCAATAATCGACTTGATTCAGCAGAAAACTTTGTTTTGAGTCTTATGATATATATATGAAACATCAGCACCCGCGCAGCAGCGCAAGTAGAGGCTCGCACTCCGAATATGTAATCCAATGATATAGTTATTGGCTAACACGTTTCAACCTACTCGGTCTTTCTCGGAGCCATAAACAGTGCTAGTGCTCTATCCCCTATAAACACAATCTCCCAACAATAAACGTAGTGAAAAGACTTGCGGGTCCCAGTGCACCCAGTTCATTAAGAAAAACAGACTAGTGTCAATGAGTTTGAACATCAAAGACAAATAGGCATGCATACTCACAGTTTAACACAAGTGTGTTTTCAAAGGCATGTATATGAAAAAGATTTGCTCCAAATAAATATAAATAAACCTTTGCATGAAGTCAAATTATCAAAACAGTTGACAGTTAGTTAAATACATCTGCCAAATGGTGCTGCTTTCATAAACATACATGTCTAATAAACTCTACTACACTAGAGACAAAAAATATGAAAATATCCAAGAACTCTACAAGTGCTGAGGTAGGATGAAAATACCCGCATTGTTAACACAAAATATTGTAATAAATAATAAAATCACTAAATTACTAACAATATGGTGTTAGTGCAAAAAGTGAAATGTACTTGACATTTAATAAAAAGAAAAAGACACACCACAACTAACCCATATTAGTGTTAGATCAGCTAACCAGCCTATAAACCTAGAAATCATAAAGTTCACACCTCTGTACTCCATAAATGCAACTAGTGTCGTACACTTATTGGAAGAGGTATCAGAGCCTGAAGACAATTCTGGTGGGAAACATTTCTACAAAAGAGGGAGAAGGGGGAGGAAAGAAAAGAATGGGAACACAGGGCAAGTCATCGAAATGAACTACTACAAAGGAATGCAGGAGGGTAAACAGGAGAGATGAATCCTGACCATGCTATCTACAAGTTATCAAAAGGGAGACAAAGGAAAGAAGAGAAACAATAGAAACATCAGCCTAAATGAGCATGAAGTCCCTCCTCCTGGTTAAGACCATTTGGGTATTTGCTGTTGAGGTGGATTATGTATTCCAATTCCAACTTTCTCAGTGCCCGTTCCCGGTCACCTCCTCTTGGATTCACTGGAACCCTGTCAACACCAAAGAATGAGATCCGATCATGGTTGGGCCCATGTACCTGGTTACAAGGACTTGCCACTGGATAACTACTGTCACAGTTCTTAATGGCACGAAAATGGACTAAACCCCTTTTCTTGACTGGAAAGATAGTACTTCCCACATAGTGTAGACCACATACATTGACCAGTACATATACTACAAAATCACTATGCAGTTTAGGAACCTCTTGATCTTGACATTCCTTCCTGTGGCCAAAGTGTAAGTTTTAACATTGGGACTATGAGCACAGGCCTTGAATTTTCCACTTCATAAAACATAGGGACACAAAAAGTAGTCTAAATAAATAGATGTGTTCTCCAGTAGGCTACTGTTGGCCGAAATAATAGGCCTACCATGTGGGTCCATGTCATGTTTATATATTTTAGGAATGCTTGTTTCCGGTTCAGGGAAGAACTGGCCTGGCAGTGCGGGCTGGACTGTTCCCATGAGGCACAGGGTCAAGACTGATTTGCATATAGCTGGGTCTGAACTGAGGTGGCGAAGTGAGCAAAAGAACGATGATGGATTCAACCCAGATCTGTGACTGGGGTGAGTGTCTGAAAAGTTACAGCTCTCCCTCCATCATCTCCATGTGTTTCCTTTGTTCACCCTAAGTTGGCAGGGTATGCCCAGACGTGGGTCCCTTGCTCACTTTGCCACCGGATTCAAGCTAGCCTGGCGGAAGAGAGGTGTTACCCTGAAACCGGTCCCAGGATGCTTGTTTCCAGTTCAGGAAAGAACTGACTTGGCAGTTCGGGCTGGACTGTTCCCATGAGGCACAGGGTCAGGACTGATTTGCATATAGCTGGGTCTGAACTGAGGTGGAGAAGTGAGCTAAAGAACGATGATGGATTCAACCCAGATCTGTGACTAAGGGTGAGTGTCTGAAGTTTCAAAGCTCCGTCCATCAGCTCCTTTATTTGCTTTGTTCGCCCTAAGTTGGCAGGGTATGCCCAGACGTGGGTCCCTTGCTCACTTTGCCACTGGATTCAAGCTAGCCTGGCAGATGAGGGGTGTTACCCAGAAACCGGTCCCAGGATGCTTGTTTCCGGTTCAGGGAACAACTGGCTTGGTAGTTCGACTGGACTGTTCCCATGAGGCACAGGGTCAAGACTGATTTGCATATGGCTCCCCCTCTGCGTCTCTGGTATCGCCCTGCCCGCAATCAAAGGCTATTATTGGGCCTCCCAACTGGTAGTCGTCAATCACTGGGTGCACCGACCAGGGACAGATCCAGCTTATAAGATGGATAGACACAATATGCTCCCCGGCAATTATCCCAGGGCAATCTATGGAGGGAGGAACAATGCACCCAAATACACCCCAACTGCCACCACAATTGACATATGGCACACTGCGACAAACGTGTTGTGGTGGAAAGCTAGAATTACTCAAGTCACTCCGTTGCTTGACACACACCAACTGGGAATGCTATCGAAGCATCCTGGCTTTAACAAGTGGGACTTGATAGGTCTCTCAAGGGTTGGCGACCTATGGGCGAGGGGCGGGGTGGTCCCTTTCAGTCATATCCAACAGGATTACCAATTGCAGAGCAGGGAAGCTTTTAGATCTCTCCAAGCCCGGAATGCGCTACAAAGGGCGATACCCAAGGACACGAAACTGCCGACCTCCTCGCCCCTTGAGGATAGACTTTTAGTCAATTACCTCCAGGAAAAAGCTATTTCATTGACATACCTTAAAATACTCAACAATACACCGAACACACTGGGGAGAGTTCGTGCAAGGTGGGTGGAGGACATCGGGGATATTGATGATGAAGAATGGCAAGAGGCGTTGGCTTCCCCCGGGAGGTGGCGATCCGCTCCTGGTTTAAACTCATCCAACTCAAACTGCTAAACAGAGCTTACTACACTAGTTTGGTGCTTGTAAAAGTGGGTGCCTTGAGATCTGCCCCCTGCCCCAGGGGAGGTGGCCAAACCGGCACATACCTGCATCAATGGTGGGAGTGCCCGATTCTTCAGGTGTACTGGGGTAGGGTCACATCAGTACTGTCCTCAACCTACCATAAAACTTTTGAGTTCTCACCTCGCTTGTGCCTCCTCAATATCTGGGAGGCAACTGATCTGTCGAGAGCCGAGAGAGTGTGGGTCTCCCTCGGCTGTATGTTTGCGAAACACAACATAACTAGAACATGGAAGAACATACTCAAACCCAAGTTTCGAGACTGGGAGTCCTATATAGACTGGTGCATGCAGGCGGAAAGGGTGGTGTACAAAAGTAGAGGATGCCCGCAAAAATGAACGAGAACTTGGGAGGCAGGGAATGTGAGTAGGGGATTGATATGCATACCCTTCAGCAATACATCCCCACAGTCGGCGGACCACGTGGGGAAATAATGTCTATATCATTATGTACTGTATGAGACACTTGTTTGAAGTATTGATTCAATGTAGTGTTATGTCAAATAATGTACCAATGAACTGGAACGGTTGGAAATTATGGGAATTGCACTGCACTTTGTCCCCTCTTGTTTTGGTCTTTTGTTTTTGTTTATTCAATAAAAAAGATTTCTAAAAAAAAGGACTGATTTGCATATAGGTGGGTCTGAACTGAGGTGGCGAAGTAAGAATGATGATGGATTCAACCCAGATCTGTGACTGGGGGTGAGTGTCTGAAAAGTTTCAGCACTCCGTCCATCATCTCCTTGTGTTTGCCATGTATTTTAGGCAACATGTAGAAACACGGAGCCATAGGTTGTTTGACAAATAAAAATTGCATCTCATCAAAACTTAACAAACCCCTCTCATGCCAACTTGAAAGAATGCTGTGGTACAGTGTCATGACATGAACATACATAGTGGCATTAGTTTTGATATAACTGATGGACAGGTCAATTTGTCTCCTGGCCTCATTTCTGTACTTATTGATGTCCCACAATACCACGTTGCACCCCTTGTCCTGAGGGTTTCATTATGAAACTGTTTGATTCTTTTAAAGATACCAAGGATGCATGTTGTCCACTAGTAAGGTTCTTAGCAAAATGGTTGCATTTTTCTTTCAGCAACCCTACTTTTTACTCCTTTATATTCCTTTTCATGAAATGCATTCTCACACTACAGCAGTAAATGTAAAATACAAAAATGTAAGAAATAGGCCTGGGGTACTTGAATCAGAAAAAAAACAAAGCCTCGGTACCCAGTTTACAAAGGTATGTAAATATGAAAATGGTCTTTAAAGACCTGTGGAAAACTCGGGCGTGCCGGAGATAAGACTCCAGACACTGCCCAGCCGAGTGCACAGTAGCTCCAGCTGGAGCAGCCTGGGCTGAGACACAAGAAGGGGGGGCTGAAGCCCTTTTAGCCCTATGGGCGTTGCACGCATGATCTAAAAGGTAGAGGAATAAAAATGCTGAGCGACATTGGCTAAAACCATGCAGGTTTAAATTTGGCAGGGTCCATATCTTTCTCTGTACTTCATAAAATTTACAAAAGATCACTACGTGGATTGTTGTAAGCTGCAACGTTTCATCACATGGGCATTTACTGAGCGATTGCATCCAATCATTGGTTACAGGAACTCGTTAAACGGTGGAAAATGCCAGGCCTAAAACTAGTTAAAACAAGTCCATCCTGCATACCTTCCATGTGTTTGAGATAGGGCAGTATGCCGTAAGTGGTCAGTATTATTTGATTAGACTGTACAGTTGGCCTTAATATTTCTGCAGAAAATCTACTTTAGTCATGCAATCTCTTTTAAGGTCTTTTCTAGTAATTGATACTATGGATCCTGGATCATCATAATATTCTGGGTATCCTAGGTCGTTCATACAATCTTTTATATACTTCAGCCAGGGGATGTTAAGGGCCCGGTGTAATTTAACACAATCTCTTATGTTGTCCCTATTAAGGGTAGTTTTCTCGAAGGCCCAAATCCTATGTCACAAAAGAATTGGTTGGATTTTTTAGTTCTGTTATATAAGGTAACCCTAGCTCTGAATGGCATATAGAAGTGGAACAACTGCCTGGGACAGCCAAGAGGAATCTTAGGAAGGCGTTCTTGACCAGTCTCAGGGGCTGAGGATCGCAATCAATCAATCAATCAGGGATTTATAGAGTGCACTACTCACCCGTGAGGGTCTCAAGGCGTGGGGGGAGTGTACGGGTAGCCCTGTGATCATCCGAAGAGCCAGGTATTGAGATCTTTTTTGAACAGGTGCAGTGTCGGGCTTCGTCTGATGCGGAAGGGGAGTTTGTTCCAGTTTTTGGCCGCGATGTGGGAGAAGGATCTGCCACCTGTTCTGGCCCTGTGGATGCGGGACCATGGTTAGGGCTAGATAGGTGGAGGGGAGGTTTCTCTTGAGGGCATGGAAGGAGATTCTTTCATTGAGGTATTGGGATCCGGTGGTATGAATGGCTTTGTAGGTGTGTGTGAGCAGTTTGAAGGTTATTCTTTTATCGACTGGCAGGCAGTGGAGGCTGTGACGTTCTGGAGGATCTGGAGTTTGTGGAGGAGTGTTTTGTTGATTCCGGCATAGACCGCATTTCCATAGTCCAGTCTGCTGTTGATGAGTGCGTGGGTGACGGTCTTCCTGGAGTCGGGAGGATCCATTTGAAGGTCTTTCGGAGTATGCGGAGGGTAATGAAGCATGTGGAGGACACGGCATTGATCTGGCTGTTCATGGTGAGTGAGGAGTTGAGTATGATGCCGAGGTTGCGTGTGTGGTCCGTAGGGGTGGGAGAGTTTCCAAGTATGGGGGGCCACCAGGTATTGTCACATGCAAAGGGGGTGGACCAGAGCATGAGGACTTCCGTTTTCTCAGAGTTGAGCTTTAGGCAGCTGCTGCTCATCCAGGATGCATCGTCCTTCATGCTTTCTTGGAAACTGTTCCTGGTGATCTTGGGTTCCTTGGTGAGGGAGAGGATGAGCTGGGTGTCTTCGGCGTATGAGTCTTTGTTGAGTCCGTGTTTTTTGACGATGGTTGCGAGAGGGGCCATGTAGACGTTGAAGAGCGTGGGGTTGAGGGAGGATCCTTGGGGTACTCCGCATCTGCTCTCTGTGGGTTCAGAGAGGAAGGGCAGGAGTCTTATTCTTTGTGTTCTGCCTGAGAGAAAAGATCAAATCCAGTTTAAGGCAGTTCCCTAAATGCCGGCGTCGTGGAGTCCGGCAGCCAGTGTGCGGTGGGAGACGGTGTCGAAGGCTGCTGAGAGGTCAAGTAGGATGAGGGCTGCAGTGTGGCCTTGATCGAGAAGGGTGCAGATGTCGTCAGTGGTGGCTATGAGGGCGGTCTTGCTGCTGTGGTTGATGGGGAATCCGGATTGAGAGGAGTCGAGGATGCTGTTGGTTTCTATGAAGTTCGTTAGCTGGGTGTTGACGACTTTCTCGATAACTTTGGCGCCAAAGGGGAGAAGAGAGATGGGCCTGTAGTTCTTGAGGTCTGTCGGGTCTGCGGGGGGCTTTTTGAGGAGGGGCTTGAATTTGGCACGTTTCCAGTCGTTGGGAAATGTGGCTGTTTCAAGGGCGCAGTTGAATGTTTTTTGTAGTTCAGGTGCGATGGCGGCCCTGGAGAAGATGTGCGGTGAGCAGGGGTCGATGGGTGCTCCGAAGTGAATGCTTTTCATAGTCTTTGTGGTGTATTCTGTGGTGACCGTGGTCCAGGTGAGGAGGGTCAGCTGGGTGGCGTTGCTGGTGGGGGTTGTTGGGTCGGTGCCATGGTCTTGGTCGTCGAAGTTGTGGTAGAGCGTCCTGATCTTGTGGAGGAAGAAGGAGTTGAGTTTGTTGCAGAGGTCTTGGGAAAGAAGGAGGTCAGTAGTTTACCTGTAGGGTCTGGTGAATTCTTTAATCATAGGGAAGAGTTCCTTGGAGCTGTGGGAGTTGGAGAGAATTCTATCCTGAATGACATTTAACTTAGTTGATTTGATGAGTCGGTGGTGAGCTGTGGTGGCGGCCTTGTAGGTGGAGTGTGATCCTGGGGTTTTGCAGTTTCTCCATGTTTTCTCCAGTCATCGGCAAGAGCGCTTGGATTCTCGAAGGTCTGTGGTGAACCAGGTGGCGTTCGCATTGTGCCGTCTGGCGGAGTTCTGGAGCGTGTCGACGCAATTGGCGATCCACTGGTGAAGGTCGTTTGCTGCTGTGTTGGTGTCTGTCGTGGTAGGGGGAGGAGTGCGGCTGAGGGGGAAAGCAGGGTGTTCTACAGTGATTTTACTCAAGTTTCTGCTTGGGAGGTGTGGCGTGAGCTTGTGTGCGGTGGGTTTTGAGAAGGAGAAATGGATGCAGTGGTGGTCCGTCCAGAGCGATTCCGTGGTTTGACTGAAGCAAATGTTGTTTCCTGCGACGAAAATGGGGTCAAGAGTGTGTCCTGCCATGTGGTGCTGGTGGAGATGAGTTGCTTCAGTTTAATGTTGGTGAGATTCTCTATGAGGGCGGTGGTGTTGGGGGTTGCTGAGGTTGTCTAGGTGGAAGTTCAGGTCTCCGAGCAGTATGTAGTCTGTGGAGGCAAGGGTGTGGGGAGCGATGTAGTCTGCAATGGTGTTGGTGAACGGGGAACGGGGTCCGGGCGGTCTGTAGGCGGGTGTTCCACAGAGGTCATTCTGGCATTGAGCTGGACCTAGAAGTGGATGTGTTCCATGGGGGCGAGGCGTCGTCTGAGTTGGAGGCTGTCAGTCGGAGGGAGCTTTTGTGAATGATGGCAAGGTCTCCTCCGGGGCGGTTGAGGCGGTCTTTCCTCAGGATGTTGTATCCGTCAGAGATGGCGGTTGCGATGTTGGGTGCAGAGCTGGTGTTGGTCCAGGTCTCTTTGAGGAAGGCAACGTTGGGCGTGTGAGTCTTGAGGAGGTAACAAACTTCTACTGAGTGTCGTTGCAGGGAGCACACGTTGAGGATGATGCAGCTCAAGGGTTTGTGTACGCTGGTGTCTGGCGGAATGGGGGTGGCTGTCTAGGTCCTGAGGTGGGTGAAGGTGCGGCGGCAGTGTCGGCAGGAGAACGGACCTCCAGAGCTGCTCAGCGTTGAGAGCTGGCAGTTGTTGTTGTGTCTAGGGTTGAGTGCGTGGAGAGTGAGGGGTTGTAGCAGTGAGGAGTCAGGGGACCAGGGTCCCTGGTGCTGGTTGTGGTTGGGTCGTGGATGGGCGCAGATGGGCTTGCCTTTGGTGCACCAGCGACTGCCATTATGTAGGGGGATGGTGAGCAGCTGGGAGGCGGGTGCAGAAACACACTGGGGGGGAGGGGCTGCAGGGCAACAGCGGTGGGAAAGAAAGGCAAGAAAAACTGAGGAAAACAGAGAAAGGCTGAAAAAAAGGCAAAAACAGAAAACAGAAAAAACTGCAAAAAAGAAAAAGGCTGACAGAGCCGACCAGCAGAAGAGCAGGCTCTTCTACTGGACCACTAGGGATGAGGCGCAGGCAGGAGCCTGCGGGTGGAGGAGGGCCTCAAACACCTACCTGGGACACCAGAAGGCACTGGGGGCAAAGCCTTAACATCGGAGCTGTGCGAGAGGAGAGCAGTTACCCTGACCAGGATGTCAGCGGTCTAGTTCGCCTTGTCGCGCAGCGGCTGCCATTAAGTAAGGGTCAGGGGGAAGGTGAGCAGCTGGGAGGCAGGAGGCCGGAACACACTGGGAAGGTCAGAGGTCTAGCCCCACACACCTACACCATATACAGCGGTAGTAATGCATTTTGCCTTTTATATGCTTAGCAGCTCTACGGTGGTCTTTTGCCCAGCTTTCTTGACAAGTTGGTTAGGGCAGCCTTAGCTTTCGAAAATAGGAGCTTTCTAGCTTTAACTGCCTGGGACCATGACCTCTTCTGATCGAATAGGATGCCTAAGTAAGGAAACATCTTTGTAGCTTCTACCTTTATATGTATATATATATAATCACCAAACTTCCCTGAAATAAAGAGGTCGAGCACACGCGTATCAATCTTTAAAATGCTCCTTTATTCTGATATGGTGCATGATGCGTTTCATCCTTTGTGGACTTCCTCAGATGCAGTCAGAACCAAACGATAAAAAACAGTCCACACTTTTAAATAGCATGCCCCACTGCGATTGGATGGAGCACACCTTGCAGGCACATTGGAAAGCCCGGACTCGAACTCCAAGTCTGCACGGAGCAGGCATCAGGTGTGAGTACTGGCCCCAGTGGGCGTTGTCTGCTCCTCACAGCATACCTGCAAAGATCTTGTGTGGATGGCGGGCAGTCCAGCGAGACCCTCACTCTGCCGCAGAAATCCTGGATTATGCCCTCAGGCGCCACTTGAGTAAGTCGCAACCCCCTGCGAAGTCGCAGTCCAATCCCCTGATTGTATGGCATTCTCGGGTGCACACACACACACATACATATATATACACACACACACACACACATATATATCTATATCTATATATCTATATATATCTATATCTTCTATATATATATTACCTACTGGCGGTCGCCAGTAGGTAGTTATAGTTAGGACCCCTTTTCCATAGGAAATCCGCAACATTCTATTTTGAATAACTTTGGCGCCGGTCGACGAATCCTCGCGAATTTCTCAAAATAGGTGGGGCGCTACGCTCCGCTCCTACCCTGAAAGTCTCGGGGGGATTCGTCAAGCGGGGGCTGAGATAAAAGGGGGGTCCCAAAACACGTTTTTCCCATGCATTTTTCCATAGGACCTTTAGACAGGGCTACAGCCCGAACGGCTGAACAGAATTACTAGAAATTTGGCAGAGAGGTAGTCCTCAGGTCAAGGAAGTGCCTTTTGTAGGTTTGGTGTAAATCTGTTCAGTAGATTCTGAGAAAATAGCCTTTAAATCAATATATATATCTGAGCCAGCTTACGGTACGCTTACCGTAAGCTTACCGTACGCGTACGGTGGCGTGCGCGAGCGCGATTCTGATTGGCTTTTAGATCTTAGTAAACATTCGAAACAGCCGAAACCAGGAAGCGGCGGCCGCCATTTTCTCTCTCGCACTGAGAGCTAGGTTGTTAAATAAAACCAATAACCATATAAAGGGGCTGTTTAGACAGCTCCCACACACATAGCCATGTTGAGGGAGTCCCCAAAGACCCCCCAAGGCCAAAAATGCAATTTTTATTTTTTCTCTAATTTCGCCGATTACGCTTACCGTACGCGTACGGTAAAAAAGGAAAAAAAAAAACACTATCCACACTCTCCCCACCCCCTGTGCTTTTGGTGGCCGCAGGCCACCAAATGTGCAGGGCGTATTTAAGGGGTTGAAAAACCACAATATTATAAACAAAAATAATAAAAGAAAAAATTAACAACACTCTCTCCACCCCGTGTGCAAATGATGTCCGAAGGGCACCATTTGTGCATGGCTTATAAAAATTACGAACAATTAAAATATTACCTTTCAAAACGAAGTGCATCATATGTCCTCCATGTGCGCAAAGCGCATCTTGCGTACATGGCCCATCTAGCGTAACGTGGGCACGCGGTGCGCGTAGCGCACCGCGTGCCCACCGTGTGTGCACGGCACTAACTGCGTAAAGTGGGCGCGCGGTGCTTACTGTGCGCGCACGGAACGAACTGCGTTAAGTGGGCGTGCACGCCACGAATGGCGTAAAGTAACTTAGCATTTAAAAAACCGTACAAATTCACTGAAAAAACCATAGGTTTCACACACGTTATAGTTAGGAATTAGCATTTAAAAAACCTTGCAAATTCACTGAAAAAAACATAGGTTTCACACATGTTATAGTTAGCGGAAATTTTACTGATAAAAAAACCAGTGAAATTCCCCCGTTATAGTTAGTGTAGGCAACTATAACTCACGCGACCGCAATCTTCTGCTGATGACATATGTGTCTTTATGAAAAAAAAATATTTGAAATATATGTATAGCTAAAAATGTATGGAAGAAGACATGGGCAAATAAGTGTCTAAATACAGTATTAGCATCAGCAGAGGATTGCGGTCGCGTGAGTTATAGTTGCCTACACTAACTATAACGGGGGAATTTCACTGGTTTTTTATCAGTAAAATTTCCGCTAACTATAACATGTGTGAAACCTATGGTTTTTTCAGTGAATATATATATATATATATATATATATATATATAGATATATATATATATATATATTATCTACTGGCGGTCGCCAGTAGATAGTTATAGTTAGGACCGTGTTTCCATAGGAAATCCGCAACATTCTATTTGGAATAACTTTGGCGCCGGTTGACGAATCCTCGCAAAATTTTCAAAATAGGTGGGGCGCTCCGCTCCGCTCCTACCCTGAAAGTCTCGGGCTGATTCGTCAAGCGGGGGCTGAGAAAAAAGGGGGGTCCCAAAACGCGTTTTCCCCATGCATTTTTCCATAGGGACCTTTAGTCCAAGGTACAGCCCGAACGGCTGAACAGAATTACTTGAAATTTGGCAGAGAGGTAGTCCTCAGGTCAGGGAAGTGCCTTTTGCAGGTCTGGTGTCAATCTGTTAAGTAGTTCCTGAGAAAATCAAAAGTAAAATCATATATATATGTGGGCGGAGCCTAACCACACATCTCATCCTGAGATCTGATTGGCTGTCAGCACTTCATCCAAGAAGTGTTGGCAGCCATCTTGGGACCAATATACATGATAGCACCTCATTAAAAAGCATTGCAGTTAATAGAAGGTTTTAAGACTTTTGTTACATTATAAATCATTTGTTGATGGTACCATACTCATTTTAGGAATTGTGGTTGTTCTAAGGTGATTTCACCATGTGAAAAAGCCTTCTGCTGAGATATCATGATTGAGAGAAAAATATTTTCTCATGCTTTTCCCACAGAGGTTTGGAAGGTGATCTATAAGCTAAACTGAGAGCATATTTTCTGTAAATTCACATTATCTTTCTCAGTCATGTGAGAATTAAGTCTGACATTCTCAGTAAAACATGTACATCCAACAAGGGCAGAGACTGTCAGTTGATTCCTTTGTGTTCTACTGCAGCTTCCCAGAGTGTTCCAAAGAACAACTAGAGCGCTAACAGTCCTACTTATGATAAACGTATGGCACACCTGAAGCCATCTTGCTTGGATTAAAGTGGTAACTCTTAAAACATTTAATTTAAAAAGGAACAAAATGAGGGGGTTCATTTTTCCATAAAAAGTATGATTAGTGCTGCAGAAAGAAAAATTAGGGCACATTTTGAGTGACTTCTCAAATCCTCTTCTATTTCATTAAAAAATTCTGACATGCAGACTGAAACATGCACTTTCAATACCAGCAGCAGTTTTCCCTGGTGAGCAGTAGCTTTACTACAGTGATCTAATGAGCAAAAAGAGTGCTAACATTCTGAATTTATGGCAAATGTGTGACACATCTGAAAGCCTTCTTGATGGAATCAAAGTAAAAAACTGAAAATATTTCCTACTGAGGAGACTGCAGTAAATGAGGAAATTAGGAAACTTCATAACACATAAGTCGCCCAAGATGGCCACCAGAGACAAAAATATCACCCAGATGTAGCCCAATTATAGCCCAATGACAGAATGTCCCAGAGTGTTCTTAAAAACAACTAGAGCGCTTACTGTCTTCATTATGACAAAAGTATGGCACACCTGAAGCCATCTTGATTGGAATAAACTGGTAACACTTAAAACATTTAATTTAAAAAGGAACACAATGAGGGGGTTCATTTTGCCATAGAAATTATGATTAATGCTGAAGAAAGAAAATGAGGGCACATTTTGAGTGACTTCTCAAATCCTCTTCTATTTCATTAAAAATTTCTGACATGCAGACTGAAACATGCACTTTTAATACCAGGAGCAGACTTCCATGGTGAACAGTAGTTTTACTACAGTGATCTAATGAGCAACTAGAGTGCTAACATTCAGAATTTATGGCAAATATTTGACATATCTGAATACCTTCATGATGGAATCAAAGTAAAAAACTGAAAGCATTTCCTACTGAGGAGACAGCAGTACATGAGGAAATTAGGAAACTTCATAACAAATAAATCTCCCAAAATGGCCACCGGAGACAAAAGAGCCCAAATGTAGCCCAAAATCACCCAGATGTAGCCCAAATATAGCCCAATGACAGAAGTGTGCAAAACACTTATTATTTTGTGTTTTTGCAGTGTTATATAGTGCAGACTTGTCAGGTATTGGAGTGCTTTACATGAGCATTGGTTACATCACACAAGAACAAATTCATTTTGGTTGTAGACATGGGGAGACTAAGTGATTTGACCAGAATCACAGAATGTCGAGCTGAAGCAGAAACTCCAACCTGCTCCCCATTTGCAAAGTCTGCAGTTCTGGAAGTAACACCACATCCTCTCCCCTAAGTGCAACATTTAATCAAGTGGTCAACTGGATAAAAAAACATAAAGATAACAAATAATTTAAAAGTGCTTTGTCGCTATTTGAAAACTCAGAAAATATGTCCTTATTTTAGTCTTTTAGAGCACTAACCATAATTTTGATGCCAATAAGACCCTCTCATATATGTAATTTCTAAAGGAAATGCTCTAGGTATTACAGTTTTTATTACATCAAGATGACGTCAGGCGTTCCACACTTTTGTAATAAATATAGAATGTTAGCAATCTAGTTGTTCATTAGGATACTGTTGAGAGGCAGAGGCCAGGGGCACGGACTCTGAAAATTGAAGGCAGGTAAGAGGGTGCAAAGGCAACAATTTAACCACACTGAGCAGGCAGGAAGGGCCGTGGCAGCACAACAGACTATGGAGGGCAGTGGAAAGGGGGGCAGGGGCAACAAACCAACAATACAGGACTTGCAAGAGAGGCTGTGGCAATGTAATAGACCATTGTGGGCAGAAGGAAGAGGCAATGGTAGTACAACCATACATGCCAACAGACCCGATTCAGCCAGGAAACGTCCAATGTTTTTAAGCTCAAATGGGCTTTATTTGATCTGTCTACAATCTCCTCTTTTTCAATGTAACTCAAAGGGGAAAATCAATACCCCAGTTTTTTTTCAAAATCTCCCTCTTACCAAGTTCAAAATGTTCGCAATTATGGTACATTGGATCATTGAAGGAAATGGGGTAGGGACATGGACTTGGATAAAGAGAGGACAGGAGGGACATGGAGAGGTGCACCAAACTGACCCTGCAGGGCAGGCATCAGGGTTTGCAGCAGCACAATACACCACACAGGGCATGCGGGACGGGAGTGCAGCACAACAATCCATAGAAAGCAAGAGGGTGGGGACAGGACCATGCACATGGACAACAGAGAACAGAGGGGCAAGAGGCAATGGTAGCTAGCTGACCATAATGGACAGACAGGAGAGAAAGCTGCAGCATAACAGACCATAAAGGGCAGGAGGGACGGATCAGGGGCATTACAATGGAACAGACAAGCCAGGAGGGAGGGAGTAGGGGTCTGCACATGTAAACAGAGGGCTGGGGGCAAGGGGGCAGGGCAGGAGCAGCACAATAGCCATGGAGGTCAGGCAGGATGGGCACTAGAAGCAAGACACACCATGAAGAGCAACAGTGAGACTGTGATGGCATGCACACAGACCATGGAGGGAAGGTGGGAGGGGGTCAGGGGCAGCTAACTGACCACACAGGGAAGGTGGGAGGGGCCATGGCAGCACAGAAGACCATGCATGGCAATTGGGAGGGTTAGTGGCAGCAGAATGGCTATGATGGGCAAGAAGGAGGGTGCAGGGGCATGCACAAAGGACGATGGAGGATAGAAGGGAGGGTCAGGACCTGTGCACAGACAAGAAAGTTCAGGGGAAGGGGCCTCACAACAGACCGCACGGGGCAGGCAGGAGGAGCAGTTGCAGCACAACAGACCGTGGAGGGCAGAAGGGTGTGGCAGTACAATAGACCATGTGGACAGGAGGAAGAGGATAGGGGCATGTCATGTGGACAGGCAGGGTGGAGGTGGCAGGGACAGGTTACAGTCATCTGACAATGCTAGGCAGGTGGGAGGGGAGTGGCAGCTCAACAGAACACTCAGAGTAGATAGGAGTGGCAGGTCCATGGAACATGGTGGGCAAAAAGGATGGAGCAGGGGCATGCACAAAGACATCGGAGGGCAGGGGGAAGGAGAATAGGGGCAGCAAGCTAAGCACAGAGTTTAAGCAGAAGGTCAATGATGGGACATAGAATTGGGCAATGGAGGGCAGGAGGAGTGGACTGGTACATCATACTAAATTGAGGGCAGTGGCAGCACATCAGACCATGCATGGCAGGAGGGAGGAGGCTAGTCCATGGATTCAGAGAAGGCGGGTATTAGGAACTTTATTGTTTTTAAAACGTGTGTCTGTGCGAACTACTTAAAATATGAACAAGTATGCAGCATAATCTCACTTTTATTCAGGAAGAAGAGGACGTTTGTGACTGTGACTCCGGGCTCACTTGGCAGAAACACCCTCTGACCCTCCACCCCCTATCGCAAAATGTAATGCCCGTGAAAAGGGTAGGTGAACACAGTGTTATATAGAACATAGTCCTGAGAGCACGATTGAAAATCAAAACTAGATATAGTGTATGGTATAAACTATGCACCAAAAAGTGTGATATAAGATGAACCGGGCGTGAAATATAATATGCAATACATTGCGCGCAATGACAGATTCATTGGAGAGCGTGAGATAGCACAGGCACAAGCGCGTGCTATGCGATATGCGCCTTGGAGTGTAATATGCACAGGGCAGTGTTGTGTAACCTAACTAGTCTCTAAAGTTGTAATATAAAATATGTGCTGGGGAGTGTAACGTTGCATATGCACTGTGACAAAGATATGGATCCCAGATTGTAATATGTATGGCATAGCACTGTGCGTTATAACATAGGCATCGAGGAAGGCACGTTAGATGGGGCAATATAACCCGTGCGAAGACAAGTGTGGCATGACATATTCACGGGGTGGTGTTACAGTGCACATGGGCTAGAGAGTGTCATAGCATATGCACTAGCTAGTGGAATACAACACAGAGATGTGTGGCACTCAGCAGGCAATGGTGGGTGTAACACAGCATTGGGCTCTGCCAGGAGCGCGCTGTGACTCTCAAGTGATGTTTGTCCCCTTTCCAGAGAGTAAAATAAAAAGTATTACACATCCGGCAGTGGATGTGTGTTTTATTAACCGTGAGGGGGTTTCTTGCATAGTTTTGGTCAAATTTTTGTCGAATCCCCTTTGAATGGCTTGGTGTGCATGTGTATTAAATGTGCCCGTCAATAGCTACCCATGTTCGTATAAATAAACGACAAGGGTGTCTACCGGGATTAGGCACGGTAGGGCAGCAGACATGTCAGAGCTTCACTAGTGGTGTAAATACATTCCACGTGGATTCATTGTATGCATAGTCGCCTTTTAATGAATATCACGCAAATCGTCATGGTGATAGGTACGTACGGTTTGTCCAGCATGTCCTAGGTGTGTATATAAATATATATTTTTAAAAAATAATAAAAAACAGTGGCCGGCCCTGGGGATTGGGGTCAAAAAAATATAATTAGGAGACAGGCCCTGGGGGATGGGGTCATCAGGGCCAATAAATTAGAATAAGAAGGGGAACCACACAGCCCCCCTTCTTAAAAAATTAAAATAAATAAAAGACTGGCATCGTGCCGGAGGCGACGCCCCCTCCTTGCAGCACTCTGCAAATGCACCCCCTGGCGAGTTGTAAGTTGGGGAAGTAATTCCTCTTCAATACTGAGGGTCCCTGAGGGCCAACTAGCCCAACAGGCATCTCCAGTATGCGCCAAGGAGCTGCACTGCAGACAGGTGTACTGAGGCCAAGCCCCTAGTTTTTACACCTCTCTGCAACGCAGCTCTGTGGCGCTTACTAGAGGTACCTAGTGGTCTAGTTTGACCCTAGGGACCCTTAGGATTCAAGGGGACTTAATCTCTCAACTTAGAACAGCCACAGGGCGCGTTTACACAGTGGTGAAGGGAGGGGACGGGGCCTGAGGTGACGTGTGCAAACACGCACTATGGCATGTTTTAAATTGGGGATATAATTTCCCTTCAATACTGAGGGCCCCTGGGGGCTAACTAGCCCACCAAGTGCTTCCAGTAAGCGCCACTGAGCTGCATTGCAGAGAGGTGGTCCAGGCCGTGCCACTTTTTACACCTCTCTGCAACGCAGCTCTGTGGCACTTACTGGAGGTACCTAGTGGGCTAGTTGGACCCTGGGGCCCCTCGGGATTCAAATGAACTTAATCTCCCAACTAAAAACGGACACAGGGCGTGTTTACACAGTGGTGAAGGGAGGGGACGGGGCCTGAGTTAACGTGTACAAAAACGCCCTGTGGCCTGTTTTAAGAGGTAGTTTTAATCCCCCTGCCCTGTTATATACTAGGGGCTTACAGAGGAGGTCATGCTAATCACAGGGGGACCCCAACGCATAATGTTCCCTACTGTATGTAGGTGTTTTCACTGTATTCTAAGTGTCTTTTAACATAGCACTGGCTCTAGGACTGGTTAGTCAGACTCAGTTACCACCAGTATCCGTCTGAAAAAGTTGAGGGTACAGGATGATTTTGCAACAAGGCTTCTTTCTGCTCTTCTTTTCGTTCTTTCTGCACGTTATCCTTCTTCCTGCACTTTTCTTCGTCTTTGAGGACTTCTGTTGCTTCTTTCTGCACTTCTTTTTTTTTCTTTCTGTGCATTTTTTCTTCTTTCTTCACATGTCCTATCTCTGTAGGCATAGTTAGAAATTAGCATTTAAAAACCTTTGAAATTCACAGTAAAAACCATAGGTTTCAGGCACGTTATAGTTAGGAATTAGCATTTAAAAAACCTCAGAAATTCACTGAAAAAACCATAGGTTTCAGGGGTGTTATAGTTAACTGGACTTTTCACTTGTACAAAACCATTGAAATTCCCCCGTTATAGTTAGTTCAGCTAACTATAACTTGCGCGCCCGCAATGCACTGCTGATGACGTCACATATTACATCACTCATGACATGGTCAGTGACATCACTCATGACATCACTGATGACAACTCAAATGACATCACTGTTGACATCACTGATGACATCATCCTTGTGATAGAGTGGCAGACCTCCTCTCGCCCTAATATAACCTTTGATACACACATTCAAAAATAGAGACTACAATTTTCAAAACAATGGACATACCAATACCAGTTACAACAACCTCTTCAGTAATTCTAAGATCCACATACACATCCACTCATTCACCAACAGTCCTATACAGTCACTCATACATGTACTCACTCATCATATGTACTCATACACCTATACATCCTGTTACACAATGCCACTCATCCATAGAGTTACTCACACACATAGTCACTCATGCTAATAAAGAATCAAACATACATTTACTTGCATATACAGTTATACACACACCACCACACTTACTTCTACGGAAACTTACACATACTTAGTCTTTTAAACAATCACTTATAGAAACACATACTTATTCATACAGGAACTCTTTCAATCTCTCACTCTCACATATACTCACTTATATACACCAATAGTCACATATACTAGTTTAAAACATATGTAGTTACTCATAAAGACACTATTGAGACAGTCATTCACTCACTAACACACCCATACACACACTCATCCACCCATAAAGTCCTGCACACATGCTGTCTTCAACACATACAAACAGTGAGTCACTCATTCATGCAACTATGCACTACGTAATACCCCCCACCGAACCGTGCAGACACTCAGACTGATACTCAAAAAACCAACTAATAACCTATTTAGACACCCATGTAGCTACTCACCAACCCATGCAGCCACTTATACACAAAGTGAGAGACTGATACAGATATTTACATATTTAAACATTACTCACTAAGCCATGTATTCACTATGATACACTTAATCAGTCAGTTACACAATCAATTTTTCCAAAACAAATCATCCATTTAGACACTTATATACCCATTTATTCTTCCATCTACCTTGAGATATACATATATAAAACATATTTAATTTTCAGAAAAACACACATTCACTGGATGATGTCATCAGTGATGTCATCAGTGATGTCATTTGAGATGTCATCAGTGATGTCATGAGTGATGTCACTGACCATGTCATGAGTGATGTAATATGTGACGTCATCAGCAGTGCATTGCGGGCGCGCGAGTTATAGTTAGCTGAACTAATTATAATTTCAATGGTTTTGTACAAGTGAAAAGTCCAGCTAACTATAACACCCCTGAAACATATGTTTTTTTCAGTGAATATATATATATATATATATATATATGTATATATATACACATATACACAGTTTGTGCTCCCTCTTTCGGACTTCATATTGAAGGTCTTCGATATATTAACTCAGAGTCCCAGGTTCTGCATAAACTAGGTGAAACTTGTCAGTACACGTTGGAGTCCCAACTGCATGTGGGCCATCAGCATAGAGAAGGGAGGATATAGGGCGCTTATCAATTTGTGGTAGGTCCCGGCACTGTTTTGCATGTATCTGCTCCAAACCATTGGTGTAGAGCATAAATAAAAAGGGTGCCAGGACACAATCCTGTCTTACCCCCCTTTCCACGCTGAATAATGCAGTCACTCGCCCTTGACCCCATGACAAACCATTGCTTTCAAAGCAGAATGGAGCTGCCTCATAAAATGTAAGAGCGGTGCTTGCACACCCAATTTTGGCCATAATGATCCATAGTTTATTGTGTTCTACAAAGTCAAAAGCTGGAGTTAGATCTACGAACGCCAAGTATAATCTACCCTGCTTAGCAAGGGTGTATTTCCCAATTCAAATATTTAAATTTAATCCTTGCCCAACTGTACCTAGGCCCGGTTGGAAGCCAAACTGTAACTCGGATAAGACATTGTTATCTTCAGCTCAGTCCTGGAGTCTGTTAAGTACAATGAGCCCCACCACCTTGACCAGTGAATTGAGCAATGATATTGGCGGGTAACAGACAGGGTTCTGGTGATCACCTTTCTTGAAAATGGGTACCAATAGTGATTCTGACAAGGTGGCAATGAAACCTGAGGTACAACAAGCTGATATGACTTGTGTCAGAAGTGGACCCCATAGAAGAAGGTTAGCTTTAAAAAGATCTAGAGGTACGCCATCGGAACCAGGTGCTTTCCCTCCCTTACTGGCTTCGATTGCTCGATTGACCTCTTCTAAAGTAAAATGAAGGTCTATAGGAAAATTCCGTGGGGCAGTTATTCTCTGGTCCATCTGAGTATCGCCTGTACCTATCTTATCTAATGAGAATTTATATATTTTTGGATAGTGTTTCACCCATTCATCCTTCCTGATGGCAATCACTATGGTGGGAACATCATGGGATGTCAGGAAGGTGGCATTTACTGCCCGCCAAAACGCTGTATTATCTCTGGCCAGTGTTGCTTCATGCAAGGCTCTCCAGGCTTCCTTTCTCATATCCCTCTTGTGTTATTCTAAAGCCTGTTTTTTTTAAATAAATTAATTTTTATTTTTCAATTGAACAAGTAGCACAATACAATTCTTACAGTGAGCATTACCCTTGATCAATCTCGCGTAGATGAAATACATGATCGTCATGAACAGGGCCACTCGCCCCCCCCCCCCATTTGATTAGCGTAGATTTGTACTTTCCATTCGTGACATCTGGTGACGGTTGTATGGATTCGTTTAGAATCAGTGGACAACAATAGATGAGCACCAGGGACTTTGTCAAGGGTAAGACTCTGTTGGACCCCCATGTAGAAGTCCCCTGTGTTGTTTGCGTTATGGACTGTTGTGTGTCTCCTCCCGTGTACAGCCTAAAATATCTTCTCCATGCATCCCATATCTTGTGGAATTTCTTTGGGCACCCACTGTTATGATATGTGGTTTGCTCAGCTGTCATATATATGTCCATTCCTCTCATCCAGTCCTGTATAGTGGGTTTATCAGTCACCCCCATCTCCTAGCAATATCCCTCTTGGCAACCACCAGCCCCAGAGAGGCAAAAATTAGTTGTGGTCTACTGACGTCTACCTCCCTTGGTATTCCTAATATCACAAAGCGTGGTTCCATCGGCAACATCACTCCCAGGACCGTATCCAGCAGCTCGACCACCTGCACCCACTATGTCTGAAGCTCGGGACATGCCCAGACAGTGTGGAAGAAGTCGCTACATGCCGTAGTGCAAGTCAGGCAGAGTGACGAATCTGCCCCTCCCATTTTGTGCAGCCTGTCTCTTTCCTAATATATACAGTGTAATATCTTGAACTGATTGAGCTTTTTAAAGCCTGTTTGTACTCCAATCTACACGCTTTTATTTCTTGGCTATTTCTTAATGACTTATGTAATAAGTGTTTCAATTTCTTTTGTGCTTTTGTACAACTAGTGTTAAACCACCTCTGTTTTTTTGTTTTTTTTTTGTCCTCATCTCACCATATAGCGTCTGCAAAACAAGCAAGAAGCCATCCTTCCAACCTGGGCACCCCGGACTTCTGCGACTGCATTGGCTTTAGGCCTAACCAGGCCAGCTTCTTCGTGCGAAGCTTGGTGTAATCATAGGATCGAGGGGCATTGAACCAGTCTCATTTCTCTACCCCATGATAAGAGCTGTGACCAGATGTTAAAATTATTATCGTTCAAGTGTCCCTGGTCCAGACGGGCCATATCGAGTGAAGCGCTCAGCCAGTTCTCATATAGTGGGGGCCGTGAGTCTTTCCACAATTTACAAATCTCCCTCCGGGCAATGAGAATCAAATACAATAACAAGCCTTTTTGAATAGCCAGCAGCGAGTTCATCAGTTCATCATCAATGCCAAATATTACTATTGAGAGATTCAGATTGATCTTGACTTTGAAGATGGCTCCAAGAGCACGCTCCACATTCTGCCAGAACCCACTTAGGTTAGCGCACTCAAAAAATATCCACCCCTGGTTTTTCTTGTGTTCTTTTTTATTCTCCTTCATTATGGCTTCCTTAATTCCTCGGGTAATCTGTAGAAAGGATTCTAGAATTTCAGCATGGGCTGACATCTTATCTAAACAGGTTTAAAAAGCTATATAATATTTGCCCACTATGTTCCTAGTGAATTTGATGGGGTCCACTTTAGACCAGTGAAGAGAATAATCATTGGTATTGTTCAGGGCGATATCCTGGACCATATGCAGACATTTTCCCTTATTTTTTATTACCTTACTAGGCAGTTGAAAAGCTGCACTCAGGAGGAAATGGTCGCTTAGAGCATTTTTATGTGTTTTGAAGTCTTTGATTTTTTTTGAGTGTCTATTCACTGTAATTACATACAAAGTGATCAAGTTTGCATCTCTCCCATTAAACATGTAATTGAAAGATACCGGAGGGATGCATAGGTCCTTGGCAAAACCTAAGTCAAACATAAACAGAATCTCATTCAGGTTGTTCCTGTAATTCTAGTGCGGGAAATGGGTATAAATTGTAATCTCGTCTGATGATATTCCACAGTTTTTCCCTGTAAGATGAACACAGGCCAATATTAAAATCCCCACCCCAGAGAACAAACATATCATTTTCAGTTTCATTAAGTACATAATTAAGATTACTCAGTTTTCTAAGAACCCCAGGGATCTGCTTATGCAGGGCATTGTTATAGTAATATATCACAACTACACAGTGATGCAGGTGAGTTCGTAATAGATTTCAGAAATCGTCAGACTTATCTTAATTGATTTCATATAATTTGAAAAGAAAGTGCATAGCCCTCCTTTAGGATTCCCATGTGCGGATGGTACGGCTGGAGTATGGAAGGTCTTATACCCGCTGATATGTATGTTATCTTCTCCCAAGTTTCTTAAAAACAAAGGGTGTTGAATTTCCCTACAAAATCTATTCATTCTGGTGTTAGGGCTTTTTTACGTAAACCTGCAACATTCCAGAATAGTGCAAGACTCTGTTACAATCTTCATTGTTGGTTCCGTTTACCTTTTTGGGAGGATCTGATATTGTGGGTGGGTCATCTGCAGTTAATACATTTCCTAGGTTTACCCCTGTATCAAAACTGTATGCTGGTGTATCGAGCCTGTGTGTGGGCTATGTCCGTTAAGTTCTAACTCACTAGCGTCTTCTACAGTGAGTCAATCTACCTCTTCTAATTTTGGGAGACAATCAAAGCGGTTGCTGACAGGAATATTATATACAACCTAAGGGTGGCCATTCTCATTTGTGTCCCCTCTGTTCTTACTCAGTCTCATATTAAGCGGCGGCAGATAGAAATAACTCAGCAATAGTAGGTTAACACCGTGCCTAGAGACCGTATGGTTATCCGCTCTCTTGATAATAGTTTCTACCAGAGAGAGGTTTTAAACGATAGTACCACGCAGTCGCCCTGTAGGGTTTTGTGGTCTCTACCGATCCTGCTAACACTACTGACCATTTTGAAGTCAGTAAAAAGGGCCTGTATTAGCCCTGTCTTGACGCCTATCCAATGTAGGGCTTTATTTCTGAGGGGATCACTGACATAATATCGACTGACACAATATCGTCATACCATTTTATCGACACCAAAATATCGATTACACTATTATCGGCAAGCTATATTTATTTAATAAATAACACAAATATCGACACCATATTATCGCCAAACATTAATATAGTTTTCCATATTATCGAACACACAAATGTCGTTACATAAAATAACGAACATAGTTAAAAAATATACAACATGCACAAAATATCTATCACAAAAATATAGACATTAATATCGTCTTTTAAAAAATATCGCCAACTTAAAAATTATTGAAACTAACATTTATTAACCCCCACATTTTTATATTAACTATAAACAAGCACTCCATAAAAAATAAATATAATACGATCTATTTTTCATATATTAAAATATAAAATATTAAAATATTTAGTATACACACCAATAAGTAATATTTAAAATATAAATAAATATTCTGCATAGAGCATTTAACATCAAATACAACTTAAAACACATTTAACAGTCTAAACCTGTTTAAAAAAAAAGGTAACAATAACAACTTCTGAATTAGCGTTTTCTATATAAGGTAAAAAACTGTCCAAACAATTAAAACAATCAACAACAATGAAAAAAAGACTCACACTTATAAAATACACCAATCACAGAAATCAATCAATTCAATAAACACTATATAAACAACGAGAACATCTATTTATTTTACACTTCAAACCTACAACAAAAAGGAAGGTGAAACTCTGCCGGATTGCTGCCAGAACACAGAACTTCATTGAAGAAAAAAGATTTCAAACTAAACAAAGAAGTCTATTAGGATGGCGGTCGGAAAACCACCATGACCGCCATGGCAGCGGAAATCAACCATCCGCCGGTACCGCGGCAAAACCGGCGGTCCGATTAGGATCAACTGCCAAAAAATCCCGACCGCGGCGGAATGAGGCCAGGAAAGACCGCCGGTAGCAGGCGGAACTGGTGAAAATCCATCCGCGGTGGTCGGATTCGCGTAGGAAACACACGAAACCGCCGCCAAGCCAGCGGAGTGACCGCACATAAAATTAGTATTCCCCCGATGTGACAGCGGGACGTTCCGCTGTTTCTGACCGCTGCAGGTGCAAACAGTGATGAATGGGAGAGCTGGCGGAAGGGCTGTAGCATAGCCACCGCTGCGGACGCACCGTGACAAATTGGCGGGAAAAAAAACACACACAAGAAGGCAACCAAGTGCACACAGCAAACTAGCTCTGCCCCCAAAAACACCTAACACACCCCAATGACACACCCCCATGGCAACTTCAAAAATAAAAATCCCAGAACAACCCACACACCTGACAGCAATACCCCATTTTGACACACCCACATAGCTGAGTATAAAACCAGCCCCTTCCCTGACCAGAATCCTTTGCACCACTCCACCAGTGAAGGAACCAAACCCTGCAGCACATTGGATAGGCAAAACACCACACATCTCACCAGCACCACAACACACGTACACATTCCCACACCACCCCCATCACCCTCACAACTGCACCTCAAAACATTAGCACATCACACACCATGGCACCACAGAAAATGCCCAAATTCACAGAGAGTGAGTTGTCAGTTATGGTAGATGAGATAATCAGAGTAGAACCACAATTGGTTGGTACCCTGGTCCAACAGACACCATCAGCCACAAGAGCACACATGTGGGAAAGGATAGTCAACAAGGTCAATGCAGTAGGGACCACCCCGTGCTCCAAGCAGGAAATCATGAAGTGGTGGCATGACCAGAAGAGTGTTGTGAAACAGAAGAAGAACAAGAACTGTGAGCTGGCTCAGATGACTGGTGGTGGCCCTCCCATTTCACCAAGAACATTCACTGCATGGGAGGAGAAGGTGCTTGACATACTGCATCCAGAGAGTCTCACAGAAATAGCCGGGGGAGTGCAGGCTGGTAAGGACAAACAAATGTAAACCATTACACTGCTATGTACTGTCTTGGCCAACCACAAAGCTACACCTCCTAGGCCCAAAGTCCATTTATATGCACCACAATACCCAACACAGGTCTCACAGATGTAATATCCACTCCATCTAAATCAACCCTAAGTTAGCGTGCAACATTCCCAGGGTTGCATGTGTACAGGCAGCCAGCACTACAACTCCCACCAGGCAGCCCTGTGCCACCCCTGAGCAGGATGGAGCACTCCCTCCCATCCAGAAGCATGTGTCAGCCATTGCATTGTTCACCTTCACCTAACAGTTGGGTAGCCATCTTCCCAGGGAGGGCGGTTTGGGGTGGAAGGCCTGCCCCACAATTCCCACCAGGCCCCCTTGTCACACAGCTCAGCAAGATGGAACACTCCCCCCCCACCCAGAACCATGTGGCAGCCATTTCATTACAACAACCAAATTTACAGGTAGGTAGCCATCTTCACAGGGAGGGGTGTATGGGGGGTGGGAGGCCTACAGTACAACTCCCACTAGGGCCCCTTGTCCCACCCATGAGCAGGATGTAGCACTCAAACACCGCCCAGAAGCATGTGTCAGCCATTGTATTGTTCACCCTCATCTAACAGGTAGGTAGCCATCTTCACAGGCCTGCACTACAACTCCCACCAGGCAGCCCTGTCCCACCCCTGAGCGGGATGGAGCACTCCCTCCCACCCAGAAGCATGTGTTAGCCATTGCATTGTTCACCTTCATCTAACAGGTAGGTAGCCATCTGCCTAGGGAGGGCAGTTTGGGGGTTGGAGGCCTGCACCACAACTCCCACCAGGCCCCCTTGTTACACAGCTCAGCTAGATGGAGCACTCCCCCACCACCCAGAAGCACGTGGCAGCCATTTCATTGTTCACCTTCACCTAACAGGTAGGTAGCCATCTTCCCAGGGAGGGCTGTTTGGGGGTGGGAGGCCTGCACTACAACTCCCACCAGGCAGCCCTGTCCCACCCCTGAGCAGAATGGAGCACTCCCCCCCCCCAGCCAGAAGCATGTGGCAGCCATTGTATTACAACCAAACGTACAGGTAGGTAGCCATCTTAACGGGGAGGGCTGTCTGTTAGTGGGAGGCCTGCACTACAACTCCCACCAGGCCTCCTTGTTCCACAGCTCAGCACCATGGAGCACTCCCTCCCAGACAGAAGTATGTGGCAGAAATTGTATGGTTCACCCTCACCTAACAGGCAGATAGCCATCTTCACAGGGAGGGGTGTTTGGGGGTGGGAGGCCTGCACTACAACTCCCACCAGGCAGCCCTGTCCCAAAGCTCAGCAGGATGGTACACCCCCCACACTCAGAATCATTTGGCAGACATTGCATTGCTCACCTTCACCTAACAGGTAGGTAGCCATCTTAACAGGGAGGGGTGTTTGCTCATCACCAATTTTACAGGTAGGTAGCCATCTTAACAGGGAGGGACCCACCAGGCCCCCTTGTTCCACAGCTCAGTACCATGGAGCACTCCCCCCCCCCCAGCCAGAAGCATGTGGCAGCCATTGTATTTCAACAACAAAACTTACAGGTAGGTAGCCATCTTCACAGGGAGGGTTTTTGGGGGTGGGAGGCCCGCATTACCTTCATCTAACAGGTAGGTAGCCATCTTCCCAGGGAGGGCAGTTTGGGGGTTGGAGGCCTGCACCACAACTCCCACCAGGCCCCCTTGTTACACAGCTCAGCAAGATGGAGCACTCCCCCCCCCCCAGAAGCATGTGGCAGCCATTGCATTGTTCACCTTCATCTAACAGGTAGGTAGCCATCTTCCCAGGGAGAGCTGTTTGGGGGTGGGAGGCCTGCACCACAACTCCCACCAGGCCCCCTTGTTACACAGCTCAGCTAGATGGAGCACTCCCCCCCACCCTGAAGCCCGTGGCAGCCATTTCATTGTTCACCTTCACCTAACAGGTAGGTAGCCATCTTCCCAGGGAGGGCTGTTTGGGGGTGGGAGGCCTGCACTACAACTCCCACCAGGCAGCCCTGTCCCACCCCTGAGCAGGATGGAGCACTCCCCCCCAGCCAGAAGCATGTGGCAGCCATTGTATTACAACCAAACGTACAGGTAGGTATCCATCTTAACAGGGAGGGGTGTCTGTGAGTGGGAGGCCTGCACTACAACTCCCACCAGGCCTCCTTGTTCCACAGCTCAGCACCATGGAGCACTCCCTCCCAGACAGAAGTATGTGGGAGCCATTGTATGGTTCACCCTCACCTAACAGGCAGATACCCATCTTCACAGGGAGGGGTGTTTGGGGGTGGGAGGCCTGCACTACAACTCCCACCAGGCAGCCCTGTCCCAAATCTCAGCAGGATGGTACACCCCCACACTCGGAACCATTTGTCAGACATTGCATTGCTCACCTTCACCTAACAGGTAGGTAGCCATCTTAACAGGGAGGGGTGTTTGCTCATCACCAATTTTACAGGTAGGTAGCCATCTTAACAGGGAGGGGTGTTTGTGGGTGGGAAGACTTCACTTCAACTCCCACCAGGCCCCCTTGTCCCACCGCTCAGTACAATGGAGCACTCCCCCCAGCCAGAAGCATGTGGCAGCCATTGTATTTCAACAACAAAACTTACAGGTAGGTAGCCATCTTCACAGGGAGGGGTGTTTGGGGGTGGGAGGCCCGCATTACAACTCCCACCAGGCACCCCTGTCCCACCCCTGAGCAGGGTCATGAAGCACTCAAACACACACCCTGAAGCATGTGCCAGAACGTCCACCCCAATGTGACAGCAGAACAGGTAAGTAGACAGTGCATGCACCCCACCATTCCTCTCAAAAAGCATGGAGCCATATCACAACACAAGCCCTCACATCCCACCAAAATTGACACAGATACAATATCAATTTACAGTGTGCAGACAGCTAAGCATATGTAACTGTCACAGAAACAGAAGTGTGACTCATCAAATCCCATGTTGAAGCAAATCAGGGCACAAACATGCACACCACTGAATGCCATCTGTAACTTCAATGGGGGCTGAGCTTGAAGGACCATATGAAAACAAAACAAGCATGGTCTGTCGAACAAATAAATCAAAGCACAGGACATGACAAAGGTATGCATGGGATGACAATGGCTAGTTCATGTGCAGATGTAACGCCTGCCAGGCAGAGTAATCAGCAAAGATGCTTCACATCATGTTGTATTGCCGCCAGTTGTCAGATGACAACCTTTCATCGTAATCACAAAATCTTCACGTGAGGCATGGTATCCATTGACATGTCACACCATGGAAAATTAATGTATGTACCTCCACATAATGTCATGATGCACATTACTGTGCAGACATACAATGTGCAAAATAGTTAACTGTGTGTTGCATAACCTATAAATAAGATACATCGAACACCTAGCTTGAGGGGTGCACGTCAATGACCGTTTCCCCTCTGTCCCACAGGTGACCAACAACTGACTGCAGAGGACGACAACATCAACCTGCAGAGCCAGTCTCCACCCCCGGAACATGGACTCTCTGATGAGGACTCCCTGGATTTCAAGGATGCGGAGCTTGAAGCTTGGTGACAACATCACCAGAGTCCTTGGGGCCTATGAACTGGCCCAGGGACAAACGGGCCAGGCTCAGGAAGATTCCTGTGAGCTCCGCCTGCTACTGAGGACCACAGACACCCGCATGGGCCAAATAGTGGACCTCTTGGGCCAGCAAGTTGCGGTTCTGAGGGACAGGCCTGCGGCACAACCAACACCTCCACCTCCCTCCGGTGTCCTGCAGGATGACAGTTCCACATCCTCCCCTGTGGGTACGGAGAGGGGGGACTCCTCAGACCCCACTGGCCCTGCAGCAGAGCCCCCCCCTGCCAAACGACCAAGGAGCCGGACGAAGAAATCCAAGTGACCTGTGACAAAGCTCCTGCCAAACGCCAGTCGAGGAGCGAGCAATGATGGCAACCCTCTTCACCCTGCCATTGACTTTGTTGACTGTCCTTCCCCACACTGCCTTGTTAATGGCATCCGTCTGTTGGACTAGGTCACCTTATCGATGTGGTGACTACTCGATTGTCTCATCTACCATCACTGACAACTCATTGCTTCACAATTCACCTTTTTGTAAATATTTACTCCCCTGTCACATGTACCCATTGTAAATAAACACTCCTTACACACCTATAACATTGTGTCTGCTCCGTGTTTATCACAGTGATGAATACAGGCCCCAGCTAGGCCCGCAGGACACAAGGGTTCGCTCTCCTGTAGTGGAATCTATAAGGAAGTTGGCACGGAAACTGCAAAGTACAAAAACAGCATTTATTAACCCTTAAGGGTGGTCCTACAATCCACACAACACTCTTCAGTATTGCATAGAGTAGCACAAAGAACATTCGTACATGGTCCCCTTTTATACACAGTAGAGGGGCTCATAAGTGGGTGGATACAACATGAAGACGAAGAACATTACCATTTATGGTCATTTTCGATACTGAATCAATATGTGGGCGGAGCTAACGCACTCCTTGAGCCCGCGAAAACATGGTCAAGCAAGGCTAACTGATAACAGATGTGGTCAAGTCTGGGCATGCGCCAGATGGACAAAGGAGCTATTTATAGACTGTTACTAGGCAGATTACGAGAGCAACTAACACAGAGGTTGGACTCTTCTCGTGAGGAACACGTGGAGGCATGACAATACAAAATGGAGTCCAAGCTTCGGTCAACATAGCAGAGAAAACACGATCTATAACAGAGGAACTAATGTCTTTAGTAAATGCTTAATCACATCGTTGTTTCAATTTACAACAGACGACCCTTTCAGCATTTACTGAAGACATCTGGCTTGTTAGGATAATCATCATATATATCAATTGTCATCATTTCTTCAACTTCTTTAGCTAAACGTTTTTGGTGGGCAACATCAGCAATAGCTTTCTTATCAGGAATACAGAATGATACACATAATGAGCAGAGTAAGGGACCACATTGGATACAAATACAACATGAGAACAGAACCGCTACAATAATACAGAGACCAGTTAGAACCTTCCATCCCCAGGCAGTAATTAACGCCCAAAACCATCCAGAAAAAGACCAAGTGCCGTTTTCTGTATGGATCTCAGCTGCAATTTTATGCAGTTTATTGATGGCATTATAAACTGATGGCGTATGATCAGGGATAAACACACAACAGCTACTTCCAATAATTTTACATGCTCCTCCTCTGTCAGCTAGCATAACGTCTAATACCATACGATTCTACAATGCAACAATTCTTGTGATCTGCAATTCTTCCGTAAGATTCCCAAGAGCAGCAGCGGTCTGATTTGTCACAGCTTCTACCACTCTTGTTAATTGTCGGATCTTCCTACTGTTCAGGGCAGCTCCAACAAAGAAAAACAGTCCTAAGTTAAAATCAATATACTGTTGCAGACTGGTATCAGTCTGATCTACATCGTCAATTGATAAAGTACGTTTATACCTATTTACAGTCACATTATTCAATAATTTCAGATCCTTATGATAAGATGCGGGTGCTAGGAATACAGGAGGTAATAGAAATGATACATAGCATACCCCAGACCACCCAGCCGGCAGACGGTAATAACCTTTATTTCCACACACAAAGTACGTATTATGGGAGGCTAAAAAGGTACTGTTGTTCAACCCGTCAATGTTCAAAACAGTAATGCAATCACTGACACCAACAGGGATGAAACCCACACTCTGGACACACAGATCCGCTTGAGCCTGTGCTACTTGAATTACAAATTTATCTCTTCCCACAGTGTCTCTTGTGTTCGTAAAGATGTAGGGAATGGATTCATTGTCTGGTCGGTACTCTTCCCACTCCCAAATTGTCCCATTCGCTTGTGGATACCCATTCTTGTCTTGATGGCATTCTTTATTAAGTCTAAAAAGCAATCGTCCCACTGTCGGTTTCCGAGTGGCAAAAAGCAAAGTATACCATGCTCTACAAGAGCCATTATGAGAGAAAGGAAGTGGTATAAATGGCGTTCCTCCTTTCTTCTGATGAGCTGGCATCATCCCACATATCCAACAGTTCGTAGCATTCGTAGCAACGTGGGTATGATGCAGCATCTGGATGAAAGTGTTATTCAAGTAAGATTGTCGATGCTTCAACTCTTGATACGGTAATGTATAAAAGTAGTGCTCCTCAGGCACCGGAGTTGTCAACACAAGAATCTTCCGAGCGGGAGTTACATCCTCCACGAACCATGTGGTTATCCCAACAATGGCTACTGTCAGCATGAACCCTAATGCACAAAGGATTTTCTTTTTCTCCATGTCAAAGTAAAAATGAAACCTAATATCTTCCTGAAACTAAGAGTCTGTCAGAACTCTTCCCCTTGGGCAGCGGTTGGTTTCTTCACCAGCGGGCCAAGACGGGTGTCGCTACACTAATGCAGGGCTGATCCCCCCCCCTTGCCTCATCGGCTCTCCGTTTCACTAACCCAAGGGCCGTTCTGACAGTGTGTCCCGGTACTGGAAAACTCACTTCCGTGGTCGAAGATGATATCGCCTTCCTCCAGAAGTCGCATGGTCCGGAAAGAGCTCCTCAGTGGCGTTTGGCTCCGCAGCACGACCTGTCTCTGCAGCCAAAATGTCTCGTTGATCGGTCAGCACGGCAGGTTCCACCAATCCGGGCGGCACCTTCCTACAGTGCAGGGAGTGGATCCAATTCTTTCGGTTGGAGACTCGCACAGCCGTCCTCGTTGCGAGGAGGACCTGTTCAGGGCCCACCCATCTCGGTTCCAAGCTGTTCGTTCTGTCGAAGACTTTCACCATGACATGGTCCCCAGGCCGGAGACCATGTCCTTCGCCGGTAGACCGATCAGGGAGCGCCTCTCGGACCTGTTGATGGATAGAAACCAAGTTATCCGTTAACTGTGCCAGATAATCGCTCATCATTACACAAGGTGCATCATACACAGCCTTAGGTCTTGGTGGACCCCAAATATTCATTGGGCGTCCAAAAACAATCTCGTACGGCGTAAGGCCAGTTCGAGAGTGCGGTACTGATCTAATTGACAATAACGCCAGTGGCAGAGCGTCTGGCCAAGTCAAAGACGTCGAAGCTTGAATTTTTGCGATCTTAAGCTTCAGTGTACCATTATACTTCTCAACTAGGCCTGCAGACTGGGGGTGAAACACGGCGTGAAACTTCTGGGTGATGCCTAGACCCTTCAAGACATACTTTATAACATCCGCTACAAAGTGAGGGCCATTATCACTCCACAGAAGTCTACAAACGCCATATCGGGGGAAAAACTCCTTCAGCAGCAACTTCGCAGTAGTCATTGCAGTATTGTCTTTCGTAGGGTACGCTTCAACCCATTTGCTGAAAGCGCAGACCACCACTAGAACATACTTCAGATTATTACAGCGCTCAAGCTGGATGTAATCCATCTGCAGAACCTCAAAGGGTGCAGTGGGTGTCACAAATCCTCCTGCTGGAGTTCGAGTACCCTTTCCTGGGTTATACCTCAGACAGATCATACAGGTCTGCACCACCCTCTTCGCCGTGCTAGCAATCTCTGGATGCTCCCAGACTTGGGTAAGCAATTTCACAATTGCGGAAGCTCCAACATGTGCTAGCCCATGTGCCATCTGAACCATAGGTTGTACAAAGGCCGTGGGTAATTTCCATCTATCCATCTGCTTATTTCTCCAGCAACCCTCGTCATCCAGTTCTCCTTCGCTAGCCCATTGTTCCCGCTCTTTGTCAGAAGCGGTCCTTTGCATTTCTCGCACTTCCTCCTTCGCATCATGCCATCTCTCCACCTGTGACTTTACTACATACATGGCAGTAGTACCGGGCTGCATCGCAGTCTCCCGTGCTACTCGATCCGCTAACGCGTTCCCTTCTCCAACTTTATCAACCACTTTCCTATGGGCGCTACACTTAACAATGGCAATTTTCTTTGGGTATGTCAATGCAGTTAAAAGATTATGAACTAACTCTCCATGCATTATCTGCACTCCATGTGACGTTAAAAACCCTCTCTCCTTCCAGAGTAGGCCGAAGTCATGCGCTACTCCGAAGGCATAGCGGCTATCTGTATAAACATTCACACATAATCCTGTACTGAGCTCACATGCTCGTGTTAATGCTATCAGTTCCGCTGCTTGAGCTGATTTCTGTGGTATGCGTGCTGTCTCCACTATCGTTTGTAATGTGGTAATTGCATATGCTGCTGAAGTCGTACCATCTGGTAGCTTCAGACAGGATCCATCCACCCACAGTTCTCCATCTACATGTGGAAAGGGCGTATCCTGGAGATCAATACGACCCTTTGTCTGTTCCTCAGTCACGAGAATACAATCATGCGCTTTCCGCGCCTCAGGCTGGGTTTCGGGGTATGGCAGCAATGTTGCCGGGTTTAGCGTTACGCACCTTTTCAACGTAATATGAGGAGCCAAAAGCGTCAACTCATATCCCGTTAAACGGGCACTGGTCAAATGCTGCGTCTTTGTTTGATTAAGCAGGGCATCAACAGCATGGGGGACTAATACCAACAGCTTATGAGATAACACAATTCCCTCGCTTTGGCGTATTGACACAGCTGTCGCCGCAACCGAGCGAAAACACCCTGGTAATGCTCGGGCGACAGGATCAAGTACAGCCGAAAAATATGCACATGGGCGCTGCTTATCGCCGTGCATCTGCACTAAAACTGACAATGCACATCCATCTTTCTCATGCACATACAACGAAAAGGGTTTTGCATAATCAGGGGTCCCTAACACTGGTGCTGAACAAAGGGCCTGTCGTAGTTGCTGAAAGGCAGTATCACACTCATCTGACCAAGGGATTGGGATAGGCGTGTCCTTTGTCAAGAGGGCTAACAATGGCTTAGCTATGTGTGAAAACCCCAATATCCACTGTCTACAAAAAGAAACAAGGCCCAAAAATGCACGCACATCCTTCTGTGTGGACGGTCTCGGTGTATCCAAAATGACTTGGATACGATCCGGTGTGAGTGCACGTCCCTCCTTAGACAAAAGGTGACCCAGATAAGTCACCTTTGGTCTACAGAATTGCAATTTCTTCCTAGATACCTTATGATTGCGGGATGCTAAAAAGGAAAGTAAGGATAACGTACTTTTTTCACACAGCTCTCGGGTGTCAGCCGCCAGCAAGATGTCATCGACATATTGAATGAGGGCGACCCCCTCGAGCAGAACAAAGGAATCCAATTGTCGTTTCAAAGCCTGACTGTAAATGCTAGGGCTTTCTGTATAGCCCTGGGGAATCCTACAGAAACGATAAGACCTATTATTCAATGTAAACCCAAAAAGATATCGGCTATCAGGGTGAATGGGAATGGAAAAGAAGGCATTCTTCAAATCAATCACTGAGAACATGGTCGCCGTAGGCGGGACCAAGGTAAGCAACGTCGTAATATCGGAGACCACTGGGTATTGAGGTATCACGATCTTGTTCACTTCTCTCAAATCAATTATAAACCGATAAACTCTGGCATCCGTATCCTTTTTCAATATGGGAAGAATCGGACTGTTGCAAATGTTGTAGGGGACTTCCTCAACCACCCCAACCGTTATCAAATCCTGCACTATCTGTATGAGAGCCTCCTCACCCTCCTGGGAAATACGGTACTGTGGGAGGCGTGGTAACACCGCCCCCTCCTGGACGCTAATGTGGACCGGTGGAATCACCATTTGTCCCACATCAGTATCCGAAGTTGCCCACAAAGCATGAGGGAGGGTAGCTAACAGCGCATCCTCTGACAGCGTACACATCCGTTCAGATCGAGGGTAATTGTCATTCAATATTACTCGCACACCAGCAGGGGAGCAGCGGATAGTAGCCCTAAAGTGCTTTAACATATCCAGACCCATAATATTGTCCGGTGTATACGGGGCAAGCAGAAACGGACAGGGTGCAGAAAAAGAATCAACCTTAAACATGAGGGGCTTGGAAAGAGGGCTTCGGGAGAGTGTACCATCAAACCCTACCGATGTGACCATTAAGCCAGATGGGGGAGCCCCCGGAACCAATTGCTTAGACAGCGCACTACGTGTCGCTCCTGTATCCACCAGGAACTGATCAGTAGAGCCCAAAACTTCAGCCGATACATAAGGGCCCTTCTGATCGACCGGCACCTCAACTGATTCTAACCCCCATCCAACGCAATCCTATGCATGCTGAGAGTCATGGTACCCCGACCGGTCAACTCCTGACGCTTGATACTGATGCTGGCGATCGAAAACATTTGATCTATCTCGGTGCTGCCCAGCAGACTCAAGACGAGCCTGTTCGTTAGAATTCCCTCGAAAGTTCGAGAAACCCCCTCTACCTCGCGGGCCACCGTGGGTATGCCCCTGGCGCGATGCATGCAACACCGGGCAGTCCCTAGCCCAATGACCCGATTGCTTACAATACGCACATTGATTCCTATTCAAATCAGACCAGCCCGTGGGAGGACCATAAGATCCTCCCCTACCTCTATTACTACCTCGTCGAGGCGGGCCATAGACTTGCGCCAACATCACCTTTGTTTTCAAATCTTTCGATTTCTTTTCCTCCTGGCCCTTTGCTTCTTGCTCCTGACGCTCATAATACTGAGCGATAGTCAGGAGGGCCGTCGGCGTAGCGGAGGACCAAGAACTTTCACTCGCTTTTAGACGGGCCGCAACTGCCGGCAGCAGATTAGCTACATATTTATCCGCAAAAAGGTGGCGCCCCGTATCGTCGGTAAGCGACTGTCCGCTAAAATCATGAAACGTCTCCTCAAAACGCGTAAAGAAGTCCGCAACTGACTCGTCAACTTTCTGTTTACATGCAGCTAACATATTCCAGTCAATCTTTTTAGGGGGGATAATCGTCTTCAACTTAGTCACAATAGCAGCAGGGAGATCTAAAATACTCTGCGGCGGTTTCTGCGCGGGCTTCCGCTCCCTATCCTCATCCTCAAGGTCAGACCACCGGGCCTTAAAGGCAACCATATCATCTACCTTTCGTACAGATCGCCACATATCCGGTGGTAGAATAAGGCCAAAGAACAGGTCTATATCTGCTAAAGTCATAACGCAAGAATTCAAGGCCCCCTCGACTTCTTCATAGAAGGCCGCTGGATTCTTACGGGGGTCGGGCAGCGCATTCTTCAATGCCATAACATCAGCCCTATGCCACGGAGTGTAAACCCAATTATACACGAAATATCCCTTAGCATCGGCGGAGGTAATGTCCGAGCTAGTCCCTGCTCCCTTAGGAGGAACATACAAAGGCGCTGCCTCTCGCATTGGTTTAACATGCACTACGTCATCCTTATCTGACTGGGAGGTGGATGAGGGGCCCTCTGCCGTGCACGAATCCGACTGCTTCTCCTCCTCCGTTTGTTGGCGCGCTTTCTCTCTAAGGGCCAGCACCTCGTCCCGCAAGGCGAACAGCCGCCGAGCCGCCTCAGGAGCCTTAGGGGGAGAAAAAACACCATCATGCAATGCTTTAGCAACCGATGTCACATCGTCAGGCTCAAAGACACTAGAATATTTTCGGAAAGCAGCAATCACTTCCTCAGCGAAATGAGCCAGAAAATACACCCTTTCTCTATCTTGCCACGACCCCCAAGTATGGAGCAACTCCTCCCTAGACATCTTGCCCTTAAGTGCACGGAGGGAAAGTTTCCGAAGCTCAGCCATATGCTCGGCCGATAACATGGACCGCGTATCTACCTTACCCGGACCCGGGCCAGAATCTTGCGGCCTCGGAGCAGATGCGCCGACATAAGGGGGCGGAGGGCGATCTAGTAAAGAAAAATCATCATCAAGATTATTAAGGACAGGATAAAGTGGCTGTCGAACAACGTATTGACCCGAAACTTGTAGCCGACGCTCCTTCTCTTGCCTGTCCGTCTGCTCTCTATCCTCCCGGCGCTTCGCTTCCTGTGCTCGCACATGATCATTCTTCCGTTGTTCTTTATCAAACAGCGCTTTCTCGCGCTTCTCTCGCTCACGCACCTCCTTCACCCACAACCGCACACACTCAAACATATCCTGACGGGCACGCCGCTTACACATACACTGTTCCACATACTCAATCTTACGTATATCAAACGATCCATACAAAGGCCATCGCAACTCAGGATCTTTTTTCGTATATTTCCTCCATACTGTGCTGTACATTATGGAAGAAAGACCATGCTTCACGTACATATCCCTATTAGGCGTCCCCTCTGGGGGAGCTGGAGCAGATTCCTCGAGGTTCAACCGGTTTCCAAAACAGCAGCACCACTTACGGAGTGCGCTAAAAGCAGGCATGCTCAGAAATAATGCAAAATATGCAATATTATAAAAAATGGCACTTAATCGTTGCGCCGTTCAAAGTTACACAGCTCTGGAGAAATCTCTCCACATTACCTGCCTATATGTGTTGCAACGCATATATATTCACAAAGACAAATCCAAAATATGACTAGTCATCACAAATCAAACTCAAATAGCCAGATCAGGCTTCAAAACTCGGAGCAAGTACCGTACACCGGTTCTTACCAATCAAGAGTCCAGATTCCAACTGCCAAGCTCCACAATCGCCCAAACGGCTTTCACGGCAAGACCGACAGAAGAGGTCTCAGTCGGGGACCGGCGCCACCCAGACGGTCAGTTCGGAAGGGAAGGAAGAAAAACCTTGGGATGCCAGGGCTAAGGCGCCGCTGGCAGTGATCACGTCCCCGGCCCAATTCCTCACCTTCGTCGCGACCAATCCTTCGAGCATCCGAGTCGCCGATGAGCCCCACGTGACGGGCGCCAATTGATGAATACAGGCCCCAGCTAGGCCCGCAGGACACAAGGGTTCGCTCTCCTGTAGTGGAATCTATAAGGAAGTTGGCACGGAAACTGCAAAGTACAAAAACAGCATTTATTAACCCTTAAGGGTGGTCCTACAATCCACACAACACTCTTCAGTATTGCATAGAGTAGCACAAAGAACATTCGTACATGGTCCCCTTTTATACACAGTAGAGGGGCTCATAAGTGGGTGGATACAACATGAAGACGAAGAACATTACCATTTATGGTCATTTTCGATACTGAATCAATATGTGGGCGGAGCTAACGCACTCCTTGAGCCCGCGAAAACATGGTCAAGCAAGGCTAACTGATAACAGATGTGGTCAAGTCTGGGCATGCGCCAGATGGACAAAGGAGCTATTTATAGACTGTTACTAGGCAGATTACGAGAGCAACTAACACAGAGGTTGGACTCTTCTCGTGAGGAACACGTGGAGGCATGACAATACAAAATGGAGTCCAAGCTTCGGTCAACATAGCAGAGAAAACACGATCTATAACAGAGGAACTAATGTCTTTAGTAAATGCTTAATCACATCGTTGTTTCAATTTACAACAACAGGATGTGCAAAGTTCAGCATGATTACAATGTTCCAGGAGCACGGATTGTATGTAGGTAAGGAGATGCTGAAGGGACCTAGGAAAACACAACAGAACAATAGTCACTAGTCAGGAGGTGGCATCACAGCCATTACACAACACTTGTCATAAAGGTACTCCAATCTGCACACATTACAATGAGCAACAGTACCAACATAGACATCCTGTATCTGTGCCAAACTACCCTGTCCCAGAAACATTGGCAGCCAGCACTGAGTCAACAACAGGCTGCAGTCACACAGCTCACATTGACCTTTTCACCAACAACGACATCAGCAGACCTGCAGTCTTGTCCAGGCAGCAAAACCATGACTTCAGGAGACCAAAAGTACGCTCCACCACATGACGGGTCCTCCTATGGGCATCATTGTAGCGGACTTCACTTGAGGTCCTGGGATTCCGCAGTGGGCTTAGCAACCAAGGACAGTTGGGATATGCAGAGTCACCTAGGTGTGAGATACACAGACTTACTTTGTAATATAACTGTGGCCGAGGACAGCATGTCACACACACAGCACGCTACTTGACTCTGTACTCACCCACAATCCATGCACGCTCCGGAAGCAGATTAGCCATCAGCTGTGGCACAATGCTGTTACGCATGATGAACGAGTCATGGGCCGAGCTTGGAAATTTGGCACAGACGTGTGAGATGATCATATCCGCCTGGCACACCACTTGCACATTTATGGAATGGAAATGTTTCCTGTTCCTGTAGATGTGCTTCCGTGCCTGTGGTGGAAACAGGCCAACATGTGTGCAGTCAATGGCACCAACAACATTGGGGATGTTCCCAAGGGAATAACAATCATCCTTCACAGCCGCCAATTAATGCCTGCTGGGGAAATGGATATATCTGTCCTTGTAGTTCATCATAGCGGACAGGACATCACGTAGTACCATGATGAACATAGGTTGCGACAGCCCACCTGCGCTGGACACAGTATACTGGAATGATCCAGTAGCAAAAAAATGCAGGGCCGCCATCACCTTAGACGTTGGTGTGAAAAGCAGTCGGATATGTTCTGCGAGGCCGCAGGTGGGGCTCCAACATAGCACATAGGTCTTGTAGGGTTGGTCGATCCAGACGGAATTTCTGTATGACTTCCTCATCCTCCATGTCTGCCAGCACTGTGAAGGGACGATGCACATTTGGTCGCCTCCTAGGTGAGATGAAAGGGGACACATGTCAATGCAATCCACCATGAGATGTGTCGAACATCTTACGTTTTGACTGACACAACGTCAATAATGACTATCATCACAGTTCAGCTTACAGCCCAACTTACATGTAGGGACACCTTCAGATACACTATTCGTACACTTGTCCACTTTTCACACAGCAAGTACCTCCAAAACACTATCTGACTATGTGAATGCCCAAAGGGATATGGACACATCTTGCATGAGCAGCCCTTAGAGTAGTTCATACAGCATATGTGTGAAACAGCAACACTACTGTCTGCTACCTAGCTGCTGTACCTGCCACACCTTCTAGTGTAAGTCGAACAGGGCACACAACAATACAATAAGCACAGTCTGTGCGCAAAGAACAAGTATGTACATGAGCCAAGCAAAGTAGATAGTGAATTATGCACATAGTGTAGTCAGACATTCATTACTGTGAGTTGCTCAGCCCTATCACACATTGACATGAGCTCCCATTGGAGAGTCCATCACAACATTGTATGTATTATGTATTAAATTCTTATTGAGCGCAACTGTCACCCCACGGGTATCCTGGCGCTAGACCATAGGTGAGTCATCAGATCAAATACACTACATTACTTTGGAAAGAGATAGGTCTTTAGCTCCCTTTTAAAGGAGGGGAATTCTTGCTTACTCCTGAGCAACAGAGGGAGAGTATTCCACAGCTTAGCTGCTGTAAAACCAAAGGCACGACCACCCATCCTCACTCTAACGAATTTAGGGACTATGGTCAAAAAAGCCGAGGAGGATCTTAAGGGTCTAGCAGCCTGGTACCACGAAAAGAGGTGTTGAAGTGGCAGCGGTCCCAGCCCATGCAGCGCTCTGAACACAACACAGGCAGCTTTAAAGAGAATACGCTGCTGAACAGGCAGCCAATGGAGGTCAGACAGAGCTTCTGAAGATGATGCAGAGCGAGGTCGGTCTAAAGCCAGTTTGGCCGCCATGTTTTGAACCCTCTGCAGCCTACCTACTAAAGACTTAGGTGCCCCCAGAAGTAGTGCATTACAGTAGTCTAACCTACTGAGTATAGTACTGCGCACCACCTCTATTCGAGCCTGTGGGGGGAGCAACGGCAAGATTTTACGTAGGGCTCGAAGCAGGCCCATGCACGTAGCTATGGTCTTATTCACCGAGGCATTTAGTTGCAGCCCCGGCTCAAACACAATCCCCAGGTTACGGGCCGACTCCGCCGCTGTCACCGTACCTAAGATAGAGGCTGGCCAGAAACCTTCTGGTAACGTACGGGAGGGCTGATCCAATGAGCAATGAAGCACTTCAGTCTTTGCCCCATTGAATTGGAGTGAGTTGAGTCGGAGCCATTCTGCTGTTTCCGACATACACTGATGGAAAGTGTCCCTCGAAACCGCCTCCTTTCCCTCAAAAGAAAAAATCAGTTGTGTATCATCGGCATAATTGATAACCGAGATGCCGAAGGATTTTATCAAACTGATTAGGGGCCGGAGGTATAGGTTAAAGAGAATCGGGCTGATCGCAGACCCCTGTGGTACACCCTGCTTCACCTGACATGTATCTGACCGAAAAGGTGGTAATGCCACTGCTTGCTGCCTATTTTCCAGGTAGGATTCAAGCCAGCCCAGCGCCAGACCACCCACGCCTGCCCCTTTGAGGCGATCCAGCAGGACAGCGTGATCCACCGTGTCGAACGCCGCCGACATGTCCAGCAGCACCAAAAATGCTGCCTTACCCATATCGACACGCGTTCGCAGATCGTCAAGCACGGTGATCAGGGCGGTCTCGGTCCCATGCGCCGGCCTGAAACCAAACTGGGCAGCATCCAAACAAGCGTTGGATTCCAGAAAGTTTGATAAAGTTCTTGTAACCAACTTCTCTATAATTTTTATAGGGAATGGAAGCAGCGATATGGGTCTGTAGCTGGCAGGACAAAGCGGGTCCAGAGAGGCCTTTTTTAGCAACGGTGTCACAATTGCAAGCTTCCAGCTATCAGGAACCGTGGCTGAGGTCAGAGACTGGCAGCAGATGGTATACAACGGAGGTAGCAACTCTATCTGAAAGGCCTTCCATATCCTATGTGGCAGGGGGTCCAGTGGGGAACCCGACGACACACCATTAGCCACTATGCAGAATTCCTCCAAGGAAGGGGTGGGAAAACAGGATAATAATTGTTGTTCACCCTTAACCTCCTCGACACCTGAAGGGTGAGGAGGTTTCCGTGGGGAGGACTCCATCATGGCCACGTGGCTCGGAGTCGAAAGGCCACTCAAGATGAGTCGCAATATCAAAAGTCACATGTGAGGGTGTATATGCCAATGTGTTCAATCATATACACCAACATGCCATGTGTAGTCAGCAGTGGGGTAAATGTCACACTGGCATTGTGTGCACAATCTTGTGCCATGAATCACGTACTACTGTGCACTGTTGAGAACTGGCCATTCGCCATTGACACAGCATGATGTGTCCATAGGTGCTGTCAAAGTGCTCCGCCACCCAAATCACGGTCACTGGCTCCAATGTATGGCAGCCAGATTGCAGTAGTGACCGCCTGGCCCTTGCGGTGTGTCACTACCAATGGCAAAGCCACACTCACGGTAGTGATACATATATGTTGATAGTGCAATGGTGATTGGCATGATCCGCCACCCAAATCACGGTCACTGGCTCCAATGTATGGCAGCCAGATCGCAGTAGCGACTGCCTGTCCCCTGCGGTGTGTCACTGCCAATGGCAAAGCCACACTTGCGGTAGTGATACCTATAAGTTGATAGTGCAATGGCGATTGGGATGCTCCGCCACCCAAATCACGGTCACTGGCTCCAATGTATGGCAGCCAGATCGCAGTAGCGACCGCCTGTCCCCTGCGGTGTGTCACTGCCAATGGCAAAGCCACACTCGCAGTAGTGATACATATATGTTGATAGTGGAATGGCGGTTGGCATGCTCCACCACCCAAATCACGGTCACTGGCTCCAATGTATAGCAAAAAGAACTATTGATGGACAGAATGCAGAACAATGTCACACATTCACCCCAGTACAGAGATCTGGGCCTAGATCCATCATTTTTTTGCTCACCATGCCATTCCAGTTTGGACCCAGCCATATGCAAATCAGTCTTGACCCTGTGCCCTATGGGAACAGTCCAGCCCGAACTGCCAGGCCAGGTCCTCCCTGGACTGGAAACAAGCATCCTAGGACCGTTTTCGGGGTTTCACCCCTCTTCAGCCAGGATAGCTTGATTCCAGTGGCATGGAGAGCACGGGACTCACGTCTGAGCATACCCGTCCCACTCAGGGTGATCCAGATCATTTGACTGGGGGTGAGTGTTTGATTTGCTCAAACGCTCCGTCCATCATCCCCTTTGGTATCGCTTTGTTCGCCCTAAGTTGGCAGGGTATGCACAGACGTGGGTCCCTTGCTCACTTTGCCACTGGATTCAAGATAGCCTGGCTGAGGAGGGTTATGAACCCGAAACCGGTCCCAGGATGCTTGTTTCCGGTCCAGGGAAGACATGGCTTGGCAGTTCGGGCTGGACTGTTCCCATGAGGCACAGGGTCAGACTGATTTGCATATGGCCATGTCTGAACTGGGGTGGTGGAGTGAGCTAAAAAATGATGATGGATTAAACCCAGATCATTTGACTGGGGTGAGTGTTTGATTTGCTCAAACGCTCCGTCCATCATCCCCTTTGGTATCGCTTTGTTCGCCCTAAGTTGGCAGGGTATGCCCAGACGTGGGTCCCTTGCTCACTTTGCCACTGGATTCAAGATAGCCTGGCTGAGGAGGGTTATGAACCCGAAACCGGTCCCAGGATGCTTGTTTCCGGTCCAGGGAAGACATGGCTTGGCAGCTCGGGCTGGACTGTTCCCATGAGGCACAGGGTCAGACTGATTTGCATATGGCCATGTCTGAACTGGGGTGGTGGAGTGAGCTAAAGAATGATGATGGATTAAACCCTGATCATTTGACTGGGGGTGAGTGTTTGATTTGCTCAAACGCTCCGTCCATCACCCCCTTTGGTATCGCTTTGTTCGCCCTAAGTTGGCAGGGTATGCCCAGACGTGGGTCCCTTGCTCACTTTGCCACTGGATTCAAGATAGCCTGGCTGAGGAGGGTTATGAACCCGAAACCGGTCCCAGGATGCTTGTTTCCGGTCCAGGGAAGACATGGCTTGGCAGTTCGGGCTGGACTGTTACCATGAGGCACAGGGTCAGACTGATGCGCATATGGCCATGTCTGAACTGGGGTGGTGGAGTGAGCTAAAGAATGATGATGGATTAAACCCTGATCATTTGACTGGGGGTGAGTGTTTGATTTGCTCAAACGCTCCGTCCATCATCCCCTTTGGTATCGCTTTGTTCGCCCTAAGTTGGCAGGGTATGCCCAGACGTGGGTACCTTGCTCACTTTGCCACTGGATTCAAGATAGCCTGGCTGAGGAGGGTTATGAACCCAAAACTGGTCCCAGGAAGCTTGTTTCCGGTCCAGGGAAGACATGGCTTGGCAGTTTGGGCTGGACTGTTCCCATGAGGCATAGGGTGAGACTGATTTGCATATGGCCATGTCTGAACTGGGGTGGTGGAGTGAGCTAAAGAATGATGATGGATTAAACCCAGATCATTTGACTGGGGGTGAGTGTTTGATTTGCTCAAACACTCCGTCCATCATCCCCTTTGGTATCGCTTTGTTCGCCCTAAATTGGCAGGGTATGCCCAGACGTGGGTCCCTTGCTCACTTTGCCACTGGATTCAAGATAGCCTGGCTGCGGAGGGTTATGAACCCAAAACCGGTCCCAGGATGCTTGCTTCCGGTCCAGGGAAGACATGGCTTGGCAGCTCGGGCTGTACTGTTCCCATGAGGCACAGGGTCAGACTGATTTGCATATGGCCATGTCTGAACTGGGGTGGTGGAGTGAGCTAAAGAATGATGATGGATTAAACCCTGATCATTTGACTGGGGGTGAGTGTTTGATTTGCTCAAACGCTCCGTCCATCATCCCCTTTGGTATCCAATGTATGGCAGCCAGATCGCGGTAGCGACCGCCTGGCCTTTGTGGTGTGTCACTGCCAATGGCAAAACCACACTCGCGGTAGTGATACATATACTGCAATGGCGATTGGCATGCTCCGCCACCCAAATCACGGTCACTGGTTCCAATGTCTGGCAGCCAGATCGCAGTAGAGACCGCCTGGCCCCTGTGGTGTGTCACCGCCAATGCCCAAGCCCTTACAGCCAATGGGAACCACAATCGCGGTAGCCTAATGCAATTTTGAATATCGCGGTAGGTGTGCTCCACCACCCCGGGGCCGATCATTGGATGCAATTGAAAGATGTATGACCGCGGTAGCAATCACCTGGCCCCTGCGGTGTGTCACTGACAATGCCCAAGCCCTTACAGCCAATGGAAACCGCTATCTCGTTAGCCAAATGCAATTTTGAAAATCGCGGCAGACATGCTCCGCCACCGCGGGGCCGGTCATTGGATGCATTTGAAAAACGCGGACCTGGAACACCAATTGCAGCAGCTTAGAACCACTGAAACTACCCCAGGTGGCTTTATATGTGTGGGAGAGAGCCTCACATTTCCACTTCTTCCAGACACTGCTGCCTGACACCCCTCACCACCAACTGCTGCTGCTCCTGTCTCCAGACACTGCTGCCTGACACCCCTCACCACCAACTGCTGTTGCTCCTGTCTCCTGGACCCAGTGATGGCAAGGACTGAGCAGATCAGAGCCAGTCCATTCACCAACGAGGAGCTGGAGGTCCTGGTCGACGAGGTGCTCACACAATATGGGAGGCTATATGGTGCTCCAGATGTCATGGTAAGTGTTTTGGAGTGGAAGTGAGAGTGCAGGGAGTGCACACATGAAATTGATCTGCTGCAGTATGTGCCTGAGAGTCTGGGGTTGTGTCATGCACTGCCTGGCATGCTGACTCCAGGGGAAAGGGGTGTGTAGCCTATTTCACATGTTTCCCTGGCTGCACATCAGAATGGGAGGGACATTTATTGATTTGTCAGCCATGCAGTGATGCAGCAAGTAGGTTAAGCAGGAGTCAGGACAGAAATTGCCTGTGTGAATGGATGTGTGGGTCCATGATGTTCTTCACAGGCTCATCTGTGACATTACCAGGGGTTATCATCCAGAGGGTACTGATGGAAGTGTGTCTGACTCAAAATTGCCATCATGTATAGGTCAGCACTATGCTCAGGACTGAAATGCCAGAGGGTGACACTCTTGGTGGTAATTCACCTATGACACAGCAGATGGTTGTACTCTTGTACAGAGCCCCTTCCATTTTCACCAGCATGTGTACTGACTTGCATGTGTAGGCACTGTTTAGGCTCTCATATTGTCCCTTCATGTGACATTTCTGATGCCCCACGTTGGACCTCAGTGTGAGCCAACCTGGCCTGCACAGTCACTGCCAATCTGACAAGGACACATGGCTGAATGTACAGAGTGAAACATATGGGTTATCTGCTAGACTATCCATCAAAGAGCGATCTCAGCCCTGTAGATTGCACACGACAGACCTTGTGAGAAGGGTGTGAGATTGTAAGATCATGTCCCTAAATGTGACCTCCATGACACAGTGAGACATTCACAGGGCAAGGACATTGAGGGCTGTGCAGTGTTGGACACAGTGAGTCTGCCCCGAAACATAATTTCCAATGTAATGTATGTCTTGCTCACCCACAAACTGGATAGCAGATGTGGGACCCCTACACATAGTTTTCTGTGCTGGTATCCTGCATGTGTATGAGATGGGCAGTTATTGTGTCCACCCTCATAACTGCATGCATTTTTGTAGGATTCTCCCATGCTAATGTACTATGTGAGATGCTGTTTTGTCTCTGCTAGACATCTGTGAAGTAGTGCTGTGTTAGTATCATGCTCCTGTACTGACAGTGGGACATAACCCAGTGTTACTGATTTTTCCCTCTCTTGTCTCCCATGCCTGCAGCTCAAAGTCCACCAGCGTAAGGCCGTGTGGAGGGCCATTGCACGCAAGGTGCGGGCTCTGCGTGTCTCCAACCGACAGCGCACAGACTATCAGAAGAGATGGGATGACATCTGCCGGCTGAGCAAAAACCTGGCAGAGATAATGCTAGGGCTGCTCCCTCGGACTGGAAGGTTGGCACGCAGGAGCATGACACCACTAATGGCCCGCATCTGAGCTGTGACACAGCCTGAGCTGGATGCACATTTGAAGGACCATCAACAGCAAGCTGGGGGTGAGTATTCTGGGAAGGGTGACTTTGGATGTGAGTGGCTATATGTGTTCCAAGCCTGGGCCAGTGCTGAGCTCTGTGATGTTGCTAGTGTGCTGCAATGGCTTGTAAGTGGTCTCTGTGTTGGGTGCAGCTGTCATGCATTTTCACTACCTGTACTTTCTCATGTCATTGAAGTAATGGCCCTTGACATTGCATTCTGGGTTGTGGCCTTCTGGAATCGTCTGGATTGGGGAAGTCAGGACTATGAAATATGAGGATGAGGGTTGGAGGCGTACACCTATTTATCACTGCTTTCATTAAATTAGTATTACTAGATTAATGGTGCTACAGTGTTACGCTTGCTGTCTGGTCAAGCATCTTCTCAAATATAGTAAAATTACAAACCAAAAGGCTTGTATTCACCGTGCACTGTTCACTGGGTTATAAAGAAAACCCTAAAGGACTTTACTCTATTTATAATTGCCCAAGTAATCAACTCAAGACCAGAATTAAGTCTTATAAACTATATTTGTTTATATTTTTGGTGCAGTGAACCTAAATCAATTTAGTAAACATAAATCATTCATGAAAATACATAATGTATCAGATCATAACATAAAATACAGTCTTTACATCAAAGTATGACATGGTGGATGGCATGAGCTCATGGCCATTGTGGACTGATATGTTGGAGTCTGTATCTGTGTTGTCCCCTTCTGCTGCCTCCAGATGTGACTTTGGCAACATGTTGAGAGGTACATATTTACCCCCCTCAGGGCCCTAGGTATGCTCAGAGGGATCTGTATGTCTGGTTACACTGAGCCACAGGCAGGCTATTTGGCTGTGTGGTCATCACATGGGTCACTTATGGCAAGTTTGCATGATGACATGCAAAATTCGAGTTTTGAATTGAGGTTGCACAATGTTACTGCACAGGGTGGTGTGCAACATGGGGATATCATCATCTTGTTTAGTGCTTTGCTTGCATATGTTTGTGTTAATGCCACTGAACTGACCATACGTCTCTGTCTCTTGCAGCATCTACCGTGGACACAAAAGGGCAGGGGACGAACACCAGTGGTAAGGCATCAAGCACGACTGCTACACTCGAGCACACTGACACTCATGTGACCAGCGCCTCGGAGGGGGACAGGAGTCTGCTTGAGGAATCACAGCCAGAGACACCAACCTCTACGTCATCTGATGCCAGCAGTGACACATCTATGTTGGCGGGCACAGGGAGCGGGAACTCTGCCTCCTCTTCCACCACACAGTGTCCAGTGCCCACACTTCCAGCTACTTCAACTAATGCTGCACATGTTTGCATCAGTAAGAAGGTAAGAGTGTCCTTCACCCCAGGCACTGCTGCCCCTGCCCATGGCTCCCCTGCTGCCCTCAGTGTTGAGTCTGTGGACCTTTTGCGCCAGATGTGTGTGGGTCAAACAACTCTCCTCAATGACTTCCTAGCTGACGGCAAAAAGTTGGCACAGGTAGTTGCCTTTATGGAGGACATTCATTCAGACGTGGGTGGGCTACACCGGACTGTCCAGTCTTTGTCCTCCACAGTGACAGCAGCCAATCAGCTGTCACATTCTCAGAGTCCAGCTACAGTCCCTTTGGCCACCCCCTTGCCAGTGGCTACATCTGACGACACACCACAGACCTCAGGCTCAAGTTACAGCACACGCAGCACACAACAGCAGCACACCAAGCGGGCCAGAGCACAGACACCGTCACCACAAAAAACCAAAGCCACCAAGAGCGCAAAGGCGAAAGCCCTTCAGGCGACACTCAGGGGCATAACGCCAAGAAGCAGGCCTCAGGCTCACATGCCTCAGAGGCATCCCCAGCCAAGGACTCTCCTGTCCCAAAGGCGTCTCGCAAAGAAAAGCAGTCAGTCTCCATTCCTGCTATGAAGCTGGTGCCTGCTAAGGGTCCACAGAAAAAGCCAGCTAAGGCAGATTCACCCACAATCTCAACTCCCATCCAGACCCCTGTGAAGCAGGGGAAGGAGGTCAGTGTAGGGGGTTCACCTGGTCAACAAGTGATGGAGGAGAAAAGGCAAGGCCAAGCCAAGCGTACCTCCGGATCCAGCAGGTCCCTAGAGGGAGGGCTGTGAGAAGGTGGCCTGATATATGCTGTCTACTAGTTCTAGTGGGCACCTTGTATCAGTCCAAACAACCCCTTATGGTGATAGGTTAAAGACAACCTTTATTGAAAGCTATCCTAGTGGTAGCTATGGAGAGCAGCCTTCAGGCTAAGTCTTGAAGGAATGTAAAGCAGCTTGTTTTACCAGTCTATAATCTCTTGAATGATCAAATGAAAGGACAACCACACCAGGTATATATTTAAAATATATGTATTTAGGTTAACACACACACCGCTAGTCTCTGTATGAGACTGGAGTTCGAAGTACTTAAGTTACAAGATAGCAATCATCAGTATTAGCACAAATACACGTTTGGGCCCTAGGGCGTACCAAACCATATACCAAAAAAGTGGTATAAGAACCACGACTGGAATAGACACTAGGCCTATAGCCTGTAGAATCGCTGGGACTCCAAGGAACCACCCAAGGTAGTGACACAGGGGACCCACGGGGACTGTATGCAGTGTGAGAACACAACCGCGGGTTCCCGTTATCTTCTATGGGCAATGTCGCGGTTGGAAATTTAAAGATTAGGGACACTTCTAATCAAGTCAGGATCAAACCCTTTTGGACTTAAGAAGTTCTAGGGCTAGCACCCACGAGAGCACCAGAGTGCTCGAGTTACCTCACCCAGGGAAGCCAGGTGTCTTTTGGTGTCGGGTCGCGTCGTCGATTTCAATGGGAGCCTTCAAAGAACTGCTGCTGCCGTGAAGAGGAGAAGTGTCCGAAGAGATCCAAGCCTGGATCTAGGATGGAAGGAGCCTGAAAGCAGAGGAGACAGAGTCTGGGTCACTAGCCAGTGACGGAGAGCAGGATGGACCAATGCCCACAGATGTCGTTTGCTTCAGGTGAGTTAATGGGTGTCTTGACTCTTCAGCCACAAGGTCCAGGAGGCGTCGACGAAGTCCACGAGCTGGATTCGAGCTGTCCCACGAAGTCTGTCGAGTGCTGTGGTGTCGGCGACCAGAATGGACCCAACAAGCCTTTGCAACGGCAAGTCACTGGAATTTAGAGAAAGGAGTGCGGTGCAGACCAGCAAGGTCTGAGGGACTCACCCAGCGAGGGTAAGTCAGGGCACGTCTGGAGCAACCAGGAAAGCCCAATCAGAAAAGGAGTTGCCTTCATGGGGACCTGCTAGCTAACGGGCTAGTGATCGCGAAGGAGCCTCAAGCGATCGCACTTGAAGCTGGCCCACGGGTCACTTGTGGAGTGGAGGACAACAATCTTCGGTGCAGAAGGTGCTCAAGGCGGGGGCTACTCAGGCCCAAAGCACAACTTCAAGGAGGACCAGGAAGATAGTGTTGCTGCAAAAGTTCACGGTGTCCAGGGGTCACGGTTCCACGTCACCCACGATAGCCACGGGCCTCAGCTTTGCTGTGGACTCAGGGTAGCCTTGGGGAAGTCTGGAAATCCACCTCTGGGGATGCAGAAACTTCGGCATCCGGTGGGAGCTTCAGAATTGCAGACTGGTCAGTTGCTTCTTTGGTGCCTGCCAAGCAGGGGAGTCAGTCCTTGACCCCAAGGGAGATCTTCTTCTAGTCAGGATAGAACATCGAAGGTCCAGGATGTACGCTGCAGAGTTTCGTCCAGGGTAATCTAAAGTCCTAGGGACTGGATTCCTATACTTATAGTAAGTTTAGGGGATGGACTAACTCTAAGGCGCCACCTATGAGTTGGCCTGGAAAGAGGGGTGGTTACACCCATTTCCTTTTTCCAGTTTCGTGCCAGAGCAGGGGTAGGTAGCCCCTGCAACCGGTTTGAACTGGGCTATGCACAGGGACAGCAAACGTGCCCCCAGTGCAGGACTTCAAAGCACCAGAGAGTGCTCCCGCCCAGCCCCAATACACATCTGCCTGTCTGGGGAGGTGGTCACACCTCCCTTTGACAGGAAATCTATTGTCCAGGCCTCCCCTGCCAGAGTTTTTGTCAGCAGCAGGAGGCCAGACCCGTGTCTGTGGCAGAGGCATCCATTTTGTGATGCCAGGGGTCAGGAAAGTCTTACCGGGTTTGACCAGTATGAACATGTCTTTCCCTCTAGAAGGGTGGAATGCTACCCCCGCCGCCAGAACTGGCAGGGGGGTAGTATTCCAAAGCGTTTTACACCAAACACGACATGTTTTGATGCAGCCATTCTAAAGTTAGCATTTACCGCGAGGTTATAATGCACTTAAGAGTATATGGTATGGCTGTATCACAGAACAGCTATAAGGAAGGATTTCCGAAAGCTGCAGAGGGGCTCAGCTCGTGCTTGGGCACTCTCTCACATAAAACCAAGCACTCTGCCTTCAGGATTGTCAAGGCCTGCCATAGGAGTGGCTTATAGGTTTATATGTGTCTGTATAAGGGTAGTGATATAGGTAGCCTATACCACAGTAAGGGGTGCAAGCACACCCTTACCCAGGCTGCAGTAGCAGACCCGTGGTGCCATTTTGGAGTGCTTCCCAGGGGTGGCATAATACATGCTTCAGCCCCTGGTAGGCCTCTGAGGTACCTATGCCCTAGGTACATAGTATACCATATACTAGGGGCTTATAAGGCACGCCAGAATCCACTTAGATATGTACCTAATGTAAAAGGAAACCATTTTAAAGAGGAAGCAGCTAGGCTGTGGTCCTGATTAGCAGGGCCACAGCCAGACTAAGGTCGAAAAACAGTGAAACACTAGCAAAAAGTGGGGGTACCCATGTGAAGCAGATCCTACTCTCCTACAAGGGCCACCGGCTGTACCTGGTGCAGCATTGATGGAGAGTGTGCCTGTTGTGGCCGCCCCACCTACCACTCTTCCCAAGACCAAACTTTCATTTGGACTCCCCAAGAAGTGGAAAGGCACCCCTCCACATTCTCCCTCACACACTGTGTCTCACGACAGCATGACTCCACCTCCACGTGCCACCACACCACCCGGTCCAAGCTGCCAAAGCCACTGATGCCTCTACCTCAGCTGGTCCTCTCTCTCCCAGGTCCAGTACTCCAACTGGCCCCAACAGTCAGTCACCTCGCAGACCGACTGACAGCCAGGTCTGAGGCAAAGTCCCTCTCCCACACCTGTCTCTCCCACACAGTGTCTGGACTGCCCTTTGTTATCCCCCTGACTGTGTTGCTGATCATGGCAGTGTACAGTATCACACATTCCCTGTGCAGCCTCTCATGCAGACATGTGCCTACTTTGCACTTTGAACTAGCCACTGGCCTTGCTGTTCATTGCTGTGTTTGCCGCTTCCCTGTGCAGCCACTCATGTACCTACTCTGCACGTTGGACTGGCCACTCGCCTTGCTGTTCATTGCTGTGTTTGCCCATTCCCTGTGCAGTCTCTCATGTACCTACTCTGCACTTTGGACTGGACACTGGTATTGCTGTTCATTGCTGTGTTTGCCCCTTCCCTGTGCAGGATCTCATGTACCTACTCTGCACTTTGGACTGGCCACTGGCCTTGCTGTTCATTGCTGTGTTTGCCCATTCCCTGTGCAGTCTCTCATGTACCTACTCTGCACTTTGGACTAGCCACCGGCCTTGCTGTTCATTGCTGTGTTTGCCCATTCCCTGTGCAGTCTCTCATGTACCTACTCTGCACTTTGGACTGGCCACTGGCCTTGCTGTTCATTGCTGTGTTTGCCCCTTCCCTGTGCAGGATCTCATGTACCTACTCTGCACTTTGGACTGGACACTGGTCTGGAGCTTGTCTACTTTTGATGCCTATCTGTGTGGTATGTAATAAAGACAGTTAGTCCTGTTGTCTGCTTTGTCTCTGTACTTGCTAAATAAAGGGTTTTCTGTGTGGGTATGGTTCAATGTGACACATGCTCTGTATGCCACTTTGACATTGGCATTCTCTTTTTTCTCATTTACAGGGTTTAGCAGAGGTGACAGGCACTTCAGTTTTTCTTGACTCTGAGGCTTGGGGGTGCAATGATGGTTGTTTGTGATGACCTACTGTCATCTTAATCATTCTATGGTCATGTTAGCTACATTGTACACATGGCATGTTTGGATGCACTGCCAGCACAGAGTGGAATTCTATTCACAGGATTGCAAGCAGGCTGGCCAGGGACTATCATGTCTGTGTGATCTTTCTTGATGTGTGCACAGCAGTGTTGGTGTATGGTCATCATGTGATGGCCAGTCATCCTAGTCACATGGGTACATTTAAATGTGTGCACTTGGGTGGTCACGAAGTGTGCAGTGTGTAGGTGGTGACTTTCTCTGTAGTGTTGATGTGTGTGTGCCCATGCAATGGCAACTGCACACGTGTCAACCAGGAGTTGTTTGCCTGTTAGTTTGATTAGTCATCCATGTGATTGTGTGCACATGTGGGAGTTTTAGGTTGTGCACTGTGCAGTGTGTGGCTGTGTCCTTGCACTTCTGGGGGACACCTACTTGTTGGTGCCAATTGTGAGTATTCAGAGTGTGTGACTGGTAAGTCAGTGTTGTGTTTTCTTTATCAGCCATGTGTCTTGATGCTGTTTGTGCTCACTGTGCAGACCTGCTCATCCACACTGACATTGTGGGTGTGTTTTCTCATGCACTGCTGTCACTTGGACATTTTTGTATCCAGTATGGCATGTGTGATGTGGAGTCATACCATCACCGACCTGTGCTTCTGATGCCTACCCATTGTGAGTGATCACTCCATCTATTTGTGTATGGTGCACTCCTGACATGTCCACTACTGACGTACACACCACTTCACTGTCATGTCAGCAATCCCCTTGGGTTGCCAGTGTGTGTGCCTCCCCACCACTTTATTTGCTACACTATGCTTTGTGGTGCTGATCTGTGCACAGGACCAATGTGCCACTCAGGACAGTTTCCCAGTTGGTTATGTGTGATTTGCTTGTACTGGTTTGCAGTCAAGGTTGCTCATATGCAGTTCAACTGTTTGTGCTGCACAGTCCTCTGGTCATGTTTTTTTCACCTGCGTGTCCCAGACTTGTGCGGCAGTGGGTGATGGGTGAGCTCTCTGTGTGTTTTCTGAGGTACTTCTTCCCTTCCTGAGTGTGATGTTGTCTGTGTGCTATGGTGATTTGTGTTGTGGGGCTTCATGGTGTGGCACTCAGATCTGTGTGGAACTGGTATGTTTGGTGTGCGCACACTGCTTGTTGTGAATTCAGTGCTGTGAGTGTGTGTTGCCTTGTAGTTGCCTAGTGTGCATCCCCTGATGTACAGCTGTGTTTGCAATGTGATGGATTGACATGTGCATCTGTTGTGTGTTTGATGTGGATGTGTGCAGTGTTTGGCCTGTGTTGTCTCTTACAGCTGACAGATGCTCTGTGTGTGATGTTCTATTTGCATGCCATTGTGTGTGATTCATTTGTGCATTGTGATGCATTCAGATGTGTGTTGCAAGTGTAGTGTGCATTACTTGTGTGTCTGTCACATGCACTTAGGGATATTCTTGTTCCTGCGCTTGTTTGGAGTGCACCTTGGTGTTCTCTCCTCTTATATTTGACCTGTCACTTGTCAGGATTGTGCATGTGCAATCATGTGGTACACTATTACATCACGTAGACTTGATGGGTGGTGTGGTGTGTCTGTCTGCGTTTTCTTATTGGCCCATTACTCCCAGTTTGTGTCCATGATTGTTTGAAGATGATGCACTTCTTGTCTGTGTTAGGGTATGGTGTGTGTGCATTGTTCCTAAGTGATGATGTTGTGTACTCCTGTTCTGTCTGGACTCCCATTGCCTGTCCACTGTTTTACTGCACAGGTCTGGGTTTGCTGTACTTCTTTGTATGTTGTTAGTGAGTTTTGTGTTTGGCTGTTGTTTTTGTACCATCATTGGTTCAGGCATCCATGAGTGTGTGTATGTGATGTTTGTAGATGCCCCCCAGGGAGTGTGATTATTTGTCAGTGTATTCACAGATCATTATTGGCACCATTCTGTGTGTTTGACACTGGTGTTGAGTGTTGCAGGTGTGATGTGGGTGGGGGAGGGGTATGTGTGAAGGATCCAACTTGTGTTTGACAGTCATGGAGTGTGACAATGGGCCCTGTGTGTTGTGCTGATGACATACACATGTCAAGTTATTAGCTACAGATGGGTGGATGATCACTGTTTGACTTAAGAGACTTCCTATCATCCCTATGCCTATGCATGGGTTGCCTTGCTGTCTCCCGGAGTTGTTGCACAGAGGTGACTGTGGTTTAATTTCACTCACTGTGCCAGCCATGTGGGATCTGATGGGCTAAGGGTGTTCTTATATGTTCCTTCTCTTGCATATGATGTACACATGCTTTGTGGCTAGCTCCTTGACTTTCCGTTAGTGTCCACCTCACTTTAGCATTGCCCATTGTTTGTCCTCCATTGCTGCTGACATATGGTCTGTGTATGTGGCTATGTGTCAGTGTGGGGTGTGTGTGTGTGACTTGACAGGCAGTGTGTCCAGTTGAGTGATTGTTCATATTCATTGTGAGTGTTCCTTTTGTTATTGCTATTGCTTAGAGCACCCGAACATGCTTCTTCCCAAATGCCCTCTATTGCTTCCTTAAAAAGAACAATAGCTAGACAAAAAAAGCCACTACCACCACTACACCTGCCCCAAAAACATTTGAAGCGGTAGAAATTCCCCCAGAACTAGCAATAACCCATAATGACGTGCCTTTTGTACTTTACGATAATAAATGCAGAGATAAAAGAATTATTATGTTTGCTACTGCAAATAATTTAATCAAACTGCAGCAATCAGAAACATGGATGATGGATGGGACTTTAAAAATATGTCCCAAACCATTTTATCAGTTATTCACTGTCCATGCACTATACCAAAACACTTTAACATACCTTTTATCTACTCCTTACTCCCTAATAAAGAAAACTCTACCTATATGGAAATCCTGAACAAAATAAAACAAGAAACCAATAATTATTTTCCCCAAAAAATAATTATTGATTTCGAACAAGCAATGATGAATGCAACCCATAATGACGTGCCTTTTGTACTTTACGATAATAAATGCAGAGATAAAAGAATTATTATGTTTGCTACTGCAAATAATTTAATCAAACTGCAGCAATCAGAAACATGGATGATGGATGGGACTTTAAAAATATGTCCCAAACCATTTTATCAGTTATTCACTGTCCATGCACTATACCAAAACACTTTAACATACCTTTTATCTACTCCTTACTCTCTAATAAACAAAACTCTACCTATATGGAAATCCTGAACAAAATAAAACAAGAAACCAATAATTATTTTCCCCAAAAAATAATTATTGATTTCGAACAAGCAGTGATGAATGCAATCCTAAAATGCTACCCAAATACAGCAATTCAGAGTAGCTACTATCATTTCAATCAAAGTCTATGGAGACACTTACAGAAATCAAACTTATGGGGCCGATTCCGATGTCGGACGGACCTGAGTCCGTCTGACTTTGGTCAGGAACCGTGACCAAACGACCACTGTCGTCGGTTACGGCCCTGCAAGTACGATGCGACCGAACCCTATTCGGTCGCACACGTACCTTTCACAATGGGAGCATGCTTTTCGAGCAAATATATGCCCACATTGTGAACTGGAGGGGTGCAGTTCATCCCCAAGGTGCCTGTCACTGGGTGCAGGGATCAACAGAGGGGCACTATAGGTGCCCCCAGGCCACCATTTGGTGGCATCGCATCCATGGGGGACCTACTGGGGGCCCCCAAAGACAGTTTCCGACTCCCTTTTCGTGCCAGAAACACCTGCACAAAAAGGCAGTGGAAAACTGCCATCGTACTCCCTCGGTCGTAAAGAGGCGGCCGGGGGAGTACTGAAGGATTTCCGGACAGTGGACAGGCTCTCCGAGCCCGTCGTAAGCCATCCGGAAATCCGAGTCGGATTCCTTTCCGACCGAGCCATTCCGATGGGAATCCGGCCGGCACGTTCTAATGCGGGCGGAAGGACTCCGACCATTGTTTGGAGCCCTTCCATCCGAAATCAGAATCGGGCCCTAAGTGTTGAATATACGACTGATAGTACTTTTACATATCAAGTTAAAAAACTTGTAGCACTGGCCAAAGTCCCAGTTACTGACGTGGCCGAACACTACATCCTATTACTAGAAAGTCCATATTACCAAAGAAACAAACAAAAATTAAGTCCCCTTTTAGAATATTTTGAAAATACCTGGGTGGGAAGACTCCACAGATCAGGACACAGAAGACTACCGAAGTACCACATTCCATGGTGAAATGTATGCCTTAGCACACTAAATAAAGAAGCCAAAACAAACAATGCTATTGAAGGATGGCATAATGCCTTCCAAGCAACAAGAGGCAGAGGTACACCTACTCTACACAAACTCCTACTCTCCCTACAAAAAGAACAAAGCTACCAACAACTAAGAATGGAGCAATCTATAACCCAAATAGGCCCAAAACTTACCAAAGAAACTAGACAAATGTTGAATACCTACAAAGTAAAGTAAGACTCTATCCAACAACAAGAGGCCCAGAATACCTATCAACAATAGCCAAAAGCCTACTGTAACCTAGCAATACACCAAAAATACAAATACTTTTCTCCAAAAAGAGTTTAAAAATATACATATGATATTTTTATAATTTCAAAAACATAAATAATTTGTAACACATATTTATTTTAAAAACATAAATAAATATTGACATTTTGAATATATTTCAGAAAATATGACACACAAGAAAATAATGTATTTAACATTTCCCTCCCACAATAATAAATATAAATAACTTACCCTTTCCGTGGATGAACAAAGGATATCCCAAATCCTGTAAATCCATCCACAGATATCATAATAACAATTGTCCAAAACAATGCCCCCCAAAAAAATGAAAAAATTCATCTGTTTAAAAAGCAATCCAAGTTCGTTAAATCCAATTGGAATAAGCCAGGAAAAAAACTGAAAAAAGTATTAAGAAAGTATTAAATAAATATAAGTTTACTAAACTATTACACACTTCTTAATTTAAAAAACGCAATCTTCTCTGAATGGTGAGTTCCAACCACGAAAACCTGTAAAAAATAGAAAAACGATCCCACCCACATAAACATACACATATACCATAATTAAATACATTTACAAACATTTCTAACACCATATTCAAACATATTTCCACATATTCCAACCTCTCTAAACTAGGCCCCAAACACTATGGGGCCTATTACGATGGCAGGTGGACAAAGTCCGCCCGCCACCATAACGGTGAACGGGACCGTCCGCCAGAGGTGCGGCGGTCCCGCTGTGGCCATTAGGATACCACCGCGGCAGTGACACCCCCCATCCACAACATTGTGGTGGGGGGTGCTCACAGCACCGCCCGCAACAATGCTGGGAACCGCGCAGTGCCTGCCACTTTGTCCACGCCAATGCAGGGTATGTGCACCCCCCCAATCACCCCAAAATCCTGGGGCCCCGCTACGGGCCACCAACAGCGAAGACCGCATGCCTTTCCATGGCGGCAACGCCGCCATGGAAAGGCTCATCTCCGCCCGCATTATAATATGGATGGCGGTGTCTTGTAGACACCGCCACCATATTATTCAGGTTTTTCGAAAAGCGGCGGATGGTGTTTCCGTCCGCCGTGGACCCCCCAGCCATCCTAATATGGCGGGGGATCTTTTAGGTATGGATGGCGAATTGATCGCCCCTGCTGGGCCAGTGGTGGCTACTGCCGGCCCGGCGGGAGTGATCCGCCCGCCATCCTATTGGGGCCCAATGTGTTTTTCTCTGTGTCTTAAAGTATATTTTATGCATTAAATAAATATTATTTAATGCATATAGTATTTTACTATTACTATCAAAAACCAAAAATAAACATCATTTTCAAAAATTGACATGTCTGATATTTCTCTATCAATTAATGTTTACTTTATGTCTAATAAAAATATATGTTTTAATCCAATGTACTTTTTAAAAATAAATATATCTTTAATAAACCTGTTTATATAATTGTTTTACTTATCATTTTAAAATATCATAATTCCCACACATTCCCACCACACACTATCTAAATATTTTAAGTTGACAAATTATACACATATATCATTTACTATTCCCACTCCAATTAATATTAAATCAGGTAATGTGCAGGACACTACACATATATAATATACTATTCCCATTCCAGTTAATATTAAATAAGGTAAGGTGCTGGACACTACACATATATAATTTACTATTCCCACTCCAACTAGTATTAAGTCAGTGAAGGTGCTGGACACTACACATATATAATTTACTATTCCCACTCCAGTTAGTTATAAATCAGGGAAGGTGCTGGACACTAAGGGGCCTATTGGGATAGTGTCTGGTGGATCGCCACCACCGGGGGCGGCAGTGGCGATCCACCCGCCAAAGGTTCCTGTTTTACCCCTGCCATATTAGTATGGCAGGGGGTACCGCGGCGGACGGAAAGTCCATCTGCCGCTTTTCCGCCGGTCATATTGCCAGCCAGGAGGAAAAGGACCACAATATGGTGGTGGTGCCTTGCAGGGACCGCCATCCATATTAGCATGCTGCGGTGGGTATGCCTTTCCATGGCGGAGACTCCGCCATGGAAAGCCATACAGTAAATGACTATGGGGCCCCATAGTGGGCCCCCGGGGGGGGTGGGTGGCTGCACTTGGGGGGCACTTATGGTACCCCCTTCATTGCCACGCACAAGGTGGCAGGCACCGCGCGGTGCCTGTCACGTTGTGCCTGTCAATGCACAGCATGCAATTTCAACATTGCGGCAGATGCTGCTTACAGCACCGCCCGCCACAATGTTGAAGATGCGGGATGCGACTGTCGCATCCTAATTGGCCCAGCGGGACTGCCGCACCTCTGGCGATGGTCCCGTTTTCCGTTACGGTGGCCAGCCATCGTGATGGGGCCCTAAACCTATATAATTTACTATTCCCGCTTCAGTTACTATTAAGTCAGGGAAGGTGCTGGACACTACACATTTATCATTTACTATTCCCACTCGAGTTACTTATAAATCAGGGAAGGTGCTGGCCACTAAACCTATATAATTTACTATTCCCACTCCTGTTAGTATTAAGTCAGGGAAGGTGCTGGACACTACACATATATAATTTACTATTCCTACTCCAGTTAGTTTTAAATCAGGGAAGGTGCTGGACACTAAGGTGCCGATTCCGATCCGGTAAAAATATTTCCCGTACAACTCGTATCCGTATTTTTTTACGTACGAGTCGTACAAGTCCCGTACAAACGGGCAAGTACGATTCGTACTGTCAAATTACATACGAATTGCCTCGGGAAAAGTCTACGAGACGTCCCCGGACAGATTTACGTACGAGTCGTAAAACTGAAGTCCGAGCACACAAGTCCGATCCGTCCCGGGGTTCCGAATACACAAGCGTATGGAAAACGTCCCATACGGAGCGAACTTTGTATGACCACTACCCCGGTACACTTGGGCACGGGGTACGAGTCGTACGGACCCCCACCCCACCCGCGCATGTACGCGCCGTACCCCCCCACCCCAGCACCCGCACATGTACGCGCCGTACCACCCCACCCCAGCACCCGCGTATGTACGCGCCGTACCCCCCACCCCAGCACCCGCACATGTACGTGCCGTACCCCCCACCCCAGCACCTGCACATGTACACACCGTACCCCCCACCCCAGCACCTGTGTATGTACGCGCCGTACCCCCCACCCCAGCACCCGTGTATGTACGAGCCATACCCCCCACCCCAGCACCCGTGTATGTACGCGGCGTACCCCCCACCCCAGCACCCGCATATGTACGCGCCATACCCCCCCACCCCAGCACCCGCACATGTACGCGCCATACCCCCCACCCCAGCACCCGCGTATGTACGCGCTGTACCCCCCACCCCAGCACCTGCGTATATACACGCCGTACCCCCCACCCCAGCACCCGCGCATGTACACGCCGTACCCCCCACCCCAGCACCTGCGTATGTATGTGCCGTACCCCCCACCCCAGCGCCCGCACATGTACGCGCCGTACCCCCCACCCCAGCACCCGCACATGTACGAGCCGTACCCCCCACACTAGCACCCGTGCCTGTACGTGCCGTACCCCAGCACCTGCGTATGGTCGCGCCGTACCCCCACACCCCAGCACACGCGTATGTAAGCGCCGTACCCCCCACCCCAGCCCCGTACTCGGACGCACCGTACCCCAGCATCCCCCCATGTACGCGTCGTACCCCAGTACACGCGTATGTAAGCGCCATACCCCCCACCCCAGCCCCATACTCGGATGCACCGTACCCCAACACCGTAACCCAGCATCCCCCGATGTACGCGCCGTACCCCAGCACACGCGTATGTAAGGGCCGTACCCCCCACCCCAGCACCCGCGTATATACCCCCCGTACACCCCACCCCAGCCCCGTACTTGGACGCACCGTACCCCAGCATCGCGTATGTACGAGTCGTACAACACCATTGCACATGTCAACACTGAACAACAACATAGCCATGGACGCACCTTACCTATGCGCAAAAGACTCGTACTGAACCAGGACACTGTAAAACAGCATAAGGACCGTCAATTCGACTCGCACAAAAGAAGTCTACAGGACTCAAAAATACTAAAAGACTGACCTGGCACATCCAAACAGTCAAACAGAGGCCCAAAATCACAACCACCACTTATAACACACCCACCTAAAGTTCAAACACAGCCACACCCACAAATGGACCAATAAAAAGGGCCCACAAACACAAACCATGAGCCTTTGCAACAGACTCACTGCTGACAGACATCACACACAAACAACTGCACCCATACACCTTAACTCACACACCTTCACACAACCTCCTTCACACAGACCCCCTCTACACATACACACACACCTACACCTTCACACCCACACACCCACAACCATCCACACCCACACCCCACACCATGCCCACAGACAAGAATCCAAAGTTCACAACGGCGGAGCTGGACATCCTTGTCAACGTAATCATCAGAGTCGAGCCACAGCTCTTTGGAACATTGGTCAGACAGACCAGCATATCCCAAAAAAATAGCCTGTGGCAGAGGATCGTCGATCGGGTGAATGCTGTTGCGCCCAGCAGAAGGACCAGGAATGAATGTCAAGCCAGGTGGTACGATCTGCGCAGGGTAGTCAAGCGCAAAATGAACGAGGAATACGCCCAGAGTAACATCACAGGAGGTGGGCTGCCCAGCAGGCCGGTACATTACCATCCCTGGGAGGAGAAGGTGATGGCCCTGCTTCCGCCGGTGGGAGTACACAGAGTCGAAGGAGTCCGAGAGCCTGGTGAGTACACAAACAACTCACGTAACATGGGGGGAATGGCATCCACACCCAAACTACAACAAATGCACTCACCTACCCCGAAGCCTTCACCTGACACAACCACACTCTAAACAACGCTCAGACCACTAACATGAGTATGCCCCATTTACAAAGCAAGGCCATGCCATGTCCCAGCCTACACAAACCACAAACCCAAGACCGGATGTCCGGGATGCTGGGAGGGTGGGGATCATTAAACATATAGTAAAACTCAGAAACAGACACCAATGCCCTCAGCCCATATGGCCCAGGTACATACCCATGCACCATGCGCAATGCACAGGGACTGCCAAAGTACTGACAAGGTAGCTGACACTTGGCAATGCTGTAGGCAGCACAAGGCCCTCCTGTGACAACTGAAAAATCTAACACAAACACAACCAGCTCAGATAACTAGGACAGGAACTCACACTCACTGACATGGTAGCATGCACCATGGGGGGACAGATACATCACCTGGGAGACCAACCGCAAAATCACACTACACCCACCAGCAGGCACCGTCAATCAACCAACAATCGATCTGGGTACTTGTAAGGCGCGCAACTTACCTGTGAGGGTCTGAAGGCGCTGAGGGGGGGGGGGTTACAATACTGCTCGAAGAGACAGGCCTTGAGGAGACATCAGAAGGCAAGTAGGTCTTGGGCCAGTCGTAGGTGGGTTGGGAGTGTGTTCAAGCTCCTTGCCGCAAGGTCAGAGAAAGTTCTGCTGCAGGTGGGCGTACGTTGGATGGGGGGGACAGCTGCGAGGGCGAGGATGCCGGAGCAGAGCTTGCGGGTGGGGGTGTAGAAGCTGGGTCTGATGTGCAGGTAGGCATGTCCATGGGTGTGGAGTGCCTTGTGAGCGTGGCTGAAGAGCGTACAGGTGATCCTCTTGTCGATGTGGACCCAGTGCAGGTCTCTCAGGAGGGGGGTGATGTGGCTGTGGCGGGGGGCGTTGATGATCCCTTGTGCCGAGGCGTTGCAGAAGCGTAGTATCTGCCCTTGGTGTGTGGATGGGAGTCCTGCGTAGAGTGCAGTGGCGTAGTCCAGTCACCTACTGACGAGGGCCTGTGTCACTGTTCTACTTGTTTAATTCGGGATCCACTAGTAGATCCGGCGGAGCGTGCGTAGGGTGTCGTAGCAGGAGGAGGAGACGCCATTGACCTGCTTGGACATGGAGAGGGAGGATGTGAGGATCAATCCTAGGTTGCGTGCGTGTTTGGTGGGTGTCGGTGATGTTCCCAGAGCAATTGGCCACCAGGAGTCGCCCCAGGCTGAGTGTGTGGTTCCCAGGATGAGGACCTCCGTCTTGTCTGAGTTCAGTGTCAGATGGCCACTCCACATCCAGTCGTCTATGGCCCTCAGACCCTCGTGGATGTGTGTCTTGGTGGTGTGAGGGTGCTTGGTGAGGGAGAGCATGCGCTGGGTGTCGTCGGCGAAGGAGATGTCTTAGAGGTTGTGGTGGCGGACCACTTGTGTGAGGGGGGCCATGTGGATGTTGAACAGCGTCGGGCTGAGTGATGACCACTCACCCCTCCCACAAGCACACACCCCCGGGGCAGCCAAGGGAGTCACACACTCTCACAATTGACATGTGACACAACAAGATCAAGCCTCAGCCAAAAAAGCATCCAAGGCCAAATGCGACATGTCAAAGACCATGGATAACCGTTCAATCTGTCCCCTGCAACATACCCATCCACAAGTGAACATTGATGTGAATGCTAGGCACATACAACTACCTGGAGGAACTGTGGCAACCTGAACATGTATGAAACATGGATGTCGCATGCAAATGCATTAACATTGTCTCCCTCTCACACACAGGGCAACGCCATGGATCTCCCCCCAACACTGGGGGGGAACAATCACAGGCCCAGGCTCGGCAGGAAGATGATCCCACTGGCAGCGATGACTCTCAGCACTCTGTGGATGACCCCAACCAACCTGGACCCTCTGGTGCCCCAGCCCCTGCAGCACCTGCGTCAGGTACATCTGTGCCAACCACCACCCCCATTCTTGCCACATCCCAGGAGACACCCAGGAGCCCTGCCCGCACAGAACAACTGAGCCAGTCTGACCTGGAGGGACAAGGTTCTCCGGCCACCCAGGAGGAGGCAGACAACCCTGCAAATGCCATCCCTCAGGGGTCCGGTAGACGTGATGTGCCCACAACGGCAGGCCAGGCTCGTGTGGGCAGGGGTGGTGGGAGTGGAGGCAGGCGGAGGCGCGAACCTGACCAGCCAGCTGAGGGAATCGGTATGTCACACATATGCCACATCTTGGAGACATACCGGCGTGACACCAGCGGCATCAGCCAGGTAGTGGGGAGCCTCACAGAGATGAAGGGGACCCTCGACGAGATGAAGAACCTGCAGGCCGAGCAACATGCCAGTCAACAACAACACCAAGGACGGATGGAGGCAAGACTGGCTGAGCTCCTGGCGGTGCAAACGGACATAAGCCGTTCACTCCGTCGGATCGCCGACAACATGGGCAACCCTCCCTGTGCCACCAGGCGAAGACCAGCACCAGCCACAGGGAGGGAGAAGGAGGAGGATTCATCCGACGGAGCGTCCCAAGCATCGTCAAGGCCTGCATCGGAGGGTCCCCCGAGGAAGTTGGGTCGTCCATGGAAAAGACCGTGAGAGGCAGTGGACCATCCACATCTCCCAGGTCACCTGGCCTGGCACCTGGCCCTCTGGCGCAACAGCAGCACCTCATCCAATGACATTCTCTGCCACATGGACTTGCTGGTCACAGTCTGACCAATGATGACCAACACTGTGGTCTGGACTCTGATGACTCCAACTTGCAAGGATGCCATCTCCCCCCGTGAACTTTGGATTCCATGCACACTGTATAGCACCTATTTGTCCACACTAAACAGGCCCCCCACCGAGAATAAATCTCTTTTTCTACAATTACATGTTGCATTCATTTTGCATGAGTACACAACCTACGTGTGGGGAAATGTCAAACTAGGCATGAGTGTTGAACTAACTCCAGCCATCCATACCCTGGAATCTGTGTCTGGGACAGGACACACATGGGTCACAATGTATCATACTATACAGACATGGAGCACAATACTCACCCGTGATGGCCTCAAGATGCTGAGGGGGGGAATGCATTACTGTGCGGACAGACCAATTGGGAAGAGTATCCTGAAGGCGTAGAGGTCATGGCTCATGTGGATGTTGCCGGGGAGGGAGTAGCAGGTATGTCTTGCCAGGTGTGAGAACTATGTCCAGCATGCTGGAGTAAGGTGGATGTGAAGAATGGTGGCCAGGGCAAGGTTGGATGCACGGAGTTGGCACAACGGGGTCTCGGATGACAGATGACCAAGGTTGGTGTGGGCTCTGGGGTTGTGTCCTGCCTCCTGGGTGTGGGTGAGGAGTCTGAAGGTCATCCTGCAGCACACAGTGATACATTGCAGCTATCTCTGGTGGACGGTGAGGTGGCTGGGGCGCATGATGTTGAAGGTGAGATGTGCACATGCAGGCTGGATGTGGACTGGTTTCCCGGGTGTTAGGATGTACTTGCTCCGTAGAGGGCGGGGCAGTAGTTGACACGGCTGGTGTTGTGCTCCTGGGGCATGGTCTGTCTTTCCCTGGAGTGGATCTATCTGTGGATCATGTGCATCATGCAGAGGGTGTTGCACCCTGAGGTACAGATGCTGGTGATTAGCATGGTAAATGTGAGTGACAATTTCATGATGCACACCATCTTGTGTGCGTGGCCACTGGGTGCATGTGCAGGGCTCTTGCAGGTGGGACACAAGCAGTTGAGCCACCTGTAAGGGGACAATCCTCAGATTCTTACTTCAGTCCTGATCAAGTTCAGCCTCAGGTGGCTGATGTTCAGCCATCCATCAATGGATCTCATGCCTTCTTGAATGTTGGAACTGTCAATGGCTGCGTCTTTGGTAAGGGTGAGGAGCACCTGGCTGTCAATAGCATACGAGCTGATGAAGAGGTGCTGTGTGCATGTGATGCCCGTGAGGGGGACCTGGACACATTGAGGATTGACACGCTGAGAGATGATACCTGGGCCATGTGCCAGATTATGCCACTATACTACATGCTGAAGGCATGAGTCCCACTCCCATGGGCTTGCTGGTGTACGGAGCCGGTGGGGATCAGGAGGGACATTACCTGGTTGCTGTGACAGGGCCTGGAAGGCGGGGCAGCGCTGTGTAGGCATTTGGAGTTGCACAATCATCATGCAAAGGTGTTGTGTGTGCGTCTAGGGTATGGCCGAGAGCAGGCGGTAGCTCCTTGGATGGACAATGCTTGGAGGGTAGCTGCAACATCAGACTGTAGTGTGATGTGGGTCATGTGAGGACATGAGGTTCGTGCAATGTGCATGTTGCATGTGCTTAAGTTCCAGCCTTTTTTACTGTGTTTGCGCAACAGTGGCACAGACAAGCTGATGCCAGACAAATTCATGGGTGGAGGGAGGAAGGGAGGAGAATCTTTGAGGTGTGTGTGTTGCCGAATCTGTAAACTCTCAGTGCCCTCGCTGCATGGGCTGCATCAGCAGGCGGCATGACAGGGAAACTATGCCACTAGTTGCACACAAAGAAAGGACTACTGCAACAGGCGTATGTAAAGGAGGAGTGTCCGGTTCCCCATGGCACACCCAGAGACAATGGATGCACAATCCCCAAAGATGCCTGACACCGGATCATTAAACTGAAGGACGAGCTGTGCACAGGATACACACCCTCAGCAGGTGTTGACGGTCTGTTGTGGCAACCAACATGCTCAAATACATACACAACCATGGACATCATGCACAATGGATATTCTAATCCCTGAAGAACTGCATGCATGTTGCTAAACTACACATAGACTCATATGCCCAATCTTTGACAACTATGCCAGAGATGCCGCATGCAAAGTGGCAAGAGACCAGCATTGGCAGAGATGAGGCACCTTGGAGGGTGAGGTACACCTTTATTACTCAGGTTCACGCCTAGTGAAATGCATCAATAGGAACAGACTCACAGGTCATTTGGCATAACATGTGGGACCTACACTGGACACCCCCTTCACAACACAGATGCTGTAAATCTATTGAACTGGCACACAAGTGAAGGGTGTGAGCCAAACACCCCCTGCTGCACACGGAGGGGCTTCATTTCCCCATTTATCCTCTCATGGGGATGTCCCACACTATGTCCACCCATAGCATCCCGTATGTCTCAGAGGGAAGTTGTACACACATTGATGCCTTCATCAGAATCCACTGTCCCATCACAGATGACTGCTACGAAGGGTGACCATCAATACATGGGAGTTATGCAACATGTCATGTGCCCCATGGTGTGTCGACATGTATATATAGTAACACAACATGCACAGGAGCAGTGCCCACACATTACAAACACCTACCAACACCAAAATGCCGTGCAGCAATCCTTAACCAAATAGACTTTTCACCATGTCCGTGCATGGGACGCTGATTCAGCACACGTTGCAATACTCATGAGGAATAGCGGGAGCCCAAGATGACACGAGCAGACAGCATGCCAAACAACCTGGGGATGACAGAGACACAAGAAGTCAGGGAAGAGATTGTCATCCGCATGCATGGTAATTTACTCTACAGGAATAAGTCTGTCACCATGCTATATTACAATTGAGTGTCTAAGCTAAAATGTGTGGAAGGACATCATCACTCGAGTGACACATCTGAACACACATCTAAGTCACTTAGCATACAGTCAGCTGCACACACACATTGCAACACATGCCACAGAAGGCTCCAGCCGTGCACACTCAGACCCATGGACTCACCATTATGAGAAGAAGTTGCGTATGAGCTGACTCCGGATGTCGTCCTCCTCCTCCTCCTCATCGTCACTTGCCTCATGACCAAGCCCTTCATCCTCCACGGGTGGATGTTCCTGCTCATCCGGATCCAGGATGAGTGGCACAGCCTTCTCCACTGCCATGTTGTGCAGCATGCAGCACACGAGGAAGATCTTGCATGCCTTCACCGGTGCATATGGGAGGGACCCGCCTGTCTTGTGAAGGCACCGGAATCTGCTCTTCAGGAGGCCAAACGTCCTCTCAATCACTCGCCTGGTCTGCCCATGTGCGTTGTTGTAACAGTGATCTGCAGCTGTTCTGGGGTTGCGGAGGGGTGTCATCAGCCATGGCATGTTGGGATAGCCAGAGTCCCCTACATGGAAACATCATGTAAATAAGTGGGTCAGGAGATGCCGTAAGATAATAAAATTGCGCTAAACAGAGGACAAACAGACTATATCCACCAACAAGACATGCTCGTTCGTTGTGCAGCCCCAGCATCATTTCTGGCACCCTGCTACGCCTCATGATGTAGGCATCGTGTGCTGACCCTGGAAAACGTGCACAGACATGGGAAATCAGCATGTTAGCAAGACACACCACAAGGGCATTTATAGAGTGGGAACGTTTACGGTTGCGATAGGCCACCTCCTGTGCCTGTGGTGGTACCAAAGCCACATGTGTCCCATCAATAGACCCTATGACATGGGGCATCCCTCCCAGGGCATAGAACTCACCCTTGACACCTGTCAACTGCTCACGAGTTGGAAAATGGATGAATTCATCCAGGTGCTCCAACATGGCTGCCAAAACATCATGCAGGACACGGCTGAACATCGTCTGGGACATGCCACCAACATCAGCTATGGTGAATTGAAACGTACCTGTGGCAAAAAAATGTAGGGCTGCCATCACCTTCATCTTGGGGGTCAGCGCAGTAGGATACCTGTGTCGCGGTTGGAGGTGTTGTTCAAGCATTGCGGTCAAGTCCTCAATCAACTGTTGCGAGAAGCGGTAACGTCTTAGGCAGTCACGTTCCCTCATGGCAGCCAAGTCTGGCATTGGTTGGGGGAGAGGTGGTGCCCTGCAGATAATTGGAAGGAAGAACGAAGAGTGAGTACCTAACAACATCGTTGTCAATGAACTGAGCACATGCTCAACTGCTACTACACATCAGCGAAATACAGAGTCAGGTCTGTGCTACACATCCAGGACACGTATGGCAGCCAGGTGATACTCCTACTACAAGCCAGCTACACCCGTTGATAGTCACGTTCTACATGACATGGCCCGGAACTAGCTGTGGGCCAGTGTAAGTGAACAGCCAGAGACATCACAGGAGTGACATACATCCACAAATCTGCATTGGAAGGATGTCATCTCATACAGACTGCTGGCGGCAAGCTAGACGCACAGGTCACATGTCATTGGAAAAGTACAGATCATACACATAGCGATGAAGGGGTACACGTGAAACATGAAAACACAGACATGGATACGGCGCAGATATGTCCTCATGTCATAAAATCATCTTTGAAGCATCCAGACACACGTAACGTGTGAATCCACATGTGGCATGGTGTGCGTATATGTGTGCCATGCCCATCTACACACAGACACATGTTGGTTGCAGCAACAGCAGATGCAGTTGACGGAACAACACCAGCAAGCTCATGGGAACACATGACACGCACAGGACATGTTCACATCAGGGCACGCTGTTACTTAGATGTCAGGTGTTAGTGTCCCTGTCCCTGGCATCAGGGGACATTTGCGGGTGTTGGTGAATGTGCCATACCAGTGATGCAGTGCTTGACACGTTTTTACTACATGCACACATGTGCATTGTGGGAAGGGGAAGTGTGCCACATACTGCCCCATCACACATGACATGTGTACACAGGTCATCACACATCTATTGTGCTAAAAGATGAGGAGACATGTGCCACATCACTGCCTGACACACCTAGGCCCTGCACATGTAGGACTGGAATGACTATGACTTGATGTACAGCCATGCACGAGTCTGACACCTCCATTCCATTCGTGTGCGTCTCCTATCACCTGTGTAAGCTGTGAAGTGCACCGTACACATGCTCTGAGGGCGTGTGAACGGTCCGTATCATCACACTGTTGTTCCCGCCGGAGTACGGGTGTGTGTACGGACCGTACACACGTACGTGTACGACCAGTGTGTACATGTACGTGTACGACCAGTGTGTACACCTACATGTACACACTGGTCGTACACCTACGTGTACACACTGGTCGTACACATACGTGTACGCCTTGGTAGTCCACGTACGTGTACACACTGGTAGTCCACATACGTGTACACACTGGTTGTACACGTACGTGTACGCCCTGGTAGTCCACGTACGTGTACGCCCTGGTAGTCCACATATGTGTACACACTGGTAGTCCACGTACGTGTACGCCCTGGTAGTCCACGTACGTGTACACACTGGTAGTCCACGTACGTACGTGGACTACCAGGGTGTACATGTACGTGTGCGACCAGTGTGTACACGTACGTGGACTACCAGTGTGAACACGTATGTGTACGACCAGTGTGTACACGTACGTGGACTACCAGGGCGTACATGTACGTCTATGACCAGTGTGTACACGTACGTGGACTACCAGGGCGTACACGTACGTGAACTACCAGGGCGTACATGTACGTGGACTACCAGTGTGTACACGTACGTGGACTACCAGTGTGAACACGTACGTGTACACACTGGTCGTACACGTACGTGTATGCCCTGGTAGTCCACATACGTGTTCACACTGGTAGTCCATGTACATGTACACACTGGTCGTACACGTACGTGTACACACTGGTCGTACACGTACGTGTTCACACTGGTAGTCCACGTACGTGTGCACCCCTGTCGTACACCCTGGTCGTACACGTACGTGTTCACACTGGTTGTCCACGTACGTGTACACACTGGTCGTACACATACGTGTACGCCCTGGTAGTCCACGTACGTGTTCACACTGGTAGTCCATGTATGTGTACACACTGGTCGTACACGTACGTGTTCACACTGGTAGTCCACGTACGTGTACAAACTGGTCGTACACGTACGTGTACACCCTGGTCGTACACGTACGTGTTCACACTGGTAATCCACGTACGTGTACACACTGGTCGTACACATACGTGGCTAATGCAATGTGCAACTGGTGCGGTAGGAGTACGTATGAAACGCACCGTACTTGTGTGTGGATAGTTAAATTACATAGGGACACATGAGGGACAAGTATTGGGGCCTAAATGCATGCTGGTTGTCATGGATACCGATTTTCAAGTTCAAATTGTCTATCATGTGGCCTGGAATAGGCAGTTGGCAACTAAATACAATGTTGCAAAGTGGTTGTTGACTTCACATCATGCTCAAATTTTGAACCATGCAAAGGCCCTCACTGGGGTATGTTTAAAGGGATTGGAGAAAACGTAGGATGCAAATGAGACTGACTAATCACTCTGTACTCCTGTAAATGAAACAGCCCAGCAAGGCAGATAAAAGTCAGCCAGAACCCATGAGAGGGCACTTGCCTGCAATACCTTACACTCGACACCACTGCTGCTGCTTGTGATTCCTCTGGGACCATGTCAGGGACTGTGGAGAGGGCCCAGCCTTTCAGCCATGAGGAGAATGAGGCATTGCTTGATGTCATCCTCCCACAGTACCCCAGCCTGTATGGGAGACCAGGGGAGCAGGTGAGTGCTCACTAGCTTTGACTGTGACCCTTTTTTGTGACTGTCACTTCTGGCATTGTGTCCAGGTGTGACAGACATGCAATGTTGTTCAGCGTGGGTCCCAGGGGGGGAATGGCTTATGTCTCCCATGCAGAGCATAATGTAGTTCCTGTGTGCACTCCTCACTTGCATTGTGCTTACTGTGACATTCACTGCATAGTGCATGGCACATTCAGCCTACCCAATCCTTATGCCGAATTTTGTCCTATTGTCCAGAGGTGATTCCCTGGCCCCCCCGGTGTGACAGGTGACTGTACCCACAGATGTGTGAGTTGAGTGGAGCTGTGCTGAGTGTCCAAATGATGTGTACGCCCCCTGGACATTGATGTGTGTGAATGTTCCTTGTCATGTAGGTGAGTGTCTATGTGGAGTGTTGCACCCCAGCTGCATGGAGGAGGCAACAGCTCCACCCATCTGAGGGGTTTAAGTAAGCCGTGCAGAGTGTCTGACTTGCTGAGCTAGCACCACACCTGTGATACCCCACAGGCAAGTGGCACATGTGCAGAGTGAGGTTTGTATCCACTGTTGCCAATGGCAGGTGATTGATCTGTGCCTGTGTGTGTCTGTGTACTCTGCTGAGGTTGCATCAGTGGCCTGCGGCATGTGACTGCTTGGAGGTGCTGTCCATCAGCCTGGTGTTGCATGTGATGCACAGCGTGTGCCATGATCATGGAGTGTGTTGCACCCCTCATGCCACCTGTGTACTTTCAATGCCATGTACTGCTTTGGGGCTTCCACATAGGCTAATGTCCCTATGAGAAAGGTGCAATTGGTTGCCAGAATAATATGCCCTGTTCTAAATATCAAAGATGTTCAAATGTGTGGCTCTGTGACATGGAGCAGGTGTAGTGATGTTGTCTCACTTTGTCATCCTCACAGGTAACCGCCTACGCCAAGGGGGAGATATGGAAGCAGGCAGTCAGGGCCATGAGATCTGTGGAGGGTCGCAGTCGGCACCTCGCCCAGGTGAGGAAACGCTGGCAGGACATCCGGTGCTGGACCCGGAGGATCGCCCGGTGGCAGCTCGAGGACTCACCTCCACACAAGCAAGCTGGGGGCCGACGACTGACCCAACAGATGAAGCGTGTCCTGGCGGTGGTCTTCCCTGAGTTGGATAGGCGGTTACAGGAGTTGCAGCAGCAGGAAGGGGGTAGGTACATGTGTGTTTGTTGTGTGTCACCAGCTTTTGTAAGTGCTCAGTTGCCTGGATACACAGCGAGGGTTAATTTGTGCAGTGCATATCATGTTCCCCAAAGTCAAACGGGGTTGTTCCTCCTCCCTTCCCCTAAATGACATGTGTTCCCTGGTCTGTGTGTAATCACAATTGCACATGGTTGTTAGAAAAGGTAGACGGACCGGGAGGGTCGGCCGGGGTCAGGAGGAGAGGTCTCCGGGGAGAGCCGTCTCCAGCGATCGTACAGACAAGTAACTTCCCCCCCACAGACAGATATCACACACGGATAAGGTTCAGTGATCTTTATCGACACTTATTTAAGGTACGGTAAAAGGGTACAAGGAGGTCTGGACTCAGGGGTCCCCTCGATTAGAGTCTCGTAAGGTAGGGAAGGGGGTAGCGGGACAGTCTATTTACCAATCAGGTAATTCGGATGAGATGGTGATGAGCTCACAATCCTCGAGCTTGGTGGTTAGGTGGTATGGGCCGCGGCAGCGCCAGCAGGTCCCGGTGCGGATGGTCGATACAACGGGCCGCGGCAGCGCCAGCAGGTCCCAGGAAGATGAAGGCTGCAGAGGGCCGCGGCAGCGCCAGCAGGTCCCGGGGAGGATGGTCGTTACAACGGGCCGCGGCAGCGCCAGCAGGTCCCAGGAAGATGAAGGTTGCAGAGGGCCGCGGCAGCGCCAGCAGGTCCCGGTGAGGATGGTCGGTACAACGGGCCGCGGCAGCGCCAGCAGGTCCCAGGAAGATGAAGGTTGCAGAAGGCCGCGGCAGCGCCAGCAGGCAGGACGATGGTTCACAAGAGCGGGCTACGGCAGCGCCAGTAGACCGTCAGGGTTGAGTTCACTCGGTGTCTCTCGACTCCAGGATACAACTGCCTTCCTGCTCCGGAGCTGTCTTAGTTATAGGGCTGGTGCCCTTTGATGTCCGGACCCTCGCACTTGGAGGTCGGAGGGTCCGGGATGAAGGTGTCCAGACACCCAGCAGGGGGTGGAGCCAGCGCCTGGGGGCTGCTGGAGGCGATCGGCACCTGGCGGGGGAAGAGCTCTTGACGCTTCGTTCTCCCATTGACCTGCCAAGTGGTCCGCTCACCTCCTGGGTGGATGGTGGTGCCGGGATGTCGGGGCCGGCCAGGCCCGGGGTTAGGGTCGAGGTGAGGCCACGCGGCCGCGTGGTGCAGGGCCCAAGATGGCGGCTTGACCTGGCCGGGGAAGCCGGTGGGGCTGGACCCCGTGATGAGTAGGGGTCCGAGGGCAGAGGGTCCGTCGGGAGACGGAGTACAGGGGCTTGTCACGGGGGTATGCTGGGTGGGCCGGAGCTCGGGCCCTGTCGTGCGGGGGGGGAGCCAGCCCTCTGTGTGGCCTGTCCAACATGCGTCCCCCCCAGCTGAAGGCGGGGAGAGTCACCCATCTCCTTGGGGACTCTCTTCGTCGAGGCGGAAAAAGCGGGACAGGCCGTCCGCGTTGGCGTGGTCTTGGCCTGGCCGGTGCTCCACAGTGAAGTCCATTCCCTGCAGGGAAATGGACCAGCGCAAGAGTTTTGGGTTCTCCCCCCGCATCTGCATCAGCCATTGCAGGGGTCGATGGTCGGTTTGTACCCGGAAGTGGGTACCGAAGAGATAGGGCCGGAGCTTTTTGAGGGCCCACACTACTGCAAATGCCTCCCTCTCGATTGTGCTCCAACGCTGTTCTCGGGCCAGGAGACGTCGACTGATGAAGGCCACCGGCTGGTCATGACCTTCGGGGTTCAGCTGAGAGAGGACGGCCCCGATGCCGTGGTCGGAGGCGTCGGTCTGTACTACAAATTCCCGACTGTAATCGGGGGCCTGGAGCACCGGGGCGGTGCACAGGGCGGCCTTCAGCTCTTCGAAGGCCGCTTGACAATCAGGAGTCCAGTGGACCCGCTTCGGTTGATTCTTGGATGTGAGTCCCGTGAGGGGCCCCACGATGCTGCCGTAGTCCTTCACGAACCGCCGGTAGTAGCCGGTGAGCCCTAAGAAGGCTCGGACCTCGGTCTGGGTGACGGGGGGCTGCCAGGACTGGATGGCAGCAATCTTAAGTTGTAGTGGGGCCACCAGCCCGCTTCCCACTTGGTGCCCCAGGTAGGTCACAGACCCTTGGCCAATTTGGCACTTGCCGGCTTTAATGGTGAGGCCGGCCCGCTGGAGGGCTTGGAGGACCTCTTGGAGGTGACGGAGGTGGTCGGACCAGTGGCGGCTGTATACAGCGATATCGTCCAGGTAGGCAGCGCTGAATTCTTCGAGCCCTGCCAAGACCTGGTTCACAAGACGTTGGAATGTGGCGGGGGCATTCTTCATGCCAAAGGGCATGACCTTAAATTGATAGTGGCCATCGGGGGTGGAGAAGGCTGACCGTTCTTGAGCCCTGGGTGTGAGGCCGATCTGCCAGTAGCCCGCCGTCAGGTCGAAGATACTAAGGTAGCGGGCGGCCCCCAGCCGGTCGATCAGCTCGTCTGCTCGGGGGATGGGATGAGCGTCGGTCCGGGTGACAGCGTTCAAGCCCCGGTAGTCGACGCAGAATCTCAGTTCAGGGGCGGTGCCGGGGGCAGCGGCCTTGGGAACTAATACAACCGGACTGGCCCAGGGACTGTCCGAGGGCTCGATGACCCCGATCGTGAGCATCTTGGCCACTTCCTCCTGTATGCAGGTCCGTACCCGATCTGGTACGCGGTAGGCCCGGTGCCGGACAGGGGGACTGTCCCCGGTGTCTACGTCGTGCAAACACCAAGGGGTGACCCCGGGGGTGAGTGAGAACAGGGCAGCGAACTGCAGCAGGAGGTCCCGGCAGTCCTGGCGTTGCTCCGAAGTGAGGGCGTCGGAGAGCCGGACCCCATCCACGGAGCCGTCCTTCTCCTGAGTCTTTAAGAGATCCGGGAGGGGCTCGGAGTCTTCTTCTGTACCACTGTCGGTCGCCATCAGGAGGCTTAGTTCTGAGCGCACAAAGTGTGGTTTGAGCCGGTTGGTGTGGAGGACCCGCAGGGGGTTCCGGGTGGACCCCATGTCGATGAGGTAAGTGACGGGGCTTTTACGCTCGACCACTTTGAAGGGCCCCGTCCACTTGTCTTGCAGGGCACATGGTTCGGTGGGGGACATCACCCATACTTGCTGCCCAGGCTCGAACTCAACGGAGGAGGCATTGTGATCATACCACCTTTTCATGTCCTCCTGACTGGCCTCGAGGTTCGCCTTGGCCATCTCCCTGAAGCGCCGGGTCTGGTTTCGTAGGGCCAGGAGGTATTTGAAGACGTCTGGAGGGGTCGTTAGGGGGGCCAACTCCCAGCCCTCCTTCACGAGGCTGAGGGGCCCTCGCACAGGGTGTCCGTATAGGAGTTCAAAGGGGCTAAAGCCGAGGGACTTCTGGGGTACTTCTCGGTAGGCGAAGAGGAGGCACGGGAGCAGTACATCCCACTGGCGACGGAGAGGCTCTTCCAATCCCCCAATCATCCCTTTGAGAGTGCGGTTGAACCGCTCCACTAGTCCGTTTCCTTGGGGGTGATAGGGGGTCGTGAATCTGTATGTGACCCCGCATTGTTGCCAGAGGGACTTCATGTACTTCGATATGAAGTTCGTACCTCGGTCGCTGACGACTTCTCGGGGGAAGCCTACCCGGGAGAAGATCCCCATCAGGGCCCGGCCAACCACTGGAGCGGTCACGGTCCGTAGGGGCACCGCCTCGGGATAGCGGGTGGCATGGTCCACTAGTACCAAGATGAACCTGTGTCCTTGTGCCGTGCGAGGGTCCAGCGGCCCCACAATGTCTATCCCCACCCTCTCGAACGGGGTGGTGACCACCGGGAAGGGTTGTAGAGGAGCCTTAAGCTTCCGGCCACTCTTCCCGCTTGCTTGGCATGTGGGGCACGATCGGCAGTGGTTCAGGACGTCATTCCTCATTTTTGGCCAGAAAAAGTGGGTCACCAGTCGACTGTACGTTTTATCTTGGCCCAGGTGCCCAGCCAGGGGGACATCGTGGGCTAGGTTGAGTAGAAAGTCTCGGAAGCGGAGCGGTACCACCAGAACTCGACTGGCCCCCAGCTCGGCGATTCTTTGCTCGCTGTAGAGCAGGTCGTTATCCCAGTAGACCCAGTGGGTTCCGGTGGTGTCCCCGGCGGCTTGGGTGCTGGCTTGTTGGCGAAGCCCCTCGAGGGAGGGACAGGTCTTTTGCTCCTGGCGGAACTGTTCTTGGGTGGGCCCCCCTTCTTGCCGCCACTGAGCCAGATCCGGAAGGTCCTGGGGTTGCGCGTTTTCTTCGGGGGCCGGGTCTGGGAGGTCGGCCTCGCCGTTGTCCTCTACGGGGGCAACCGGGGGCGGAGGTGCCGGCCATTCGGTTTCTTCTGATCGGGGGGCGGCCCGGCCGGCCATGGATCGGGTGGTTATGCAGGCCCAGTCCGGGAGGCCCAGCATCCCCAAGTGCTCTCTTCTCTCGACGGTGGCCCACGGGGAACTCTCGAGGTCATTCCCCAGGAGGCAGTCCACGGGGGCATCGTCCCGGACCGTCACTTTCAGTAGGCCGGAGACCCCTCCCCATTCAAACGGGACGCAGGCCATCTTGCACATGCTTTCAGAGTTATCTGCCGAGCGGACGGGGCAGAGAATGTTCGGCAAGATCTGCTCGGGCTTCACCAGGTGACAGCGGACGGCCGTCACGCTGGCGCCGGTGTCGCGCAAGGCCTCAGCTCTCTGTCCATTAATGGTCACCCACTGACCGTATTTCCTGGTGTTGGCGGGTAGGGGAGCCCGCGGAACCATGTCTCTTCCCCCTAAGCATGCCAGGACCATGGCGGCCGGTTCCCACCCTTGCTGGTCCAGCTCACACTCCTCGGGACCCTCCAACGACTGCTCCTCCCCCAGGGCAGCGGCAGCTACCTGGCGGGGTTTGGGCGTTTGGTTCAGCGGGCAGTTCGGATCGTTGGCGTAGTGGCCTAGTCGCTGGCATCTGTGGCACGTGACGTTGGCTCGGTACCCAGGCCGCAACGGGGGGTTGCCCCGGCCGGTCGGCGGCGGGGTGCTGGCCACGGTTGTTGCTGGCAAGGCGTCTCTCCCCCGCCCCTGGCCTCCTCCTCCTCCCCGAGGACGGTGCTGGCCTTGGTTGCTTCTGTTCTGGTCGTGTGGCCCTTTCCGGCCCACTCGGGTGCTCTCCCACCGGTCAGCTTCGGCGGCGAGCTGCCGGGGGTCAGTCAGCTTACTGTCGAGTAGATGCTGCCGGAGCTCGACGAAGCAGTTGTTTGACAGGTGTTCCCATACCATGAGGTTGAAGAGCTGTTCGTAGGTGGTGACCTGACTTCCCTTGATCCAACCCTCGAAGGCCCGGCTGAAATAGTTCACGTATTCCACCCAAGTGGTACCTGGGATCCGGGTGCAATCCCTGAACCTCTGGCGGTACATCTCGGGCGTGAGGCCGTAGCGGGTGAGGAGGGCAGCCTTCATGTGGTCGTAGGACGACATTTGGTGATCGGGGAGCTGCAGCAGGGCATCGCGACCCTCGTTGATAAATCTCCCCCAAAGTCCGGCTCCCCAATCACTCCGGTCGATCCGGTGGGAGGTCATTGCGAACTCATAGGCCTTAAACCATTGTTGTATGTCGTCTTCTCGGACATACTCGCGGACCACATCCTTGGGGATGTGAACTTTTTTCTCAGTTGGTCCCGGGGTGTGTGGTCTTTCAGGCACCCCCAAGTCCTTATGCTGTTTGCGCAGTTCTATCTCTGCCAATTGGCGCTCGTGCTCGAGCGTTATCTTTTTCTCTTCCAGCTCTCTCTGTCTCTGTTTTTCTTCTCGCTCCTCTCGAATCCGCATCTGCTCGAGGTTGAGTTTCTGTTCAGCTAACTTGAGCTCCCCATCCATCTTGAGTCGTGCCATCTCTAATTCGTGCAGTCTGACTCTGTCTCTTTCTCGTATCTCCTCCGGTGATCGGCCCGTTCCCCGTTCCTCGGGAGTCGTGGCGTTCCCCTCTGGTGTGACGCTGTTTTGGTCGGAGGGTCTTGCGACCCCCGTTTCTGTCCACGACTCAAGGGCGTGCTTTAGGTCATCCTTGGTACTCAGGCCAGTGGTAGCAATGCCAAGTTCTATGCAAAATTGTCTCAGTTCGCGGTGGTTGTACTCCTCTAGTTTCTCCATTTGGAACTTCTCGGTGGAGCTGCTATCTTTGGTCGACATCGTGCTTTGTCGTGGGGTGAGCTACTCTCTGTACGATTACGCGTTGATTCGGATCGCGCCGCTGGCCACCAATGTTAGAAAAGGTAGACGGACCGGGAGGGTCGGCCGGGGTCAGGAGGAGAGGTCTCCGGGGAGAGCCGTCTCCAGCGATCGTACAGACAAGTAACTTCCCCCCCACAGACAGATATCACACACGGATAAGGTTCAGTGATCTTTATCGACACTTATTTAAGGTACGGTAAAAGGGTACAAGGAGGTCTGGACTCAGGGGTCCCCTCGATTAGAGTCTCGTAAGGTAGGGAAGGGGGTAGCGGGACAGTCTATTTACCAATCAGGTAATTCGGATGAGATGGTGATGAGCTCACAATCCTCGAGCTTGGTGGTTAGGTGGTATGGGCCGCGGCAGCGCCAGCAGGTCCCGGTGCGGATGGTCGATACAACGGGCCGCGGCAGCGCCAGCAGGTCCCAGGAAGATGAAGGCTGCAGAGGGCCGCGGCAGCGCCAGCAGGTCCCGGGGAGGATGGTCGTTACAACGGGCCGCGGCAGCGCCAGCAGGTCCCAGGAAGATGAAGGTTGCAGAGGGCCGCGGCAGCGCCAGCAGGTCCCGGTGAGGATGGTCGGTACAACGGGCCGCGGCAGCGCCAGCAGGTCCCAGGAAGATGAAGGTTGCAGAAGGCCGCGGCAGCGCCAGCAGGCAGGACGATGGTTCACAAGAGCGGGCTACGGCAGCGCCAGTAGACCGTCAGGGTTGAGTTCACTCGGTGTCTCTCGACTCCAGGATACAACTGCCTTCCTGCTCCGGAGCTGTCTTAGTTATAGGGCTGGTGCCCTTTGATGTCCGGACCCTCGCACTTGGAGGTCGGAGGGTCCGGGATGAAGGTGTCCAGACACCCAGCAGGGGGTGGAGCCAGCGCCTGGGGGCTGCTGGAGGCGATCGGCACCTGGCGGGGGAAGAGCTCTTGACGCTTCGTTCTCCCATTGACCTGCCAAGTGGTCCGCTCACCTCCTGGGTGGATGGTGGTGCCGGGATGTCGGGGCCGGCCAGGCCCGGGGTTAGGGTCGAGGTGAGGCCACGCGGCCGCGTGGTGCAGGGCCCAAGATGGCGGCTTGACCTGGCCGGGGAAGCCGGTGGGGCTGGACCCCGTGATGAGTAGGGGTCCGAGGGCAGAGGGTCCGTCGGGAGACGGAGTACAGGGGCTTGTCACGGGGGTATGCTGGGTGGGCCGGAGCTCGGGCCCTGTCGTGCGGGGGGGGAGCCAGCCCTCTGTGTGGCCTGTCCAACAATGGTCATCTAGGCTGCCAGTTAATCCAAGTGCACATTGCTTTCTGCATCATGGGGGGGGGGGTCTGAGACATGTGTTGTTACCTTGCCTGTGCCCTGTCCTGTACAGTCATGTGGGTGTCCATGTTAGTTGGCACTGATCCTGAGTCTCAACATAGGATTGTGAGTTTTTTAATGAACAGACTTGCAGCATGCATTAACAATGTTGTGGCCTCAGACATGATGTGTATGAGTGGGAGATATGAATAGTGCAGGGACGGTAGCTCAGGTTACAGTCAGATAATTCCAGGACAATGGAGCTGTGTTCCCACTACAGTCCCCTAAGACACCCTTGCCTCTGAATCATGTGTGTCATCCAACACTGTGCCTACTCTGTGTGTTCAGCATAGTTTCGCCTCTGTGGCATAGTTCCCTGCCCTCATTTGTATTTCTCTGAAGTGTGCTACATGTGCCCATTGTACATGCTGACCCCATTTAGCTTGTGCATCCTCACACTGGGCAGTGCCTCTGTGTCTATGTACAACTATCTGTTGATGGTTGTTGGTCAAAAATATGTGTTGGCAGCCTCACGAAGTGATGTGGAGTACATTTAGGAATTTGTGATGCACATTGGAGTAAACCCAGATTAAGAGGTGTCACTTCTTGATCTGTCTCAATCACAGTGTCTCAGGTATGGGGGGTTTGTGCGGGCAAGGCCCACATGTCCCAACCTTATGTCTCCTTGCCGTGTCTGATCTGTGTGTGATAATTGTCTGGACAGACACTCAACATGCAGTGACCCAGTCAGGTTTTGCTGGGTTTAATGTTTGTGATTTGCAGCATGTGTCAAAAAAGGAAATACATGGCTCATACTCATCCATTTTTGCCACCAGTGTGTGGTCGAGATGCTACGTAGTTTGGTCTGTGTGTGCTGACATCTGTGTGGACATTCTTGCTTGCCATGAGGGTGTCTCCTCAGTGCAGGTGCTCCTTATCCAGACACATTGCAGGCCCATTAGCTAATGCATTGTCCTGTGTTTGGACATGTGTGCCACTCCACATGACAGGCAGTGGGTCAGATGTGTTGCCAACTGCGTCATCATGGTACGGATGGCCATGTGACAGGTGGCATGATTCAAGTTTTCAGTCAATAAGTATTGTACCTTGGCACTCACTACACTTGTCAACATGTCTGCATTTTTCCTATGCTTCTTTTTGCTAGTTGGTTGTGAAGGACAATAATGTGCCTGCATGACAGATGTCTCCCAGGGAAGTGCAAAAGAAAGTACTTTTACACTTTCCGTGGATACGCAGGCACATTTCACTGGAAGGCACAGTTTGATTACCACTTGTCTTCTGAATATACATATCCATGTTCACACAGTGTGTTTGCATGTGTGTAAGTCCTTGGTTGTTGCTGATACGAACTTACGAGTGTCAAGTCATCCAGACCACCATGGTGCCATGTATATGTACTTACTTATACACCATTTATTATTTACAGTGGCTTTTTAGAATTCGGCTGCCAGCTCATACAATGACTGTGTAAAAGTATTTTTGTGTGCACATCATTGTGTGACTTCTGTCATGCAGGCAGATGTGTCTTCTGTTCACAAAGTGGCACATTCACACATTCTAAACATGTACATTGTGTAAAGTGTTGTGAGTCCCAAGGGTTTGCAATGTTTTTGGCTATGGTTTCCTAAGTACTCGCAGGTCTCAGAGTGTGGGGACACCTTCAGTATTGAGGTGTGTTATTTGGCCTTGGGTGCACCAATACTGTTTCGTTCACAGTGAACAAGAGGTGGCATGGATTCATATTCTTGCTGTGCTCAACTGTCCCCAGACACTAGCTTCTCAGTATAATTCGATATCAAGTTATTTGCTGTTGTGTCATGATCTCCATTGTTTCCAAGTGTCATGGTGGGTCAACCAACTGGGGAGTGCAGGGTTACATATGTGCGGACTATTCTAGATGTTACTCATGATGCATTTCCTGATATGCACTGTGACATTTTAATTGTGACTCATGTGTCTGTTGTATACAGGTGACTGATTATTTTCTGTCTCTTCACCTTGCCCACAGCATCATCGGAGGACACCGAGGGAGACACCTGCACGGACGTGGAGGAAGTAAACCAGCACCGCTGCCACCACTGCTGCTGCGGAGTCTGCGGGAGCAAGTGGCACGGAGGGCGAGGGGAGTCAGGCGGAGGACCTGTCTAGTGAAAACACTGACTACGATGCAGACGGGTCCGATATTGAACTCCTCCAGGGGGCGGAGGCTGTTACGACACCTGGCAGCAGCACTACATCTGTCACCGCCCCCTCCATTCCCATCACCGCCCTCCCAGTTGCTCCGGTCCCTTCTGTCCGTGCTAGGCAACACCGTGTCTCCTTCGTGCCAGGCACCGCACCCCCTGCCCCTGTCCCCCCTGCTGCCCTCACTGCAGAGTCTGTGGACATTCTGCGTCAGTTGCAGGTTAGACAGACATCGCTGCTGAATGTCCTCCATGGCCAGACCCGAATGATGACGCAGATGGTGTCGTACATGGAGGGCATGTCATCAGCGATGTCTGACCAACGGATGTTGCTGAGGTCCATGGACTCTTCACTGATGGCAGTAGTGAGTCTCCTGCAGCGCTTCGTCCCCCCCTACCCCTGCACCATCCACACTTCCCACTCCCATACCTGTCCCAAGCACACACATTCACAAGCACGCACCCCACCAGACACAACCAGCACACCACCACGTAAGGGCAAGCGCACACCTCCTGGCACGCACACTCAGGGGGATGAGGGCACACCCACTGGGTCTGGGGCACACAGGCATACACGCAGCCACAGTCCGAGGCCGCATGGTGCACTAACCAGTCCCTCCTCGGCTCCCCTACCACACCTCCAGAGAAAGAGGCCTACTTGGCTGTGCTGGGCCTCAGCCCCTCTGTTTCTCCAGCCGGCAAACAGGAACGGCACTCCACGGGTAGGGGAGTTGAGCCCCCCCCGTCCCCCCCTCTCCCAGTAGCGCTGCACCCCATCACTCCGACCCCCCCCCCTCCTTTGAGGCTGTGTTGTCTTTGGGTGAAGGGGAGACGCTTGACGACCTGGCAGCAGTGTGCAGCGCCGAGCTAACCTCCACCTTTGGCGCTGCCCCACCCCCTGTGGTGGAGGCGTCCATCCCTGCACCCACCACACCTACCCTTCCACCTCCTGTCCCTGCGGTGCCTGGTCCTTCCCCAAATGATGCCCCCCCCAGTCGAGGAACCTGCGGGTTCTAATGTGCAGGCAAGGTAGGGGAGACGCGTGGCCATGTGTCCCCCCCAAGGACTTTAGATCTGGACTGGCCATGTGCCTTTGTTAATAGTGTCGTTAACTACTTTTTCATTTAATGCTGAATAAAGCATTTTGTTTTCTGTTTGAACACTTTTGCATTTCAGGTATTGATGTGGGTGCTGATGGTCCCGGAGTTGGGGTGGTGGTAATGTGTTATGTGTCAGGAGAAAGTTGTCGTCTGATGCTAATGGGGTGGACCATGGTATCTGCCTGCCATCACAATGTCTCTGCAAGGTATATTTGGTCGTGTGTGCTATTTGTGTTTGGAGACATTGTCCCAAGGACTGTTCCTTCCTCTGTGGCACCTGACATCTACCCTGCAGGGAGTTGCACTTTTGTAGTGCTGGCCTGTGTCTAAATTTCCTTTGTTGGTGACGGATCCCTTCAACTATGGCCATTCCTGCTCAGCAATGTCTCCGGCTGCATCCTCTGTGCCATCCTTGCTAGTCACTGTACTTGTGTATTGAGTATGTTGTCATGCCTTAATGGCGACAATCAGCATTTTCCACACTATGCATGTGTGTTATCCCAGCCTAGCACACATTTGGTACTTGTTCTGCAGGGTATTTGAGCACCTGACTGACAATTGTGGGCTTTGTATCTGTGGGAAGTCCACCCTATTCCTTGCATGAGGGGCAACATCTTGGTGGCTGTCCCGGCACCTGTACATTCCTATCAGTCCTGGGATGTGCGTGACAGTGTGTGTTTCCTTTGGCTCTCTTAGTGTAGTGGGCATTGACGTGAGTATACAGTCTTGTGGCATGATCTCTGTGTGTATATTGTGCTGCATCCGCCAGGGGTGGGTATGCATGTGTCATTTGTCCTCACACCCACATGTGTTGTGTCATGCAGTGGGGGAAGGACATCCATCCTCATGGGAGTGGGACACTGCTGTCAGTGATGTGTTGTTATGAAACTATCAACATAGTCGAACATTAGGGATGCGTACATACACCCATGGAGTTGTGCTCATCTGATCATGATGTATACACACCCATGTCTCTGTCCACTGCTGGGAGTCCTCTGCACCCACCCCTCACATGTGTCTGTCCACTGCTGGGAGTCCTCTGCAACCACCCCCCACATGTCTCTGGGCACTGCTGGTATTCCTCTGCACCCACCCCTCACATGTTTCTGTCCACTGCTGGGAGTCCTCTGCACCCACGCCTCACATGTCTCTGGCCACTGCTGGGAGCGATATGCACCCACCCCTCATATGTCTGGGCACTGCTGGGAGTCCTCTGCACCCACCCCTCACATGTCTCTGTCCACTGCTGGGAGATATATGCACCCACCCCTCATATGTCTGTCCACTGCTGGGAGTCCTCTGCACCCACCCCTCACATGTGTCTGTCCACTGCTGGGAGTCCTCTGCACCCACCCCTCACATGTCTCTGGCCACTGCTGGGAGTGATATGCACCCACCCCTCACATGTCTCTGGGCACTGCTGGTATTCCTCTGCACCCACCCCTCACATGTCTCTGGGCACTGCTGGTATTCCTCTGCACCCACCCCTCACATGTCTCTGTCCACTGCTGGGAGTCCTCTGCACCCACCCATCACATGTCTCTGTCCACTGCTGGGAGTCCTCTGCACCCCCCCCTCACATGTGTCTGTCCACTGCTGGGAGTCCTCTGCACCCACCCCTCACATGTCTCTGTCCACTGCTGGGAGTGATATGCACCCACCCCTCATATGTCTGTCCACTGCTGGGAGTCCTCTGCACCCACCCCTCACATGTCTCTGTCCACTGCTGGGAGTCCTCTGCACCCACCCCTCACATGTCTCTGTCCACTGCTGGGAGTCCTCTGCACCCACCCCTCACATGTGTCTGTCCACGGCTGGGAGTCCTCTGCACCCACCCCTCACATGTCTCTGTCCACTGCTGGGAGTGATATGCACCCACCCCTCATATGTCTGCCTACTGCTGGGAGTCCTCTGCACCCACCCCTCACATGTCTGGGCACTGCTGGGAGTCCTCTGCACCCACCCCTCACATGTCTCTGTCCACTGCTGGGAGTCCTCTGCACCCACCCCTCACATGTGTCTGTCCACTGCTGGGAGTCCTCTGCACCCGCCCCTCACATGTCTCTGGCCACTGCTGGGAGTGATATGCACCCACCCCTCATATGTCTGGCTACTGCTGGGAGTCCTCTGCACCCACCCCTCACATGTCTCTGTCCACTGCTGGGACTCCTTGTCCTGGCCATGTACACACCCCAATATACTGGTTATATGCTGCACCAGGCCCTAAGCCAACATTCGTGGCGTGTGTACGCCTTGTATCACTCATGTACTGGTGCCCTAGAGGTACGGGTGATGCGGTCCGTGCCCCCACTCTGAGGGCGTGGGTACGGCCCGTACCACCATTGGAGTGGTGATGTAGGGGTACGCGTGGTACGGGCCGTACCCACGCTCTGAGTGTGTGGGTACAGCCCGTACCACCATTGTAGTGGTGAGGTAGGGGTACACGCCTTACCCACGCCCTCAGAGCGTGGGTACGGCCCGTACCACCATTGGAGTGGTGAAGTAGGTGTACGCGTGGTATGGGCCGTACCCACGCTTTGAGGGCGTGGGTACGGCGCGTACCACGCATACCCCTACATCACCACTCCAATGGTGGAACGGGCCGTACCCACGCCCTCAGAGCGTGGGTACGGCCCGTACCACCATTGGAGTGGTGATGTAGGGGTACGCGCCGTACCCACGCCCTCAGAGCGTGGGTACGGCCCGTACCACGCGTACACCTACTTCACCACTCCAATGGTGGTACGAGCCGTACCCACGCCCTCAGAGCGTGGGTACGGCCCGTACCACGCGTACCCCTACATCGCCACTCCAATGGTGGTACGGGGCGTACCCACGCTCTGAGGGCGTGGTTACGGCGCGTACCACGCGTACCCCTACATCACCACTCCAATGGTGGTACGGGCCGTACCCACGCTCTGAGGGCGTGGGTACGGCGCGTACCACGCGTACCCCTACATCACCACTCCAATGGTGGTACGGGCCGTACCCACGCTCTGAGGGCGTGGTTACGGCCCGTACCACCATTGTAGTGGTGACGGGTACACGTACACGGGGATTGGTGGACACGCCCCCCGAAGTGACCAGACCCTGGAGGTAATGTTAGGACAGTATATGGTATTTTATAAATTTGGTGGAGGTTATGTTTCCTGCCCCACGCCCCCCTTTGCCCCTGGGTGTTGTGCTGACCTTCTGCGGCGTCTGCGTCGGTTTCTGTGCACCAGGTCGTAGGCTAGGAGGGCCGGGATGACATGTAGGACGGGGTCCATGGCTGTCCGTCGCGTCCCGCAGCTCCTTCTTCGCTTCGTCCTCACTTTCCTGGGAGTTTTTGGCTGCCGTAAAAAATGATCCGTGCGGAGTGACGTAGGCACGAATCGTACTTTCTGGTCCGTAGAAAGCTGCCTGACTCCGTCCGGACGTCACGTACGAGATGCCCGGATCGGAATTGTGGGTATTTTTTCGTCGCACGTAGTTTTTTACGATTCGTACGGAAATGGTCTTTCTGTACGAATCGTACTTGCTGGTTTGTAAGGTGCATTTCCCGGGTACGAGTCGTTCGGAGAATACGCTCCGTACGACCATTCATACCCGGGTTTTACCGGATCGTAATCGGCACCTAAACCTATATAATTTACTATTCCAACTCCAGTTAGTATTAAGTCATGGAAGGTGCTGGACACTACACATGTATAATTTACTATTCCCCCTAAAATTAAAATTACTTGTGTAAATAAACTCTACATGAAACAAATGTTCTTTATTAATAACACTTACAAATATTTCCAATATATAATTAACTCTCAAAATTAAAAAAATATAATATTCATATATTTAGATTTCACAAAAGAGTAAATATAAAAATATATATTAAAAATGACTATTATTTTACATTATACATATGAAATTATTTTCCCTAAAATTATTGTAATAAATTAGTATTAATGTAAACTGTATTACTGATTTCTCTCAATTATATTATAAATATTCATATTTCATATATATGTTTCATAACAATTAAATATTAATTAATAAATATTAGGGGGCCTATTAGGATGGCGGGTGGACTTTTGTCCGCCCACCACCCTGGCGGTGCTGGAACCGCCCGACAGTGGTGCGGTGGTCCCGCACAGGCAATTAGGATGCCACCGCCATGGTGGCAGTGGCATCCCCCATCCACAACATTGTGGCAGGCGGTGCTCACAGCACTGCCCCCCACAATGCTCTGGATGCACCTTGTGCATTTGCATGCACAACGTGGCAGGCACCGCGCTGTGCCTGCCATGTTGTGCCTGCAAATGCAGGGGGGTACCATAGGTACCCCCATGTGCACCCCCACCCCCCAACACCCTGGAGACCCACAACGGGCCACCCCAGTCAGGAACCGCATGCCTTTCGATGTGGAATGGCACTATCCCACCTGCATTGTAATATGGATGGCGGTGTCTTGCAGACACTGCCACCATATACAGCCAAACTGGCGGACAGTCTTTCTGTCTGCCGGGGGTCCCTCCCACCATCGTAATATGGCGGGGGAAATGGGATGCGGGTGGTGGGAAATGTCGGGCGGCTCACCACCGCCATGCGGACGGTGGCGATCCGCCGACATACTAATAGACCTCTAAGTATTAAAATATATATTTCATCAACTAGATTTCTTGCATAATAACTATTAACATAATTGAAATATGAAGTATATAATCTGTAAAATTATTAATAATCTATATTTTATAATATTAATATATTTAAAACTATCCACTATCAAAACAATATATTAGATTTTTTATTTGATTACATTTTCACTAAAAATACATTTTTAAATATTTTTAAAACAACATTATAAAAATTACATCCAATTACACACCTTCATTCTAAATTTAAAAAAAGGAATATTATAATTTTTTTTAAAAATTAAATCAAGTTTTTTTTAATAAATATTAAAATATTTTAATACACTACCCACCCTTTTACCCTAGAAACGCAACATCCCACTCCTAAAATTAAATTGATAAATAAAATGTATTATTTGTTACAATTTAAAAAAAAAAAAAAAAATTTAAACACTTCACAACCCTCCCCCCTATAAACACAACATCCCACTCATAAATCTAAATTTAAAAATTCAAAAAAATAATTCACATTAAATTTCTAATTTTCTAAAACACTCCCCACCCTTCTCCCCTCTAAACCCAACATCCTACTACTAAAAAAACATTTTAAATAGAAATTTGTAAATTTAAATTTTTTTTAAATTAAAATTCTAATTTTTTAAAACACTCCCCACCCTTATCCCCTATAAACCCAACATCCCGCTCCTCAAACATTGTAATTTCAAATGTATGAAATTAATTTTTTTTTAAAGTTGAATTTCTAATTTTTTAAAACACTTCCCACCTTTATCCCCTATAAACCCAACATCCCGCTCCTAAAACAACATTTTAATTTTAAATTTATGAGATTTACATTTTTTTAAAATTAAATTTCAATATTTTTAAAACACTCCCCACCCTTATCCCCTATAAACCCAACATCCTGCTCCTAAAACAACATTGTAATTTTAAATTTATAACATTTCGAAAATTTAAAATTAAATTTCAATATTTTAAAACACTCCCCACCCGTATCCTCTATAAACCCAAAATCCCGCTCCTAAAGATTATTATTCAATTTATATTTTTTATACAATTAATAAACTAATATAAGACCAAAAACAAACATAAAACATGAGAAAAACATACTATAAAGATATTTTGACTTTACGATATTTTAACATTCGATATTTCTAACTTCGATATTATTAACAACACTTAAAATCGATATTTTTAACACTGATATATAAAACATCGATATTTAGTACTGTCGCTATACTAAACACGATATTATTGTATATCAATATTATAAACTCGATATTATGACCACTTACCTTTCTCAGGGTATCCCAGGGTTCTGGTTTCTGAGTCGATAGTCTCTGTACTTTTGCTAACACTATAGGGGGTAGCTGCTAGAGGTGAATCCAAACAATCAGTTTGAGACAAATTCCTGTGTTAGGTGGGTCGCTGATTGGATGTGTATTATTAAAGCATAATACTGGTAGTGTGCAGGTCACCACCCTTATTTGTGTTTTCTCCCCTCGTGTCTGATGGATTAAGGTGTGATGAGGTCTCCATGACTCCTACTAGAGTCCTTAGGCCGGCCTTTGTCCGATACTCATCACAGAATACCTCTGGCTTGTTTAGCTGTCATAGGAACTACCTGTCAGGAAGGCGTGGTTATTACCTCCCTTTGGGTGGTCTCACGTATTCCCCCCTGTTTATGAGTTAAGCTGTCGTCCTCAATCAGGCCAACTTTGGTGGTTAATGTGACTCGCGCTTCTCTTAGGAATATATCTAATCCTTCCAGTAGTGTGATTCATTTTCTAAGTTCGGTAGGAGAAGTTTCAGGTTGACCTTTTACTTGAGTTCTTCTCTTTGAACCCACTATAGGTAAAACTTTTAATGAGCGAGATTTAATAGGTTTTACACGTGTGCTCGTGGCCTTGGCTCGGCTATCTCTAAAAGTGTCCTCGGGGTTTCTGGGGCATTTCAGAGGTGGTTGTAGGTCAGGATCCTTGACTGAGATATGTTTTGCACACAACTGTTTTGAGTTTGATAGCCTTTTGTGATCTCGGCTGTTACAACCGAGTCGGCTACTTTCTCCTTGCTCAAAAACACTGCTGCACCCACCCCTCCGGAGTTCAATGTCTCTTCCACTGTTGAAATCTGTTTTTCAATTGCTTCCATCACCCCTGTAATGTAATTCATTAACGTTAAGAGTGGTGTCCTTCATGTTTTTTTTCTTTAAAGGGATCTGAGTGTTTATCACCTTTATTTTACCCATCATGGGAAAGAACGGGGTGAGGAGGGGATATCGAGGATAGCTTGATATCAGCAAGAATGTCCACAAGGTCTATGGATTCTTAGCCGGTGTACCAATGTTCGTGCTAAATGTTCAATTACTGTGAAGTATTCAAGCAGTTACCCTTGAAAAAATAAGTATGGTATCCCCGATTATATTCCCATGAGCAAAGTCACCTGTTAATAAGGATGCAGAGGACTTTGTCCGTTGGGCCCCAGTTTTATGATAAATAAGGGAAATTCTCCCTGTTGGTCCCAGACATGGTTAACACGAAGCGGAAAAACCATGGGGTGGCCCTTCCCTGCCTCTTCCTGGCAATGACGGGCAAGGACGGGCCCGCCATTGGCCTGCGCTTCACTTTGGCGTGTCCCCCACAGCGGGGCTCAGGCCGTGGTTTTGTGGCACTCCTGTGCCGGAAGCAGTGTTACAGCTTCTCCTCCTGGCAACAGTATTCAGGGAGCAGTCTGGCAGATGGAGTCTCCATGAAGCAAAGTGGTCACAGGTTCCTGCGCAACGGGGCTCGGGCCGTGGTTTGTGGCGCACCTACGCCAGAAGCAGTGTTACGACCCCTCTTCCTGGCAACAGTAGTCAGGGAGCAGTCTTGGAGATGAAGTCTACCTGAAGCAAAGTGGTCACAGGCTGATTTCTTGTCCGTGGTCCGGCCACATCTACAATAAGAGACTGGTGCAGGGCAATGGGGCACAGGACCCCTGTATATATGAAACAACAGCACCCGTGTAGCAGCGCAAGTAGAAGCCCACTCTCCAGATAGGTCATACAATAATATATTTATTGGCTAGCACGTTTCAACCTACTCTGTCTTTTTCGAAGCCATAAACAGTGGTGATGCTCTATCCCCTATAAACACAGTCTCCCAACAATAAACATAGTGGAAAGACTTGCAAGTCCCAGTGCCCAGTTTATTAAGAAAAACAGACTTGTGTCAATGAGTTTGAACATCAAAGAAATCAGGTATGCGTATATATATTTATATATCTAGAGGGCGGAGCCTTCATGATGACCAATAAAGGCGGCAGGAACATTTATCTGATAACGACGGAAGCCACCTGTTAACTTGGGCGCTGAGGAAGGCAGTTTATGCCGAAATGCATTCGCCATGTCATCTGTGATTCAATAAAGGCTTCCTTGAACTTCCCTGCTGGGTCACTGCTCTTTCGCAAGGATGAGATTCGTTTGATTTAGACTGTGTCAGCCAGAGACACATTACTGAGACCCCCGCTTCACAAAGGACCGGACCTCACTGGCGCTGCTTCGGCTGTTCTGCTCTTTCACGGTAGTGAATTGGTTCGTGCCCGCCTCGAGGACTGGGAGCTACAGAGCAGTAGTGTGGTGATTCTACTACACTTTGGGCGGCGTGTATCTGCATAGCTGCCCCTGCTGATGAAATTCCCGAGATTTGGGGCCGAAGCGGTGCGGGGACCCAGGGGAGCGCTTCATTGACACTACAAGCAGGACATTCTGGCTGACATCTATATCGGAACCCTGCATTCCGCCCGACCACTTGGTGTAACAATCTCTCCATCCACCACTTACCTGAAGCAGAGCACTGCATTCTGGATGTTGGAGTTCTCGACCACCTTGGGAACTACTAACAGGGGGAGTTTCGTTCTAGAGGGTGGAGCCTTCATGATGACCAATAAAGGCGGGAGGAACATTTATCTGATAACGACGGAAGCCACCTGTTAACTTGGGCGCTGAGGAAGGCAGTTTATGCCGAAATGCATTCGCCATGTCATCTGTGATTCAATAAAGGCTTCCTTGAACTTCCCTGCTGGGTCACTGCTCTTTCGCAAGGATGAGATTCGTTTGATATATATATATATATATATATATATATATATATATATATATATATATATATATATATATATATATATATATATATATATATATATATACATATATATATATGTATGTATATATATATATATATATATATATATATATATATATATATATATATATATATATTACCTACCGGCGGTCGCCAGTAGGTAGTTATAGTTAGGACCTATTTTCCATAGGACATCCGCAACATTCTATTCCCAATAAGTCTGGCGCTGGTTGATGAATCTTTATATATATATATATATATATAAGAAAGAAATCTGCAGTCTGCCTGAAGTCCCGTGTGTGCTCACTTCCTCGCAACGGTGGGGGAGAGTGGAGTTTGATGTTTGGGGATGCAGCCACGAGCATCCCAATGAGCGCCCGCCCGAACTGAGTCCGGCGATTCTGGTGGCAACTTTTGGACTCACTACAAGCTCTGTGGTAGCGCCTGGACACCCGCTTACCTGTAACCAGCTCAGTCACTACACAGTGAACCACGACTTCGTGTGAGCTTGCCGCCTACTTAGGGGACAAGCACGAGCTTCTTTTGGGACACAAAGCGGCAGGGTGAGGGAGAAGGCGAACTGCAAATCCGCCGACTTGAAAGGACTCGGTGTGCATTGGGGAGATGGGAGCGGACAACGCCCACTGGGGCCAGTACTGACGAACGATGCCTGCTCCGCGTGAATCCAGTCCTGGGATTACGCCTTTCCCACTGCTCACACACCAGGGATGCCCAACCAATTGGAGCGAGGTATCATGTTTAAAAGATGGCGGGAGAAGCACTGACTTTTTCTTTGGCGGCATCTGAGGAAGTTTATTACTAAATGAAACGCGTCATGCATACGCCTAATTAAAGAAAGAAATCTGCAGTCTGCCTGAAGTCCCGTGTGTGCTCACTTCCTCGCAACGGTTGGGGAGAGTGGAGTTTGATGTTTGGGGATGCAGCCACGAGCATCCCAATGAGCGCCCGCCCGAACTGAGTCCGGCAATTCTGGTGGCAACTTTTGGACTCACTACAAGCTCTGTGGTAGCGCCTGGACACCTGCTTACCTGTAACCAGCTCAGTCACTACACAGTGAACCACGACTTTGTGTGAGCTTGCCGCCTACTTAGGGGACAAGCACGAGCTTCTTTTGGGACACAAAGCGGCAGGGTGAGGGAGAAGGCGAACTGCAAATCCGCCGACTTGAAAGGACTCGGTGTGCATTGGGGAGATGGGAGCGGACAACACCCACTGGGGCCAGTACTGACGAACGATGCCTGCTCCGCGTGAAACCAGTCCTGGGATTACGCCTTTCCCACTGCTCACACACCAGGGATTCCCAACCAATTGGAGCGAGGTATCCTGTTTAAAAGATGGCGGGAGAAGCACTGACTTTTTCTTTGGCGGCATCTGAGGAAGTTTATCACTAAACGAAACGCGTCATGCATATGCCTAATTAAAGAAAGAAATCTGCAGTCTGCCTGAAGTCCCGTGTGTGCTCACTTCCTCGCAACGGTGGGGGAGAGTGGAGTTTGACGTTTGGGGATGCAGCCACGAGCATCCCAATGAGCGCCCGCCTGAACTGAGTCCGGCGATTCTGGTGGCAACTTTTGGACTCACTACAAGCTCTGTGGTAGCGCCTGGACACCCGCTTACCTGTAACCAGCTCAGTCACTACACAGTGAACCACGACTTCGTGTGAGCTTGCCGCCTACTTAGGGGACAAGCACGAGCTTCTTTTGGGACACAAAGCGGCAGGGTGAGGGAGAAGGCGAACTGTAAATCCGCCGACTTGAAAGGACTCGGTGTGCATTGGGGAGATGGGAGCGGACAACGCCCACTGGGGCCAGTACTGACGAACGATGCCTGCTCCGCGTGTATCCAGTCCTGGGATTACGCCTTTCCCACTGCTCACACACCAGGGATGCCCAACCAATTGGAGCGAGGTATCCTGTTTAAAAGATGGCGGGAGAAGCACTGACTTTTTCTTTGGCGGCATCTGAGGAAGTTTATCACTAAACGAAACGCGTCATGCATACGCCTAATTAAAGAAAGAAATCTGCAGTCTGCCTGAAGTCCCGTGTGTGCTCACTTCCTCGCAACGGTGGGGGAGAGTGGAGTTTGATGTTTGGGGATGCAGCCACGAGCATCCCAATGAGCGCCCGCCCGAACTGAGTCCGGCGATTCTGGTGGCAACTTTTGGACTCACTACAAGCTCTGTGGTAGCGCCTGGACACCCGCTTACCTGTAACCAGCTCAGTCACTACACAGTGAACCACGACTTCGTGTGAGCTTGCCGCCTACTTAGGGGACAAGCACAAGCTTCTTTTGGGACACAAAGCGGCAGGGTGAGGGAGAAGGCGAACTGCAAATCCGCCGACTTGAAAGGACTCGGTGTGCATTGGGGACATGGGAGCGGACAACGCCCACTGGGGCCAGTACTGACGAACGATGCCTGCTCCGCGTGAATCCAGTCCTGGGATTACGCCTTTCCCACTGCTCACACACCAGGGATGCCCAACCAATTGGAGCGAGGTATCCTGTTTAAAAGATGGCGGGAGAAGCACTGACTTTTTCTTTGGCGGCATCTGAGGAAGTTTATCACTAAACGAAACGCGTCATGCATATGCCTAATTAAAGAAAGAAATCTGCAGTCTGCCTGAAGTCCCGTGTGTGCTCACTTCCTCGCAACGGTGGGGGAGAGTGGAGTTTGATGTTTGGGGATGCAGCCACGAGCATCCCAATGAGCGCCCGCCCGAACTGAGTCCGGCGATTCTGGTGGCAACTTTTGGACTCACTACAAGCTCTGTGGTAGCGCCTGGACACCCGCTTACCTGTAACCAGCTCAGTCACTACACAGTGAACCACGACTTCGTGTGAGCTTGCTGCCTACTTAGGGGACAAGCACGAGCTTCTTTTGGGGCACAAAGCGGCAGGGTGAGGGAGAAGGCGAACTGCAAATCCGCCGACTTGAAAGGACTCGGTGTGCATTGGGGAGATGGGAGCGGACAACGCCCACTGGGGCCAGTACTGACAAACGATGCCTGCTCCGCGTGTATCCAGTCCTGGGATTACGCCTTTCCCACTGCTCACACACCAGGGATGCCCAACCAATTGGAGTGAGGTATCCTGTTTAAAAGATGGCGGGAGAAGCACTGACTTTTTCTTTGGCGGCATCTGAGGAAGATTATCACTAAACGAAACGCGTCATGCATACACCTAATTAAAGAAAGAAATCTGCAGTCTGCCTGAAGTCCCGTGTTTGCTCACTTCCTCGCAACGGTGGGGGAGAGTGGAGTTTGATGTTTGGGGATGCAGCCACGAGCATCCCAATGAGCGCCCGCCCGAACTGAGTCCGGCGATTCTGGTGGCAACTTTTGGACTCACTACAAGCTCTGTGGTAGCGCCTGGACACCCGCTTACCTGTAACCAGCTCAGTCACTGCACAGTGAAGCACGACTTCGTGTGAGCTTGCTGCCTACTTAGGGGACAAGCACAAGCTTCTTTTGGGACACAAAGCGGCAGGGTGAGGGAGAAGGCGAACTGCAAATCCGCCGACTTGAAAGGACTCGGTGTGCATTGGGGAGATGGGAGCGGACAACGCCCACTGGGGCCAGTACTGACGAACGATGCCTGCTCCGCGTGAATCCAGTCCTGGGATTACGCCTTTCCCACTGCTCACACACCAGGGATGCCCAACCAATTGGAGCGAGGTATCCTGTTTAAAAGATGGCGGGAGAAGCACTGACTTTTTCTTTGGCGGCATCTGAGGAAGTTTATCACTAAACGAAAAGCGTCATGCATACGCCTAATTAAAGAAAGAAATCTGCAGTCTGCCTGAAGTCCCGTGTGTGCTCACTTCCTCGCAATGGTGGGGGAGAGTGGAGTTTGATGTTTGGGGATGCAGCCACGAGCATCCCAATGAGCGCCCGCCCGAACTGAGTCCGGCGATTCTGGTGGCAACTTTTGGACTCACTACAAGCTCTGTGGTAGCGCCTGGACACCCGCTTACCTGTAACCAGCTCAGTCACTACACAGTGAACCACGACTTCGTGTGAGCTTGCTGCCTACTTAGGGGACAAGCACGAGCTTCTTTTGGGGCACAAAGCGGCAGGGTGAGGGAGAAGGCGAACTGCAAATCCGCCGACTTGAAAGGACTCGGTGTGCATTGGGGAGATGGGAGCGGACAACGCCCACTGGGGCCAGTACTGACAAACGATGCCTGCTCCGCATGTATCCAGTCCTGGGATTACGCCTTTCCCACTGCTCACACACCAGGGATGCCCAACCAATTGGAGTGAGGTATCCTGTTTAAAAGATGGCGGGAGAAGCACTGACTTTTTCTTTGGCGGCATCTGAGGAAGATTATCACTAAACGAAACGCGTCATGCATACACCTAATTAAAGAAAGAAATCTGCAGTCTGCCTGAAGTCCCGTGTTTGCTCACTTCCTCGCAACGGTGGGGGAGAGTGGAGTTTGATGTTTGGGGATGCAGCCACGAGCATCCCCATGAGCGCCCGCCCGAACTGAGTCCGGCGATTCTGGTGGCAACTTTTGGACTCACTACAAGCTCTGTGGTAGCGCCTGGACACCCGCTTACCTGTAACCAGCTCAGTCACTACACAGTGAAGCACGACTTCGTGTGAGCTTGCTGCCTACTTAGGGGACAAGCACGAGCTTCTTTTGGGACACAAAGCGGCAGGGTGAGGGAGAAGGCGAACTGCAAATCCGCCGACTTGAAAGGACTCGGTGTGCATTGGGGAGATGGGAGCGGACAACGCCCACTGGGGCCAGTACTGACGAACGATGCCTGCTCCGCGTGAATCCAGTCCTGGGATTACGCCTTTCCCACTGCTCACACACCAGGGATGCCCAACCAATTGGAGCGAGGTATCCTGTTTAAAAGATGGCGGGAGAAGCACTGACTTTTTCTTTGGCGGCATCTGAGGAAGTTTATCACTAAACGAAAAGCGTCATGCATACGCCTAATTAAAGAAAGAAATCTGCAGTCTGCCTGAAGTCCCGTGTGTGCTCACTTCCTCGCAATGGTGGGGGAGAGTGGAGTTTGATGTTTGGGGATGCAGCCACGAGCATCCCAATGAGCGCCCGCCCGAACTGAGTCCGGCGATTCTGGTGGCAACTTTTGGACTCACTACAAGCTCTGTGGTAGCGCCTGGACACCCGCTTACCTGTAACCAGCTCAGTCACTACACAGTGAACCACGACTTCGTGTGAGCTTGCTGCCTACTTAGGGGACAAGCACGAGCTTCTTTTGGGGCACAAAGCGGCAGGGTGAGGGAGAAGGCGAACTGCAAATCCGCCGACTTGAAAGGACTCGGTGTGCATTGGGGAGATGGGAGCGGACAACGCCCACTGGGGCCAGTACTGACAAACGATGCCTGCTCCGCGTGTATCCAGTCCTGGGATTACGCCTTTCCCACTGCTCACACACCAGGGATGCCCAACCAATTGGAGTGAGGTATCCTGTTTAAAAGATGGCGGGAGAAGCACTGACTTTTTCTTTGGCGGCATCTGAGGAAGATTATCACTAAACGAAACGCGTCATGCATACGCCTAATTAAAGAAAGAAATCTGCAGTCTGCCTGAAGTCCCGTGTGTGCTCACTTCCTCGCAACGGTGGGGGAGAGTGGAGTTTGATGTTTGGGGATGCAGCCACGAGCATCCCAATGAGCGCCCGCCCGAACTGAGTCCGGCGATTCTGGTGGCAACTTTTGGACTCACTACAAGCTCTGTGGTAGCGCCTGGACACCCGCTTACCTGTAACCAGCTCAGTCACTACACAGTGAAGCACGACTTCGTGTGAGCTTGCCGCCTACTTAGGGGACAAGCACGAGCTTCTTTTGGGACACAAAGCGGCAGGGTGAGGGAGAAGGCGAACCGCAAATCCGCCGACTTGAAAGGACTCGGTGTGCATTGGGGAGATGGGAGCGGACAACGCCCACTGGGGCCAGTACTGACGAACGATGCCTGCTCCGCGTGAATCCAGTCCTGGGATTACGCCTTTCCCACTGCTCACACACCAGGGATGCCCAACCAATTGGAGCGAGGTATCCTGTTTAAAAGATGGCGGGAGAAGCACTGACTTTTTCTTTGGCGGCATCTGAGGAAGTTTATCACTAAACGAAAAGCGTCATGCATACGCCTAATTAAAGAAAGAAATCTGCAGTCTGCCTGAAGTCCCGTGTGTGCTCACTTCCTCGCAATGGTGGGGGAGAGTGGAGTTTGATGTTTGGGGATGCAGCCACGAGCATCCCAATGAGCGCCCGCCCGAACTGAGTCCGGCGATTCTGGTGGCAACTTTTGGACTCACTTCAAGCTCTGTGGTAGCGCCTGGACACCCGCTTACCTGTAACCAGCTCAGTCACTACACAGTGAACCACGACTTCGTGTGAGCTTGCCGCCTACTTAGGGGACAAGCACGAGCTTCTTTTGGGACACAAAGCGGCAGGGTGAGGGAGAAGGCGAACTGCAAATCCGCCGACTTGAAAGGACTCGGTGTGCATTGGGGAGATGGGAGCGGACAACGCCCACTGGGGCCAGTACTGACGAACGATGCCTGCTCCGCGTGAATCCAGTCCTGGGATTACGCCTTTCCCACTGCTCACACACCAGGGATGCCCAACCAATTGGAGCGAGGTATCCTGTTTAAAAGATGGCGGGAGAAGCACTGACTTTTTCTTTGGCGGCATCTGAGGAAGTTTATCACTAAACGAAACGCGTCATGCATACGCCTAATTAAAGAAAGAAATCTGCAGTCTGCCTGAAGTCCCGTGTGTGCTCACTTCCTCGCAACGGTGGGGGAGAGTGGAGTTTGATATATATATATATATATATATATATATATATATATATATATATATATATATATATATTCACTGAAAAAACCATAGGTTTGAGACATGTTATAGTTAGCGGTAATTTTACTGATAAAAAACCAATGAAATTCCCCCGTTATAGTTAGTGCAGGCAACTATAACTCACGCGACCACAATCTTCTGCTGATGCTAATACTGTATTTAGAGACTTATTTGCCCATGTCTTCTTCCATAAATTTTTAGCTATACATATATTACAAATATTTTTTTTTCATAAAGCCACATATGTCATCAGCAGAAGATTATGCCATGCACAGAGAGTGTTTTTTTTTTTAATTAAAATTTTTAGCGTAAGCGCACCGTACGCGTACGGTAAGCGTAATCGGCGAAATTTTCAAAAAATAAAAATTTACCGTTTTTGGCCTTGGGGGATCTTTGAGGACTCAACTAACATGGCTATGTGCATGGGCGCTGTCTAAACAGCCCCTTTATATGTTTTTTGCCTTTGTTTACAGCCCCCCCCTCAGAGTGCGAGAGAGAAAATGGCGGCCGCCGCTTCCTGGTTTCGACCGATTCGAATGTTTACTTAGATGTAACAGCCAATCAGAATCGCGCTCGTGCACGCCACCGTACGCGTACGGTAAGCTTACGGTAAGCGTACCGTAAGCTGGCTCAGATATATGTATTGATTTAAAGGCTATTTTCTCAGAATCTACTGAACAGATTTACACCAAACCTACAAAAGGCACTTCCTTGACCTGAGGACTACCTCTCTGCCAAATTTCTAGTAATTCTGTTCAGCCATTCGGGCTGTAGCCCTGTCTAAAGGTCCTATGGAAAAATGCATGGGAAAAACGCGTTTTGGGACCCCCCTTTTATCTCAGCCCCCGCTTGACGAATCCCCCCGAGACTTTCAGGGTAGGAGCGGAGCGTAGCGCCCCACCTATTTTGAGAAATTCGCGAGGATTCGTCGACCGGCGCCAAAGTTATTCAAAATAGAATGTTGCGGATTTCCTATGGAAACAGGGTCCTAACTATAACTACCTACTGGCGACCGCCAGTAGGTAATATATATATATATATATATATATATATATATATATATATATATATATATATATATATATATATATATATATATATATATATCCAAGGAACTCCGCCCTAAGTATCCAATTTGTTCGGAAAGACGAAACCGGACCCAGTCTTCTGTGCAAAATTATTCTTTATTTCATAGGAATCCCCTACACCGCCATGACCCGTTTCGGCCTCAAGAAGGCCTTGATCACATGACGCTTTAGTGAAAAGCTATTGGTTTTTAAAGTGAAACTAATACAGTGACTAGTGATCGGCGGGTCAATAGACATGGAAGAGTTCTTGTATATGGCAGCACTACATATCATACAAATCCTCATAACAAATCCTCATAACTTTACTCTCCATTTGTATGGACAGTAAACACACAAACAAACAGTGATTTGGAAAAGCCATATTCAAATGAATACAAATGTTACATTTGGCAGGAGAAAATAAATAAAACATCCCCTGATTATTAACGGCGAACAAATCTCGATAAAAACATATATTTGATGTGCAAATTCTGCAAGTGTGCAAACTTCGCGTAAATATAGCAGCATTTCAAAATACACTTTTTAATATGATTTGACATAATGCCACAGTGGGCAGAACGCGTAATTGTACCAATTGAGACCTAGTGTATCAGTTTGCCCGATCCAATCCATAATGACTCACAACCCCTATGGGTAGATTGTGCAAATATGCAAACATAAAGCGACAATTGCAGCACTATGTAATACAGTACGATGATAAACTAATGTAAACTTTGAATAGAGTCTATGTAGATTGAGAGCAAATATAGCAACATTCCATAATACAATGTATAATGTATAATGAATTAAAGCCCCAATGGTCAATTTGTGCAACTGTGCAAATTCGGACCTGGTATGCCAATTTTACCCGATCCAATACATACTCGCTCACAACCCCTGTGGGTGAATCGTGCAAATATGAAAGCATAGAGCAACCATAGGAGCTATATATAATACAGTACGATGATATGCTAAGCAAACTGTGATTGGAGTCTTATATTTTTCCTTGGCAAGTATTGATCAGAAAAAACAGATCGTAAAACTCCTATGCAAAATCACACAAAAGTGCAAATCATTTACGCCATACTAAGTCGAGATATAAATGCTAATCGCCTCTAAGAGAGTTAGATATATATATTTATATACACACACATATATGAAAAAAATTCAATTAAACGCAAGTTATGGTTCTTGCGCAAAAGCAATAGGTATGGTTACTAATGCACAAATGCATTCTATAACTTGAGCCACCCATCATTATGGTGCCGATTCCGATCCGTCAAAAAAAATTACCGTCCGACTCGCATCCGTATTTTTTTACGTACGAATCGTACAAGTCCCGTACAAACGGCGAAGTACGATTCGTACGTGAAAAATCCATACGAATGACTTCGGGAAAAGTCTACGAGACGTCCCCGGACAATTTTACATACACATTGTAAAAGTAAAGTCCGAGCGCGCAAGTATGATCCGTACCGGCCGTCCGAAAACACAAGCGCATGGAAAAGGCTCCGTACGGATCGAACGCCGTACCACTCGTATCCGGGTAAATTTGTGCCCGGGATACGAGTCATACAGCCCCCCTTCCCCCCCACATGTCTGCATTGTACCCCCCAAATGTCCGCACTGTACCCCAGCCCTGTACGTGTACGCACCGTACCCCACCACCGTACCCCAGCCCCGTACATGTACGCACCGTACCCCACCACCTTACCCCAGCCCCTAACTTGTACGCACCGTACCCCACCACCGTCCCCCAGCCCCTTACTTGTACGCACCGTAACCCTCCACCGTACCCCAGCCGCGTACTTGGACGCACCGTACCCCACCACCGTACCCCAGCCCCGTACATGTATGCACCGTACCCCACCACCCTACCCCAGCCCCTTACTTGTACGCATCGTACCCCAACACCGTCCACCAGCCCCATACTTGTACGCACCGTACCCCACCACCGTACCCCAGCCGCGTACTTGGATGCACCGTACCCCAGCCCCGTACTTGGACGCACCGTACCCCACCACCCTGCCCCAGCCCCTTACTTGTACGCACCGTACCCCACCACCCTGCCCCAGCCACGTACTTGGACGCACCGTACCCCACCACCGTACCCCACCACCGTCGCCCAGCCGCGTACTTGGATGCACCGTACCCCACCACCGTACCCCAGCATCCCGTATGTACGAACCGTACAACAACATTGCATATGTGAGCACTGTACAACAAAATCGCGTATGTACGCACGTTACATGCGCTAAAACGACTCGTACAGAACCAGGACACTGCAAAACAGCACAAGGAGGGTCAATTCGAATTGCACAACACCACAAAACACATCTACAGTACTAAAAACATCTAAAAGACTGACCTGGCACATCCAAACAGGCAAACAGAGGCCCAAACTCACAACCACCCCTTATAACACACCCACCAAAATTTCAAACCCAGCCACACCCACAAATGGACCAATAAAAAGGGCCCACACTCACAAACCATGAGCCTTTGCAACAGACCCACTGCTGACAGACACCACACACAAACAACAGCACCCATAACTTACACACCATCACACAACCTCCTTCACACATACCCCCTCTACACATTCACACACACACCTACACATTCACACCCACACACCCACAACCATCCACACCCACACCCCACACCATGCCCACAGACAAGAATCCAAAGTTCACAAGGGAGAAGCTGGACATCCTTGTCAACGAAGTCATCAGAGTCGAGCCACAGCTCTTTGGAACATTGGTCAGACAGACCAGCATAGCTGAAAAATTACACCTGTGGCAGAGGATCGTCGATCGGGTGAATGCTGTTGCGCCCATCAGAAGGACCAGGAATGAATGCCAAACCAGGTGGTACGATCTGCGCAGGGCAGTCAAGCACAAAATGAACGAGGACTACGCCCAGAGTAACATCACAGGAGGTGGGCTGACCCTGGGAGGAGAAGGTGATGGCCCTGCTTCCGCTAGTGGGAGTACACGGAGTCGAAGGAGTTGCCGAGCCTGGTGAGTACACAAACAACTTACGAAACATGGGGGTAATGGCATCCACACCCCAACTACAACAAATGCACACACCTACCCCCAAGCCCTCACCGGACACAACCACACTCAAAAACAACGCTCATGCCACTAACATGTGTATGCCCCATTCACAAAGCAAGGCCATGCCATGTCCCAGCCTACACAAACCACAAACCCAAGACTGGATGTCCGGGATGCTGGGAGGGTGGGGATCACTAAACATATTGTACAACTCAGAAACAGACACCATTGCCCTCAGCCCATATGGCCCAGGTACATACCCATACCCATGCACCATGCGCAATGCACAGGGACTGGCAAAGTACTGACAAGGTAGCTGACACTTGGCCCTGCTGTAGGCAGCACAAGGCCCTCCTGTGACAACTGCAAAATCTAACACAAACACAACCAGCTCAGATATCTAGGACAGGAACTCACACTCACTGACATGGCAGCATGCTCAATGGGGGGACAGATACATCACCTGGGAGACCCACTGCCAAATCACACTACACCCACCAGCAGGCACCGTCAATCAATCAAAAATCGATCAGGGTACTTGTAAGGTGCGCTACTTACCTGTGAGGGTCTCAAGGTGCTGAGGGGGGGGGTTCCACTACTGCCCGAAGAGCCAGGTCTTGAGGAGTCATCTGAAGGCAAGTAGGTCTTGGGTCAGTCATAGATGGGTTGGGAGGGTGTTCCAGGTCTTGGCGGCGAGGTAGGAGAAGGATCTCCCGCAGGCGGTCGTAAGTTGGATGCGGGGGATAGCTGCGAGGGCGAGGCTGCCGGAGCGGAGCTGGCGGTGGGGTTGTAGAAGCTGAGTCTGATGTTCAGGTAGGCTTGTCCGACGTTGTGGAGTGCCTTGTGTGAGTGGGTGAGGAACTTGAAGGTGATCCTCTTGTCGATGCAGAGCCAGTGGAGGTCACTCAGGAGGGGGGTGATGTGGCTGTGGCAGGGGGCGTTGTCGATCAGTCGTGCGGAGGCTTTTTGGAAGCGTTGTATCCGCCGTTGGTGTTTGGATGGGAGTCCTGCATAGAGTGCATTGCCGTAGTCCAGTCAGCTGCTGACGAGAGCCTGTGTCACTGTTCTACTTGTTTTGGTCGGGATCCACCAGTAGATCCGGCGGAATCGTGCGTAGGGTGTCGTAGCAGGAGGAGGAGACGGCGTTGACCTGCTTGGACATGGAGAGGGAGGATGCGAGGATCAATCCTAGGTTGCGTGCGTGGAGGGTGGGTGTCGGTGCTGTCCCCAGAGCGATCGGCCACCAGGAGTCGTCCCAGGCTGAGGGTGTGTGTCCCAGGATGAGGACCTCCGTCTTGTCCGAGTTCGGTTTCAGATGGCCGCTCCGCATCCAGTCGGCGATGGACCTCAGCCCTTGTGGATGTTTGTTTTGGCAGTGTGAGGGTCCTTGGTGAGGGAGAGGATGAGCTGGGTGTCGTTGGCCTAGGAGATGGTTTTGAGGTGGTGGGGGCGGGCCACTTGTGTGAGGGGGGCCATGTGGATGTTGAACAGCATCGGGCTGAGGGATGATCACTCACCCCTTACACAAGCACACACCCCCGGGGAAGCCAATGGAGTTACCCACTCTCACAATGGACATGTGACACAACAAGATCAAGCCACAACCAAAGAAGCATCCAAGGCCAAATTAGACATGTCAAACACTGTGGAGAACATTTCAATCAGTCCCCTGCAACATACCCATCCACAAGTGAACATTGATGTGAATGCTAGGCACATACAACTACCTTAAGGAACTGTGGCAAATAGAATATGTGTGAAACATGGATGTCGCATTAAACAGCATTAACATTGTCTCTCTCTCTCACACACAGGGCAACGTCATGGATCTCCCCCCAACAAGTGGGGAGAAGAACCACAGTCCCAGGCTCGGGAGGAACTTGATCCCACCGGCAGCGACACCTCACAACACTCCGCGGATGACCCCAACCCACCTGGCCCCTCTGGTGTCCAAGCCCCTGCAGCACCTGCTTCAGGTACATCTGTGCCAACCACCACCACCATTCCTGCCACATCCCAGGAGACACCCAGGAGCCCTGCCCACACCAAACAACTGAGCCAGTCTGACCTGGAGGGACAAGGTTCGCCGGGCACCCAGGAGGAGGCAGCCAACACCGACACTGCCATCCCTCAGGGGTCCCGTAGACCCGATGTGCCCACAATGGCAGGCCAGGCCCGTGTGGGCAGGGGTGGTGGGAGTGGAGGCAGGCGGAGGCGAGAACCTGACCAGCCAGCTGAAGGGACCGGTATGTCACACGTCCGCAACATCATGGAGACATACCGGCGTGACACCAGGGCCATCAGTCAAGTAATGGCGACCCTCACAGACATTAAGAATCAGCAGGCCGAGCAACACGCCAGTCAACAACAACACCAAGGACGAATGGAGGCAAGACTGGCTGAGCTCCTGGCGGTGCAAAGGGACATGAGCCATTCACTCCGTCGGATCGCCGACAACATGGGCAACCCTCCCTGTGACACCAGGCGCAGACCAGCACCAGCCACAGGGAGGGAGGAGGAAGAGGAGGATTCGTCCGACGGAGCGTCCCAAACATCATCAAGGCCTGCATCTGAGGGTCCCCGGAGGAAGGTGGGTCATCCACGGAAAAGACAGTGAGAGGCAGCGGACCATCCACATCTCCCAGGTCACCTGGCCTGGCACCTGGCCTTCATGCGCAACAGCAGCACATCATTCACTGACATTCTCTGCCACATGGACTTGCTGGTCACAGTCTGACAAATGATGACCAACACTGTGGTCTGGACTCTGATGACTTCAAATGCCAAGGATAGCATCTCCCCCTGTGAACTTTGGATTATATGCACCCGTTAGAGCACCTTATGTTATCTACCAAAACACGCACCCCACCGAGAATAAAACAATTTTTTTTTCATGAGATGTTGCCGACATTTTGCATTAGTCCACAACATACGTGTGTGTTAATGTCAAACTATGCCTGAGTGTTGAACTAACTCCAGCCATCCATACCCTGGGATCTGAGTACAGTACAGGACACACATGGGTCACAATGTATCATCCAATACAGCCTGGGAGCACAATACTCACCCGTGATGGCCTCAAGCTGCTGAGGGGGGCTTGAAGTACTGTGCGCACACACCAATCAGGAAGACGATGATGAAGGCCTAGAGGTCATGGCTCATGTGGAGGTTCCCGGGGAGTGAGTCCCAGGTACGTTTGGCCAGGTGGGAGAACCATCTCCATCATGCTGGAGTGTTGTGGATGTGAAGAATGGTGGCCAGGCCAAGTTCGGATGCATTGAGTTGGGCCAACGGGGTCTTGGATGACAGACGTACAAGGTTGGTTTTGGGGTCTGGGGTTGTTGACTGCCTCCTGAGTGTGTGTGAGGAGTATGAAGGTCATCCTGCAGCACACAGTGATCCCTTGCAGCTATCTCAGGTGGACGGTGATGTTGATGGGGTGTGGGATGTTGAAGCTGAGTTGTGCAGATGCACCCTGGATGTGGACAAGTTTCCCGTGAGTTAGGATGTACTTGCTCCGTAGAGGGCGGGGCAGTAGTTGACACGGCTGGTGTCGTGGACCTGGGGGATGGTCTGTCTTTCCTTGGAGTGGATCTATCAGAGGATCATGTGCATCATGCAGAGGGTGCTGCAGCATGAGGTACAGATGATGGTGATTTGCATGGCAAATGTGAGTGACAAATCCATGATGCACAACATCTTGTGTGCGTTGCCACTGGGTGCTTGTGTAGGGCCCCTGCGGGTGGGACAGAAGGAGTTGAGCCAGCTGTAAGGGGACAATCCTCTGATGCTTACCTCAGTCCTGTACAAGTCCAGCCTCAGGTGGCTGATGTTCGGACCTCATGCCTTCTTGAATGTTGGAACTGGCAATGGCTGGGTCTTTGGTGAGGGTGAGGAGCACCTGGGTGTCAATGGCATACGACATGATGATGAGGTTGTGTGCGCATGTGATGGTGGAGAGGGGGGTCCTGGACACATTGAAGATTGACACGCTGAGAGATGATCCCTGGGCCATGTGGCAGATGACGCCACTATACCACATGCTGAAGGCCTGAGTCCCACTCCCATGGCCTTGCTGGTGTACGGAGCCGGTGTGGAGCAGGAGGGACATGATCTGGTTGGTGTGACAGGGCCTGGAAGGCGAGGCAGCGCTGTGTAGGCAGTTGGAGTTGCACACTCAGCATGCAAAGGTGTCATGTGTGCGCTTAGGGTATGGCTGAGAGCAGGCGGTTGAGTTTCGGATAGACATTGCTTGGAGGGCTACAACCTCAGACTGTAGTGTAATGTGGGTCATGCAAGGACATGAGGGTCGTGCAATGTGCACGTTGCATGTGCTGACAGTCCTGCCTTTGGCACCGCGTGTACCCAACAGTGGCACAGACAAGGTGATGACAGCCAAATGAATGGCTGGAGGTAAGCAAGGAGGAGCATCTTTGAGGCATGTGTGTTGCTGAATCCCACCACTTTGTGGGCCCTTGCTGCAGGGGCCGCAGCAGCAGATGGCATGTCCTTGAAACTATGCCAAAAGTAGCACACAAAGACAAGGATGTCAGAAAGGACAAATGCAACAGGCGTAAGTAAAGGAAGGAGTGTCCGGTTACCCATGGTACACCCAGAGAAAATGGATGCACAATCACCGAAGATGACTGACACAGGATCAGGAAACAGAAGGCCGATCCGTGCATAGGAGACACACCCTCAGCAGGCGTTGACGGCCCGTCGTGGGGACCAACATGCCCAAATACATACACAACCATGGACTTCATGCACAATCGAGATGCTGACCAATGAAGACCTGCATGCATGTAGCCAAACTACACATAGACTCATATGCACAATCTTTGACAACTATGCCAGAGATGCCGCATGCAAAGTGGCAAGAGACCTGCATTGCAGAGATGAGGCACCTTGGAGGGTGAGGAACCCCTTTATTACTCAGGCTCACACTAAGGGAAAAGCATCAATATGAACAGACACACAGGTCATTTGGCTGAACATGTGGGACCTACACAGGACACTCCCTTCACAACACAGATGTAGTAAATCCTAATGGCCTGGCACACAAGTTAAGGGGATGAGCCAAACACCCCCTTCTGCACACGGAGAGGCTGCAATTCCCCATTGAGCCTGTTATGGGGATGTCCCACACCATGTCCACCCATAGCATCCCGTATGTGTCTGAGGGAAGTTATACACACATTGATGCCTTCATCAGAATCCACAAACCATTAGAGATGACTGTCACGAAGGTAGACTATCAATTCATGGGAGTCATGCTACATGTCATGTGCCCCATGGTGAGTCGACATGTATGCATGGTAACCCAACATGCACAGGAGCAGTCCCCACACATTCCAAACACCTAACAACCCCAAAATGCCTTGCTGCAATCCTCACCCAAAATGACTTTTCCACATGTCCGTGCATGGAACGCTGATTCAGCACACGTTGCAATACTCATGAGGAATAGTAGGAAGCCAATGATGACACGACCAGACAACATGCACAAGAACCTGTGGATGACAGACACACAAGCAGTCAGCTAAAAGATTGTTATCCGCATACATGGTCATTTACTCTACAGGAATAATGCTGTCACCATGCGATTAGAAAAATTAGGGTCACAGCTAAAATGATTGGAATGACATCATCACTCGAGTGACACATCAGAACACACATCTAAGTCACTTAGCATACAGTCAGCTGGACACACACATTGCAACACATGCCACACAAGGCTCCAAGCGTGCACACTCAGACCCAGTGACTCACCATTATGAGAAGAAGTTGCATATGAGCTGACTCCGGATATCCTCCTCCTCCTCCTCACTTGCCCTGTGACCAAGCCCTTCATCATCCTCCACGGGTGGATGTTCCTGCTCATGCTGCTCCAGGATGAGTGGCACTGCCTTCTCCACTGCCATGTTGTGCAGCATGCAGCACACGAGGAAGATTTTGCAGACCTTCACCGGTGCATATGGGAGGGACCCGCCTGTCATGTGAAGGCACCGGAATCGGCTATTCAGGATGCCAAACGTCCTCTCAATCACTCGCCTGGTCTGCCTGTGTGCATCGTTGTAACGGTGATCTGCAGCTGATCTTGGGTTGTGGAGAGGCGTCATCAGCCATGGCATGTTGGGATAGCCAGAGTCCCCTACATGGAAACATCATGTAAAAAAGTGGGTCAGGAGATGCCGTAAGATACAAAGATACCGCAAAACACAGGACAAACAGAGTATACCCACCAACAAGACATGCTCATTCGTTGTGCAGCAGCAGCATCATTTCTGGCACCCTGCTACGCCTCATGATGTAGGCATCGTGTGCTGACCCTGGAAAACGTGCACAGACATGGGAAATCAGCATGTTAGCAAGACACACCACATGGGCATTTATAGAGTGGTAATGTTTACGGTTGCGATAGGCGACCTCCTGTGCCTGTGGTGGTACAAAAGCCACATGTGTCCCATCAATGGACCCAATGACATGGGGCATCCCTCCCAGGGTATAGAAATCACCCTTGACACCTGTCAACTCCTCAGGAGTCGGAAAATGGATGAATTCATCCAGGTGCTCCAACATGGCTGCCAAAACATCATGCAGGACACGGCTGAACATCGTCTGGGACATGCCACCAACATCAGCTATGGTGAATTGAAACGTACCTGTGGCAAAAAAATGTAGGACTGCCATCACCTTCATCTTGGGGGTCAGCGCAGTAGGATAACTGTGTCGCGGTTGGAGGTGTGGTGCCAGCCTGTTTGTCAGGTCCTCAATCAACTGTTGGGTGAATCTGTAACGGCGTATGCAGTCACGTTCCCTCATGGCACCCAAGTCTGGCATTGGTCTGGGGACAGGCGGTGCCCTGCAGAAATTGGGAATAAATAACGAAGAGTGAGAACATAACAACATCAATGTCAATGAACTGAGCACATGCTCAACTGCTAATACACATCTGCTAAATACAGAGTCTGGTCTGTGCAATTCATCCAGGACACGTATGCCAGCCAGGTGATACTCCTACGAAAAGCCAGCTACACCCATTGATTGGCAAGTGTACATGACATGCCCTGAAACGAGCTGTGGGCCAGTGTCAGTGAATAGCCAGAGAAATCACAAGAGTGACATACATCCACATTTCTGCATTTTAAGGATGTCATCTCATACAGACAGCTGACGGCAAGCTAGACGCACAGATCACATGGAAGGTCAAATGTACAGATCACACACATTGCGATGAAGGGGTACACGTGAAAACAGAAAACACAGACATTGAGACGACGCAGATATGTCCTCATGTCAAAATATCAGGTTCGATGCATACAGACACACGTTATGTGGAAATCCACATGTGGCATGGTGTGCGTAGATGTGTGCCATGCCCATCTAGACACAGACACATGTTGGATGCAGGAACAGCAGATGCAGTTGACGGGACACCAACAGCAAGCTCATGGGAACACATGACATAGTCACATCGGTGCACGCTGGTCATTAAATGTAAGTTGTTAGTGTCCCTGTCCCTGGCATCAGGGGACAGTTGCGGGTGGTGGTGACTGTGCCATACCAGTGATGCTGTGCTTGACACGTTTGTACTACATGCACACATGTGCAAAGTGTGAAGGGGAAGTGTGCCACATAGTGCCCCATCACACATGAAATGTGTACACAGGTCATCACACATCAATTGTGCAAATACATGAGGAGACATGTGCAATATCACTACCTGACACACCTAGGCCCTGCACATGTAGGACAGCAATGACAATGACTTGATGTACATCCTTCTGCGGATCTGAGACCTCCATTCCTTTTGTGTGTGCATCCTATCAACAGTGTAAGCGTGTGAAAAAAACTAGTTACTTACCTGTACACTATGGTTCTCCAGTATTATCTTTCATAGATTCACATGCTTGTATCTTCCCCATCGTCATGGTGGGAGTCTCACGGTAACAGAATGACCACAGCAGTATAAGAAAAAACTGCATAGCAAAAATCCCATAGGGAATCATCTTATTTGGTAACCAAACCTCATCATTATTTGGTCCAAGACTCAACCAATCGGCTGCCAGCCCTGACATCACACTCCCCAGCAGAGCCTTCCTGCCTCAGATTTCCAGCCCCGAGTGCGAGACTAAAATACATCTAGAGACAATGAGGTTCTGCCTGAGAAATGGGGAGGTGGGCGGGCCGCATGTGAATCTATGAAAGATAATACTGGAGAACCATAGTGTACAGGTAAGTAACTAGTTTTTTCTCCAGTATTCAATCTTTCATAGATTCACATGCTTGTATCAGAATAGCAAGCAGTACTTATCCCAAATTGCATTACCAGGCTAGAACCCCCAATAAACAGTGGGCTCTGCTTCTTTGTATAGAATGTTAACATACATTACCGTTTTCAAAATATTTGTCTAAATATACATATAAATATATTTCTATATATACATCCAAATATTATATGATAAATACCTTAACGAAATAGATGCCGTAGAACCGCCTGTCCCACTGCTGCATCCTTTTTCCATGCCGTGTCCAGACAATAGTGTCTAGTGAAGGTGTGCGCATTTTTCCATGTCGCAGCTCTATAAATATCTGGCAATGACACCCCTGCGAATAGAGCCGTAGAAGTTGCCATCTTCCTTGTGGAGTGCGCACGTACCTTGCCTTGTAAAGGTTTTCCAGCTTTAACATGACACAAGGAGATTGCTGAAGTTATCCACCTTGAAATACTAGATCTGGAGAGTGCCAAACCTTTCCTGGGGCCAGAAAAGGCTACAAAGAGTTGATTTGTCTTTCTGAACGGTTTCGTCTTATCGATGTAAAATTTCAGACATCGTTTAATGTCCAAACAGTGTAGAGCTCTTTCTGCAGATGTTGAAGGGTCTTTAAAAAATGTAGGCAAAACCACCGGTTCAATCAGATGAAAGCTGGAGGGGACCTTAGGAATAAACTTGGGGTTCGTTTTCAGAATAACTCTATCCTGCCTGAATTGAAGGAATGGTTCTGCAATGGAGAAAGCTTGGATCTCGCTGACCCTTCTTGCCGACGTGAGCGCTAATAGCAACGCTGTCTTCCATGAGATAAATTGTAAATCCGCCTTATGTATTGGCTCAAATGGCGGTTTCATTAGCTGTGCAAGAACCGTATTAAGCTGCCAAGGAACCACTGGTCTTTGAACTGGAGGGAACATTCTGAAAAGCCCTTTGAGAAATTCTTTAAGAGGAGAGGTGTGGCTCACTGGTTAGAGGCGGCAGATCCGCAAGCAGAGAATCGGCCAGGGACCAGGGTTCAATTCCCGACGCGGCAGGGTCGTGGACCAGGGTCAAAACGGACTCGATAATTCTCGCCTCGGTACCTACTCTAACCAGGAACACACTCGGCAACTCTGGGCATTAGCTTGCCTCATCTCCACAACGGCCCCCCACATTCGCCGGGGATGCCTGGTTTCACCTTGGAGATACCCAGGAGGGACCATCTCACAGGGATAGCCAGGACGGGTTCCCCAGCGGTCTACAGCGCCACGACGCCTCAGGGCAGCAGTGCGCTTTACAAGACACATACATTACAAGACACATACATACATTTAATAACTCTTTGGGACCAAAGAGATGGTCGGTCAGGAACTCTTGTGTACCTTGAAATAGCGGCCAAGTGTACTTTTATAGACATATGAGAGAGTCCAGATTTGGCCAACGTTAACAGATATGGAAGAATTTGATCAGAAAAGACTTGAAACGGATGTAGATCCTTAGATGCACACCAATGACAAAATCTTTTCCATTTAGCCGAATATGTTTTGTTTGTAGAGATTGCTCGAGATCGTGACAGAATCTCTCTGCACTCTTGAGGGATCTTTAACAGTTGGAACTGATGTTCGTGAGGTTCCATGTTGACAAGTTCAGCGATTTCAAATTTGGATGCAGTATCTGGCCGCCGTTCATAGTTATTAGATCCTGCACTAACGGAAACTGTATCCTGGGTGTCACTGAGAGTCTGAGAAGTTCCGAGAACCACGCTTGTCTCGGCCATGCTGGGGCAATCAGAATCAGATGGCACGGCAATGATTTAATCTTTCTCAATACCTTCGATATTAGAGGAAAGGGGGGAAATGCATACGCAAACATCCCCGTCCAGCACATCTGTAGCGCATTGCCCCACGACCCTTTCTGTGCAAACCTGCTTGCCAAGTTTTTGCATTTTGAATTGTGGCGATCCGCGAACAGGTCTAACTTTGGAGTGCCCCATCTCTTGAATACTTTGAAAAGTTGCTTTTGGTTCAGTTCCCACTCGTGAGAAATCTTGGATGATCTGCTCAGAATATCTGCTCTTGTGTTGTCTACCCCTGCAACGTGTTGTACTTGAAGCAAAATGTTGTGATTCAGAAGCCACTTCCAAATTTCTTGTGCTTGCTGCGACAATATTTTTGATTTTGTACCCCCTTGTTTTAGAAGGTAAAACATGGATGTTGAGCTGTCTGTCTTCACAAGTACTGTTGAACCACGAATCCTGGGAAGAAATGCTTTTAGGCCCAAAAAAAAGCCCTTAGTTCCAGCAAGTTGATGTGGAGCTGCGTTTCGCACTTTGACCAGTGACCCTGAATTTCGAGCTCCTGCAGATGCGCTCCCCAACCTTGAAGTGAAGCATCTGTCATCATTACAAAACTGTAGCTCTGTGGTTCGAAAGTCAGACCTTCCGCGAAATGATCTCTGATCTTCCACCATGACAAGGCCTTTAGGATCTGAGGAGTGATAACTATTCGATCTTCGAAGGATCCCTGCGACTGAATCCATTGCTTGTCTAGCAGTTCTTGAATAGGTCTCATGTGGAGTCTGCAATTGGGAAGTAGGGGGATACAAGAGGACATCATCCCCAACAACGATTTGTAGGTTCTTACTGAAACGGACTCTTTTATTTGCAAATGCGTCGTCATCTTTATGATCTTTTGAATACGTTCCTCTGAAGGATAAGCCTTCGCCTCCTTCGTGCAAATTAGAGCTCCCAGAAATTGAAGGGACTGCGATGGCCTGAGATGTGATTTTTCTAGGTTGACTCTGAGACCTAGGCGATTGAAAAGGTTCATGCAAACTTGAAGAGAATGTCGGGCTTCCCTGAAAGAACCACCTTTTATGAGCCAATCGTCTAGATAAGGGAAAATTTGGTGACCTTGAAGTCTTAGATGTGCTGCTACTGGCGCCATACACTTCGTAAAGATTCTCGGCGCCGACTTTAGGCCGAAAGGCAATACTCAAAGTACGTGTAGGCACTGGTAGTACTCGTACGGGTACGTGTACTACCAGTGCCTACACATACGTGTACTACCAGTGCCTACAAGTACGTGTGGGCACTGGTAGTACACGTACCCGTACGTTTACTACCATTGCGGACACATACGTGTAGGCACTTGTAGTACATGTATGTGTCCGCAATGGTAGTAAACGTACGGGTACGTGTACTACCAGTGCCCACACGTACTTGTCGGCACTGGTAGTACACGTATGTGTAGGCACTGGTAGTACACGTACGGGTACGTGTACTACCAGTGCCTACACGTACATGTACTACCAGTGCCTACACGTACGTGTCAAAGGCACTGTGCAACTGGTGCCGTAGGGGTACGTGTGAAACGCACCGTACCTGTGTGTGGATTTGAAAATTACATAGGGAACACATAAGGGACAAGTATTAGGCACTAAATGCATGCTGGTTGTCATGGATACAGAGTTTTCAGTTCAAATTTTCCATCAGGTGGCCTGGAAAAGTCAGTTGGCCACAAAATACAATGTTTCAAAGTGGTTGTTGACTTGACATGATTCTGAAATTTTGAACGATGCTAATGCTGTCACTGGTGTATGTGGAAAGGGATTGGAGTAAACGTAAGATGCGAATGAATCTGACCAATCACTATGTACTCCTCCAAATGAATGCCCTCAGCAAGACAGATATAAGTCAGCCAGAACCCATGAGAGGGCACTTACCTGCACAAGTTTCCTGTCGACAACACTGCTGCTGTCTGTGCTTCCTCTGGCACCATGTCAAGGTCTGTGGAGAGGGCCCAGTCATTCACCCAGGAGGAGAATGAGGCATTGCTGGATGTCATCCTCCCACAGTACACCAGCCTGTATGGGAGACCAGGGGAGCAGGTGAGTGCTGACTCCACTAGCTTTGACTGTGCACCTTTTTTGTGACTGTCACTTCTGGCATTGTGTCCAGGTGTGACAGACATGCACTGTTGTTTAGAGTGGGTCCCAGGGGGGGGGGGATGGCTTATGTCTCCCATGCAGAGCATGATGTAGTTCATGTGTGCACTCCTCACTTGCATTGTGCTTACTGTGACATTCACTGCATAGTGCATGACACATTCAGCCTGGCTAATCCTTGGTGGAATTTTTTGTCTATTGTCCTGAAGTGATTCAGTGGTCCCCCGGTGTGACAGGTGACTGTTCCCACAGATGTGTCTGAGTTGAGTGGAGCTGTGGTGAGAGTGTCCAAGTGATGTGTACGCCCCCTGGACATTGATGTGTGTGAATGTTCCTTGTCATGTTGGTGAGTGTCTATGTGAAGTGTTGCACCACAGCTGCATGGAGGAGGCAACAGCTCTACCCATCTGATGTGAGAAGTAAGCCGTGCTGTGTGTCTGACTTGCTGAGCTAGCCCCACACCTGTGACACCCCACAGGCAAGTGGCACATGTGCAGAGTGAGGTTTGTATCCGCTGTTGCCAATGGCATGTGATTGATCTGTGCCTGTGTGTGTCTGTGTACTCTGCTGAGGTTGCGTCAGTGGCCTGGGGCATGTAATTGCTTGGAGGTGCTGTCCATCAGCCTGGTGTCTCTTGTGATGCACAGTGTGTGCCATGTTCATGGAGTGTGTCGCACCCCTCATGCCACCTGTGTACTTTATTTGCCATGTATAGGCCTGGGCGGTAAATTCCGTTCCGTTCGCGGAATTTGCGAAATTTGGGTAATTTCGCGTTTCGCGGAGAACGCGAAATTGCCAAAAAAGCTGCGTTCTGCGACTTCGCGGAATTTTTTGCTTGTTCGCGTTCTCAATAGGCGTGTTCGCGAGATATTTCACCCCAAACACGCAAACAGCGATCTCGAACAGGAAAAAAGTATCGCGAACAAGCAATTCCGCGTGTTCGCGGAATTTCTGCGTGTTCGCGGAGATTTTTTACCGTTTCGCGGAGATTTGCGTAACGCGATTACGCGAATTCCGCCCACCCCTAGCCATGTAGTGCATTGGGGATTCCACAGAGGCCAATGTCCATATGACTAAGATGCAATTCCTTGGCAGCATCCTATGCCTTTTTCAACATTTCAAAGATGTTCAAATGTGTGTCTCTCTGACATGGAGCAGGTGTAGTGATGTTGTCTCACTTTGTCATCCTCACAGGTAACTGCCTACGCCAAGGGGGAGATCTGGAAGCAGGCCGTCGGGGCCGTGAGATCGGTGGAGGGTCGCAGTCGGCGCCTAGCACAAGTAAGAAAACGGTGGCAGGACATCCAGTGATGGACCCGGAGGATCGCCCGGGTCCTGCTGGAGGACTCACCTCCACGCCGCCAGAGCGGGCGCCGATGCCTGACCCACCAGATGAAGCGTGTCCTGGCGGTGGTCTTCCCTGAGATGGATGGGCGGTTACAGGAGAAACAGCAGCAGCAGCAAGGGAGTAGGTACATGTGTGTTTGTTGTGTGTCACCAGCTTTTGGAAGTGCTCAGTCGCCTGGATACACTGCCAGGGTTTATATGTGCAGTGCATATTCTTTTCCCCCAAGTCAACCGGTGCTGTTCTTCCTCTCTTACCCTCCTTGACATGTGTTCCCTGGTCTGCGTGTAAACACTATTGCACATGGTAATCTAGGCTGCCAGTTAATCCAAGTGCACATTGCTTTCTGCATCATGTGTGGGGGTGGTCTGTGACATGTGTTGGTACCTTGCCTGTGCCCTGTCCTGTTCAGTCATTTGGGGGTCCATATTTGTTGACACTGATGCTGAGTCTCAACATAGGAGTGTGAGGATTCAAATTAACAGACTTGCAGCATGCATGACCGATGTTGTGGCCTCAGACATGATGTGCATGAGTGGGAGATATGCATAGTGCCAGGACGTTTGCTCATGTTACAGTCAGATCATTCCAGGACCATGGAGCAGTGTGCCCACTACAGTCCCCTGACACACCCTTGTCTCTGATTCATGTGTGTCATCCAACACCGTGCCCATTCTCAGTGTGTTCAGCATAGGTTGGCCTCTGTGGCATTGTTCCCTGGCCTCATTTGTATTAATGTAAAGTGTGCTACATGTGTCCACTGGACAGGGTGACCCCATTTGGCTTGTGCATCCTCACACTGGGCAGTGCCTTTGTGTCTATGTACAACTATCTGTTGATGGTTGTTTGTCACAAATATGTGTTGGCAGCCTCACGAGGTGATGTGGAGTACATTTAGGATTTCTTGATGCACATTTTAGTAAACCCAGACTAAGAGGTGTAACTTCTTGATCTGTCTCAATCACATTGTGTCAGGTATGGGGGGTTTGTGCGGGCAAGGCCTACATGTCCAAACCTTATGTCTCCTTGCCAGGTCTGACCTGTGTGTGATAATTGTCTGGACAGACACTCAACATGCAGTGACCCAGTCATGTTGTGCAGGGTTTAATTTTAGTGCTTTGCAGCATGTGTCAAAAGTTTAAATACATGATTCCTGCTCATCCATTGTTGGCACCAGTGTGTGGTCCAGATGCTACGTAGTTTGGTCTTTGTGTGGTTATATCTGTGTGGACATTCTTGCTTCCCATGAGTGTGTCTCTTCAGTGCAGGTGCTCCTTATTCCGACACAATTGCAGGCCCATTATCTTATGCATTGTCCTGTGTTTGGACATGTGTGCCACTCCACATGACAGACAGTGGGTCAGATGTGTTGCCAACTGTGTCATCATGGTACGGATGGCCATGTGACAGGTGGCATGATTCAAGTTGTTAGTCAAGAAGTCTTGTACCCTGGCACTCACTACACTTGTCAACATGTCTTCATGTTTTCAATGCTTGACTTTGATGTTTTGTTGTGTAGGACAATAATGTGCCTGCATGACAGATGTCTCCCACGGAAGTGCACAAGAAACCACCTTTACCCTTTCAGGGGACACGCTTGCACATATTAAAGAAAGGCACAGTTCGAATAACACTTTTTTCAAGGTTATACATATCCATGTTCCCACAGTGTGGTGGCATTTGGGTAAGTCCTTGGTTGTTGCTGATACCAACTTACGAGTGTCAAGTCATCCAGACCGCCGTGGGGCCATGTATATGTACTTACTGCAACCCCATTTCTTTCTAACAGTGGCTTGTTTGAATAAGGCTGGCAGCTCATACAATGACAGTGTAAATGTAGTTTTGTGTGCACCTCCTTGTGTGACTTCTTTTATACAGGCGCATGTGTGTTCTGTTCACAAAGTGGCACATTCACACATTCTAAACATGTAGATTGTGTAAAGTGTTGTGATTCCCAAGGGATCACAATGTATTTCGTTTGGGTTTCCAAAGTACTCACTGGTCTCTAATTGTAGGGACACCTTCAGCATTGCGGTCTGTTATTTTAGACTTGGGTGCACCAATACTGTTTCGTTCATAGTAAACAAGAGGTGACATGCCTTCATAGTGATGCTGTGCTCAACTGTTCCCAGACACTAGCTTCTCAGTATAATTAGATATCAAGTCATTTGCTGTTGTGTCCTAATTTTCCTTGTTTCCAAGTGGCATGGTGGGTCAACCAACTGGGGAGTGCAGGGCTTACATATGTGCGGAGTAATGTAGATGTTACTCATGATGCTTTTCCTGATATGCACTGTGACCTATTTTGTTTGGACTCATGTGTCAGATGTATACAGGTGACTGATTATTTTCTGTATCTTCACCTTGCCCACAGCATCATCGGAGGACACCGAGGGAGACACCTGCACGGACCTTGAGGAGGGATCCAGCACCGGTGCCACCACTGCTGGCGAGTCTACGGGAGCAAGTGGCACGGAGGGCGAGGTGGAGTCAGGCGGAGGACCTGTCTGGTGGCGACACCGACTACGACGCTGACGGGACTGAGGCTGAACTCCTTGAGGGGGCGGAGGCTGCTACAACACCTGGCAGCAGCACAACATCTGTCACCGCCTCCTCCATTACCATCACCGCCCTCCCAGTTGCTCTGGTCCCTTCTGTCCGTGCAGGGCACCACCGTGTCTCCTTCGTGCCAGGCACCGCACCCCCTGCCCCTGTCCCCCCTGCTGCCCTCACTGCAGAGTCTGTGGACATTCAGCGGCAGTTGCAGGTTGGCCAGACATCGATGCTGAATGTCCTCCATGGCCACGCCAGACTGCTGACACAGATGGTGTCGTTCATGGAGGGCATGTCAGCAGCGATGTCTGACCAACGGATATTGCTGAGGTCCATGGACTCTTCACTGACGGCAGCAGTGAGTCTCCTGCAGCGCTTCGTCCCCCCTACCCCTACCCCTGCACCATCCACACTTCCCACTCCCATGCCTGTCCCATGCACACCCAGACATTCCCAAGCACGCACCCCACCAGACACAGGCAGCACACAAACACAAGTACACACCTCCTGGCACGCACACTCAGGGGGATACAGGCACACCCACTGGGTCTGGGGCACACAGGCATACACGCAGCCACAGTCTGAGTCCGCATGCCTCACTACCCAGTCCCTCCAAAGGCACTCCCCTTGGCTCCCCTGACACACAGTCAGACAAGGAGAGCTACTTGGCTGTGCTGGGCTTCAGCCCCACTGGCTCACCAGCCCACAAACGGGCAAGGCACTCCCCGGTTAGGGGAGTTTATCCCCCCCCTGTCCACCCCCTCCCCCAGTAGCGCTGCACCCATCCCTCCGACCCCACCCCCTCCTTTGTGCCTGTGGTTTCTTCCGGTGCAGGGGATACTCTGGACACCCTGGCAGAAGTATGCAGCGCCGAGCTCACCTCCACCTTTGGTGCTGCCCCACCCACTGTGGTGGAGGCGTGCAGCCCTGCACCCACCACACCTACCCTTCCACCTCCTGTCCCTGCGGTGCCTGGTCCTTCCCCACATGATGTCCCCCCCAGTCGACGAACCTGAGGGTTCTAATGTGCAGGCAAGCTAGGGGAGACACGTGCCCATGTGTCCCCCCCAAGGACTTCTATTCTGGACTGGCCATTGGCCTTTGTATATAGTGTTGTTGATACAATTTTTATCTTATGCTGATTAAAGCATTTTCTTTTGACTTTGCACACTATTGCATTTCAGGTATTGATGTTGGTGCTGATGCTCCAGGAGTTGGGGTTGTGGTAATGTGTTATATTTCGGGCAAAGGTTCGAGTCTGATGGTCAGGAGGTGGCCCATGGGATCTGCGTGCCATCACAAGGTGTCTGCAAAGGATCTTTGGTTGTGTGTGTTATTTGTTTTTTGAGACATTGTACCAAGGTGTGTCCCTTCCTCCGTGGCACCTGACATCTTCACTGCAGGGAGTTGCACAATTGTTGTGCTGACCTGTGTACACATTCCCTCTGTTGGTGACGAATCCCTTCAACTATGGCCATGCCTGCTCAGCAATGTCTCCGGCTGCATCGTCTGTGCCATCCTTGCTAGTCGCTGTACTAGTGAATTGAGTATGTTACCATGCCTTCAGGGAGTAATTCTCCCTTCTCCGCACTATGCATGTGTGTAATCCCAGCCTAGCACACATATGGTACTTGTTCTGCAGGGTATTTGGGCACCTGACTCACAATTGTGGGCATTGTATCTGTGGGAAGTCCACCCTATTCCTTCCATGAGAGACAACATCTTGGTGGCTGTCCCAGCACCTGTACATTCCTATCAGTCCTGGGATGTGCGTGACAGTGTGTGTTCCCTTTGGCTCTTTTAGTTTAGTAGGCATTGACATGACTATACAGTCTTGTGCCATGGTCTCTGTGTGTGTATTGTGCTGCATCCGCCAGGGGTGGGTATGCATGTGTCATTTGTCCTCACACCCACATGTGGTGTGTCATGCAGTGGGAGTAAGACATCCATCCTCATGGGAGTGGGACACTGCTGTCAGTGATGTGTTGTTATGGCACTTTCAACATATTCGAAAATTAGGGATGCGTACATTCACCCATGGAGTTGTGGTCATCTGATAATGATGTGCACACCCCATGTCTCTGTCCACTGCTAGTATTCCTCTGCACCCACCCTTCACATGTCTCTGTCCACTGATGGGAGTGATAGGCACCCACCCCTCACATGTCTCTGTCCACTGCTGGGAGTGATAGGCACCCACCCCTCACATGTCTCTGTCCACTGCTGGTATTCCTCTGCATCCACCCCCATGTCTCTGTCCACTGCTGGGAGTCCTCTGCATCCACCCCCATGTCTCTGTCCACTGCTGGGAGTACTCTGCACCCACCCTTCACATGTCTCTGTCCACTGCTGGGAGTCCTCGGCACCCACCACTCACATGTCTCTGTCCACTGCTGGTATTCCTCTGCACCCACACCTCACATGTCTTTGTCCACTGCTGGGAATCCTAGGCAGCCAGCACCCTTGGTGCAGTACACTGCTGTCCTGGCCATACACCCCCCAATGTACTGGTTATATGCTGCACCAGGCCCTAAACCAACATTCGTGGACTGTGTACGCCTTGTCTCACAAATGTACTGGTGTCCTAGGGGTACGGGTGATGTGGTCCGTACCCCGCATTCATCGGTTGGGTACGCTCCGTACCACGCGTACCCCTACATCACCACTGCAATGGTGGTCAGACCGTACCCACGCTCTGAGGGCGTGGGTACGGTCCGTACCACCATTGTAGTGGTGATGTAGGGGTATGCGTGGTACGGACCGTACCCACGCTCTGAGGCCGTGGGTACGGTCCGTACCACCATTGCAGTGGTGATGTAGGGGTACGCGTGGTACGGACCGTACCCACGCCCTTAGAGCGTGGGTACGGTCCGTACCACCATTGTTGTGGTGATGTAGGGGTACGCGTGGTACGGACTGTACCCACACTCTGAGGCCGTGGGTACGGTCCGTACCACCATTGTAGTGGTGATGTAGGGGTAGGGGTATGCGTGGTACGGACCGTACCCACGCCCTCCTAGCGTGGGTACGGTCCGTACCATGCGTACCCCTACATCACCACTGCTATGGTGGTACGGACCGTACCCACGCTCTGAGGGCATGGGTACGGTCCGTACCCAGCGTACCCCTACATCACCACTACAATGGTGGTACGGACCGTACCCACGCCCTCAGAGCGTGGGTACGGTCCGTACCACCATTGTAGTGGTGATGTAGGGGTACGCGTGGTACGGACCGTACCCACACTCTAAGGGCGTGGCTACGGTCCGTACCACCATTGTAGTGGTGATGTAGGGGTATGCATGGTACGGACCGTATCCACGCTGAGGCCGTGGGTACGGTCCGTACCACCATTGTAGTGGTGACGGGTACGCGTAGACGTCCACTTCCGTTGTGGCGGTACGCAGGGATTGGTGGACACGCCCCCCGAAGTGACCAGACCCTGGAGGTAATGTATGTACAGGATATATTTTTTGTAACTTGGGTAGGGGTTATGTTTCCTGCCCCTCGCCCCCCCCTTTGCCCCTGGGTGTTGTTCTGACCTTCTGCGGCGTGCACGGCGGTTTCGGTGCACCAGGTCGTAGGCTAGGAGGGCCGGGATGACACGTAGGATGGGGTCCATGGCTGTCCGTCACGTACCGGTGCTCCTTCTTCGTGTCGTCCTCAATTTCCTGGGAGATTTTGGCTGCCGTAAAATATTAGCCGTGCGGAGTGACGTAGGCACGAATCGTACTTGCTGGTCCGTAAAACGCTGCCTGACTCCGTCCGGACGTCACGTACGCGATGTCCCGGATCGGAATTGTGGGTATTTTTTCGCCGCACGTAGTTTTTTACGATTCGGACGGAAATGGTATTTTTGTACGAATTGTACTTGCTGCTTTGTAAGGAGAATTTCCCGGGTACGAGTCGTATGGAGAATACGCTCCGTACGACCATTCGTACCCGGGTTTTACAGGATCGGAATCGGCACCTATGTTGCTCTCTGGATGCCTTTTTTTGTTTCTGTGCCGTTGGCAAATGGTATTTGGCGGATGGCATGCACGCATTTGGATTTTTTCTATGAATTTCACTGGTTATTTTATGATGCCTTTATTTTCTAGCCCCGGTGGAGCAAGTTCCTGTGCCCAGCCGCCTGCCAGCTCCAATTAGCCAGCCCTGCTGTGGTTGGGATCAGGGCCTGGATTGCAGTAAAGCCCTGAAGCGATACCCTCTGCCAGCAGCCAACCATTGCTGCATTAGAAGTCAACCCCTGCTGTGCATGGCCATGCAGGGTAGTTGTGTGAAGGGTCTGGCCTGCTACCGGGCCTTGCACCTTATCTTATACCATGAAAGCAAAGCCAGACATTCATTATACTGTTTGGCATTGCTTTTTATTTTTTTTCTGCGGCCTGAAACCCAAAGGTTAGTAATAATTTGCGAGTGAGGCACACAAGGTAGATGGAAACCATCCCTAAAATGGCAGCTTGCAAGATCGTGATTTTCTTATGATTCATTAGTCACGCACCATTTTGGTGATTTCGTCTCATGCAGGCCTTGAATTTTCCATGCCTCTGGTACTCATAAGCACTGCCCTTTGGTCAGTCATGTCAGGAGTTGACCCTGTAACAGAACATGTGCAAAAAACATCTCAGAACCCTTATGCAGCCAAACACATTTCTTAAAACATTTCAAAATGTGATTAACAGGATTCACAAGTCATGACTTATGAGTTAAAATGGCACAGACATAAACTTGGGAGCCTGCAATCCCTGTATAAAAGCCTGTCTTGAAGTTCCTTCTTATGGTGAAGTTGTGACATCTTCTGTCCCCTCTAGTAAAGAAATTATGTAGCTGCTCGGGTGTAATTGCTTGTTACAGCTAAGTTTTGATGTAATGTTATGTTATGTTATGTTATGTTATTGTGTTTGTAAAGCGCTCAAATCACCCTGGGGCATCTCGGCGCTGACTGATAGACTAACAACCTGAAACAAGCCAGCAGAAAGGAACTAGATGAAAGTTCAGAACAAAAAGGCTTTAAGCTTTTTCTTAAAAAGTTCGTATCTAGGAGTTGATCTCAAAGCATAAGGAAGCTGGTTCCAATATTGTGGGGCTAAGTATGAGAATGATCTGCCTCCCGTCCGGAGAAGACGGAAGCCGGGGACCTGTAGTAGGCCGTGAGAGCTAGATCTGAGATTCCTTGAGGGGCAGTATTTAAAGAGTTTTTGTTGTAGATAAAGAGGGCCGTTATTGTTAAGAGCGGAGTAGGTGAGACAACAGATCTTGAAAAAAGATCTCTTTTTCACCGAAAGCCAGTGAAGTTCTCTAAGTAATGCAGGTCGATTTAAAATCATCCTTGCAGCAGTATTCTGGACCACCTGCAGCTTGGCTAGGAGGGTCTCACCTACTTCTGACATCAGTGCATTGGCATAATCCAGACGGCTAGTAACCAGAGCTTGCGCCAAAGTCCTACGATGGTTGGTAGGCATATAGGGGAGGATTTTTCTCAAAAGCCGAAGACTATAATAACATGAAGCAGATGTGGTTGCGATATGGTCTTTCTTAGGGTAAATAGACATAATATCGAAAAAATAATATCGAACAACAAGAATATCGAAGTTAAAATATCGAGATAACATTAATATCGAAGTGTAGAATATCGAGGTAAGTAATATCGTTTTTTTGTGTTTAGTAAAATATCGAAGTATGAAATATCGATGTAGTAATATCGTTTGAAGATAATATCGATTGAATAGTTTTGTTAGAAATATCGAAATATAATATATATATGTATTTAGTGTATATTGAATAATTAAATTGTTTAATTATATGTATAAATACTTTATTAATGTTTAAAATATAATTAATAGTGTTAAGTAATTTATTGTATGATATGTTTTAGGAGCGGGATGTTGGGTTATTAGGGGATAAGGGTGGGGAGTGTTTTAAAAATATTAGTGTAAAATCAGATAATAATTTAAAAATATTAAATAATAAATAATTATGAATAGTAAATTGTAATGAAATTTCAAAATTAAATATTTATAATTTAGAAAATAATAAACAAATTATATATATTTTTTAGGAGCGGGATGTTGGGTTATTAGGGGATAAGGGTGGGGAGTGTTTAAAAAATATTAGTGTAAAATCAGATAATAATTTAAAAATATTAAATAATAAATAATTATGAATAGTAAATTGTAATGAAATTTCTAAATTAAATATTTATAATTTAGAAAATAAAAAAGAAATTATATATATTTTTTAGGAGCGGGATGTTGGGTTATTAGGGGAGAAGGGTGGGGAGTGTTTTAAAAATGTTATTGTAAAATCAGATAATAATGTAAAAATATTTAATATTCAAGATTTCGAAATTTCAAAATTTCAAAAAAAATTCGAAATTATATAATTTGAAATTACAATGAAATTTTAATTTTGTTTTATGAGTGGGATGTAGTGTTATTAGTGTATAAGGGTGGGGAGTGTATTAAAAAGATTACTGTAAAATTTGATAATAAGTTATAAATATTAATACTAAAGAATTAGAAATGTTAAAATTTTAATGTAATTTTGGCAATGTTTTAAACAAAATTTCAAATTAATTTCGAAATTATTTTTTTGTTTCATGGTTGGGAATTTGGGTTATTAGGGTGTAAGGGTGTGGATTGTATTTTAATAATTATTACAAAATTATAGATTAATAAATAAATTTTTAATTGGGAATAATTTAAATTTGTGAACATTTTATGTCAAAATGTAATTATATAATTTAAATTGGAAATTATAATTTCAATATTTATGTTGTATTTATGGGTGGGATGTGGGTATATTAGGGGAGAAGGGTGGGGAGTAATTTTTAAAAATAATAGTGTAAACATAGATCATAAAACAAATCAATTTATTAGTAAATATTGTGAAATCTAAAATTTAAAAAAAAAATTATAATTAAATAATTGTATATTTGCTATTTATATGGAAAACATATTGTACATATTTTTTTTGGAATTAGGGTTAATATGGGATAGGGGTGGGTATTGTAACTATAGTATTGTTAAATTTAATTGTTTTTAAATGATATCTCATAGTTAATAAATGTAGATTATTAATATTTTAAGTGATATTATAACCAGCACCTTGTCTCAGTTTGATCTTTTTCGAGCGGGAATATTAAATTTAATTGGGTTAGTGTCCAGCACCTTCCCTGAGTTTATGTTAACTGGAGTGGGAATAGTAAATTATATAGGGTTACTGTCCAGCACCTTCTCTGAATTTATGTTAACTGGAGTGGGAATAGTAAATTATATAGGGTTACTGTCCACCACCTTCCATGACTTTATCTTAACTGGAGTGGGAATAGTAAATTATATAGGGTTAGTGTCCAGCACCTTTCCTGACTTAATGTTAATTGGAGTGGGAATATTAAATTATATAGGGTTACTATATAGCACCTTCCTTGACTTTATGTTAACTGGAGTGGGAATAGTAAATTATATAGGGTTACTGGCCAGCACCTTTCCTGAGTTTATGTTAACTGGAGTGGGAATAGTAAATTATATAGGTTTACTGTCCAGCACCTTCCTTGACTTTATGTTAACTGGAGTGGGAATAGTAAATTATATAGGGTTACTGGCCAGCACCTTTCCTGAGTTTATGTTAACTGGAGTGGGAATAGTAAATTATATAGGGTTAGTGTCCAGCATCTTCTCTGACTTTATGTTAACTGGAGTGGGAATAGTAAATTATATAGGGTTACTGTCCACCACCTTCTCAGAATTTATGTTAACTGGAGTGGGAATAGTAAATTATATAGGGTTACTGTCCAGCATTTTCACTGAATTTATGTTAACTGGAGTGGGAATAGTAAATTATATAGGGTTACTGTCCAGCACCTTCTCTGAATTTATGTTAATTGGAGTGGGAATAGTAAATTATATAGGGTTACTGTCCACCACCTTCCATGACTTTATCTTAACTGGAGTGGGAATAGTAAATTATATACAGTTAGGTGCCGATCACTATCCGGTAAAAAATGTCCCCGTACGACTCGTATCGGGTCTTTTTACCGTACGAATCGTACAAGTGCCGTACGAACTGGCAATCACGATTCGCATGGTAAAAAGTCCATACGAACCGCACTGGGAATATTTCCCCACACGTCCTCGGGTCGGAAAATGTGTCCGACACGTCCTCGTACGATTCACCGTACAAACGTGAAAGGTGAACTCCGACCGGGGAATCACGATCCATCCCGGGCGTCCGAATGTACAACCGTATGGTGAAAAGACCGTCCGCACCGAACTCCCATAACAACCATGGAGACGTCCAAACAGGTGCCCGGTACGTGCCGTACCCCCCCCAGCCCCCGTAGGTACGGGCCGACCCCCCCCCAGCCCCCGTAGGTACGCGCCGACCCCCCCCCAGCCCCCGTAGGTATGGGCCGACCCCCCCCCAGCCCCCGTAGGTACGCGCCGACCCCCCCCCAGCCCCCGTAGGTACGCGCCGACCCCCCCCCCAGCCCCCGTAGGTACGCGCCGACCCCCCCCAGCCCCCGTAGGTACGCGCCGACCCCCCCCCCCAGCCCCCGAAGGTACGCGCCGACCCCCCCCCCAGCCCCCATAGGTATGCGCCGACCCCCCCCAGCCCCCGTAGGTACGCGCCGACCCCCCCCAGCCCCCGTAGGTACGGGCCGACCCCCCCCAGCCCCCGTAGGTACGCGCCGACCCCCCCCCAGCCCCCGTAGGTACGCGCCGACCCCCCCCAGCCCCCGTAGGTACGCGCCGACCCCCCCCAGCCCCCGTAGGTACGCGCCGACCCCCCCCCAGCCCCCGTAGGTACGCGCCGACCCCCCCCCCAGCCCCCGTAGGTATGCGCCGACCCCCCCCAGCCCCCGTAGGTACGCGCCGACCCCCCCCAGCCCCCGTAGGTACGCGCCGACCCCCCCTGTGTGTACACCCGTGTACGGTGCGTACCCCCCCGTGTACGCTCGAGTCGAACCCCCCCGTGTACGCTCGAGTCGAACCCCCCGTGTACGCTCGAGTCGAACCCCCCCGTGTACGCTCGAGTCGAACCCCCACCCGTGTATGTACGGTGCGTACCCCCCCGTGTACGACTCGAGCGTACACGGGGGGGTTCGACTCGAGCGTACACGGGGGGGTCCGACTCGAGCGTACACGGGGGGGTTCGACTCGAGCGTACATGGGGGGGTTCGATTCGAGCGTACACGGGGGGGTTCGACTCGAGCGTACACGGGGGGGTTCGACTCGAGCGTACACGGGGGGTCCGACTCGAGCGTACACGGGGGGGTTCGACTCGAGCGTACATGGGGGGGTTCGACTCGAGCGTACACGGGGGGGTTCGACTCGAGCGTACACGGGGGGGTTCGACTCGAGCGTACATGGGGGGGTTCGACTCGAGCGTACATGGGGGGGTTCGACTCGAGCGTACACGGGGCGGTTCGACTCGAGCGTACACGGGGGGGTCCGACTCGAGCGTACACGGGGGGGTTCGACTCGAGCGTACATGGGGGGGTTCGACTCGAGCGTACACGGGGGGGTTCGACTCGAGCATACACGGGGGGGTTCGACTCGAGCGTACACGGGGGGGTCCGACTCGAGCGTACACGGGGGGGTTCGACTCGAGCGTACATGGGGGGGTTCGACTCGAGCGTACACGGGGGGGTTCGACTCGAGCGTACACGGGGGGGTTCGACTCGAGCGTACATGGGGGGGTTCGACTCGAGCGTACATGGGGGGGTTCGACTCGAGCGTACACGGGGGGGTCGGCGCGTACCTACGGGGGCTGGGGGGGGTCGGCGCGTACCTACGGGGGCTGGGGGGGGTCGGCGCGTACCTACGGGGGCTGGGGGGGGGTCGGCGCGTACCTACGGGGGCTGGGGGGGGGGTCGGCGCGTACCTACGGGGGCTGGGGGGGGGTCGGCGCGTACCGGGCCACCTACTCTGGTCGATTCGCGCCGTACTTCGCTTTTGCGTCACTTTTTGGGTGCCGTGAAAATATTGCCGTCCGGACCCTGTCGGTTCGAATCGTAATTCCTGGTTCGTGAACCGCTGCCTGAAAGCGTCCCGACGTCACGTCGCAGCATTCCCGGATCACATTCATATGTATGTTTTCGTCGGTCGGTGTTTTTTACGATTCGTACGGAAATGGTGTTTCCGTGCGAATCGTAATTCCATGTTTGTAAAGTTTTACAACCGGGTACGAGTCGGACGGGGAATTCGCTCCGACCGACGGTTCGTACGCGGTTTTTAACGGATCGTAATCGGCACCTTAGTGTCCAGCATCTTCCCTGAGTTTATGATAACTGGAGTGGGAATAGTAAATTATTTAGGGTTAGTGTCCAGCACCTTTCCTGACTTTATGTTAACTGGAGTGGGAATAGTAAATTATATAGGGTTACTGTCCAGCACCTTTCTTGAGTTTATGTTAACTGGAGTGGGAATAGTAAATTATATAGGGTTACTGTCCAGCACCTTTCCTGACTTAATGTTAACTGGAGTGGGAATATTAAATTATATAGGGTTACTATATAGCACCTTCCTTGACTTTATGTTAACTGGAGTGGGAATAGTAAATTATATAGGGTTACTGGCCAGCACCTTTCCTGAGTTTATGTTAACTGGAGTGGGAATAGTAAATTATATAGGTTTACTGTCCAGCACCTTCCTTGACTTTATGTTAACTGGAGTGGGAATAGTAAATTATATAGGGTTACTGGCCAGCACCTTTCCTGAGTTTATGTTAACTGGAGTGGGAATAGTAAATTATATAGGGTTAGTGTCCAGCATCTTCTCTGACTTTATGTTAACTGGAGTGGGAATAGTAAATTATATAGGGTTACTGTCCACCACCTTCTCAGAATTTATGTTAACTGGAGTGGGAATAGTAAATTATATAGGGTTACTGTCCAGCATTTTCCCTGAATTTATGTTAACTAGAGTGGGAATAGTAAATTATATAGGGTTACTGTCCAGCACCTTCCTTGACTTTATGTTAACTGGAGTGGGAATAGTAAATTATATAGGGTTACTGTCCAGCACCTTCCTTGACTTTATGTTAACTGGAGTGGGAATAGTAAATGAGATAGGGTTACTGTCCAGCACCTTTCCTGACTTTATGTTAACTGGAGTGGGAATAGTAAATTATATAGGGTAAGGTGCCGATCACGATCCGGTAAAAACCGGGTACGAACCGTCGGACGGAGCATATTCTCCGTCCGACGCGTACCCGGTCGTCAAAATATACAAACATGGAATTACGATTCGCACGGGTACACCATTACCGTACGAATCGTAAAAAAGCCCGACCGAACAAAAAACACCTACCAATGCGATCCGGGAAAGCGCCGACCTGACGTCGGGACGCACGCAGCCAGCCATTCACGACCCAGGAATCACGATTCGCACCGACGTCACCCCGCACGGTGAATATTTTGCGGCAGCCAAAAACTGCCGGGAAATCAGGACGACGCGAACAAGGACCACCAGTACGCGACGGACAGACGACGACGCGAACAAGGAGGACCAGTACGTGACGGACAGACATGGACCCGAACCTACGAGTCATCCCTGCCCTCATAGCAGTCCACCTCCTCTACAGGTTACGACGCAGACGCCGCAGAAGGTCAGAATAACTAAGGGAGGGGGGAAAGTGGGGTGGGGTGGGGGTGGCACTACCAGGGCAGGCCACACAACAACCACATGAGTGACACACTACACATGGCCTGGACATACCTGACTCCCATGCCCTGGTCACCACGAGGGGGTGGGGGCGTGTCCTGATAATCCAGCGACCGCCACAACGGAAGTCCGTCACCACGCGAACCGGCAACACAACCAGACAGGTACGTCCCGTACCCACGCCTGAAGAGCGTGGGTACGAGTCGGACCACGCCCACACACGTCACCCCAACAATGGCGGGACGGATCGCACCCACGTGGCAAAGGCCTGGGTACGGGCCGCACAAACATCACATAGCGTGGGGACGGATATGTACGGACCCTACCCCCACCCCGTATGCAAGGAGCGTACCCCCCACCCCAACAGTGAAAGTACGACCCGTACCCCCACCCGCGTATGCAAGGAGCGTACCCCCCTGCCCAACAGTGTAAGTACGACCCGTACCCCCACCCGCGTATGCATGGAGCGTACCCCCCATGCCAACAGTGTAAGTACGACTCGAACCCCCACCCACGAATGCAAGGAGCGTACCCCCCACCCCAACAGTGTAAGTACGACCCGTACCCCCACCCGCGAATGCAAGGAGCGTACCCCCCTGCCCAACAGTGTAAGTACGACCCGTACCCCCACCCGCGTATGCATGGAGCGTACCCCCCATGCCAACAGTGTAAGTACGACTCGAACCCCCACCCACGAATGCAAGGAGCGTACCCCCCAGCCCAACAGTGTAAGTACGACCCGTACCCCCACCCACGAATGCAAGGAGCGTACCCCCCACCCCAACAGTGTAAGTACGACCCGTACCCACACCCGCGAATGCAAGGAGCGTACCCCCCTGCCCAACAGTGTAAGTACGACCCGTACCCACACCCGCGGACGTACGGAGCGTACCCCCAGCCCAACAGTGTAAGTACGACCCGTACCCCCACCCGCGGACGTACGGAGCGTACCCCCAGCCCAACAGTGTAAGTACGACCCGTACCCCCACCCGCAAATGCAAGGAGCGTACCCCCCTGCCCAACAGTGTAAGTACGACCCGTACCCCCACCCGCGAATGCAAGGAGCGTACCCCCCTGCCCAACAGTGTAAGTACGACCCGTACCCCCACCCGCGGACGTACGGAGCGTACCCCCAGCCCAACAGTGTAAGTACGACCCGTACCCCCACCCGCGGACGTACGGAGCGTACCCCCAGCCCAACAGTGTAAGTACGACCCGTACCCCCACCCGCGGACGTACGGAGCGTACCCCCAGCCCAACAGTGTAAGTACGACCCGTACCCCCACCCGCGGACGTACGGAGCGTACCCCCAGCCCAACAGTGTAAGTACGACCCGTACCCCCACCCGCGGACGTACGGAGCGTACCCCCAGCCCAACAGTGTAAGTACGACCCGTACCCCCACCCGCGAATGCAAGGAGCGTACCCCCCTGCCCAACAGTGTAAGTACGACCCGTACCCCCACCCGCGTATGCATGGAGCGTACCCCCCATGCCAACAGTGTAAGTACGACTCGAACCCCCACCCACGAATGCAAGGAGCGTACCCCCCTGCCCAACAGTGTAAGTACGACCCGTACCCACACCCGCGGACGTACGGAGCGTACCCCCACCACACCAGTGTCAGTAGACTCATACCCTCACCTCTAATGCAGTGTGCGTAACCCCACCGTGTATGTGCCAAGCGCACATATCCAGAAATCGGAGGTGTGTGTGCAGAGTCCACCCAGCAGTGCCCTGAGACAGGAGTGGTGGGTGTGGAGTCCTCCCAGCAGTGCCCTGAGACAGGAGGGGTGGGTGCCCATCACTCCCAGCAGTGCCCAGAGACAGGAGGGGTGGGTGTGGAGTCCTCCCAGCAGTGCCCTGACACAGGAGGGGTGGGTGTGGAGTCCTCCCAGCAGTGCCCTGAGACAGGAGGGGTGGGTGCAGAGTCCTCCCAGCAGTGCCCTGAGACAGGAGGGGTGGGTGCAGAGTCCTCCCAGCAGTGCCCTGAGACAGGAGGGGTGGGTGTGGAGTCCTCACAGCAGTGCCCTGACACAGGAGGGGTGGGTGTGGAGTCCTCACAGCAGTGCCCTGAGACAGGAGGGGTGGGTGCAGAGTCCTCCCAGCAGTGCCCTGAGACAGGAGGGGATGTGGAGCCGCAAGAGGACATCCGGACTCGGCTCATACGCGACTTCTTTGCTTAGTGGTGAGTACCAGGGTCTGAGTGTGCACGCATTGGTCCCCGTGTGGCATGCGTTGTGATGTGTGTCTCCACCTGCATGTATGGCACGTGGGTCAGAGGTGTGTGTGGGTGTGTCACTGGAGTGATGGTGGCAGTGATGGTAGTATTTCCCCAGGCATAATTGTGACCTAGCATGTTGTCATACATACATGTGTCGAGTAAATGCACATGCAAGTGGCTGTGCTTCTTGTGGCTGACTTCTTGTGTGTCTCTCTTCCCCAGGTACCTGCGCATGCCGTTTGCTGGTTGCATTGTTGTGGCACTGCTATTCCTCATGGACATGGCATCGTGGGCTGACTCAGCGTTACAGGCACGGACACGTTTGGAAGTCTCCATGGGGTAAGGGATGCATCTGGGGTGTATTGGGTGTGGCAGTTGTTCACGATGTGTGCACACTGCCCCGGTCGGGGTTTGGGTCCTCTGCAGACATGTGGCATCCCCATGGGACACGACATGCAGCTGGGTACACCTGAATAGATGGGCTGCCTGGTTGTCAGTCATCAGTGATGGGATGGTGGATTGTGATGAAGGCATCAATGTGTGTGACACTGCCCTCGGACACATACGGTTAACATTGTCTTGACATGGCGTGGGACTTCCACATCAGCGGATGTATGGTGTATGGCAGTCTCTCCGTGAGCAGCAGTGGGTATTTAGCTGTTATCCGACACTTGTGTGCCAGTTCCATGGCTATCACGCATTCGTGCTGCAGAAGGGGGGTGCCAGTGTTGGAGCCACATGTTACTCCACATGATGTGTTCATGTGTACTTCAAGTTGCCTCTGCAATCCCAAACACATGACTATTAAAGGTGTCCCTATGCCTCCAAGGTGCCTCTTCTCAGTCAATGCTGGTGTGTTGGCACGGTGCATCCTGCATGTCTGGCATGGTATTCCCTGATTGTGGCTATGTGTCAATGTGTCGAGTGGCAAGATGCAAGCTGTGTGTGTGTGCTGAGACTGTGTAATGGGCATGATGTCCATGACTGTGTGGGTATTGTGACATGTGCCATCCCCATGCATCCAACGTTGTCCATGACCCCATTCTCTGCATCCACCGGACTCAAGCTTGCAGGACATGGTTCTGCCACCTGTCTACACGTACCTGGGTGCCCCCCAGGACACGGGCCAGGATCCCTGACCTCTGCGCATGACTGTTGCTGTACTCAATGTGTCTGTCAGCACGGTTGTTCGGCCACCCCCTCAGCTGGTTCTGACCATCACGGGTGTGTATGGTGCTCCATGTCTGTCTTGCCTAGAAAACTGTGACCCATGTGTCCTGTCCCAGACTCAGGCCCCAGGGTGTGGATGGTTGAAGTGAACAGATGACTCAGGCATGTTTAGACTGTACAAGACACATGTTAGGTAATAATGCTACCAGCAGGCATCTACTCTTAATAGTGTGATTTATTATTGGGGGGGGGGGGCCAAGTGAGGGCCTTTCCGGGATTAGGGAATCCAAAGTTCAGTAGGGGAGTTGGTGTCCTTGCCATTGGAAATCCTCAGAGTCCATGCCACAGTCTTTGTCAACATTGGTCAGCCAGTGACCAGCAGGGCCATGTGGCAGAGAATGTCTCTTGATGCTGTGATGCTGTTGCTCCAGTGGGCCAGGTGCCAGGCCAGGTGTCCTGGGAGATGGTGATGTAGCAGCCACCCTCACGGTCCTTTCCGTGGACGACCCGGCTTCCTGCGGGGAACCTCAGCAGCAGGCCGTGACGACGTCTGGGATGCTCCGTCGGATGTTTCCTCCTCCTCCTCATGATCCCTCCCTGTGGGTGGTGATGTTCTCCGCCTTCTGGCACAGGGAGGGTCGGCCATGGTGTCGGCCATCCGACGGAGTTCAGCGTGAATCCCCTGGGACGCCGTCACTTGCTGAGCCTGTCTGTCCTCCATCCTCCGTTGGTGTAGCTGTAGACAGGCTATTAGCTCCGCATGTTGCTGGGCCTGCTGGACCTTGATCCCCTCGAGGACGGACACAACCTGGGCCATGCCCGTGGTGTCCTGCCGGTATGAGTCCAGGATGTTACGGACATGGGAAAATACCGGATCCCCAGCCAACTGGTCAGGCTCGCGCCTCCGCCGTTCTCCACTCCCACCACCCCTGCCCACTTGCGTCTGGCCTGCACTTGTGGGCACATGGGGTCTCCGGGACCCCTGAGGGGTGGCATTGGCGTTGTCGCCTGCCTCCTCCTGGGTGCCCGGGACACCGTGTCCCTCCTGGCGAGCCTGGCTGCATTGTGGTGTTGGGGCAGGGATCCTGGGTGTCTCCTGGGATGTGGCAGGAGTGGGGGTGGTGGTTGGCATGGTTGTACCTGACGCAGGTGCTGCAGGTGGTTGGACACCAGAGGGGCCAGGTCGGTCGGGGTCGTCCGCAGAGTGGTGAGAGTGGTCGCTGCCGGTGGGATCGGTCTCCTGCAGATCCGGGTCCTGTGAGTGTTCCCCCCCAGTGTTGGGGGGTGCAGCACGACGTTGACCTGTGTGTGAGAGAGACAATGTTAATTTGGATCCATGCAACATCCATGTTTCATCCGTTACAAAGTTGGCACATTTCCTCTTGGAATTAGGATCTGTCTTGCATTCCACTCACAGTGCACTTGTGCATGTGTGTGTCCCTTGGGCACCAATTTGGCCCCTTTAACTATGTGTGGCACAGTCTTACTTGCTGCGTCAAGTGTGACTGCAGTCAGCAGTGGAGTGTGCATGTGTGCCGAGCTATGCGTTTGCGCCTTCCTTGTAGCACTGTACATGTGCACATGGAGTGGATCCACACACTCATATGATGCAGGTGGCTGTCCTTGTGCTCGTGTACAGGTTGTAACATGGCCCTGCGTTTTGCCATGATGAAGAGGGGGGGTTCTGGCACTGGCCACCCTTGTCTACATGCACGCAGTCCACCTGCTGACGAGCAGACATTCCCACACACCAAAGGACTGATTTGCTCTCCCTGTGTCTCCCTCCTTCTCTGTCCCCCTCTCCCTCCCTCTGTGTCCCCCTCTCCCTCCCTCCGTGTGTCAGCCTCCTCCCTCTGTCCGTCTCCCTCCCTCTCAGTCCCCCTCTCCCTCCCTCTCTGTCCCCCTCTCCCTCCCTCTCTGTCCCCCTCTCCCTCCCTCTGTGTCCCCCTCTCCCTCCCTCTCTGTCCCCCTCTCCCTCCCTCCGTGTGTCAGCCTCCTCCCTCTGTCCGTCTCCCTCCCTCTCAGTCCCCCTCTCCCTCCCTCTCTGTCCCCCTCTCCCTCCCTCTCTGTCCCCCTCTCCCTCCCTCTGTGTCCCCCTCTCCCTCCCTCTCTGTCCCCCTCTCCCTCCCTCCGTGTGTCAGCCTCCTCCCTCTGTCCGTCTCCCTCCCTCTCAGTCCCCCTCTCCCTCCCTCTCTGTCCCCCTCTCCCACCCTCTGTGTCCCCCTCTCCCTCCCTCCGTGTGTCAGCCTCCTCCCTCTGTCCGTCTCCCTCCCTCTCAGTCCCCCTCTCCCTCCCTCTCTGTCCCCCTCTCCCTCCCTCTCTGTCCCCCTCTCCCTCCCTCTGTGTGTCAGCCTCCTCCCTCTGTCCGTCTCCCTCCCTCTCAGTCCCCCTCTCCCTCCCTCTCTGTCCCCCTCTCCCACCCTCTGTGTCCCCCTCTCCCTCCCTCCGTGTGTCAGCCTCCTCCCTCTGTCCGTCTCCCTCCCTCTCAGTCCCCCTCTCCCTCCCTCTCTGTCCCCCTCTCCCTCCCTCTGTGTCCCCCTCTCCCTCCCTCCGTGTGTCAGCCTCCTCCCTCTGTCCGTCTCCCTCCCTCTCAGTCCCCCTCTCCCTCCCTCTCTGTCCCCCTCTCCCTCCCTCTGTGTCCCCCTCTCCCTCCCTCCGTGTGTCACCCTCTGTCACCTTGGCCCAGCTTCCTGGGCACACACTGTTAGCAGATCTTTGAGTGGCCCTTGGCCTGTTGATGTGAGTTTGTTTCTGATCTCCAGGCACCCATTTTGTCTGCTGTGTGTCTGTGCGCTGCTGCTGTGGTGGTGTGTGCTGCCACTCTTTCACACTGTTGGCTGTTCATTAGCTGCTGGCATGTGCAAAACAGTGCCTTCACCCCCATGTGTTGATGCAAGGCGTCCGCCATTTGCTGGCAAGTCATTCCTGTGTTGGGACACAGTGTTTGTCTGGCTGTGACCTAGGCCAAATGGGCAGAGGGCATTGTTGTCTGCTTTGGAGTCGCACTATGTGATTCTTGGTGCCCAGCCTCCCGCCATCCGGGTTACCGTGTCATGTGTTGTTGTCTTCTGTGGCCTGTGACTTGACATTGTCCAGCTGGGTGCATGGGGCATGGTGGCAGCAGTGGCATGTGCCTGCTCATGGAGTGTGGTTGAGTAATGCGATGGCTTGTGGTGGTTGCGTGCCTGTTATTAATTTTGGTTGTGGTTGCAGTTCCCCCCATGTGAGGTGCGTTGTTTGTGTACTCACCTGGGTCTCGGAGTCCTTCTACTCCTTCAACTGCCTCCACCGGCAGTATGGCCATCACCCTCTCCTCCCAGGGATGGTACTGTACGGCTCTGCGGGAGGGCCCTCCTCCGGTGGCGTTGGCCTGGTCGTGTTCCTCCTGCCTCTTGGCTCTGACCCTCCTCCGCAGATCGTACCACCTGTTCTGGCAATCCTGCTTGGTCCTCCTGGTGTCCGCAACAGCATTCACAGCATCGACGATGGTCTGCCACATGGCTGTTTTGGCTGCCTGGCTGGTGCTTCTGACCAATGTTCCAAAGATCTGTGGCTCGACTCTGAGGATTTGATCAACAAGGACCTCCAACTCTCGGTGACTGAACTTTGGATTCTTGGTAGTGGGCATGGTGAGGGGTGTGGGTGGGGATGGTGTGGGTGTGGGGGGGGGTGTGGATGTTGGGGGGGGTGGATGGTTGTGTGTGTGTGTGAATGTGATGAGAGGGTGTTTGTGAGGGTGGTCGTTTGAAGGTGTGCAAGTGTAAGGTGTGGTGTAGCTTGTAGTCTGGTTCTGTGGTGTCTGGCAGCAGTGAGTCTGTTGGAAAGGCTCATGGTTTGTGTGTGTGGGCCCTTTTTATTGGTCCATGGGTGGGTGTGGCAGTTTTTGAATTTTGGGTGGGTGTGTTATAAGGAGTGGTGGTGTATTGGGCCTCTGTTTGTTTTTGGCAGTTGCAGGTCAGTGATTGTGTTATTTAAGTGGTTGTTGGCCATGTTTAGTGGCTGTGTGCCTTTCGACTGGTGTATTCTTGTGTTGTTTTATTTTGTCCTGGTTGTGTACGTGCGTTTTGAGCGTGTGTACGGTGTGTACATGGGCCATTTGGTTGTACGATTTTGTCCTTGTGTGTGGCTTTGTAAGACTCGTACATGCGGTTGTGATGTTGGGGCATGGGGTGCGCTCCGTACTTAGGAGGTTGTGTTGGGGGTGCGCCAGGAACGTACTGGGGTGGGGGTACGACTGGAACGTACTTGGGTGTAGGTACACGGGGGTACGACACGTACAGGGGTGGGGGGTGTACATTGACGGTGGTACGACACGTACTGGGGTGGGGGTACGACTGGAACGTACTGGGGTGTAGGTACACGGGGGTACGACACGTACAGGGGTGGGGGGTGTACATTGACGGTGGTACGACACGTACTGGGGTGGGGGTACGACTGGAACGTACTTGGGTGTAGGTACACGGGGGGTACGACACGTACAGGGGTGGGGGGTGTACATTGACGGTGGTACGACACGTACTGGGGTGGGGGTACGACTGGAACGTACTGGGGTGTAGGTACACGGGGGGTACGACACGTACAGGGGTGGGGGGTGTACATTGACGGTGGTACGACACGTACAGGGGTGGGGGGTGTACATTGACGGTGGTACGACACGTACTGGGGTGGGGGTACGACTGGAACGTACTGGGGTGTCGGTACACGGGGGGTACGACACGTCCTGGGGTGGGGGTACGACTCGAACGTACTTGGGTGTAGGTACACGGGGGGTACGACACGTACTGGGGTGGGGGGGTGTACATTGACGGTGGTACGACACGTACTGGGGTGGGGGGGTGTACATTGACGGTGGTACGACACGTCCTGGGGTGGGGGTACGACTGGAACGTACTTGGGTGTAGGTACACGGGGGGTACGACACGTCCAGGGGTGGGGGTACGACTGGAACGTACTGGGGTGTAGGTACACGGGGGTTACGACACGTACAGGGGTGGGGGGTGTACATTGACGGTGGTACGACACGTACTGGGGTGGGGGTACGACTGGAACGTACTGGGGTGTAGGTACACGGGGGGTACGACACGTACAGGGGTGGGGGGTGTACATTGACGGTGGTACGACACGTACTGGGGTGGGGGTACGACTGGAACGTACTGGGGTGTAGGTACACGGGGGTACGACACGTACAGGGGTGGGGGGTGTACATTGACGGTGGTACGACACGTCCTGGGGTGGGGGTACGACTCGAACGTACTGGGGTGTAGGTTCACGGTGGTACGACACGTCCAGGGGTGGGGGTACGACTGGAACGTACTGGGGTGTAGGTTCACGGTGGTACGACACGTCCAGGGGTGGGGGTACGACTGGAACGTACTTGGGTGTAGGTACACGGGGGGGTACGACACGTCCTGGGGTGGGGGTACGACTGGAACGTACTGGGGTGTAGGTTCACGGTGGTACGACACGTCCAGGGGTGGGGGTACGACTGGAACGTACTGGGGTGTAGGTTCACGGTGGTACGACACGTCCAGGGGTGGGGGTACGACTGGAACGTACTTGGGTGTAGGTACACGGGGGGTACGACACGTCCTGGGGTGGGGGTATGACTCGAACGTACTTGGGTGTAGGTACACGGGGGGTACGACACGTACTGGGGTGGGGGGGTGTACATTGACGGTGGTACGACACGTACTGGGGTGGGGGGGTGTACATTGACGGTGGTACGACACGTACTGGGGTGGGGGTACGACTGGAACGTACTGGGGTGTAGGTACACGGGGGTACGACACGTCCAGGGGTGGGGGTACGACTGGAACGTACTGGGGTGGGGGTACACGGGGGTACGACACGTACAGGGGTGGGGGGGTGTACATTGACGGGGGTATGACACGTACTGGGGTGGGGGTTCGACTGGAACGTACTGGGGTGTACCTAGACGGGTGGGGGTATACATACACGGGGGGTACGTGTCGGACGTACGGGGGCTGGGGGGAGTGTTGGGCGCGTATGCGGGCACATGTCTCCATGGTTGCTATGGGTGTTCGGTGCGGACAGTGTTTTTTCCATACGGTTGTACGCTCGGACGCACGGGATGGATCGTGATTCCTCGGTCGGACTTGGCTTTTCACGTTTGTAAGGTAAATCGTCCGAGGACGTGTCGGACACATTTTCCGACCCGAGGACGTGTGGGGAATGATTCCCAGTGCGGTTCGTATGGACTTTTTACCATGCGAATCGTGATTGCCAGTTCGTACGGCACTTGTACGATTCGTACGGTAAAAAGACCCGATACGAGTCGCACGGGGGAATTTTTTACCGGATTGTGATCGGCACCTTAGTGTCCAGCAGTTTTCCTAACTTTAATGTAGGTGAAATGGGAATAGTAATTTGTATAGGGTTAGTGTGCTGAATGTATATGTATTGTGTTAATGAAGTATGTTTTTGGATTTAATGTTGGAAAAAAATGTGATTATTTACATTTTTAAACAATTAAATTAGCTACATTATATATGTGAGAGTTATAAATTATGAAATCCAATGACACATTTTATATTTTTATATAAGCTTTATTTTTGTTGAAGAAAGTAGACAGATTATTTTTTTTTATTTACAGAATGGAGTATACATTAGTAGACATACAGCAAATATGCGTTCATTTGTGTCTTTTTGCAATGTTTTAAGGAAAAAAAAATGTATTGATATTATCACATTTTATAACAGAAGTATTGATAATTACAAAAAAACATACATAACATTTATTACTTTTTAACATTGTTTGCAAATAAACATATTCTTACAGTATTCATATAATAATGTTTTTGTTGGCTATATACATAAAAATAATCATTGCATATTTAATTTCTGAAGAATATTGTTTCATTTTTATTTTGTTGTTGAACATAATTAGTACATGACAAAAAGTATATTTTTATGCTATGTATTTTTAATGATGATTAATAATATTATTGTAGGAAATGTTAATATTATTAATTTTTATATTTGATAATTATATGAAAAAAATTGTTTTGCAACATGTACATTTTGTAAATAAATTTTAAATAATAAAAACATTTTATTATAGTTTGTACAGTTGTGAAAAAAAAATACTGTATTATAATCATAATAATAATGTATTTATAATTATTATGAATATAATTTTTTAAGGTATTGTTTATTAGAAAATAATTTTCAAAAAATTTAGATACATTTATGTTATATTTATATATGATTATAATGTTTTAATGTATTTACACTGATTTAAGTAGGGATTTTCATTTGAATGGGATTATTTTGTAACCGCTTCATGTTATTTTGGGTCATTTTGGACTGAGGAAGCTCGCGGTTGGAAGCTGCGTCGCGTTGAGCAAGGTAAGGGGTGTTTTAAGTATTAAGTGTTATTAAATACTTATGTTTAGGGTAGTTAGGATGTTTATAGTGTATTGATAGATAATTTAAAATGTTTTGGGTGTTTTTGACGTGTTAGTAATGATTTAGTTACGTCTGGTTGTTTAGTGGTTGTGACGTAGTTTTCGAAGTAAATATTGTGATTAAATATGTGTTGTTTTGAAATGATATAATTGTATTTATTAAATGTATTTGGGTGTGATTGTGTGGGTGGGTATGTTTTGTTCTGTTTTTCAGGTAAATGTTGATCGATGTTTTTTCGAAGACCAAGACGCGTTTTTTTTTTTTAAAGTGTGTGTTACTTGATTTAAGTAATATTGTTAATACACTTTTTAACTTTTTACTGGATTTCATGAAGCGTTTATTTTGATTTTTCACTTCTTTTCGGGTTTTTGAGGGTTTGGATATTATGATGGAAAGAGAGACGTTATTTTTTTTTTTTTTTACAGTGTGTTTTAGTTAATGAAACTAATAAAGTTATCACACTGTTTTTTTCACCGGGATTTCCAGGAGCGTTTGTTACTATTTTGACCTATTTTTCGGGTTTTTGAGGGTTTCACGTTTTTGGATTTGTCGAGGATGGATTTACATTGGATGTGTTGATTTTTTTATTTTTGGTGGGGCAAATTTTTTATTATTACTATGGATTGACATAGAAATGGAAGGAGTCTTACTTGGTGGAATTCATTTTGTATGGCTACATCAATGGTAAGTTATATTTTGTTATAATTTGGGTGGGAAATGTTATTATAGTTTATTGTTATATATATTATATTTACAGAAATAATATTTAATTGTACATATATATTTCCTATATGAAAATGAAATGTATCTGACAATTATATATTATTTAGGAAAATATAGTATTAATATATGATTGCAATTGTTTATTGTATTGACCTATTTCATTTATTAGCTGTGTGTATGTTAATTATAAAATGCTTTTGGCTATTAGTGATAGGTAGTCTAGGCCACTTGTTGATGGGTATAGGTTTACTTGACTTTGTAGTAGATCAAACATTTGTTTGGTTTGTTTAGTTAATTTAGGACCTATTTGAGTAACAGATTGTTGCATCCGTAATTCTTGGTAGCTTTGTTCTTTTTGTAGAGATTCCAGGAGTTTTTGTAGGGTAGGTTTCCCTCTGCTTGTAGTTGCTTGGAAGGCATTATGCCATCCTTCAACACTATTGTTTGTTTTGGATTGTTTATTTAAGGTACTCAGGTATACATTCCACCAAGGAATGTGGAACTTTGGTTGTCTTCTATGTCCTGATCGATGTAATCTTCCCACCCAGGTGTCCTCAAAGTAGTCTAGGAGTTGGCTTAATTTGTCTTCGTTCTTTTTGTAATAGGGACTTTCTATTAGAATATTATAGTGTTCTGCTACATCTGTTACAGGTACGTATGCTAGTGCTATTAGTTTTTTAACCTGGTAGGCAAAAGTACTATCTGTAGCATATTGTACACTTAGGGTGGACTTTTGCAGATGTCTCCATAGACTCTGGTTAAAATGATAATAGCAACCTTGGATTGCTGTGTGTGGATAATTTTTTAGTATTGAATTGATCATGGCTAATTCGAAATCAATAATTATTTTTTGTGGGAAATAATTATTGGTTTCTTCTTTAATTTTGGTTAATATTTCTATGTATGTTGTTTGCTGTTTATTTGGTAAGAGGGCATAGATGAATGGAATGTTAGAATGTTGGTACAATCCATGCACTGTGTACAGCTGGTAAAATGGTTTTGGACAAACTTTAAAAGTTCCATCCATCATCCAAGTGTCACATTGTTGTAATTTCACTAAATTGTTTGCAGTAGCAAATATAATTATTCTTTTCTCAGGAGATTTGTTGTCAAAAAAAATAAATGGTTCATTAGTGTGAGTTATGCTTAATTCTGGGGGAATGATTACTGTCTCAAATGTTTTAGGGGTAGGTAAAGTTTTGGTAGTTAGTTTTTTTTGTCTAGCTATAGTTCTTTTTAAACAATCAATTGGGGGTAATTGTGCTGATGCATGGTGTGGTATTTTTATTAATTGTTCTTTGAGTATTTGGGTGGTGGGTTTATCAGTGCTAGTACTTGCTTCTTTAATGTTTTCAAGAGCATTTCTAACTTCTATCTCTGTAATATTGGGGGGGTGATTATGTTCTTTTACAGAAAGAACAGTGGTTTCTTTTGTAATAGCTCTACCATAACATTTGTTTGAATAGTATTTGCTACATTTCCAAAACATTTTCAGACCACTTTGCTTTTCTTGTGTATATACATAACCCATATAACATAACAACATTTTATTTTTTTGAGACGTTATAAATTCAGCACCTTCAGTCATGTTGTTCTGTATTATGCTAGGGGAGATGAAAAAATATTTTGTAAATATAAACAATGTTATAGATATTTTAAATATATTTACATTTTAGTGAATATACTTACAATGTATAATTTGATGTGTTGAAAGATGTTAATTAGCTGACTTCAAGCTTTCTGTTTAATCTTGGAGATAGATTTTCTGTTGATAATAGAAAAAAATGTGTTAATAGTTGGATACATTTTTTTGAATGTGCTACTGTTTTAAGGGGAAAGTAACATTCTGGCTGCGTATTTTAGGCTGTTTAATGATTGAGGTTTATATACTTACTTATTTCTTTAGTCCAGTAGGTGATTGCGTAGAAGGTAGTTTTGGATGGTTCAGTGGTTTTCTGTAGAGGAGACAAATAAGGAATAAATATTTTTTAGAATTATTTTTTTAATTAAGAGTTGTAGGTGGGTAGGAAAAAGTAAAACAATACTTACATTGATTAATATTAGAGTTGTGGGGATGTCCAAAATATTTCTGTCTTTTTAGAAGGTATCTATAGAGGCGAAATGAATGTAATTAAATGAAGTGTAGTACATTCATTTATAGAAATAGTTTCAGCTGTAGCATTCTAGATTAGTTGCTTTATAAATAGAGTTTAACTTACTTTCTGTAGTTGTTAAGTTTTCTTTTGGACTGTAATTCTTCTTTCAGGAAACAGTTGAGTAGAGTTTCATCTTATTTCTTCTTTTCAGTTTGTAGTGTGAAAGAGATGTTGAAATGTAGTGTTTTTATAGTGTGCAATTAATTAGTTGCTTCATTTCATTGGTTTAATTTGAAATGTGAGCATGTCATTGGTCCACCTTAATTTTTTTTTTCTTTTCTGGCTGTTTGTTTCCTTGTCAGGGAAACGCTAATTAGCAACTTATTAGTAGTAAGTCATTGTTTATTTGTAGTATTAAATGCTTTAAAGATATTTTTAAATGTGGTTTAATGCATGTATAATAATTATAAAATTATTTATGTAGTGAAATGTATTCATATTGTTTATGGAATGTTTATTTTTAAATGTATGTGTTTGAACGAAAATTTTAATGTTATTTACGTGTTTTATTATGTATTACAATGTTAATGTATGTGTTGTGTTTAAAGTATATTTTCTTCATAGTTTTTTAGATAGTCGATATTGTGAAATATTCTATATTTTGGTTGTCTTTATTTCTGGTTTCGATAATTTTGTCATTTACATAGTCATTTAAGAGTAGACGATAATTTTGTTAACGAGATTTTTAAATTCGATATAATGATATACGATATTTTGTTAAGACGATATTGTGTACTCGATATTTTTGTATTTTCTTTAATAAGTATGGTGAGTCGATAATATTGTAGTCGATAATTTAGCAACGATATTTTAAGTAGTCGATATTTTGGTAATCGATATTATGTCAGTGATCCCTTTCTTAGACATTGACCTATCAATTTTTATACCCAGGTTATTGACTGAAACCTTGGGGATAGGGGCAGAGCCCAATTGGATAGGCCACCAATCATTTGCCCAGACATTGGTTGCTTTACCTAGCAGCATAATCTCTGATTTGTCTGGATTTAGTTGGAGGTAGTTGGCCGTCATCCAATCATATATTGTCTTCAGGCCATTGGCAAAGCGGATTTTTTCCTCCTCTAAATTTTCCCCAATGGTGAACATGAGCTGCGTGTCATCTGCATATGAGATGATCTTGAAGCCCAATTGTTCAACTAACTTCGCCAAGGGAGACATATAAATATTGAAGAGGGTCGGGCTTAAACAAGAGCCTTGCGGGACACTCCTCTTCAAAGGTATTTTTGGCGAGGAATAGGAACCCAGAGTGACTGTTTGTGATCTGTCAGCCAGGAAATGTTCTAGCCATTTCAGAGCAGTTCCTTTAATGCCTCCAGAAACTAGTCTCTCCGCCAGCTTTATATGCGAGATGGTATCAAAAGCTGCGGAGAGATCTAGAAGAATCAGGATTGCTGAGCCCCCTGCATCAACAGTTCGCCTAAGTGAGTCAGTTACTGCCAGTACGGCTGTTTCTGTGCTGAATCCTTTCCGAAAACCCGATTGTGAGCGGTCCAAGATTCCGGTGAAGTTGTGACATCTTCTGTCCCCTCTAGTAAAGAAATGATGTAGCTGCTCGGGTGTAATTTCTTGTTACAGCTAAGTTTTGATGTAATGCTGCATGTTGCCAGAGGAAGCAACCAGGGTGAAAGGCAGTTCACAGGGCATAGTTATAAGTGTAGTTTAAACAAGGTAAAGAACAAGTAGCTTTTTACGTCTGGCCTAAAGAAAACTTTAGCTTTCTTGCCAGACTCAAGTTTAAAAAACAAAATAGCATACAAAAACTACTTACACATAAAAGGGCTCCCAGTCAGCAATCGTTTACCACTGGTCTGTTGGCATGTCACTCAAATTATACTCCCACCCACCCCAGCAGAAGGTATAGATCAAAAAAGCTGCAATGAAATCACTAGCTAACCTTAATGATCTTGGGGTCTGTTTTAATGTTGCATCATTTATTTTAAAAGCTATAAATGTAAGAAAAAGCATTGTTTGCTGAAAAAAATCAGTATGTCCTCGACAAGGATTTGTTTTATGTAATTTGCTGCTAAATCGTTTTTAAACAATTGTGTTTATTATTGTATTTTAACCTTGCAACTGCTTTTATGGTTGTTTGTAATTGGATGCTTTTACTTTGAATGACTGTTCATATAGATCTAAAAAATAGTTCCCCAAAAACAGGAACTGTTAGGTACTTGCACTTCCCAATGACTGATAGTCGCTATGTATAGAAAGGTTACATTAACTATTTTCAAAACTCTCAAGACATTGAAAATGAGCACAAGTCATTAGAGTAGCTAAAGTGTATAAGCAGATTTTTAGGTTGAAACCACACAACCCCACAGGTGTGTGACTCATATTTCAATCGCCTGAGGGAGTCCTCAAGAAACTTGTGGAATACATCACTCCTATAGGACTGCTGTACCAGCACTGTCAGCATGCAGAAAACCCTCCTAACAACTCAAAGTTTACAACCACCAAAATATACACAGACAAAATAAGCTATCTAACTGTCCTTATCATTGAATACAAGTTAATATAAATAATAGAGTGTGATCACAAACTTAAAATAAATATATAAGAAATGTATTGAGATCTGTACTTTTAATTGGCTATTAGGAACCAGTTTCTGCAAATAAATAATCCCACAAATGGTTAAAAGAGAGTATGCAAATTTTGTATAGGAAAGCCACTCCCCCTCAGGTTGCATGTCATTTGAAGCAGTAGCTTCTGAATCGAACTGGACCTCTATTAACGACTAGTGGAACTGCAGCTCCATATAAGAATTTCAATGTTTTTGCATTCTACTTTGGATGGACAACTAGTGACAACTGCTGGAACTGCGGCTTCATGTAAGAATTTCAAGTGTTTTGCATTTGACTTGAGAGGGACATCTAGTAATAGTTTTGACAACACCTAGTGGTGATGACTAGTGGAACTGTTTTAATAAAAAAAATGTCAATGCCTTTGCATTCAACTTTTGATGGACACCTCGTGACAATTAGTGGAACTGCAGCTTGATGTAAGAATTTTAATGCTTTTGCATTCGACTTTTGATGGACACTTTGGGCCATATGTATGAACACATTTTCCCATAGACACAGAATGAGTAAAACCCTTTGATACATCTGGCCCCTAGTGATTACTAGTGGAACTGTGGGTTGGTGTAAGAATTTCAGTACTTTAGCTTTTAACTTGTAAGGGGAACATAGTAATAACTTGGGGGACTGCAGCTTCAAGAAAGAATTTCAATGTTTTTGCATTTCACTTTTGAAGGACACCTAGTAATAGTGGACTGCACTGTAACTAAAGAATTTCAAAGCTTTTGCATTTGACCTGTGAGAGACAGCTAGTAACGACTAGTGCAACTGCAGCTTCATGGAAGAATGTAAATGCTTTTACATTTGACTCAAAAGGGGCCTTGAGGAACTGCAGCTCTCAGCAGGAATTTTGAAGATTTCACATTTGACTAGAGAGGGACATCTAGTAATAAGTTGAGGATTTACAGGTTTGAGTGTACACACACACTCACATATACATATGCATTCACTAAAAAAGGTGCAGAAAGAAGCATGGAAAGTGCAGAATGAAGCAACAGGGGTGCAGAAAGAGGCAAGAAAAGTGCAGAAAGAAGCAACAGAGGTGCAGAAGGAGGCAAGAGAAATGCAGAAAGAGGCAAGAGAGTTCCAGAAACTGGCGAAAGAGATACAGAAAGAGGGAACAGAGGTGCAGAAATAGGTAAAAGGGATGCAGAAAGAGGCAAGAGGGGTGCAGAAATTCACAGGAGAGGTACAGAAAGGAGCAAGAGCAGTGCAAAAGAACCAACAGGTGCAAAAGAGGCAAGTGAGGTACAGAAGGAGGCAAGAGAACTGCAGAAAGTGAGTTACAGAAACAGGTAAAAGGGGTGCAGAAAGAGGGAACAGGTGGGCAGACTGAGGCAAGATAGGTGCAGAAAGAGAGAAGAGGGGTGCAGAAAAAGGCAAGAGGGAGGCATAAATTTGGAACTGAGGTGCAGGAAGAAGCCAGAGCAGCGCAGAAAGAACCAACAGAGGTGCAGAAAGAGGCACGAGGGGTACAGAAAGAGGCAAGTGAAGTGCAGAACGAAGCAAAAGAGGTGCAGAAAGAACCAACAGATGTGGAAAAAGAGGCAAGACGGGTGCGGAAAGGGGTAGGAGAGGTACACAAAGATGCAAGAGTAGTACAGAAAGAGGCAGGAGGGGTGCAAAAAGGAAGAGAACTGCAGAAAGAAGCAACAGAGGTGCTGAAAGAGGCACGAAGGGTCCAGAAAGAGACAAGACAGGTGAAGAAAGAAGGAACAGAGGTACAGAAAGAGGCAAGAGTGGTGTAGAAAGAGGGAAAAGGGGTGCATAAACAGGCAAAAGGGGTGCAGAAAGAAGCAAGAGAGTTACAGAAAGATGCAAGTGAAGTGCAGAAGGAGGCAAGAGAACTGCAGAAAGAAGCAATAGAGGTGCAGAAAGTGGCAAGTGAGGTGCAGAAAGAAGCAGGATAAGTGCAGAACGAAGCAACAGAAGTGCAGAAAGAGGGAAGAGGGGTGGTGAGAGAGGCAAGAGGGGTGCAGAAAGAAGCAAGACAGGTGCAGAAAGAAACAAAAGAAGTGTAGAAAGAAGGAACAGAGGTGCAGAAAGAGGCAAAAAGGTGCAGAAAGATGTAAGAGGGGTACAGAATGAAGCAAATGAGGTGCAGAAAGAGGCAACAGATGTGCAGAAAGAGGGAAGAGAGGTGCAGAAAGTAGAAGAGATTTGCAGAAAGAGGCAAGAGAAGTGAAGAAAGAAATGTGCAGAAAGAAGCAACAGAAATGCAGAAAGAGGCAAGAGAGGCACAGAAGGAAGCAAGAGTGGCTTGCACACCATTAGTACCAATTTAACACCCACATTTAGCAATATGTAACAGGTGACCATTCTAGGTTTGCAAAGGGCCTTCCACCACACTGTAACACTTGTCGCTGCATTTCTGGTAACGTTTGAGCCGTTTGAGCTAGAAACAAGGATTTTTTTGTTCAAATCTGCAGATTAGGGAGCAGATGATGAATTATGTGGCTAATGCAGAAAATGTATAATTGTGTGAAAGTCGGTGCAGCACAAGAGTCACATAATTCCAGTGGCCCTGCTCATACCTCTGACAAGGTCCACAAGTCCTCCTCAGTGATTTCTTCTTTTTTGGTCTCACTGAGATCATAGTTGAGCTTCTATGGAAACGAGGAAGACTAAACGTGGTGTTACCACTCCACAACACACACTACCATACCACATAATTACTCTCTGTATGTAGGAAGGTGGAATCTGACTATATGGTTGCCCCCACTTTTTTCCTGGTGTTTTGCTGGTTTATGACTTAGTTGGACTGGGATCCTGCTATTCAGGGCCTCAGTCTATCTGCTTTCTCTGTAAAATGGTTTCCATGTACAATAGGTACATATCTAATTGGATTCTGGAGTGCCTTATAATCCCCTAGTATATGGTATACTATGTACCTAGGGCATAGGTACCTCAGAGGCCTACCAGGGGCTGCAGCATGTATTATGCCACCCCTGGGAAGCACTCCAAAATGACACCACAGGTCTGCTACTGCAGCCTGGGTAAGGGTGTGCTTGCACCCCTTACTGTGGTATAGGCTACCTATATCACTACCTTATACAGACACATATAAACCTATAAGCCACTCCTATGGCAGGCCTTGACAATCCTGAAGGCAAAGTGCTTGGTTTTATGTGAGAGGGTGCCCAAGCATGAGCTGCGCCCCTCTGCAGCATACTTCCTTATGGCTGTACAGTGATACAGCCATGCAATATACTCTTAAGTGCATTATAACCTTGCGGTAAATGCTAACTTTGAGATGGCTGCATCAAAACATGTCATGTTTGGTGTCAAACGCTTTGGAATACTACCCCCCCAGTCCTGGCGGCGGGGGTAGCACTCCACCCTTCTAGAGGGAGAGACATGTTCACACTGGCTTCACCCGGCTAAATCTTTCCAAAGTCCTGGCATCACAAAATGGATCAGCAAAAAGAAAGAACCCGACTGCCTACTCAGAGTAGATATGTATAAGCCCTAGAAGGGTCTAAATTAAACGAGAAGAACAGGATAAAGACTGACCCAATAGAACAAAGGAACAGAGAAGGGAGAGTAGTCAATACTGGATTTATTTAGATAAACGAAGATCAAGATACTAATATTTGTACACAGGAGTTAACCAAAATACATAAATTGCACAAAACAGATATAGGAAGGTCCCACACAACAACGGACATACATACAGTCAATCATACAGCACACTCGTGGGTTCACTGCAAAAGCCTATTTATACAAAACATATATATATATATTTTTATATGAATATATTAAACTTAAAAACCATTATCATCATAGAAATATACAGTTGAACACAAAGGGAGTTAAAGAGAGTTTAGTGTGCTCCCAGATTATTGTAGGTGGACGAAAACTTCAGGTAGGCATTAGTGGGTAAACGCCATCGCACGTTTTGGCATTAAGCCCGACACAGGGCTATACCTTCATCAGGGCGACGGTGATGTTAAACGTGTGGGACACAGCAAACCTTTTAATCCAATGTCTTAGTGGGGTTCAGCGCCTCAAGGGTATATCAGGAAGCTAAACAAGGAGCCAGAGAGGGAACACCCTCAGGTCAAAGATCAGGGACGATGGAGTCCAAGTAAGGGACAGATAGCGTCAAGAGCTGTTCTTATGATAAAGTAGGAAATATCAATCCGAATAACTAGGTCAGGAGGATAAACGTGTTCCATAAATCCGGCGGCATCAAAGTGTGAGGCGTGCTGATGAATACAGGCCCCAGCTAGGCCCGCAGAATACAAGGGTTCGCTCTCCTGTAACGGAAACTAGAAGGAAGTTGGCACGGAAACTGCAAAGTACAAACACAGAGTTTATTAACCCTTAAGGGTGGTCCTACAACCTATACAACACTCTTCAGTATTGCATAGAGTAGCACACAGAACTTGCGCACACGGTCCCCTTTTATATACAACAGAGGGGCTCATAAGTGGGTGGATACAACATGAAGCAAGGAATGTTGCCTTTTATGGACATTTTCGATACAGAATCAATATGTGGGCGGAGTTAACACACTCCTTAAGCCCGCGAAAACATGGTCAAGCAAGGACTAACTGATAACAGATGTGGTCAAGTCTGGGCATGCGCCAGATGGACAAAGGAGCTATTTATAGACTGTTACTGGGCAGATTATGAGAGCAACTGATACGGAGATAGGACTCTTCTCGTGCTGAGCACGTGGAGACACGACAATGCAAAATGGAGTCCAAACATTAGTCAACATAAGGGAAGAAACCTGGTTCCCTAAGGGTAATTCATGTCTTTAGTGAATGCTTAATCACATCGCTGCTTCAATTTTCAACAGAGCGGATGGAGATCTCCTCATCAGCACATCACGCAGTACTTCAGAAAAACAGCCAATTTGCGGGTAAAAGCGTAGTCCATGCGGCAGTGTTTCAAAGCGTTAGATGATCAGGATGCAGCTCGATGACACGGCCTACCCATCTACCTCTAGGGGCCCCCCTTCTATTGGATCACAAAATGGATGCCACTGCCATAGACACGGGTCTGGCCTCCTGCTGCTGAGGGAAACTCCGGCAGGGGAGGCCTGGACAATAGGTTTCCTGTCACAGGGAGGTGTAACCACCTCCCCAGACAGGCAGATGTGTATTGGGGCAGGGTGGGTGCATTCAGAGAATGCTTTTGAGACACTGCCTGGGGCACAGAAGGTGTCCCTGTGCATAGCCCAGTTCAAACCGATTGCAGGGACACTCAGCCCCTGCTCTGGCGCGAAACTGGACAAAGGGGAAGGGGTGTAACCACCCCCACCCCAGGCCCACCCATAGGTGGGACCTTAGAGTTAGTCCATCCCCTAAACTTAGTATAAGTATAGGAATCCAGTCCCTAGGACTTTAGATTACCCTGGACGAACCTCTGCAACATATATCCTGGACCTTCGACTTTCTATCACAACTAGAAGATGGAAGAAATCTCCCTTGGGTCAAGGAGTGACTCCCCTGCTTGGCAGGCACCAAAGACGCAACTGACCGGTCTGCAATTTTGAAGCTCCCGTCAGACGCCGAAGTCTCTGCATCCCCAGAGGTGGATTTCCAGACTTTCCTGAGGCTACCCTGAGTCCAGAGCAAAGCTGAGGCTCGTGGCTATCATGGGTGAAGTGGAACCGTGACCCCTGGACACCGTGAACTTTTGCAGCAACACTATCTTCCTGGTCATCCTCGAAGTTGTGCTTTGGGCTCCGAGTAGCCCCAGCCTTGAGCACCTCCTGCACTGAAGATTGTTGGCCTCCACTCCACGAGTGACCCGTGGGCCAGCTCCAAGTGCGACCACTCGAGGCTCCTTCGCGATCACTAGCCTGTTGGCTAGCAGGTCCCCACGAAGGCAACTCCACTTTTGCTGGGGCTTTTCTGGTTGCCCCAGACTTGCCTTCACTTACCCTCGCTGGGTGAGTCCATCAGACCTTGCTAGTCTGCACCGCAGTCCTTTCTCTGATTTCCTATGACTTGCCGTTGCCAAGGCTTGTTGGGTCCTTTCTGGTTGCCAACACCGTAGCGCTCGACAGACTTCATGGAACAGCTCGAATCTGGCTCGTGGACTTCGTCGACGCCTCCTGGGCCTCGTGGCTGAAGAGTCAAGACACCTATCAACACACCTGAAGCACCCGACATCTGTGGGCATTGGTCCATCCTGCCTTAGGTCACTGGCAAGTGAACCAGAATCGGTCCCCTCTGCTTTCAGGTTCCTTACATCCTAGATCCAGGCTTGGATATCTCGGGACACTTCTCTTCACGGCAGCAGCAGTTCCTTGCAGGCTTCCATTGAAATCGACGACGCGACCCGACACCAAAAGACACCTATGCACCCGGCTTCCCTGGGTGAGGTAACTCGAGTACTCCGGTACTGTCGTGGGTGCTAGCCCTAGAACTACCTAAGTCCAAGAGGTTTTGATCCTGACTCGATTAGAAGTGTACCTAATCTTTAAAGTTCCAACCGCAACATTCCCCATAGAAGATAATAGGAACCCGCGGTTGTGTTTCCACACTGCATACAGTTCCCGTGGGTCCCCCATGTCACTACCTTGGGGGATTCCTTGGGGTCCCTGCGATTCTAGAGGCAATAGGTCTAGTGCCTATTACAGTCGTGGTTCTTATACCATTTTTTTAGTATATGGTTTGGTACGCCCCTAGGGCTCAAACGTGTATTTGTGCTTTTACTGATGCTTGATCACTTGTAACTTTAGTACTTCGAACTCCAGTCTCATAAAGAGATTAGAGGGGTGTGTTTAACCTTAAATACATATATTTTGAATATATACCTGGTGTGGTTGTCTTTTCATTTGATCATTCAAGAGATTATAGACTGGTAAAACAAGCTGCTTAACATTCCTTCAAGACTTAGCCTGAAGGCTGCTCTCCATAGCTACCACTAGGATAGCTTTCACATAAGGTTGTCTTTAACCATTCACCATAAGGGGTTGTTTGGACTGATACAAGGTGCCCACTAGAACTAGTGGACAGCATATATCAGGCCACCTTCTCACACTCTCCATAACACATAATCCCACTCTACATAATTCCTATACACTAAATACCACATAATTTCTATCTACATAATGTCACTGCACAACATACCACATAATTCCAATATACACAACGTGCATCCACTCCACTCTCCAAAAAACATTAGTAAAAAACTTTGACATTTACAACGCCAATAGCTCTAATTCTCGCAAATGCGAAACCTATTACATTGTAAACACTTTAACTAGTAATCACGTTTGTTAAAGAGTGGTGGAGAAAGGGTGCTGGGCCTCCGACCAGAGCTCAGGAATTCCGCTGCGTAGGACTTACAGGAGGTACCAGGAGGGCTTCTTGGCCTCAGAGTCCCTCAGGAGTAAATTGGACTTCATCCCCCATCCCATAGTCTGCCAGGAGGCGCATTTGCAGAGTGGTGGAGAAAGGGGGGCATGGCCTCCGAAAATATTTTAGCAATCCCACTGTGTGGGACTTACTGGAGGTAACAAGAGGGGTAGTTGGCCCCCAAGGACATCCTTGGGGGCCAACTACCCCTCCTATTACCTCCAGTAAGTCCCACAGAGAAGGATTGCTAAGTTCCCATAGCAGGCCACGCCCCCATTGCCCACCGCTCTGCAAATGCGCTCCCTGGAGTGCTTTTGGATAGGGATGAAGTCCCCTTCGCTGCTGGGGGTCCTTTAGGGGCCAACTAGCCTACCTCCTACCTCCTGGCGCGTTCTAAGATGGCATTAAATCTCCTTCATTCCTGAGGGTTCCTGGGGCCAACTAGCCCACCAGGTACCTCCAGTAAGCACCACACACCTGGATTGCAGAGAGTGGTCCGCGGCCACGCCCCCTTTTTACACCACTCTGCAAATGCAGCTCCTGGTGCACTGTTGCTCTGGGGATGAAGTCCACTTGTGTCCTGAGTTCCTCAGGACACAAGAGGACCTCATCACCCCACCAGCAGTGCGCCAAGAGGTGTTTTTGCAGAGTGGTGTAAAAAGGGTCATGGCCTCGAACATCCTGTCTGAAATCCAGCTGTGTGGCGCTTACTGGAGGTACCTGGTGGGCTAGTTGGCCCCCAGGGACCCTTAGTATCCAAGGGGACTTAATTCCCCAACTAAGAACACCCCAGGGGGGCGCGTTTGCAGAGTGGACCAGGGAGGAGGCGGGGTCTTCGGCGAGATGCTGTTTTTAAAAAATATATATATTTTTAGAAGGGGGGCTGTGTGGTCCCCCTTCTTTTAGTATTTTTGGAGCCCTGGGGACCCCATTCCCCAGGGCCTGACCCTTTAAAAAAAAAGAAAATGAAAAAAAGGGGGAAGGGTACCCCCTCCTGAGGCTGATTTCGGCCCCAGGGACCTCATCCCCCAGAGCATGGCATACTTTTTTAAAATATATTTATAGGTAAGGGGGGCCACGTGGCCCCCATCCCCTGGGGCCGGCCCATGGGGGATGGGGTCGGCTCTTAGCATTGGGGACCATGGGGGAGCCCCAATGCCCCCACAGCCCCAGTCGGCTCCCCACCTCCTGAGGGAGCCGGCATTGCTTTTGGGCAAGGGGAGCTGCTAACATGCAGCTCCCCTTGCCCAAAAGCAAATCTGCTTTGCTTCGTTGAAGCGAGAGCAGGTTTCTTGCTCTCGCTTCAACGAAGCAAAGCAGAGTTCGCTATGACAGGACGGGAGCCATGCTCCCGCCCTGCCATAGCAAACAGCAATGTCCGGGGGGTGGCCACCCCGGGACATTGCAGGAACCCTGGGGGGTGGCGGTCCCCAGTGCCATCAAGGGCTCAAGGAGGGGGTCCATACGGCCTCCCTCCCTACATTTTTAAAGCCTCGGGGAGGTGGTGGTCCCCAGGGCAGTGTGGGGGGCAGGAGCGCCCCCACACTTATTTACATATATTTAAGCCCTGGGAGGTTGCGCTCCCCAGGGCTTGGGGGGCCCCCCCACAGGCCCCCACACCTTAATTAAGAATTTCCCCCGGGACCTGACCCACCCGGGGGCTTGAAACAAACGAAGCGCGGGAGACAGCGCTTTGTTTTTTTAATAATATCACCCGAATTCGCGCACCCAGCGCGAATTCAGCTGAAATTAGAAAAATAAAAAAGGTTTTTTTGGGCCTGGGTGTCCCTGTGGGACCCACTGAGCAGTCCAAGGGAGTCAGGGTGTTTCTACCCTGCCCCCTTTTCTTGTTTTTTAACTTGTATTTAACTGTTTTCTTGTGACTCGGTTTCCGAGTCACAAGATGGCTGCCAACACTTCCTGGTTTGGAGTGTTGGCAGCCAATTAGAATGAAGCTCGCGCTCAGGAGGAGTCGCGACTCCTCCTCGGTGCTCAGATATATACATTTTTATTTTTTTTAATTTCTCAGCAACTACTGAACGGATTTACACCATTAAAAAAAGGGCACTTTCGGAACCAAAAGCTACATTTTTGCCAAATTTGGAGTAATACCGTTCAGCAGTTCGGGCTGTAGCCTGTTCCAACATTTCCTATGAAAATTAACATGGGGAAAACACGTTTTGGGACCACCCTTCTTTCTCGGCTTCACTTGACGAATCACCCCGAAACTTTCAGGACAGGAGCTGACCTGAGTGAACCATTAGTTTTGAAAATTTCAAGAAGATTCTTCAATGGGCACCAAAGATATTGGCACAAGAAAAAAAGCTTTTTGAATAGAAACAAGGTCCTAACTATAACTACCTACTGGTGACTGTCAGTAGGTGATATATATATATCAATATAGATATATATAGATATATACATCTCAGACAGAAGAATACCCTTTCAGGCTTACAGTGCTGCATACATTATACAAATAAGGATGCAAGGAACTCTGGTTAGTTCCTTAGTTTAGATGGAGAGCAGCTTAAATATAGAGCACCCTACAACACCAGCGATATCCTGAATCTGCCCCCCTCTTATATCTGTTTATGTTGCAACAGTTTTAAGCATAGAATTAGCACAACGCCAACCTCACCAAGCCAGAAAGGTACAAAGCCTTTTGCAATTTTTTAGCATAGGATTAACACAGTGGCATCCATTTAGAGTTGTAAAATGACAAAAGCTTTTTAACACTCCGTGTACAGTATTACAGATCTGGGCTGGTAAACTACCATCAAAGCCCTCCTGGAATGCATAAAGCTATCCTTTTGTTAAGAGTTCATCAGAGAGATGTAGCTTTATCCAAACACAAGAGAGCACACAGTATAAGTAAAAAAAATACCCTTTAAGGCTTAGAATGCTGCATAAATTATGCAAATAAGGAATCAAGGAACTCTGGGTAGTTCCCAAGTGTATGTGGAGAGCCTAGTAGGACCAGAGATATGCAGGTTTAAAGATTGCAGTGAAAATAGTGCCAAAAACCACAATTCGCCTAATGTGGCTTCTAGTCACGATGGACCAGGACAAGGCAACAAGTTCAGGCTCCAGGATGACCACGATGGAGCACCGGCCAGCTAGGCCTGTGAACAAGAGTATCATAGGGCCTAGTTGGGGAGCATTGTGAGGTCCCACATTGAGGATGCGTTGCACAGCCAAGGTGATGCATCAGTTCCAAGGTACTGCAGGGCTGTGATTCGAGGTCCTGCATTGTCATTGATGATCCTCAATAAGGGCTTAAGATGGGAAGTCTGGCTTTGGGGATGCATTGCGCAGTAGAGGTGATGCATTGGTTCTGAGGAGATATGACGTTCCTATGCGAGAACCTACATCGTAGTTGAGACTGCAGTCGATGAGGGATTTGTGATGTGAGGACCATCGTTGGAAAAGTTTCACACAGCTGGCGCTCCTGATGTGAACTGCAAGCTTGATGCAGAGTCCTTCTGTTGAGAGAACCCTAGCAGCAGAGGCACTGCGTCAGTTGTGATCGGGTGGCGCCGTGGAGCACATGAGTTGCGTCGGTTCTGCTAGATCCCTAGCTGGGCTAGTAGAGCACCTTCAGGCCCACTACCAAGGGTTAAGGGCAGCGGTGGCACCACTTGTCAGGGTAGGACTCACAGATGGCAGAGTCCAAGTGCTGGTTTCAAAGTTGTTGGAGCTTTCTGTCTCTGAGGCTCTAGCCAAGAGGCCATCTAACTAGCTTTGCACTTGGAATCACTCTGCGGTCCTGGGTTCAACAGATACAGTTCCATTCATTCTCACCCAAGCAAGAGGGCAGCAGGTCAGCATAGCAGGGCAGTAGTCCTTCAGAGCAGCAGTTCAGCAGTGTGGCAGTCCTTTCAGCAGCACAGCAGTACTTCTTCCTGGAAGAGTATCCATAGGTGAAGAAGTATACTGAAGAGGTGGTGTCTGAGGTCCAATATTTATACCTGGTGCCCTTCACCTGGAAGGTGTGAGAAGCTTCAAGAAATTCTCTTTGAAGTGCACAGGCTTCCTGCCTTCCCTGTATCTGTCTCCAGACTAACTACAGGGGGTATGCAGCCCTTTGGGTGGAGGCAGGACACAGCCTATTCTAGTGTAGGTAGGGCTATGTCAAGCTCCCTCCTCCTATCCTGCCAGTGATGGCCACCCAGACACACCTAAGCTCTCTAGTGTGTGTGGCTATCTAGGAGGAATACACAAAGCCCAACTTTCAGCTACACTCAGTTATGTGACCCAGAGACAGGCTACAAGCATTAAATTTACAAGGCAGGAAAATGCCATCTTTCTGAAAGTTGCATGTTCAAAACTGTAATTGTAAAATCTGACTTTACCATGAAAGAGGATTTTTCATTACAATTCCAAAGACCCAAACATAAACTGGCTACCTGCTCCCAGTAGGAAATGATCACTTATTAAATAAAATAAGGTAAGTCCAATGTTAGCCCATGGAAGATGTACTGAAAAACGAATTTAAGAGTTTTTTTTGCTACCAGGGCATGTAAAACTTAAAGGTACCTGTCCACTTTTTTAAATACACTGCAGCCCGCCCTCTAGGCTGTCCAGGGCCTACCCTAGGGGTGACTATATGTATTTTAAAGGAAGGTTTTGGCCTGGCGAAAGGTTTATTTTGCCAAAGCGAAAAGGCAGTTTAAAACTGGACAGATACAAGGCTGCAATGGCAGATCTGAGACATGTTTAAAGTGCTACTTAAGTGTGTTACACAATCAGTGCTGCAGGCCCACTAGTAGCATTTAACAGGTCTTGGGTACATGTAGCACTTTTGTAAGTAAGTAAGAAACGAGTTTGTAAAGCGCTCAAATGCCGAGGCGTCTTGGCGCTGGGGAGTGCATAGAAATAAAGCGAAACCAGGAAGATGTTCGATCACTTCAGTGGAGGGAAGACGCAAATTTTTACCAAGCACCTAAATTGTGAGCAAACGGACTGAAGGATAATGTTAAGTGGTAGCTTATTCCAGAGCTTGGATGCTATATAAGACAGACATCTGCATCCCCATTTTGCCTTTTTAATTTTAGGAACATGGACCAGTGCTTTCTTAGCAGATCTTAGCATACAGCGGGGGATGTAATAGTTTCCATTAGCCCTCCAACATACAGGGCTTTGTGAACCTGACATAATGCCTTAAACTCAGTCCGTTGCTTAACTGGAAGCAAGTGAAGATTCCCAATAGCACCAGAGATGTGATTATATTTGTGGATATTCAGCAAGGTTCGAGCTGCGGCATTCTGTAGAGATTGCAGTTTGGATAGTTGACGTTTGTCGACTCCTAGGTATAGGGCGTAGTGGTAGTCTATACAGGAGGAAGAAGTGGTAAGATTTTCCGTAGTATTTTGAAAAGGATGTAGCAAGTCAATGTCACCTGGTTAATCTGCCCTGAGAGGCTGTGGTGAACATCACATAAAACACCTAGGTTTCTCATTTTTTCTACTGGGACTGGACAGGCTCCTGCCACGGCTTGCCACCATGCTAGATTCCAAATGGGAGGACCAGTTCCAAATTCCATAACCTCAGTCTTATCTGTATTTAACTTTAGATAGTTCTTGTGCATCCATTTCATGATGTGTTTGAGACAACTGTGGAATTTAGTTGATAATGTGTCTGCCGTGGAGGAGATGGAGATGATAATTTGAGTATCGTCAGCATACGATACAAGCGAGAAGCCGTAGTCCTTGATTAGCTTGTCCAGTGGTGTTACATAGATATTGAACAATGTAGGCATGAGTGCTGAACCCTGTGGAATTCCACATGGGAGATAGAATTTGTCCGATATAAGATTATCCCAGCACACCCTCTGTTCTACCTGTCAAGAAGGAGGTGAGAAGGGTTAGCGCGGTGTCCCTAATACCTATTACCTTCAGCTGTTGCATAAATACTGAATGATTGACCATGTTGAACGGTTGTATGTTGGAACAAAGAGTTTCACAACAACAAGTACCTTAACAATGAGGTCGCTGCCATAATCTCGTCTAAACCACGATTTTTTTTTACCACGCATTCCTTTACCACGATTTTTCATTGTAAAGGTATGCATGGTAAAGAAAATGCATTGCAACTATTACCTCGATCCCCCCAACCTCCCTCACCCTCTAAGAACTAACCCCAACCCCCCTTAAAACAAACACGATCCCCCTAAAAACTAACACAACCGCCTGTTAACTAATTCCAACCCCTCCCACCCCAGAAAACTAACCCAGAACCCCCCACCCCTGAAAACGAATCCCAAACCCCCCACCCCCTAAGAACTAACCCGCACCCCTAAAAACTAACCCAAAAACCCTCCATCCCCTGTACCCCCTAAATACTTATCATGAACCCCTCTTACCTGTTCCTGTGCGACGCTCCTCGGAAACTCTGCCCTGACCGAACACTAGACCAAATCAGCATTAACCACACACATGCATGGGTAAGGCGTTGTTCAGGCAAGTCATTGTTCGGCTTGCGTGACTCTGGAACTTGTTGTTCCGGAGTCGTGGCAAAGGTCGTTTCCCTTGTTGAATGCAGCTGATAGGTCAAGTAGGATAAGGACGGCTCTACCGCCCCGTCAATTTGCCAACGTATTTCCTCCATGGCCATGATTAGGGCGGACTCAGTGGAGTGCCTTGAGCGAAAGCCATGTTGGGTGCTATCAAGTAGATTATTGGTATTTAGGTAATCATTCAGCTCTGAGTTAATGGCTTTTCCCAAAAACTTGGCTGCTAAGGGCAGGTAGGAGTTTAGGAGATAGCTTGTTACTTCGCATGGGTCAAAGGAAGTTTTCTTTAAGATGGGTCTGATACAGGCTTTCTTCCAGGAGACTGGGAAGTCACCTTTCCTGATAACATTGTTCAGGAGAAGGGCAAGTAGAGTGCAAAATTTATTCGAGACACCGTGTATGATGTCCGGCGGGCATGGATCAGTCGGGAAACCTGACTTGGTGGCCAGAAGCAGGTCATTGACGGTGTCCACTGTCATTAGCGCAAAGCGGGTCAGGAGGCTACTAATGGCTAAAACCTCTTCCGTTACTAGTGCCTGTGGAGTGGGAGGGTCGGAGCCCTGCCCTTCTAGTTGCTCATAAATTACCTAAGCCTTTGACTGAAAGAAAGTGGAAATTTTGTCACATAGAATCTGATCTGGGGCAAATGGATTCCCCTGTTGGAGCTTGAATAACGCAGTGACAGTCTTAAAGAGCTCTCTGACGGAGTTCTTTGCCCCCTCTATTTTGATGGTATAAAAGAACTGTTTGGCACTAATGATAGCTGTTTTGTATTCAGTTAATGCCTGGTCATAGTTATTTTGCTGCAACACCTGGTTACAGTGGAGCTGGGTTTTTTTTGTGTGTGAATGTGATGAAGTGGTGGTTTAAAAATACCTCTGAGGCTCTAACTGATAATTACTTTATTCCCAGTGGTCCAGGGTATGATTAAAAACTATGAGTGGATAACATAAAAAGACTAGTAATTGTGTAAGTTATCTCTGGTCTAAATGTTTCAGCCCTTAGTAAGACTTGATAGGGCTTTCTTCAGGACCTCTCTCACAAAGAATTAAATGGTGAAAGTGAAATAAAGTGAAAAAAGTGAGTGGTAAAAACTTTAAACCACGGGCGTAATTGGCGGAGTACTACTATGTGGAATTCTACGAAGTTGAACAAAAACTCCATGAATTCCGCAACTTTGCAAATTAAACAGAAACCTAATATACGTTTGGTAAATTAACAACTATCTCTGTCTTTACATGCAAAAACGCATATCGTCATTTCAAAAAAATGAAAATTTAGCAAGCAGTGAGAGAGGTGATGATCTTAGGATCCTCCCTAACCTAGGGAGAGAACCAAGCAGATGCCTTCAAAACAAAGAGCACATCTTGCTGAACGATTCGGTGGTGGTCCCATCCTCTTAGGGCCACCCCAAGCACAGTTATGGGCAAAAATACAATCCCAACCAAAGGCCCTGCAAAGCATTATGGGACGAGATTAGCAGTGGGTAGTAAATATTATAGTATCCAATATCAAAATAATTCTACAAAGAGCTGCAGTTCAACTAGTCGTTACTAGGTATCCCTCACGAGTCAAATGCAAAAGCATTGCAACCCTTTTATGAAGCTGTAGTTCCACTAGTCGTTACTAGGTGTCCCTCATGCGGCAAATGCAAAACAATTTGACCTGAGGGACACCTAGCAACGACCCCACTAGCTGTGGGTGCGCTTTGTTTGCTAAATCGGATCCCCTTTGCCCTGAGCATAAGTCCAGGAGCTTTGCTCCCACAACCTTGTGGCCTGCTTGTGAGCAGCCACCAACCGGAGGCCCCCTAATCCCCATTGGATAACATTGGGCCTCAGCCCTCGGCACCCGGCTGCCCTAGTACCACTGAGGGTGCTTTAAGAGTGCATCCTTGACTTTGGGGGAACACTTGTTCTAACCCCAGAAACCCAAGTCCCAAAACCAAGTACTTACCTGTAAACCGATAACTTCATTTCCTCCCATAGTATTGCAAAAAGAGTTGGAAATTCTATGAAAAAGCATACAAGTGTGTTGTGATAACAAATTGCATTACTTACTTCTATCCAGGAAATGTCCCAGTGTGGTATCTAGGTATACCACACTGGATAAGAAAAGTATTCTGAAAAATTTACTAAAACAGTAATCCCAATAGTAACTGTAAAGCAATTAAAATATTAACTGAACAGTAATTTTCACTATTGACTTACCTGTAAACAAACCAATTGCATTCTACTGTATTTCAACTGTATTCAGCCGCATTTTCCTTGCAAAGTATTATTTCACTTACCTGCACCACGCCTGGCTTGGTTCTAGAAATAAAATACAACTAAATAATATTTTATACAAACAAATTGGTCTGAGTTCAGTCTTTGAGTGTGTGACATCATTTCTTGCCTGAGTGTGAACAATAAATGCTTAACACAAACCTCTGATAAAGCCTTACTGCTCGCTCACACTACCACAAATAGAGAGTAAGGTATTATCTACTTTTACCCCTGCCTACCTTAGGGGATCCTCTGGACTCTGTGCACTCTATACCATACTTTAGTATAGTACATACAGAGCCAGCTTCCTACACAAGTGTCCCATAGCAATCAAGACATTTATTTAAAGCTGTGATATTGAATTGCGATTCTCATATTACCATGACTAGAGAATCTGGATTTCATTAAAGACACGGAGGCTGACATTATGCAGATCTTTTAATGCAGTCTCTAATCAGCCGCATACATCACAATACAGAGGTTCCATAAAAGAACATTGAAGGAATATAAATGCCATGAGCTGACAGTAATCTGCCTTTTTACATAAGTAAGTTCAGAGATAATAAAAAATAAGAGGTTCAGAGATATAATAAACATCTGCGAACACGGCTTGAAGACTTTAAAGCTTCTAAGGATCCAAGTGGAGGCTTGAAGAAGGAAGTAACCAAATAAGGAGTGAACCAAAGCGACAGGCGGTTATGATGAAGGGTTACCTGAAAGAGAGAGAGCAGTAAATGTCTCCAGAAGAAGTTAAAAATATTACACCTAGATAAATAATGAAATAAAGAGTTATTGTTACAAAAGCATCAAACAGGTATCAACATAAGCAAAAAAAGCATTGTTAACGAATAATTACCAAAAAACTAGGGAATGGGATGGGTGGGATAATGTCAGCCTCCATGTCTTTAATGAAATCCAGATTCTCTAGTCATGGTAATATGAGAATCGCAATTTCATTACAAGAACGGAGGCTACATTATGCATATTGGTAACTTTGTAACACTACATTAGACATATGTTCGATAGGCTTGCAGTAGTGCCGAGCAAAGGTGCTAGCGTTCGACCAGTCGGCCGCTTTTAGAATGTCATCTAATTTACCTCCGGACCAAAGAGATTTACTGGCCATAGCACCTCTAACAGAATGAGCTTGAAATTTTGTTAAATCAATACCAGCTAAGTTCATGACAGATTTAACCCATCTAGCAATGGAAGTAGAGGTTATACCTTTATGAGGTTTAACAAAGGAAATAAGAAGTTGTTTCTCATCTGCAGGGTGTAAAGTAGACATTCTTAGATTATATGCACGCATGCACTCAACCACACACAGTTTAGGGCAAGGGTCGAAACGAGGATAGAAGATTGAATCGGACATGGTTTTGGTTCTTCTGTAAATTTCGAATTTGACCCCAAAGATGTTATATGATCTGTTAGAGATCTCCAGGGCTTTGACGTCAGAGACCCTACGACAGGAGATAAGACAAAGAAGAGTTGCACGTTTGATGGAGAGGAATTTTCTATTCAGAAGGGAGTTATCTGGCCATGAGTTGAAAAGGTCCAGGATTAAGTTTATGTCCCAGAGGGTTTCGTATTTGGGTTTTGGAGGTCTTTTTAGTCGAATGCTTTTCATTACTCTGCAAACAATGGCATTTTTGCATACCGTTTTCCCATTGACGAGTATATTGCCAGCAGAGATGGCCGATCTATAGCAATTGATAGACCTATAGCTTAAACCCTTATCAAATTGTTCGACCAGAAAGTTCACTATGTCAACGATAGGTGCCTGTAGGGAATCCAAGTTCCTTTCCAGGCACCAACGAACCCAGCATCTCCAAATGTTGTTATACCTGTAGTGAGTGCCTGGGGCCCAAGATGATGAAAGTCCTGACACTTCATTGGATCTCCCGACACTCTCCAAGCAAGAACGTTCATACTCCCTGTTTGGATTAGGGGGTGAAGATCTCCGTTTACGTCTGTAAGGAGATTCTCTAGTGAAGGGATTAGGAAGGGGGGGGGGTTGCATGCAAGTTCCAGAGGGCCAGAACGAAGTTATTAGGACAAGTGAGCATTGGTCTTGTCTCACTTTCCCGCAGAACCCTTTGGGTCATGGCAAAGGGAGGAAATGCGTATGCATTGATTCCTGACCAGGGTTGGAGAAAGGCGTTCACTGCTAGTGCACCGGGGTCGGGCATCCAGCTGAAATAATTTTCGAGTTGGGACGTTAGTCTGCTCGCAAATAGGTCTATCTCTAGTGGGCCCCAGATCTTGTTCAGGGTTCTGAAACTGAAAACATTGAGTTTCCAATTGCTGTGATCTAAAAGGAATCTTGAATTCCAATCTGCAGAGATGTTCGACTTCCCGGGAAGGAATTCTGCTTTGAGCGCAATTTTGTGTTCCAGGCAGAACATCCAGAGTCTCCTGGCTAAGTTGGAGAGATCGGCAGATTTGGTACCTCCTAGGCAATGGATGTGAGCAACCTTGGACATATTGTCCATCTTTAAGATGACTGATCTCCCTTGGAGAGAATGTTTGAAGCTCATCAGGGCATAAAGGCCAGCTGTTAGCTCCAAATAATTTATGTGGATTGAATATTCTTCCTGGGACCAGATCCCGCACGTGTTCTGATTGAGAAGGCAATCACCCCAACCATGGAGGGACGCATCTGATTCCAAGATAAAATCTGGCTCTGAACCAAAGATTGCTTTGCCATTCCATGCCTCTAGGTTGTCTAGCCACCAGGTTAGTTCTGATTGTGCTTCCTGGTCCAGGGTAATCAGATCTTTGTACCAAAGACCAGATCTTAGGGCTCTTCCTTTTATCCTTTGTAGGGCCCGATAATTTAGAGGGCCCGGAAAAATCGCTTGAATAGAGGAGGAGAGAAGGCCGAGAAGTCTGGCTAGTTCCCTCAGGGGAAGGACTTGTTGTCTCAAGACGTGTCTTATCACTTTCTTTATCTTTGTAATTTTGGCAGAAGGGGGAAGAAGGAGGCACTTGGAGGTATCCACGTTGAAGCCGAGGAACTCTAGAGATATGGAGGGAGTGAGGATAGATTTTTCTCTGTTTATAATGAATCCTAGAGTCTCTTGGAGGTCCACTACGGTTTTCAGGTCCTGGATAATTTGTTGAAGGTCCTGCGACATTATCAAAATGTCATCGAGATATATGATAAGGCGGATACCTCTTTCTCCTAGGAAAGATGCAATCATTCTCATGACCTTGGTAAAACACCAAGTGGCAGAAGAAAGCCCGAAGGGGAGGGCCTGGAAGTGATAAAGATGATTTTTCCACCTAAATTGGAGGAAAGGTTGGTGGATTTGGGCCATAGGAATGGTGAAGTAGGCGTCCTTTAAATCCAGTTTGACCAACCAGTCTCCTTCCAGAAGGAGGTCTCTCAGGAGGTGGATACCCTCCATCTTGAAATGTCTGTAGACTAGATATTTGTTGAGTTGTTTTAGATTTATTACGGATCTCCAACCTTTCCCTTTTTTCTCCACGAGAAATAACGTACTTATAAATGTTAAAGTATACAGGAGTTCTCCAACCCCAGCACCGGCAACAACGACATCACCCCCTCACAAGACCTCTGCGACTCCCTCGCCTCGTTCTTCCACCGCAAGTTTGCCGATATCCACAACAGCTTCGGCACACCATCCTCGCACCCAACCGTCGAACCAACGCACCCCACCACGACCCTCCGCACCTGGACCGCAGTGACCACCGAAGACACAGCCTGCACGATGAACACCATCCACTCCGGTTCTCCGACTGACCCCTGCCCCCACCACGTCTTCAACAAGGCTGACTCCACCATCGCACCCCAACTCCGAGACGTCATCAACACCTCCTTCGACACCGCCACCTTCCCGGAGAGCTGGAAGCATGCCGAGCTCAGCGCCCTAAGAAGAAACCAACAGCGGACCCCACCGACCTCAAAAACTTCCGCCCCATCTCGCCCCTCCCTTTTCCTGCCAAAGTCATCGAGAAGATCGCCAACAGACAGCTTGCCGCCTTCCTCGAGACGAATGGATCCCTCGACCCCTCGCAGTCCGGTTTCAGAGCCAACCACAGCACCGAGACCGCCCTCACCACAGCCACCGACGACATCCGAGCCCTTCTCGACAACGGGGAAACAGCAGCACTCATCCTCCTGGACCTCTCCGCCGCGTTCGACACTGTCTGCCACCGCACCCTAGTCCAACGCCTCAGCAACACCGGCATCCATGAGAAGGCATTGAAGTGGATCATCTCGTTCCTCGCTGGAAGAACACAGAGAGTCCGCCTCCCCCCGTTTCGTTCCGAAGCCACCGAAGTCATCTGCGGCGTCCCGCAAGGATCATCACTCAGCCCCACCCTCTTCAACGTCTACATGAGACCTCTTGCTGCCATCGCACGCCAACACAACCTCAACATCATCTCCTACGCCGACAACACCCAGCTGATCCTCTCCCTCACCAGAGACCCCGACACCGCCAGAACCAGCCTCCACGAAGGGATGAAAGACGTCGCAGAGTGGATGAAGAACAGCCGCTTGAAACTGAACTCAGACAAGACGGAAGTCCTCATCCTTGGACCATCACCCTCCGCATGGGACGACTCCTGGTGGCCCCCAGCCCTGGGCACCGCCCCCAAGCCGACAGACCACGCACGCAACCTGGTCTTCATCCTGGACTCCTCCCTCTCGATGACTAGACAAGTCAACGCCGTCTCCTCTTCATGCTTTCACACCCTCCGCATGCTCCGCAAGATCTTCCGATGGATCCCGATCGAAACCAGGAAGACGGTCATCCAGGCCCTCGTCACCAGCCGGCTGGACTACGGAAACACCCTCTACGCCGGAACCACAGCCAAGCTACAGAAAAGACTACAACGAATCCAAAACGCCTCCGCCCGACTCATCCTGGATATCCCTCGACGCAGCCACATCTCCAGCCACCTGAGGGACCTGCACTGGCTCCCCGTAAACAAGAGGATCACGTTCAGACTCCTCACCCACGCACACAAGTCTCTCCACAACCTGGGCCCCAAGTACCTCAACGACCGCCTGACCTTCCACACGCCCACCCGCCAGCTATGATCCGCTAGCCTCGCCCTCGCCGCCGTACCACGCATCCGAAGAGCCACCGCCGGAGGCAGATCCTTCTCCTAACTGGCGGCCAAGACATGGAACTCCCTCCCCATCCACCTTCGACTGACCCAGGACCACCTCGCCTTCAGGAGACAACTCAAGACCTGGCTGTTCGAGCAGTAGCGGCCCCCCTCCCCCAAGCGCCTTGAGACCCTTCCGGGTGAGTAGCGCGCTATACAAGTGTTTTGATTGATTGATTGATTGATTGAAGGGGACCTCTATTATTGCGCCTTTCTGGAGCATTGAAGATATTTCCTCTTCTACTATCTTTTGTTTATCTTGAGAGAGAGGTATGTCTCTTGGGAATGAGGATTGTGTGGGTATTTGTACGAAATCTATCATAAATCCCTTGACAGTGTTTAGGACCCATGGATCCTGAGTTAATAACTTCCAATTTTGGAAAAAATGTTTGAGTCTGCCTCCCACCTTTAAGGGGCAAGAAGGAGGAGGAGGGAAGGGAGGGACACTTACTTGGTGGATTGGAGCTGAATGAGCCATGAGATCTAAATCCTCTGGAACGTGTTCCTCTCCCACATTGGGGAAAGAAGGTAGGGGTGTTAAATTGCTGGTATCCACATCCGAAGCCACGTGATCTTTGATAGGGCCTCTCGTTGAAGCGGCCGGAAGAAAGGCCCCTTCTTCCGGCCCGTCCAAAATGGTTATTGTTTAAAACCTTTTTCACATTCTGCTGGGCCTTGTCTAAGGCTGTAAAGGTTGAGACATATTTGCCAAGCGACTTGATAAGGTCTTCGCCGAAAAGGAGGCCCTTTAGTGTTATTAGATGGTTCTTTCTCGGCCATATCATTAAGCTTGGGATTGATTTTATAAGGAATCATTCTGCGCCTTTCAGCATTAATGCTGGCGTTGGCGTTGCCTAATAGAATTAGGGCTCTCTGACTCCAGCCTCGTATCAATTCAGTATTGAGGGGTGTACCACGGATGTGGCTCTCCTCGGCTGAGTCCAAAATTCTGGCGAGAGGACCCAGGATGTCAAGAAGACGGTCTTGACAGCCTTTTAGGGATTTCTCCATTCTTTTCCTGGGGTCCCAACCGAGCTTGAAGAGAAATGTTATGAGCTCGGGGTCCAAGTTAGCGGTCTGACAGGTTTTATCTTCGATGGAAGGTCTGGAGCATTCAGCTCTCAGGATATTCCTGGTTTCCCTTTCGAGGAGGTTACGTAGCCATTTTTTAATGAACTTTGCGACGTGTTCTTGCGGCCACCATTCTGAGGATCTAGGATGTTTAAGGTTTAGTGGGGAGAACATTTCTTCCCCTAGGGGATCAATGATATTATCTTTCGAGGATGTAGGAAGTTCTTCCTCATTTTGATATAAATCATCATCCTCTTCATCCAAATCTAGGATGTACTTGTCAGTGACGTCCGATAAATCATTGTCGTTAAAAGAGTCATCTCCCAAATTTAGTGCCGCTAAGGACATCCATAAAATGTGTGCCGCTATGGGCACCCGCATTAGTTGTGCCGCTGAGGACACCCATGGAGTTCGAGGTGCGAGGACTTCCAGAAAGTGTTGAGGTGCTAAGACCTCCCAGGTTTGAAGCGGTACTAGGACCTCCTAGTGTGCTCATAGGGGTAATATTATCTACATTTTTACATTTTTAAGTTCTCTTACCCCTTATTTCAGATGTATCATCAATAATAATTTTGTCAGTCTCGACCTCTTGAGAAGGGAAAGGTCTCTTAGAGAGGATGACCTGGTTTAAGGTTTCCATCATACATGCTCTCATCTCTGTTTGCAACATTTTTCTAAAGGTTTCTTTGTCAATGTTGGGGGTAGTTGCGTTAGCGTCGTCTGAATCCTAGTTAGACATTTTGTCACTATGATAAGAACTTGAATAAATGGTGGAGATGCTCTTAATATATATATTAGAGAGAGAGGGAGAGACTGTTTAGATGTCCAATAGATATCTCTCCAAATACTCTCTTTTAAATCTATATAAATAATTAATAGCACAGTTCTCCCTTTTTTTTCTTTTTTTAATTATTGATAATGTATTTTTTAAATTGGCGGTGAACAGCTGATATTGAAATCGGCTTGCCGGGAAGAGTTGATCGTCAACTGACGATCGCGAGCCTGGTTGTCATGGGGATGCTCGTAAGCAATCTCCCAAGGCCCAGGATCAGCCGTGCAGGCAGAGGAAAGGACCTTGGCAGCCTTAACACGCGACGCGCTTGCTACCAAGGTACTTTTCTTTAATTTCTTTCGCAATGCATCGTAAGTTTAAATCAATGCATCGCAAGTTTAAACAGGTGGAGGAGGGAGTCGAAGGACCTCCTTCGTGTGAAATGTAGCAGCGCGGGCTGAAGAGGCACGTGAGGGAGAATAAAAAGCGGGGTAAGACGCATGTTAAAAGTGCGGCGAAAAGGGTACTTACTTAAAAAAGAGGTACGGCGAAAAGGGTACTTACTTAAGTCTGGCTGTGAAAATAAAAGGGTTAATAATCACAATGAACAATTCGAGAAAATGTTGAGGGGAACTGAGAAGTAGATCTCCGTAAATTGGAGATCGGTAAGGAAAAGGGAGGTAAAGGGTAGAGGGGGGTTAGCCCACACTAATAGGAAAAACAGTAGATATTCAAATCTTTAGAAATAGAGACAAGCAAAGATGAAGTTATTGATCAAATTTCAATTAGGAGCGAAAAGAGGAATTTAAAAGAGACAGATTACTGTCAGCTCATGGCATTTATGTTCCTTCAATGTTCTTTTATGGAACCTCTGTATTGTGATGTACGTGGCTGCTTAGAGACTGCATTAAAAGATCTGCATAATGTAGCCTCCGAAATCATTATCATATACCAGCATTTCTGTATTTACTTAACCTTTTGAAATCAAGCACAATTTATCAGAATAGCAAAAGTGGACATGTACATTTTTATGTTGAATCTACATCCCTTCAACATTGTGGAGAACATTTGAAGCAGTTGCATTTTACTCAAGAGGGACATTTTTAACAACACGAGTTATTGCAACTTTATGACAGACTTGCTAATCAGTTGCTTCGGACTTGAGAGGAACATCTAGTAAAGTTTTGAAGTGCTGAAGTCTTGTTAAAGACTTTACACTGTTTCTTATGACTAGAAAAGGACATCTAATAATTATTTGAGTTACTGTAGCTATGTGAAAGGCCAGACCGGCTAGCTTTGCCAAGGCTTGTTCTTTTTATTATTTTTCTAAAATGAACAGAGGTGCAGAATACGACACCTGCTACTAGGACATAATGGTGAGTCGAAAAGTCATGTTTTTAGCCTCCACTACCCACGTATTAAGCATCCTCAGCTACTAAGAAGTTATATACCGTCATATGGGTGTTATGAGTGGTATGCTTTTTCTATATGTTTGATAAAGTTACGTGTCCAGGCCTTGAAGCATATTATTTCATTTTGTGACATAAGTGCTAGGCCTAACATTTATGCTTTTATTAACATTAGCTTAATTTTTGGTACCTGGAATTGTGAGTGGTAAATTGTTATATATTTCTAATGCTGCAATTGTTATAGCCAGAAAAGGACTATTTCCATTAAGGGGTCGATTTCGACCTGGGACGGACAGCTCTCCGAGAGCTGTTCGTAGCCTTACCTTGCGACCGACCCGTACCCGGAGCCAGACCATCCTGTTTATGAAGTACGATGCGCATAACTGCCAAAAACCCGACCAACACGTAGGCTGTGATTCAAGCTTCATTCTCCGTCCGAGCCGTATCTCCTAACGCCGAACCGAGTCGCTCGGAAGCAGAATCCATAGCAGTTTCTGCCCTGACAAGTACGATGCGTACTTCCTACACGCCAGACGGGTCGTCACGTACGGCACGTCACAGCATTCGAAAAGAAGCATATCAGCTACGATTCGTGACAGAACTCAATCCACGGCTACGAGATGGACTAGCTTGCAACGGGTACGAGACGGAGCAAAAAGCAGCGTGTACGAGACAAACACATCATGAATCCCATCGCGCAGGTCATACCAGTACTCTACATCTATGACCGGATCAGGAACAGACGCTGACGGTGCAGACGGTAAGTCAGACACCCACCACACAAACAAACAACATGTACCCGCAAAAGGGCACACAAACACAAGGGATCCATATCCTGGTCACTAACAACAGGCCACCATAGGGGTTGTATGGCCAGCACCACTACCACCCCCACCCATAGGGCTCATGTTGCCCATCACTACTGCCACCCCCACCCATAGGGCTTATTTTGCCCAGCACTCCTGCCACCCCCACCCATAGGGACTATGTTGCCCAGCACTCCTGCCACCCCTACCCATAGGGGACCTATTGCCCATCACTACTGTGATCCCCACTCATAGGGCTCATGTTGCCCATCACTACTGCCACCCCCACCCATATTGCTTATGTTGCCCAGCACTCCTGCCACCCCCACCCATAGGGACTATGTTGCCCAGCACTCCTGCCACCCCCACCCATAGGGGACCTATTGCCCATCACTACTGCCACCCCCACTCATAGGGGACCTGTTGCCCAGCACTACTCCCACCCATAGGGGACCTGTTGCCCATCACTACTGCCACCCCCACTCATAGGGGACCTGTTGCCCAGCACTCCTGCCACCCCCACTCATAGGGGACCTATTGCCCATCACTACTGCCACCCCACTCATAGGGGACCTGTTGCCCATCACTACTGCCACCCCCACTCATAGGGGACCTGTTGCCCAGCACTCCTGCCACCCCCACCCATAGGGGACCTGTCACTAGCACTGTGGCAATGTAAAAATAACCCCCCCTGTGAGAAGTTGGCCTGGCATATGCTGGTCACTAGTTAAAGTGGCCACCTTGCACCAGTCCAATTCGACTCTTATGGTAGATAGGTTTAAGACAACCTATTAAAGAAAGCTATCCTAATGGTAGCTGTGGAGAGCAACCTTCAGGCTAAGTCTCGGAGGAATGTAAAGCAGCTTGTTTTACCCTATAATCTCTTGAATTACTAAATGAAAGGACACCACACAGTTATATATATAAAATATATATGTATTTATTACTAGACACACTCTACTAATCTCTTTATGAGATTAGAAGTCAAGGACATATGCACAAATCAACGTTTCACAACAAATTAAGCACTTATATGGCTGGGGCCCTAGGGGCGTACCAGACCATATACTAAAAAAGAGGTATAAGAAGAACGACTTGAGAAGGGAGAAGGCCTAAGGTCTTCAGAAGCGCTGGGGCTCACTAATCCACCCAAGGCAGGTAAGTAAAGGACCCAAGGGAGACGCATGCAGTGTGAGAACACAGCCGCGGATCCCAATAGACTTCAATGGAGCAAGTCGCGGTTGGAATTTTAAAGTTTTAGGATACTTCAGGAGAGTCTACAAGCAAGTCACTTACAGGGTAAGTAGTTCTAGGGCCAACACACACAGGTGCACCGGAGTACTCGAGTTACCTCACCCAGGGAAGCCGGGTGCATAGGTGTCTTTTGGTGTCGGGTCGCGGCGTCGTTTTCAATGGGAGCCAAAGAAGACTTGCTGCTTATGAAGACAGAAGAAGTGTCCGGTGGAATCCAAGGATGGATTCAGAAGAAAGAAGACCTGAAAGCAGAGGAGACAGTGTTCAAAGTCACTTGGCAGTGACCCGGGGCAAGGAAGCTCGATGCCCACAGTAGTCGGGTGATTTCAGGTGATCACGGGTGTCTTGACTCTTCAGCCACGAGGTCCAGGAGGTGTTGACGACAACCAGGAGCTGGATTCGGGGTGTCCCATGAAGTCTGCAGCTTACTGAGGTGGTGGCAACCGGATTGGAGCCAACAAGCCTTGGCAACAGTAAGTCTCGTGGAAAGTGAAGAAAGTCAGCGGTGCAGCCCAGCAAGGTCTGAGGGACTCACCCAGCGACAGTAAGTCAGGACAGGCCTGGAGCAACCAGGGGAGTCCTTTGGTTCTGTGGAAAAGGTCTTCAGGGGACTCACAAGCCAACCGGCAAGGGATCGCGAAGACGCCTCAGGAGGATTCGCTTCACAGGAGCCCACGGTCACTCGGAACGAGGTAGGCCTCTGATCTTCTGTGGAAATCCTGCTGGAGGCTTGGACCACACGTGGTCCAATGCACACGTTCGTAGAACGTCGTGAATGAGTTGCACTCGACAAAAGTGCACGATACCCAGGTATTACTGTTCCTCGTCACTCGTGGGGTCCACGTGCCTCAGCTTCGCTGGGGACTCACGATGGCCTTCGAGAAGTCAGGAAATCCACTTCCGGGGCTGCAGAGACTTCGGACTCCGGCTGGAGCGGGAAAGTTTGTGACCGTTGATGCAAAGTTTTGGTGCCTGCCAAGCAGGGGAGTCACTCCTTGACTCCAAGGGAGATTCTTCAGTCTTCCAAAGGTAGTGGAACGTCGAAGGTCCAGGATTCTTCTTCAGAGCGTCGTCCAGGGATATCTAGTTTGCAATGGCAGGGGTTCCCTAACTTATACTACAAGGAAGGGAGGGACTAGCTCTATGACCCCACCAATGGGAGGGTCAGGGGAGTGGGTGGCTACACCCACTTCCCTTTGTCCAGTTTCGCGCCAGAGCAGGGGCAGGTAGCCCCTGAACCTGTTTGAGCTGGCATATGTACATAGGAGCCTACTGCTTCCCCAGTGCAGGACTTCAAAGCACTCTAGGAGTGCACCCACCCAGCCCCAATACACTAAATCCTGTCTGGAAGGTGGTTACACCTCCCTGTGACAGGATGCCTATTGTTGGGCCTCCTCCACTGCGAGTTTCGGTCAGCAGCAGGAGGGCAGCTCAGTGTCTGTGCTGGTGGCATCCATTTTGTGATGCCAGGGCTCTTTCAGGAATCTACCATGTTTCCACAGTGGGTACATGTTTATCCCTCTAGAAGGGTGGGATCATACTCCCACACCAGGTACTGGTGTGGGGGTATGATTCCAAAGCGTTTGACACCAACCACGACACGTTTTGATGCAGTCATCCCAGATTTAGCATTTACCACAAGGTTATAATGCACTTAAGAGTATATGGTTTAACCGCATCCACAAACAGCCACAGAGAATAGACTCTGAGAGCTGCAGAGGGGTCCTGCTCAGGCAGAGGCACCCCCTCACATGGAAACCAAGCACCCTGCCCTCAGGATTGATAGGGCCTGCCTGAGGGGTGACTGATAGGTTTATATGTGTGTGTAAGGTGAGATATAGGGAACCTATATCTCAGTGAGGAGTGCTAACACTACCTCACTCAGGCTGCAGTAGCAGGCCTGTGGTGTCAGATTTAGTCTGCTTCCCAGGGGTGGCATAATACATGCTTCAGCCCCTGGTAGGCCTGTGAAGTATCTATGCCCTTGGTACCTAAGGTGCCATATACTAGGGGCTCATAAGGTACCACAGTATCCAATCACTAGTGCATCTAATATGCACTCCAATTTGTTTAGAGAGAACAGAGAGGCTGGGGCCCTGATTAGCAGGGTCCCAGCCAGACTATAGCCAGAAACCAGTGTTAATATCAGAAAAAAGCGGGGGCAACATAAGTGCAGATCCTACTCTCCTACACAGGGCATGGTGGGCAGCCTGCTCCTGTTAAATGTCCTTGAGGATCCCCACTACCTGGCCAAAAACTCCGGTGCTATCCTGGTACGCATCTATGATGCGTGCCAGTTTGGGGTCATCATGCAGTCCAGACCCCTCTGCAAGGCGCGCCCTCTGCCTCCCACCCTTCCCAGCACCCCTATCCACACGGGCAGGACCTGCGGCGGCACGCACAGGTGACACTGGGACCCCTTGGGTGGTGTTGCTGGTGGTGTTGGCTGCAGCTTCCGGGGGGTCCTGTGTCCCTGTGCTATGGGTGTTCTGTGGCCTTGGTCTGTCCGTGTTGGCGGGGGTGCCCTGTCTGTTTCCAGATGCTGGAGGCGTGGGTACAGGGGATGCAGATGTTGGTTCTGCTGGTGCTGCATGATGACTCACATCGGAGGTGCCAGGTTGTTCTTCGTCATCCGAAGAGGACAGAGACAGAGTCAAACCATAGAGCTGAGAGTCCACCAGAGTCTGGGACTGGGAATCCGCTTCATTTGGTGCTGTGTCCCCAGCACCACCTGTGTTTGGAAGAGACACACAATGTAAGTTATGTTTCTACAGGCATCAATGGTTCACAAACATGACATTTTCTACTGTACGAACGGATGCCTGCCTGTACACTGCTTTGTTCCAGGTTGTCACGGACAGAGATGGATATTGTTGTTGCCCAGTTCCCAGCATGGCCTTGTGCTCCTCACAACAGAGCCCAGTGTCAGACATTTTGACAGCCCCTTCCCACTCCCTGTGAGGTGAGCATGGTTCAGTGTGAGCTTGCTCGGCCATGTGGGTGGCTGGGGATTGTCTGTGACTGCAACTCCCATCATGCTCCTGGCTACACCCCCCTTCCCAGCATGCCCATACTTCCTACCTCTTGACTCTGCTCCCCTGTGAGGGTGTGTGACAGCAATGGCAAGACGGCTGACTGTGAAGTCCTGGTGTTTGTTGTTGCCCAGTTCCCAGCATGGCCTTGTGCTCCCCACAACAGAGCCCAGTGTCAGACATCTTGACAGTCCCTTCCCACTCCCTGTGAGATGAGCATGGTTCAGTGTGAGCTTGCTGGGCCATGTGGGTGGGTGGAGATTGTCTGTGACTGCAGCTCCCATCATGCTCTTGGCTACACCCCCCCTTCCCAGCATGCCCATACTTCCTTCCTCTTGACAATGCTTCCCTGTGAGTGGGTGGGACAGCAATGGCAAGATGGCTGACTGTGAAATCCTGGTGTTTGTTTGGCTACAAGTCCAAAGAGAGCCCCTGTGCTTCACACAGCAGCACCCAGTACGGGGTATCTTTTGCTGATTTTTCACTGAGGTGTGGGTCAATGCATTCTACCCGGTGAGTTGTGTGGAGTTTGTGTTGAGGGGGGTGTCTCCACATGCTGGTAAGTATGGTCAGAGCTGTCAGTCCTCCTTCCCACCCGGCCAGACATCCCATCATGAAACGTGCTTCCATTGGAGGGTGTGCAAGTTGTCTTTCAGGATGTCAGTCAGTGGTGGCCTGCTTCTGATTTGCACACAACCACTACCAGGGCCTTGTGCTCCCCACAGCAGGACCCTGTCAGTGTCAGCTATCTTGTCAGTCATTTCCACTCCCTGTGATGTGGGCATGTTTCAGAGAGGTCTTGATGGGCCAATTTTGAGGGGGAGCATTATCTGGGACTACAAACACCATCATGCTTTTGGATACACTCACTTCACCTGCATACCCACTATTCCTTCCTGTCAGTCAGCTGCACTGTGAGGTAGTGTGTTTGTGTTGGCAAACTGTCTGACAGTGTTTATTTGGCTTTGTGCCACTGGCTTGCTCTATTTGTTGTTAGGTTTGTATATGTCATGAAACAGTTCCAAGTCACTATGAGATAACAGGTATTGTGTTTGTCTGACTAGCATACACATCTTGGGATGATTATCTATTGGTTACTGTGGCTTTGCTTACGGTGCATGGTTTCACTGTCCCCTTGCCACACAATATTGAGTATGTTGGTTGTGTACTCAGCAGGCTCTGGTATGTCTGTTAGACCATGGATGCTCTCTGGTGGTAGGATGTCCCGCTCCTTCTCCTCCCAGGTCCTGAAGTAGACTGGTTTGGCAGGAGGGCGACCGTCGGTGCGCTGACTCAAGGCGTGATCTTTCTCGATGAGTTTCTTTACCCTCCTGCGCACGTCATACCACCTGTTCTGGATATCGTCCTTTGTGCGCAACGTTGGTGCTTGTGCGTTCACCTTGTCCACAATCCTCGCCCTCATCTTTGTTTTCTGTGACATGGAGATCCTTTGGACCAATGTACCAAACAAATGTGGCTCTACTATGATGATCTCATCTACCAGCACTTCTAACTCATCATCTGTGAACTTTGGATTCTTCTTTGGGGGCATGGTGATGGGTGGTGGTGGTGAGTGATGTGTGTGTGAGGGTGCAAGTGAGGGTGGGTTAGTGTTCATTTAGCTAGCTGTATGTGTGAGTGCTTTTGGTGAGGTGCTAATGGTGTGTGAGTTGTGGGGTGGGTGAGTTGTGAGTGTGTCTGTGGTTGCTGTGTGATGGTGTTTGCTGCTGGCTGTGTCTCCTATTTGCAAAGGATCATGGTAGTGATTGATGTCCTTTATATAGGTGCAGTTGTGGGTGTGTCTTTGTCCCAGTTTTTTTTTGTGGATATTTATTGGCTTTGTCATTGCTTGTTTGGTCCTTTTTTTGTCTTTTTTCCTTTGGGTTTTCTAGGCATGAAGGAGACGTTCTTCTGACCGAGACGGATGCTGATGTTGACTCGTGCGGGCTTCTCCGCCTCGTTCACGCTGACTTTCTTCTGTGTTTCATACGCGTCGGTCACGGAGATCTCTATTACTTGTGGGCCCTGTTTTCTGTGCGTGTCGGTCATGCGGCTTGGGCTCCGTGCGAGTCGGTCTGTGTTTACACGCATTGCATCGTACTGCGCGGATCGGACATCGCGGGTACGTGTCGGTCGGGTTCATTCTGGGTTTGTGTCGGTCGGTGCAACTCGTGTCAGTTTTCCGGCCGGATCACTATTTTCCCTACGGCTCGGTGGTACGGCTTGTATTCCGTACGTGTCAGTTGTAATTCACACGCGTTGCATCGTACTGCACGGGTCGTACGGCGCCGGTCCGTGTTGGTTGGTCTCCGGTCCGGGTCCGTGTCAGTCGGTACGTTTTGCGGCCGGAATCGGAATCGGCCCCTAAGTGTAGCATTGCACTGTAGGTAGACATTTGCTTGCAAGTTGATCTAGTGTAAGTTCTGTGCCAGGGAAATTGAAGACATTAAGGGCCTGATTCCCAAAGGTAACATACACTTTTGAGTAAGTTTACTACATTTTTGTATACACAAACTGCCCTTTTGTAGTAACATGCAGTTTTGTAGTATGTCCAGCACCACACATGGCCATCCACTGGTAGTGTAACTCCCTCAAATTAAAAATAATGGAGGTAGGTCCTTAAAAAATAAAACCCCATAAGAAATAATGCTATGTTAAATTACATTTTTCAGAATAGGTTTAAAAAAATATAAATTAATGGTAAAAAAGTATATATATATATATATATATATATATATAATGGCAGCTTTGGCTGTAGAACAGAATATGCGGTGTATGTTTTGACGTGCACCTGTGGCTTACGTTATGTGGGAAGTACTAAGCTACAGGTGCACGTCAGGATTCTACAGCATCTCAGGGCAATTGTCAATAATGACAGCACATATCCAGTTGCCAGACATTTCAAGGCCATACATAACAATGATTTAAACTGCCTTACATACTACGTAATTAATGCTATTGCACCACTAAGAAGAGGGGGCAATAGGGAAAAATTACTAAGAAGACTGGAAACACGCGTAATTCTAGATTTAGACAGTAAGGCACCCCATGGTCTCAACACTACAGAAGACATGCATAATTTTTTATAAAGAAGCATCAGTTTTTTCTTGAATTTTACAGTTATATGTCATAGGTATTGGGTAATGCCTAGTTTGCAGTGTATCAGGTCAAAACAGAATGAAATAACCACCACATATGTTTATTTATGTATTTATATACTTGTATGTATTTTTTATATATTTATACATATACACTTTTTTATCGGATATTTTTTATCAGATTTTATCTGGTGTTTTATATCTGATATTTATTTAGAGATGACTCATTAGAGGGACTTATTCTAATTAACAAAACTTCCTTGCAATGTTGGGTATCCTTTTATACACAAATTTTTTTAATTAAAGCACTTTTTTAGGGTGTTTTTTACATTAGATTATTTCTTGTTTATCGCTACTGTTCAAGAGGCCAAATGCATGAGGCTTCTTTATTTCCATAGGTCATAGGATATACATAGGATTTTCTAGGCACACACACTAAAAAAATCTCTTTTCGTAAGCACTAATGCACTTTATAGATATTGTATACTTTACACGAGTTAGGATTAACAGAATAGAGAAAAAAACATTATTTAGATTACAATTTTGGATCTAATTTGAACATCATAAAAACAATTAGGACATATGGATTGTGGTTTAATTATAGATGAACATTGAGAGACATAGTGACAACAGCAAATTGCATTGATGCAATGAATTTAACTTTGCTACAGCTAAAACAAAATGACAATTTTTAAGATAAAAGTGATCATCAAAAAACTATATATCATTTTTTTTGCGTATTTGCACAGGAAGTGATTGTTTTTTGCGCAACTATTTTCAAGTCATTTTTATGGTTTTATATATATATTTTTTTATCATAAATGTTTTAGCCGATCACTTTGGAGAAAGAATATTAATATTTATATTTTTAAATACTTTTAACATATTTATATGGGTATTTCTCCTTTGTATGTCTCTATTCTATGTTCCAAGCATTATGCAGATCAAAAACGATGTTTATATTCACACATGATTCAAGAGTACATATTTACAATGTCCACAACAAACGAGAACAGAATACCAGTTGTTGTTTATAAATGTTTTTTCCATGTCTATGAAATTGTAACTGACCAATGGGTGGACACATAGCATTTGAAAAAGCTGGCAGACATTTGCTTTCTTGTGTGATCAAGGGCACAGGGTGCTCGAAACGCGTCGCAGAGGGAGTTAATAAATTACATCTACTGCCTTACCTGTTTGGGTCCGTCCTTCTCTGTTCGCCGTGAAAGGAAGTACGAGGAGTTTTGGAATATATATATATATATATATATATATATATAAAATGATGGCTGGCTCAAGGTTTGTGCATTAGTAACCATACCTATTGCTTTAGTGCAAGAACCATAATTTGCTTT